>NC_135756.1:30807083-31444166 GCF_041903045.1 Epinephelus lanceolatus | reverse complement strand
TGGGATATTGCCACAAAACGCAGCTGTTTTATACTGAGACATTGCCGTGTTTCATGCTGGGATATTGCAACAAAAAGCAGCTGTTTTGCACTCAGACATTGCAGTGTTTCCACCGGAGATTGTGCTATGAAAAGACATTTTATATCAAGACATTGCTGCACTTACAACAGAGATTATGCCCCAAGAACTGTATTTTAAGCTTTCACTGACCATAACCAAGTGTTTTTTTTTTGTGCCTAAACCTAACAGGGCTTTAACCACAGCGCTGCTGAAAGGTGACGTTTTGGTTTACACACTGCATAATTATGTACAGATGTAATGTATCCCTGGTTTGTTTTTTCTTTCATTTATGATCAGTTCTACAGGGTTCAATTATTTGTCATTTTACAACACAGGTAGCACATTAAAATAAAAGTAGTACCCCCTTCACAGTACACACACACAGAACATAGCAACCAATATACAGCTATTTAAATTCAACAAAATGAAATAGAATGAAACATATTATACAGTTTCTTATATACAAGTCCTTATATAGACTTTGGTTTATGGTAGGAATGAGGGTAGTGCAAAATATCGTTGTATGGTAAGGTGCAAAACCAAGCCACTTGCCAGAAGAATTATCTGGAAATAAAAAAACAGAATTAATTAATGTTTTACCCCCAAAATACGGAGGTAATTACAGGAGTTTTTCAGCTTTGATTAGCGTCTACAGTCTTCTCAATCTCCCACTTCTTCTCACAAAGCTTATTACAGAGATTACTCTGTGAGCGTGGTACTAAAGGTGACCCAGGTGAGCAATACAAATAATTCTGAGCATCTTCTGTCTGGATTTTGGTGGCTGGGCAGTCAGAGGACACCGTTAAATATATTTTAATAACAAAACGGAGACTATAAAATTTAGGGGGCTTGTCTCTCTATCCCCAGTGGAAATTATGCCTGACAGCATTTCATCAAAGATAAAGTCCTTTAACGAATAACAAAAATTAGTTTTTAATAACCTAGCTGTTATTTCTGTGGTTTTGACCATCAGTCCTGTCCGCTGTGATAAAATTTTACAGACAAACTTCATTGCTGGGTGGCAAAGTAACTCTGCTAAACATAGCTTTACTTTGGATTCTACCATATTTTTCATTTTAAAAGGGCAGTTACCAACTTTATATGTCACAATTAATTCCCTAGTTACGAGAGGTACAACTCATTCCATTTCTGAAAAATAATTTTAATGATGTCATAGCAAGGTCATCAGGACAATGGGTGTTTGGTCTCAAAAACTTTAAATTTATAACACAAAAGCTGTGGCACAAATGAGTTTGAAGGATGTGTTCAGTGAAGGTCTAATGAAAGACAATATTATGGGAAGTGTAGCACCTAGGTTTGTCTTGGAAGACGCCAGACTTTATAGAAATGCAATGCTTAATAGCTGAAGTACCACTTTAAACAAGGGAAGGTTTTCAAACGGGTAGGCGGACAGGTGGATGTTGGTGTTCTGAGAACAGAAAGTTAGTAAGTGTAGTTTGGCCCCTCAGTTGTAGCTGCAGCAGTGGCTATGACACAGCTCATGGAAGCAACTCCTTCTTGGAGTCATAACTTAGTACAATCTGAACAGAGACGTGATACATATTTATTATGCATTAAGTTTTCCAGTTGTCCTTCTTCCATTCTTGTGAATGCCATATCTTAAGAATGCCTTGAGGGAAATTCTTCAAATGTAGCTCAAATATCCACTAGTATGCAATGATGAACTGATCAGATTTTGGTGGTCATATGTTTAAGGTCAAGGTCAGTGTGACCTTGTATGTCTCAGTCTTAAGTATACGTAATATCTCAAGAAAGCCTTTAGAGATTTTTTTTTTTTTTTTTTTTCAAATTTGTCTCAAACATTCACTTGGACTGAAGGATGACCTTATTAGATATTGGTGGTCAAAGGTCAATGTGAGCTTGCATTCGTCTCATTCTCATGAACGCAATATTTCGCGGAGCGTTAAGGGAATTTCTTCAAATTTGGCAAAAAGTCCACTTGGACGCAACGATGGACTGATTAGATTTTGGTCATAGGCTAAAGGTCGAGGTCACCGTTATTCGAAAATGTGTATGAAGCACAGACATGTGTGTTAACTGTAAGAGAAACTTAACTGGTGCGCGGAGGCATACAACCGTGGGGCAGTAATTCTTGTTTGAGATTCAGGTGACTTACACTTTCCAAAGGTTTAATGATCTTTGTCCACTGCATACAAAGGTTCATAAATCTGCTTAGAAATATATCTGTGTGGAGCAGACTGTGAAGGAGACAGTGAATAGGCTCAACAACAACAAAACTGTTATGTTTCTGAAATAATTAGTAAATGTTTGGGGTGACATTCAGCCAGTGGGGTCGCAAACTTTCCATTTTTGTTTCTTTGTTTTGTTTTGTTTTTCTTGCCTGTTGGTTTGGAGGTTTTTGTGGGTCCGTGAGCGCAGCACAGGCAGAGCTCCTGTGTTTTTTCCCTCAGCAGCAGTTTGTGGAGTTTTGAGTTGCACAATAACAGAGCAGTATATGTATTTCAACAGCGCACCTGATGAACAGTCCAGTTCCAAAAAATCAAAACGTAGTGGCAGATGTTTTACACATGTTGGGCCGCAAAAATAAATGACGGTGTGGGAGACCCTGGAAGTTTAAACAATTATTTTGAAATTTAAAAAGGGTGAAAATGAAAGTATTAACAAAGTTGATATTCTAACTGTCCTTTGCAAAGCTTCATTAGATCTTGCAGAGCTACATAACTTATGGCTCAACTTTTTACATTCTATAGTGCATGCACAATTTTGTAGCTCATTGAAGAATTATATTGGTCATTTCTGGCGCAGTCACTTTTGGTTTCAAGTAAGTGGTTCAGATAATTGCTCTGATAAAAGCTTTGAAAATACTAATTAGGTTGTAAAAAGTTTTCCTTTAAACCTGTCTAACTGATATACTTTATAACAAAAGGATATCCCAAGGGAGGTTCTTTTCCTGTTAGGACTACAGTTTATCAGAATTTTATACAAAGTACTTTGTGTTTTATTCAAATGACTTTCTTTAAACTTTTTTGTTATTTCTACACAGTGCAGAATTAATTTCTCCCTTTCATAACCTTTTTTTGTTTCAGTGTATTCTTATGATCCCTCTCTTTAATCCTTTACTCTTCTTGTCATCTCCACAGACCATCCACGTGGCCATCGTATGTGCAGGTTACAACGCCAGCCGAGACGTGGTGACACTGGTTAAATCTGTCCTTTTCCACAGGTACAGCAATGCTCTTTTTTTACATTTTACCCTTTATACACCAACCAGGATTCCTACAAATGACATTTATATACAAGTCTTTTTGCATCTTTATACATCTTAAGAACTTCCAGGCTAGTAAAAAGGACTGGGCGTCCTATTGGGACTAGGCTTTTAATTGAAGTTTTAAGGTAGTTATTTTAACCTAAACCATGATCTTTTCCGAAACCTACCCAAGTTTTCTATAACCAAGTGTTTTTCTTTCTCTAAATCTAACCTAACTGCGACTGTTGTACAATGAAACTGCGATTGTAATTGACATTGCATTGGCATGTTTTCATGTTAACACATTTCTTGCCCACCACCACATAATGAGTTGTTATGAGGTTGTGTCCATTTCACATATTTCTGTCAGACTGTGTAGTTATACAACAACGTGCTGTAGATTAAGTATTTGATGGATATCAACTTTGGATTTTGGCAACTATCTAGCGTTACCCAAATGAAAGGAGCTTCTTTAATGGATGTTCTGAACCATTTCCCTATTGAATGGATGAGTTGCGTCTCTGCCATTACTTTCAGCACTTAAACATAAAATACCACCTATTGTCAGAGAGGCAAAGGACCTCTGAACAAATGAGAAAACCTGTTAATGTGATAAAGTAGGTGTCCTGTTAAACCTGAAGGATGGAAAAGACAAACCTGCATTTCTTTCAAGCTGACGTATGAGCACTTAAATACTGTGAAACATCACTTGATGTTCAGCCGGTGCCATTAGTCTTATGTAAACATGAATAATGAATGGTTTATTGTACATTGGAGACGGAGGAGCCATTAGTAATCAGTCAGTGTGCATTCAGCATCACAGCTTCTAACGGCACCACTTCTTAATTAGCTCTGGAGTTGCAGGTGAGTTAATCATAAGTGCAATGATAATTCCATTTTATACTACTAGAAACTTAGTTTTAACTCCTGCTGGTAGATGCACCTTTAGACTGTCATTTTTCTTTTTAATGACCAGAGATACTTAAGATGCACACTCTCTTTCTATTGTTTTATGGCTAAAGATTTCTGTCAGGTTGAAACTATTCTCTCTGATAGCACCATAGGGGTTTAACTACAGTTGTGTTTATTCACAAACATGCTAATGTTTATTATGATGAATTCAAATAAGAATCAAATCCAACTGGGTCTTGCTCATAAGTGAATATACAACATTTTGAAACCAAATGAGGCAATTTGCAATGCAGCTCACAACCCTTTTTCTCAGTCACAATTCATTTAAATCAAATGCCATAATGTTACTGCTAGAATCTCTGTAATGATGTCATTTTCCCAGATGGGATATCCAGAGGTATCCATATATCTGCTAGAAATCATGTAAAAAGATGCTTTTTAAAACTGATTTGCCCTCATGATCCTCAAATTTAGATTGGTCTTTAGCATGTAAAGACACCTAGTTGGAATGGTGATGGTTAAAGGCAGCTAATACTGCATGACTTTTCAAGGTCTAGATTTGCCAAAAGCTAAAACAAACAAAAAACAAAACAAAAAAAACAACAACAACAATGTCCGTACCATTCTCATCAACACTCTCTCCCAAGAACACCTTTGGGGAATTTTTTAGATTTGCCACAAATGTCCACTTGGACTTAAAGATGACCTGATTAGATTTTGGTAGTCAAAGGTTAAGGTCACTGTGACCTTGTGTCCATCTCAATTTGGTAAATGCAATATCTCAAGGACGCCTTGAAGGAATTTCTTCAATGTTGGCACAAACATTGCCTTGGACTCAAGAATGAACTGATTAGAATTTGGTGGTCAAAGGTCACTGTGACCTCACAAAACATGTTTTTGGCCATAAAACAAGAATCTATATGCTAATTATGACAAAATTTCACAGATATGTCTAATACAATATAATGTAATGATGACATTTTATAGCCAAAAGGTCAAAAGTCATTTTACTGTGACATCATAATGTTCTGCAATAACACTTTTCTGGCCATTATTCAGCATCATAACTCAGGAACAGAAGGGGAAACATTTGGTCAGATACTGAATTGGTTACACTAGTCTTAGGTGTCCACCTTGAAAATGTGCTGATTGTATAGATCAGATGTAGACAAGCTGTGGCTCCAGAGCCGCATGTGGCTCTGTAGCTCCTCTCCAGGTCCCTGTGGCTTTGACAAAAAATGATATGGAAATGAATAATTCTTACATTATCCAACTGTAAAATTGTGTTGCCTTTACACCAACAATGCTTTGTCAAAGAAAATGTACACCATACATCTACAGCATGGCACTTTCCCTCTAAATTTTGCCAAACCTCAATAGCGGTATCTATTCTGGGGTTCAGCTAAGCTAGCTAAGACCAATCAAAAAAAAAAAAAAAAAAAAAGTCCTGGGGAAAATTCTGGCATTTGATAGTCCATTGACAGATTTGAATGCTTTAACTGCCAACATTGTAAAGTGTGTTAGGGGTGGGGGGCTCCTTTGATAGTAAAGGTTGCTGACCCCTAGTATTCATCATCTGTGCTGCTGGATTAAAGATGTGTGTGTAGCATCAATGTTTTAAAATTTGTAGCTTCATACAACTTCAAACATCCATATTTTAAGCATTGCCTCCTGTCATGGCTACAGTGTGGATAGACATGAATGTAAACTGTAACTTGACTGGTTGGCATAGGCATACAACAATGAGGCAGTTATTCTAGTTTTAAAATGTTTGTCTAAATGTCTAATTCCCTACTGAACATGGGAGATCTTCAGTGTCTAAATTAAAACATCCATACAGGACATAAAAAGAAATACAGTCCACATTCTTATATGTATTTCTTTTCTTATGTATGCATTCACTGCATCATAGTAACAGTTTTTGATACACAAGACTATCACATCAGTTTGATGATTTTCATTTAAATCATGTAGAATTTTTCAGAAAAATAGTCCTGGAATAAAATAGTAGCAGGTGTGAAGAAATTTGGAGAACAGTCAGATAAAAGACTAGACCTCAGCATCACTGTTTTCCATAGATTAGGTTTACAATATTGTGCTCCAATTGTAAAGCTGTCTAAAGAAAAAAGTATGACGCCTACCTAAAGAATGACTCATGCAGCAGAATAGTGTTTACAGATTCCCCCCTCCTTTATCAGGTGATTGGCAATGATATGAACAGAAATGGCTTTTTTTCTTTCTTTTTTTTTTTTTTTTTTTGTCGAGGACAGGTCACCAGCGGCATTGCTAATATGCAAACCACTACAGGCCCTGTTTAATCAGGGGGGATGTTTAAATGTTGACTCACTGTTGTTTTGCCACTGAGTGACAAATATGTGAGCGGACAGACGCTGGAGAGGTCAGCCTGTTGGACTGACATCTGATAGTGTTGGGCATACCGCTGAATGACAGAGAGGATGGGATGGGACATTGATTGTCAAACATCACCTAACCCTACGATTAGCTGACCTGCAGCTTTTATCAAACAGTCTCCAGCTGTATTTCTTCCTTGTATTGTCGATTTGTGATGAATGTGCTCAAAGGAATATGCTATAAATTTCCTATGAAACACGGTTTAGATGATCTATGCCATAGTTACTGTACTATACTGTCAGTTAATTTCCAGCAGCCATATGTTGTTTGGCCTACACTGTAAATCAAAAATTTGCCACCAGTTCATCTCTTGCCTCAGTGATGGAGAGCCCTGTAGAATCGCTCTCACTGTGTGACTGATGCTGTCCCGCATGAAAGATGGCCTCTTTCTGCTGTATTCAGTCAGACAACGGGGCTTCTCATCATTCTGATCTGTCCAACAGCAGCTGTATATGTCCCTGTTGAGATAATCCCAGACCAAAAAAACAACAGCATTGGGCGTCTGTTTAAAAGCTTTAAATGACCTTTGTGTATTTATTCCAAATAAGTGACCTGTGGCTGTACAAATGATAATGTTTTCTGTCAGAAGCAAAAGTGTTAGTAATAGACATTGTTCCACACCACAAAACCTTTTTTTTGTGGCTGTAGGGTGGGCATGCAAAGTGTCTGACTTTGAAATGGGGGAACATGGTCTGCCTCCCACCTCCTACCAACAGCTAACATTAATTTATTTTAATCATGCCCACAATCTTTCCCTAAGCTGAATAAAGTAGTTTTAGTTGCCTAAGCTTTACCAGACAACCTGAATTGTTGGTTGGGTCAGCTTGCTGGTGGGGGAACCAGATCAGAAAATGCTCATATAGGTCATTTTGGAAGGCAAAGACAAACCACTTATTTAATGGTTAAGGTCATTACAAAGTCATTACAGAAAGAGCTGCTTTTAATGTTGCTGATGGGGAAGTACTCGGCCATGTATGTGAAGGTTGACAATCATGAATTGATGTCATCCTAGTGCTCTGGTTTCCTGTTCTGCATTATGATGTGATACTGAAAGCAATTATAATTGTGTCTATGTTCATATAAACCACACCAAATATGCTGGGTAACAACAGCCCAACTAAAAGATTCACCTGTAAGTTTCAGAGAAATACACTGCTGTACACTGTGGATGCACCAATGTGATCCACTGCATTGGTATCAGCATTGATACTGACCTTATTTAGCAGATTGGGTGGGTCACTAATAAGGCTTTCACATCAGGGACCTGGATCCAGATCCAAGTACAGTTGACCACAAGTCAAGTTCATTTGATTAGTGTGAATACAGTGCACTGCACTTAGGCCTGGTACAAATACCTTATATGAACAGCCTGAAATGTGAGTGATCCACATTAAATAGTAACTTAATATTCATGTAGTTTAATTGTTTCTTTATCAATGCCATTGTGAGATTCAGTCTTTCTGCTATCAGCTACATTTATTCAGTCACGTTTGGCTGATTACTCAAATTCTATTGCTAAAGTCTTTTCTGGTAATATTGCCATATTTATAGTCAGCCCAAATTTCATTCCAAAGTCATCAGATACGGATGCTTTGTCATGCCTCTCTGCATCTGATACAGATACCGAGGGCACCCTTTGTCATCTTTATGAGATGCACCGGGCTTTCAGCTAACTCCACTGGAAACCCATCCGCGCAATATTTGACAAAAGTCAATGTAGTTTTACCTAATGTCACATAAGTCAGTGTAGTTTTAACATAACGTGACCTTACTTACCTCCATTGTATACTTACGTCACTCACATGAGGCATTTACATCATGTTAAGAACTTATTTAAGTCTTATCCAAGTCTGAGGCCATGGCCCTCAGCCGGAAAAGGGTGGATTGCCCACTCCAGGTCGGGGGGGAGGTCCTTCCTCAGGTGGAGGAGTTTAAGTATCTCGGGATCTTGTTTACGAGTGAGGGTAGGATGGGGCGGGAGATTGACAGGCGGATTGGGGCGGCGTCAGCAGTGATGCAGGCGCTTAACCGGTCCGTTGTGGTGAAGAGGGAGCTTAGCCAAAAAGCGAAGCTTTCGATTTACCGGTCGATCTATGTTCCAACCCTCACCTATGGTCATGAGCTCTGGGTAGTGACCGAAAGAATGAGATCGCGAGTACAAGCGGCCGAAATGAGTTTCCTCTGCAGGGTGGCTGGGCTCAGCTTTAGGGAGGTGAGGTGCTCGGACATCCGGGAGGGTGCTCGAGCATCCGGTGAGGTGCTCGGACATCCGGTAGGGACTCGGAATAGAGCCGCTGCTCCTCCACATCGAGAGGAGCCAGTTGAGGTGGTTCGGGCATCTGGTAAGGATGCCTTCCGGACGCCTCCCTTGGGAGGTGTTTCGGGCGTGTCCAACCGGGAGGAGACCTCGGGGCCGCCCCAGGACACGCTGGAGGGACTACATCACCCGGCTGGCCTGCGAATGCCCCGGGGTTCCCACAGAAGAGCTGACGGAAGTGGCTGGGGAGAGGACTGTCTGGGCTTCTTTGCTGAGGCTGCTGCCCCCGCGACCCGGACCCGGATAAGTGGAGGACGACGACGACGACGACGACGACGACGACGACTAACCTAACCGAGTAATTTTGTTGCTTAAACCTAATCAAGCCTTTGGCATCAGTATCACACACTGAGGGGCGCAAGAAGCATTGGTATTTGATGACCTGGGAGTGTCATTATTTGACAACCGGGGATGAGAATGTGTTGCTATGGCATGTATGTCAACAGTCATTCTCTAGCCTGAATGGCATCGTCACAGCAAAAGCTTTGTTTTCTATGCAGTTCTGTTTATGGTGACATAATTTTGGTCTGTAAAGCTACTGCCAATACTTACTCATCTATTCCTGCACGTGCTTCACAACAAATGTGTTCACCAGACTAAAAGTGAAAAAGTATACAGTTGCTTAGAAATAGTGCATGGATGAAATAGATTTTGTTATATGTTTAAATAACAAAGTGCGGTAAAACAGTTGCTCATTGAATCAGCTCTACTAAAACCTTCTAGCAACTATAGAGGGGGTTGGTTTTAATTTCCACAGCCACAGATAGCTGAAGTGGTTCTAGGTACAGAAATTCATAAGCATGTGATTAAGACTTTTAACAGTGGTGTGGAGCATCCTGGATTACTCAGTAGGCAAACCTGGCACAGGTCCAGGAACCCAAGGGTTCAGGTGGTCCCTGGTCAAGAGTCTCTGCTCTGTGTGACGTGACAATTACTGTTTATTGTTGGAAAGTCAATCCAATGAATACAAAGAGGCCCAAATCAACTAAAAGGAGATGCAAATCGACTACAAAGAGATATGAATCAACTACAAAGAGAAACAAATACACTATCAAGGTCACAACTCGACCACAAAGAGATGCAAATTTACTACAGAGAGATGCAAAGTGATTACAAAGAGACACAACTTGGCTACAAAAAGATACAAATCAACTAAAGAATATAGACTACAAAGAGACAACAACCCAACTACAGAGAGATGCAAATCGGCTACTAAGAGACACAAATTTACTACCAAGGGATGCAACTCAATTCAAAAGAGATGCAAATTGACTACAAAGAAATGTAAGTAAGCAACAAAGAGACACAACTTGGCTACAAAGAGATGTAAATGAACTACAAAGAGACACAACTTGGCTACAAAAAGATTCAAATTGACTAAAAAGAGACAGGAATTTACTACCAAGGGATGCAACTGGACTACAAAGAAATGTAAGTCAGCTACAAAAAGACACACCCTAACTACAAAGAGTGGCAAATTGACTACAAAGAGACGTAACTCGACCACAAAGTGATGCGAATTTACTACAAACAGAAACAAATGCACTATCAAGGGATGCAACTTGACTACAAGGAGATGCAAATTGATTACAAAGATAAACAAAGTGACTACAAAGAGATGCAAATCTAGCACGAAGAGAAACAAATCAACTACATAGAGACACAAATCAACTACAAATGAACAAAATAAGAGAAAATGACCTCAAAGGCACAAAGGTGTCATCAAAGCTGCCCAAAAAATTAACACTATTTCAAAAACTGAAACTTAAACAGAATCTCAACAGCCAGTTCCCTGTCTTTGGGTATTGGATTCAGTATTGGGAGAGAAAAAGTTGGATCTGTTTATCCCTACTCTACATATGATGGAAGTGACTTTCTTTTTACATGGAGGTGAATACTCAAGCTCTGGACAACCCCTCACTCCTCTCTGAGCAGATGAGAGCACAATGAATCTGTATCTGTGTCCGCTCAGAAAGTCTTTACTGGAACATGCTAACAATCATTATGAAGATTACATGATAAGATTATCATGGGTACAGATCTAATAATCAGGATGTACTTGACATATTTGCTTCCTTATCTGCATAATCCCAAGCATCCAATGAAAGGCTTGTTGCTGATTGTCCAGAGGATGTGAAGACCCTTTCTATTTGCACTGCCGTTTCTGACAGCTTGTATGGAACCAGAGTTCCAACACATTTTGACAGCTCCCAGCCCCCAGTACTTATTGAGCAAGTGCAGCTGACACATTCATTCCCAAAGTCATTCAGCACAAGACACCCAAGGGTGCTCACATCCTCAGCTCAGTGTCACTATTTCTTGACCTGATTTGGAAGTCCTGAATACCTATTTTTCACACTCCCCCCTCTTATATGTGTGTGAGGTCTAAGATACAGAGTGAGCAGGCTTCTCTGGATGAAGTTTCAGGCATCGTGTCTGATGAATCACCCCCTTCACTGTGCTGTGTCTGCTTTACCAGCCTCAGGCCTGATTGCATACACTCATTCCCAAACTATATAGTTGAAGTCGACAAAACAATCTTGACTCAAGCTTCAATTACCTGCTTATTTCGGAGCTTTCAATCAATTCACATGGTCTTCATGAACAGATGGAATTGTAGATGTAGGGTTAGGGTTTGATCATAAAGCTGCTGTGATATATATATATTTACTAAGAATATGTTGCTCCCTAAAAGATTGGAATATGCATGTGGCCATCATACTTGATAACTGAAATGGGTGCTGCACTAATTTATTAGTCAGGACTAGGGCTTGTTTCAGTGTCATTTTCAGTACTTGGCCAAGAAGATTCCTGAGTTATATTCAGAAAATGATCCATCCATCCATCCATTTTCATCTGCGTATCTGGGGTCGGGTCACGTGGGCAGCAGGCTGAGCAAAGCACCCCAGACATCCCTCTCCCCGGCAACGCTTTCCAGCTCCTCCTGGGGTCCCCAAGGCGTTCCCAGGCTAGACGAGATATGTAATCCCTACAGTGTGTTCTGGGTCTGACCCGGAGCCTCCAGCAGTGGAGGGACGTGCCCGGTGGGACGTGCCCGGGACACCTCCAGCAAGAGGCGCCCAGGAGGCATCCTAGTCAGATGCCTGAACCACCTCAACTGACCCTTTTCAATGTAAAGGAGCAGCGGCTCTACTCTGAGCTCCCTCCGGATGTCACCTTATCTCTAAGACTGAGCCCAGCCACACCACGGAGGAAACTCATTTTCACCACATGTATCCACTATCTCATTCCTTCGGTCACTACCCAGAGTTCATGACCATAGGTGAGGGTTGGGACGTAGATGGACCAGTAAATCGAAAGCTTTGCTTTCCGGCTCAGCTCCCTCTTCACCACGACGGACCGGCATGTATGATCAGAAATGATACACCAGAGGTTTTTTTTGTTTGTTCGTTTGTTTGTTTGTTTGTTTGTTTTTTGTTTGTTTTTAGGAATGTTGTTCCTCTTCTTTTAGCAAAATGAGCTAAAGTTCTCAATATTTAAATCTTGTCTGAGCACAATCAGTTATATCAGAATATTACCTAAGTAAAAATCTTGCTAAATACGGCAACATTTTAATTTAAATCAGGAGGTATCTGTTCTGTCAATGAGTGACAAAAACTACAAATCTGATCAGGCATTTAATGGCATATTTCTATACTCTGTGCAACAGAGACATTTTGGTCTACACAAAAGAGCACTGAGGTTTGATACCTAGTCAAAGTTAATTAACTTGTCATGTAGTGAAGGGTATAAGCACGTATACTGGGTATACTCACCTCTTTTTCTGGCTGTTTACAGTATATCAACAGATCAGCTAAGAAAACATTGGAATATAGAAGAGAGTACACCCACTTCCTCCACTGTAATCTACTTATCTACCTAGTAGTACATCCACCTCATCAACTACCACTACATCACTGATGAAGAGTACTGTGAAACCAGTTGTATGTCATCTGAGGTTGTTGAGGAGCTTTGTCAAGTCTGGTTAAAAAATCTAACAGTAGGTCTGTGCAAAACAGGGAGCATAAGTTAGAAAAAATGTTGGTAATAGACACAAGATGCTATGAAGTCATATAGAGGAAAATAAAGGTTCAAGTGTTTTTGTTGCTTGACCTATATTGGGGACTACACATCAGCATATCTCTGTTGTTGCATAAGTTTTGACCTTTTGATCATTTTCAAAATCTGTCTCTTAAAAGTCTTCCAAATTTAGCAAAATGCCATATTAAACTGGCTGGGGCTATTCTGTGTTTGTTTGTTTTTTTCAGTGCAATCCATGAAAACATCCAAACCAACAATATGTTAGTCTGTCTCTCAGTACTGAATCAAAAAGCTTGGAACTGAATCATTCCTATTCAAATGCTATTTAAAAGCTCTGTTTTAGTAATCAAGAAGTCCTCTGTTCATTCTGAGTCTTTTCATACATGACAACATTTGGGGGAAAAATTAGACTACAGGAATTCTATTTTCTCCGCACCAGAGACAGCCGTGGCCAGAGGCATTATGTTTTCAGGTTGTCTATCCATCCGTCCATCTGTCCCATTCATGTGAACGCAGTATCTCAAGAACACCTAAAGGGAATTTCTTAAAATTTTGTCACAAATGTTTACTTGGACTCATGGATGAACTGATTAGATTTTGGTGGTCAAAGGTCAAGGTCGCTATGACCTCGCATCTATCTCATTCTCGCTTGAGCGAATTTCTTGGTATTGGCACATAGATTCCTTTGGACCCAGTATTGAACTCATTAGATTTTGGTGGTCAAGGGTCAAGTTCTATGTGACCTCATCTGTCTCATTTGTGTGGATGTGATATCTTTAGAACACCTTGAGGGAGTTTCTTCAAATTTGGCACAAATGTTCACTTGGACTCAACAATAAATTTATTAGATTTTGGTGGGCAAAGGTCAAGGTCAGTGTGACCTTGCATCTGTCTCAGTCTTGTGAGCACGATATTTGAAGAACGCCTAAGGGGAATTTCTTTAAGTTTGACACAAAGGTCCACTTAAACTGGAGGATAAACTGTTGATGATTTTGTGGTTGAAGGTCAATGGTCAAGGTCAGTGTGACCTCACAAAATGTTTTTTTGGGCTGTAGCTGACAAAATTTCACACAAATGCCTAATGGGATAAAAAGATGAAGTGGTGACATTTTATATCCAAAAGGTCAAAGGTCAGCTTCACTGTGACATCATAATGTTCTGCATTAAACAATTTTCTCACCACATATAGTGTAAATATGCATCATTAAGCAGAAAAGCAAACTGTTCATCTACAGTTAGTTTTCCCAGTTTAGTGGAATAGACAAACTGGCCCTTTTAATGTAGTTGTTGTAAAGAACTTTCTCTGTGAAGTTGTTGAAGTTTAGTAACTTTGAAGCAGGATGTTGCTGTCAAAGAGCGTAGAGCTTATCCATGTTTGTGTATGTGTTTGTGTGTGTGTGTGTCCACAGGCGGAACCCACTACATTTCCATTTCATCACAGACTCCATTGCTCAGCAGATCCTGTCCTCTCTTTTCCATACCTGGATGGTCCCTGCCGTCAGGGTCGACTTCTATGACGCAGACGAGCTGAAGGTGAAGAGCCCTGACCCCCGTTCACCTCACTGACTGCCAGCTTCCCTCAGAAATACTCAGACCTGCATTCTTCACTTTTTATTCTGTAGTTGATTATTGCCACCTTCTTTAATTCTTTGGAAAAGTTAGTAGCTTTGTAAACCATCTTTAAGGATGATGTTGTATAAACAGTAAGTAATGTCAGTCCTGCTGTGGTGTGGTCTTTCAGTCCGAGGTGTCATGGATCCCTAACAAACATTACTCCGGAATCTATGGCCTGATGAAGCTGGTGCTCACTAAGACGCTGCCATCCGACCTGCAGAGAGTCATCGTCCTGGACACAGACATCACATTTGCTACTGACATCGCTGAACTCTGGGCTGTCTTCCATAAGTTTAAAGGTAACTCAGCTGCTATTTTTGAACTCTGTTCATTTCACTGTATGTACATGAAACCAAGGCTATGACCAGTATGACAGTTACTAGTAGTTTTGAAACTAAAGATGGTCATTTTGTGGGCTAGTGTTTTCAAGTCTTTCTCCACTCAAAAATATGCTTTTCATTTGTTAATGTCCTGGCTTTGACTTTACTGAATTGTATCTGTGCAAAGTTTGGCACTAGAGAATAGTTTTCACATTTCGCCACTGAAGGGGGCGATGTTGAGGCACTTCACTAAAATTTGAGGTTTAAACGTAAACCGGATAAGCGAGATGAGGTACAACAGAAAAACCAATCACTGTCCAACACAGAAAACGCATCACCAGGGGAGCAGACTTCAACGCAACACCAGCAAAGAAACCTGAAACCACCAGAGCGGACTGTCCGTACAAAGCACAGAGTTAGCATTAGTATAGTGAAAGTTTTGCATGCTAACATTGTCAAGTGTGTTTCTGGATGTTAACCAGACCAATGAGAACATACTGTAACATCTTAGCAGATATTATTTATGTGTCACAGCATTAGCACTGTGTCAGCCACAGCCAATTACAAGCTAACAAGCTAACAAACAACTTAAACGAATAAAAGATGCTAACTACACTTACTATTCTGATACATCTGCTAGTCACTGAACTTGGTGTGCAACAGACTCCTTATCTGAGTCGGGGTCTGACTGAGGCTGAAACATGTATGGCTAGATTTTTCTGATATTTCCTTGAACGTAAACACTAGCCATCTGGATGTGCCCTGCTCTTTCACCAGTCAACTGGTCACCAGTCTAGCCCTAGGAGAATGACCATATTTGTATGAAGGACGAAGCAAAACCTAAAGCTAGCTGCTAGTTTGATAAGCATGGTGCATTTACAGCTATGGTTAACAAAAAAAATGCTAATGCAATTTTTTTTGTATGCGAAACACAAACGCAAAACCACTAAAACAAAATGTACCTAGCAGAAAAACTGAATTCCTGACTCCTTAGAGGGTCTTTTAGTACAACCAAATGCTGAACAAGACTCTTTTAGGTGACCAAAAGTAACAGTTAACTTTAATGAACTGAAAACTCACTGACATAGTGACAGTTATGGCTAAGCCTGTGAGTCTGGAGTTATGCCATGGTTACATTACCCAACCAACATTTTGATGTGGTAGCGACTTGTCAATGGACGGCACCAACCCGTCACTCAAAGCTGCCATGCCCTTAAACATGATTTACATTTGTATTAATAACATTTAAACAGGTGAGTTTCACCTAATTCACCCCCTGTACAGTTGTCACAGATAGGGAAATTAGTTATAGTGGCTAAAACCATTTTTTGTACCAGGCTGTAAACATGTTTCTTTCTGCTGTAAAGTTAAAGCATTTTAACATGGAGGTCTTTGGGGATTGACCCACTTTTGGAGCCAGCCTCAAGTGGCCATTAGAGGAAATGCGGTTTTGGCGTCATTTTTAAGCCCTGTTGGGTCTGGAGGGGAAGTTTAAGTTTTACTGTTTCCCATGAACTTTTAGTTTGATCTTGTGGAAAGCTTCTGAATTAGCATGCATATTTTCAATGGACACTTAACCCCATGAATTTATGTATTTATTTATTTTTTGCACATCATATTTTATAGACAAACCAATGATTCTGTTTAATTGGAATATAAACGATAGAATAATCAACATTGTTGACAGCAGTACAGAGTCAGACTAAAGGTCTGTCGTGTCAGCTGTGGGCCGTTAGCCTTCAGTAATGCTTTCTCTCCCCTTTCGTTCTCAGCAATGGCTGATTGATCACTCATGTAGAGAAAATCACTACCATGACTCACCATGTAGGACTGTTCTTGTTCAATCAATATGTATTTGGGGTCAGCTGAATAGAAGGTGTGTTACACAGGTGGTGTTCCTGTGATAAGCCTCGAGGAGTAGCTCTCCATCTTCTCATGACCTACAGTGTGTGTGTGTGTGTGTGTGTGTGTGCTGTAAATGAAAGTAGTGGTGTGAGAATTGAAAAAGAGAGCTGGAGAGAGAACATCACACCCTGGCTGCTGTCACATGTCTACACAACTGGCCAATGCATGAAGCGGGTATGATTGCAGAATGTTCTGTTCCGGAAAGTTGAGCTGCCAGCATGCTTCATCAGAACTGCTTGTTGGATGTTGGAACAGCTTATGTCTTCCCCACACCTTTTCCCACGTCAAAATAGGTAGGGCTGTGTCCAACATTTTTTGTATTTTTCCCAATCACACAATCCGCCATTCATACCCATTTCACACTGTCATTGGCCGGCTGTGTGGAGGTGAGAAAGGGGCCAGGGTTTGAACTTCTCCCTCAGGTTCATCTTTTCATTTGTTACACAACTATTCCTGTCACTTGTCATGTGAACAACTGAGTGCAACACTGTGAATGCCTTCCAGGTTAGATATATTGCGTAACAAGATGACATCTAACCCTTCTGTATGGCAGCTGGCTTTCCACTCAGGCTTCTAGTGTGCAAGGGTGCCCCCAGAAATTTTTCTTAGGAGTGGCCAGATGGGGCCACTAAAAGTCTTGGGGTGGCACACTAAAACCAAAAGCTAAATTTCAGAAATTTTATTAAGCTGTTGTAGTATGTAGGCTAGTTGAAAACTATATCAGTATGGAAAGTTAGGAAGTTAGGAATCACATACTGATATACTTTGGTTTCTTAATCTTAATTTTACAAATTATCTAATTTGCATAAGGTAATACTGGTGCAGTTAACATTTTGAGTTCCACGACAATCATGTTTTAATATGTCATGTATCTATACATGTGAGTTCATCATTCTTCTTCAAATAGGCTGATTGTCCTTTTCCTGAAAATAGTATTTCACCACAGTATTTACTGTTCAATGGCAAGCTCGTCATGTTTCTGAAAACACTGAGAAATGGGCAACTCAGTTACAGAATCTTGGTTTATGTTTTATCAGCCCTGCTTAGTTTTACTGCTTGATCTGAGTATGATCTAAGTTTGAGAGAAAGAGAGAGGAGCTGGTCTGTCTATAGACCCATTTCTATACTCTTTGTGTCTGTGGTGGCGGCATGGGTGGTGGGCAAAACAAAGTTGCGAAAGCACAGCATGGCGTGTTTTGCATCATCCAGCAGAGTTTCTCTTGGAGGGGAGCAGGGAAATCTAGGCACTAGTTACACCTACTATCCACATGATTTTGATACAAAGCTGGTTGAAAATTGGCCAAGTACCCTTTTGAAAAGACAAATATACAGCTTTAATTTGAAGGAGTACATTGATTGGAAGGAACAACACATTTACTGGAACAAGTTTTTAGGGGAGACTGGTGGGTACCCATTGAAAACTTTTTCATTCAGATATTTTAAGGTGAGAGTTCAAGGGACCCTTTTAAAAAAGACCATGCCAGTTGTTCCCTTGCTGAAATTTAGCCTAATTTGGAGTGTTATTTAGTCTCTCTTCCTGACAAGCTATTCTGACATGGTTGGTACCAGTGGATGCCTTAGGTTGTCGACTATGGTCTTCTACCTCACTTAAGTAATGAGTGGAACACAGGCTCTTAGAAATAGTAATGTCGGCCTCTAATTATTTTCACCAGGAGGGACCAGCAATTGTATCAAGATGGGCTTTCAGATGCTGTGACACGATCAGACAAGCACTTCCTTTGAGAATAGTCAGACTTTTATAGTATGAGAGAGGACAGGCAGGAAGTGTGGAGGCGATAGGACACAAAGTCCTGTGAGTACATCACTGGGAGGTAGGGAACAGAGGAGAGCGTAAAGATTGAGGAAGGCACGTAGGCAGGAGGAGGGAAGGAGGCGGCGGTGAGTCACTTCAAAGATTTATGGGTAGTGCTGTCCAATAGTGCAGCGCAGCCAGCAGGGGTTTGGATCAATCTTAATTAGCAGTTGACTCCAATGCAGCACCTCTGCCACCCACTCCCTTTGCTGTCCAGCCTGGCTGAACTGTCTAACCCCATTATCTTTAAAGCATCACAACAGTCCAGTAAGACACATTCTATAAATGTTATTCTCAGGCTTTAGCTTTCTTTAAATGATGTATAAAGATGGTGAGGAGGGCTGATACAGTGCCATGATTAAGCCAGCACAGCTCTTATTTTATCTGGTCATTAACTTTATCAGGCTCATATAAGCCACCAGCACATGGGGATGATAAGATGTTAATTTATGCAAAGAAGGCATATATTGATACATGTCATCAAGGACTTTAAATATAGTAACCACATACTGTACTACACAACACAACCAGAATCTGTGCTTAAAGGGCCAGTGTGTAATATTTGGCATGGTTTATTGTCAATCTGAATCTGAATCTGAATATTCTACCCATTAATATGTTTATACAAGTGTAAAGTCGCTATAAAATGAAATTCGTTTGGTTTTCGTAGCCTTATAATTATGCTTTTATATGTGTATGTATATATATATATATATATATATATATATATATATATATATATATATATATATATATATATATATATATGTATATATAGCAAGGGCCTTGCTTTAGAGAGGTCGCCATCTTGTGCCGCCATGTATGTACGGCAGACCGAGCGGACAATCCAGCCAGCCAGAGAATGCGTTTCGTGTGTATAAATGAACCAACGAAGACAGTGGAAGGAAGGAAGAAGGAGGAGGAAACATCAGAGAGTGTTAGTAGTTTGTCGATAGAGAGTAGTGAAAAGTTTTTTTAGTTATAAAGTTTGCGAATGGACCACACTTACCACACAACAGGAGAGAATGAACCCGAACTGTCATCTGCAAGGAAAAGAAGACGCAACTTCACTCCTTGTGATGCACTCTCTGCGGCGCTTTTCCTCCTGATGATATATCTCCCCAACAATGATGGATGATCGATGATAAACAGCTGAGCTCTGTTTACAGGCTACGCTGTAAGTCAGTGTGCGGGCTGGAGATTGGTGGAGCAAAGAGGGGAGGGGGTCCCCACTCGGTATGGTAAACGAGTATGTGTGTATGAAGTGTGTCTGTTACGCTAGAAGAGTCAGAGTTTGGGACGGAGTCTTTTACCCCTTGGAGTGTTACCAGAGTTTTTGGAGTGCTCAAATAAACTGGCCTTTTTCCCGAACGCTCCTCTGGTCTCCTGCTCGTGAGTGATTCATTACAATATTGTAACATGGTTTAGATTTCTAAATAAATATTCACCTTGTCGCTAGATAGACCTACTCCTGAAAAACTCGTGCGCAAGGCTTTTTGCCCCTACGAGGCCACCGTCATTTACCCGACGGGAGGGGTGAGCGAGTGAGCCCTGCAATCTAGAATTTGACCACTGATGTCACTGTTTTCAACCCATTTTACACACTGGCCCTTTAAGTATGATCACTGGGACTGTGCCTTCAGTAGTAACTACTGTAAATTCTGACAGCTGTGGCCACAGGCACATGTTTTTGGGTTGTCTGTCCATCCGTACATCTTTCTGTTTGTTTGTTACTTCCATTTTTGTGAATGTGGCCATCATCAAACCTCAAAACTTAGAAACAGATGAGAAGACATTAGGTCACACTCTAAAAAAGAATCCACTGGTTCAGCTTAAAAAGATTAAGGTAACAATTTGCATGCATCTTTTTAAGTAGTTCCAACTCTGGCATTATTGAGTCAGTCCTATGAGTCTTTTATATTCTGACAAACTCAGTTGTTTCAGTACAACAAACATGATTTGCTTTGAACTTGAAACACTTTATTAAGTTGAACCAACTAAATATTAATCCAAAAGTTTTGTTGATATTTAGTGTCCAAATTATTTTGTTTAAGCTATTCTAACTTATTTGTTTTAATTCCATCCTACTCAAAAATGTCAGAAATGTTTTTTGATTTAGACCAGTTTCTTAAAATAACTGTCAACTAAAACACAATAATGAAACAAATGTATTTTTTTTTATGCTTAAAAACATCTTTATATTAAACATTATCCACTAACCCCATGAATCATTTTTCATAGTGTAGATACTGCGTTGAAACCAATCAGATACCAATCCTGGGAGTCCACCTCAAAACCGTGCTGATTGTATAGTTTTATGTGCTGCTGAGTTGAAGATGTGTGTGAAGCATCCACATTTCGCCAATAAATACACTTACTATCTTTTATTAAATTCCTTCAAAGACCTTACTACATATTTAATGTGAGACTGGACAGATGTGGATGTAAACTGCAACTCAACTAGTTGGTGGAGGCGTACAACCGTGAGGAGGTAATTCAAGTTGTTGGTAGTTAAACATTGAACATGGAAATGACTGCAAATTGATAAGTGTATTAATTACTGTAATTAGTGTTTAAAAGAGAAACTCGAATCAGCTGTGTTGTGGGTAAAAATGACATGACACCTCTCTCTAAGTGTCAGAGTGCACTCTGGCACAAACCAGACCGTTCCTAAATTTGAAGTGCAGTTGGAATGTACCGTTTCAGAACAACACACTTGCGGAGCAGCAGAGCACCTAGTGGGCACTCTGTCCGTGGAGACGAAGCAGCAGAGCAGAGTGACTGTGTGATTAACTTAATGGTTAGTTAATTCATGCAGAAATAGAACGCTATCTTACGAATAAAAGCACTCTCATTTTAGCATAGAGCGTCAGATTGGATTTTTGAACGCACCCTAACACAGAAATAAGAGCCATGTTTCCATGGTAATAATTTAGTGACTCCTATCTGTCATGGTGACTTGGTTAGCCATGTTTTTAATTTGAAAAAAAGTCATAATTTACCCAGAATTCATAGCATATTAGTTCTACTTAACCACTCTGTGCAGCTTATTTCTTGACACGTCTATCTGAAGTCTGACTGTTAGCTATATCTAAACTATAATCAAGGTCTGTCTCTAGCCCTTTTTACAAAGCGATTGCGCCATAGAGCTGGTACAAAGTCTTTTCTTCATGCTTTACATAGAAGCAAACAACAGTGGGATCATGCTGCTCCAGTGTGTGATTTTAGACAGCATGCCGACATCACGGAATTTAAAGAGGCGTGACATGTAACACAAAAGCATCAGCCTCTAGTGTGCCATATGACATACAAGTCGGCAATGCTTTATAAACAACAACGACATTAACATGGCAATAACAATCATTTACCATCCCTGTTACATGGCTTGGAGTGTAAGGAGCTCATGGACCTCACTATTTTCCAAATTTGCAAACATTTTTAGCTGGTGTTCTTCTTCTTTGAGTTAGCTGCTAACTGCTGTCACCTATGTTTTAAATCTACCATGGTTGGTCCCGTACATTACATGCCATCATAATGTCACACCCGTGCTGGCTATGATCCCGTCCTGTTTAGGCATTGTTTCAGCACTGTTGCAACCTTAAAGGCATGACAACTCTGTCTCCCAATTCAGCAATACCGTTTACACAGAACAGTGAGGCGGCATAACAGCCTGAGATTCCTGCCTTGAAGTTGCAGTGTAAAAGGGGCTTCTGTGACCCTTTAAATGTAAGTGGAAAATATGAAACATTTATGAAATTTCTAAACAATTAAATTCAGTGTTTCTGAAGCACCTACTAAGGGTGGTGTTCATACAGTGGTTTAAAACAGCCCACTTACCAGAAGAAAATATTGACATTGTATTTTACTACAAACCTCAGATATGTTACATTTGTGTGTTTCGTACTGTCTAAAGTGACGGAGTCTATGAGCTGACTTTGTCATCAGGAGGTGGTGGGGACAGCGTGACAGTTGCGTGCAGACCACTGTTCAAAACCAACAAACAAAACAGCAGGTGTTTTTAGCAACCTGTTGCTCTTTTACCATTAGGGATAGTGCCACAAAGAGCAATTGTTTCTTACCAAGACATCGCTGTACTTTTTGTGTCACCAAAGTGGGTTGGGGCGGCGGATCAATTCTTGGCTTCTCCAGTCCACATGTCGAAGTATCCTTGGGAAAGATACTGAATCCAGAATTGTAAAGAAGCAACAGCAGGTGGCACCTTGTATTGTAGCCTCAGCCACCAGTGTATGAATGAGTGTGTGATTGGGTGAATGTAACCCATAGTGTAAAAAGCACCTTGAGTAGTTGGAAGACTAGGAAGGTGTAAGTCCATTTACCATTTGTTGAAACGTAAAGAAAGTTTCACTGTATCCACTACATAATAATGTGCAAATGTATCATTTCCGTGGTTTGCAGAAATGCACAATGGCAGCATTTATTCTGGCAACTGGATTGGGTTTAAAAGAGAAAAAGAATTGGAACAAAAGCCTACTGTATCAGTAACAGATTTTGCCACCACCTAATTCCACATGATCACAAAGTGACAGAATCCCATCTGGCTTCATGAGAGTACTCTAAACTGAACATTTCTGTTGTGCTTTTGTTGAGTCTGGTCTCACTATTGCTGCGATCAGCTCCCTGTAAATGAGGGTGAATTTATAACATTGCAGCACTAACAGCCAATAACAGTAGCAGTTGAGCTGCTTCAAAATGTGGCCTGGTTTGCAGTGTGTGTGTGTGTGTTTGAGAGGCTCTGGGATTCTCTGTCATTCAAATATTGAAGTCTTCTCCAGTCTGCAGTCAGCAGCATGTCTTGATCTTTCTTGCACAGGTAATAGTGCTGCTGCTGCAGCAGTCTCCTGCTGGGAACTTCTTTCGCTCCTCCTCACTCACTTCATCTTTCATGTACCAACATTACTTCCTCATCTTTTCATCATCTTTGTCTCCATCATTCCACTCTCAAACTGTATGGTTTTTGAACACATTTTCTTTCTTGCCTTGAGTATATTTGTGATTGGAATTATCTCTTGCATTTAAGCCTAGAATTGCTATAATTATTCAGCGTTACCTAACTTTATTCTGTGACTACTTCTTCAGAACATATTGAAGTCCCAAGCTTCTAATTTCAATTGATAAACAACATAACTGACATCAGTTCAATGAAAGCAATATTGCCATTACCTTTAGAGGGTACCAGCAGAAATTTTAAGGTTTTCAGTTAGTGCTGGAGTCTTGAGACTGACAGTTGAGCCACGTAACGGAGGCCCACTAGGAGACTTAACAGTAATAGTGTCTGTTCTGGTCTTTAGATGGGGATTCTCATAATCTTGTTTTTCGAGTGAGTGTGGTAATTGTTACAATTGAACAGAGCTGAAAACAGCTATGAATGTCTGTTCAGACAGACAGCAAAGCAAATTCTTACACACGAATTCAACTGCTGGACCGTTTGCACAGTCTGTGTTGATTCGCCTCAAACAGCAACAGAGGCGCCAACTGTGTGTGTTTGCTTTCAGCTCAGCCTTTGACCGATCTCAGAACTCAGCAAAAACTCCAGTTCTTTCTGTTGTTTCCCTCCAGTCTTTCTCCTTTTTCCTCTCGTCTCTCTACATTTAATGAAGAAGGTCCACAAAGCCTGAAGATACGTGCACACTTTTCTCAAGTTGAACCTTTTCAACTCCCACGGACATGAGTTCATGTTATGTTTGAACACACCGTGAGACCTCTAATAAGCTCCAAAACAGACAGGGGGAGCAGAGGGATATGCATATGAAGTGCTTTGTAGGTATGTCACAATAACACAAATTTATCAGTTGATCCCAGTACCAGTGAAATTCCATGATTCTTGATACCCAATTCGATACCACACCGCAAATCAATAAATCCCATGCGCTAGACATAACTCCTTTATCAGATGTATTATTAAAGCTTTATTATTTATCCCTGGTGATCCACCTTGAATGCAAAGTACTGGTCTTTCTAGTATTTTGTGCATGAGGACACATATTAATACGTAACCTGCAGTTTATTAATATATTTCTCCTCCACTGTTGTTGTTGTTCAGCACATCTAACATGTAAATGTTGGTCTTTGTGGTAGGCTGTTTGTCCCGCCCCTCTTCCACTGTGATTGGACAGATGGGTAAAAAGTGACAGTAACAAGCACAGCACATTACCCAAAAGTGAACAATCTTCAACTCTTTGTAAAAAGAAAAACGGCAGAAAAGATGGGATTTAATGGCACAGTAGAACACTTGAAGGCATATATGCTGCCTTGTCAGGTCTGCAAGAATTGCATCCCTGGTGTGCATGCTACCTATGGTGCTGGAGAAAAACAAGTACCATCATGTTTTCAGAATTTTGACATCGACATGGTACAGAAGTATTAGTTTTCGTGACATCCCTAGTACTTTGCATTCTACATTGAGTTTTTCCATTATGCTTTTTCAGTGCATGTGCAGGGTCCAGGCTGTTATAAATGTGGCTTGTGTACAATTGTCAACAAAGATGCACATAGACATGAGCAACTGACAAAATGTATACCATGTGGAGGGGCCTTTGTCACTACGCAGATGTGGAAACTATCATTTGCTCCTGACCTTTTCACCTCTAGCGTAGTCGTGACTTGAGAGTATTGGGTCTTTGTATCATAAATAATCTAATCCTCTCAAACTTAGGTAGTAGAATCTTTCAACCAACAGAGTTCTCTAAGGTATCAAGAACCCTCAGGTTGGTTCAGTTATTGATAACTTGATTACCATCTCACCAGCTGTTAGTTGTTTTCTGTGGGTGTTTTTATGGGAATATGGATTGTTGACAACATTTTATTTTAAGTGTGTCATGCAGTGTGGGACTCACACTGGTCTGGTCTTGCTCTTGACCCCTCTAAATCCTGGTCTTATCTCAGTCTCAAAACACTCTGGTCTTGGTCTTTACTTGGTCTCACCCTGCCTTCGTTTTGGTCTTGAGTCTTGAGATGGCCTTAACCTCTCAAAGTCTTGGTCTTGTCTTGGTCTCAAAACACTCTGGTCTTGGTCTTGACTTGGTCTCACCCTGCCTTTGTCTTGGTCTTGAGTCTTGACTGGGCTTCAACCCCTCAAAGTCCTAGTCTTGTCTCAGTCTCAATACACTCTTGTCATGTTCTTGACTTGGTCTCACCCTGCCTTTGTCTTGGTCTTGAGTCTTGACTTAGCCTTTACCCCTCAGAATCTTGGTCTTGACTCAGTCTCAATATACTCTGGTTATGGTCATGACTTGGTTTCACCCTGCCTTTGTCTTGGTCTTGTCTCAGTCTCAAAACACTCTGGTCTTGGTTATGACTTGGTCTGTGTTTCGGTGGCCATGAATGCCTACTGTATATTTTTCTTGACTTTGTAGATACAATGAGTAGTTATTTCTCACATAGTTAATTCAATAAAATGTGCATTTACACACCGTTAATTCTGTGTATATTAGTGCAACAAGAGTCGTGCCATATACTCACCATTCTGCTGCTCTGAGATTCCCTGTTCTCATTCACTAATGAATTCCATTTGCTGTTCTTTAACATTTGCCTTTTGTGGAGCATGGTCGAGTTTCCTTTAATGAACTCAACAAGTCCTGCAGACATTTCAAATTAAAAGCCCACAGAGAAGAGGAGGGATGCTGTTTGAGTAGCTGGAAGGCCTTTAATGTGACAGTTTCATTGGCGGTAGCTTAACAGCAATCAGTGCAGCACAATGGAAGCAACTGGAAATAATCAGTAAATTTAAATGTCTGTGTTACAAAGTGAGAACAAGAGCAGCAGAGTGGGGGGTTTGACATGACTCGTGTTGCACTGATGAAATTAGTGCTGTGGAAATGCGCTTTATATTGACTTTATCAAGACAAACATGGTGGCAGTGATGAGTTTGCATTAACGGCAAGTTAAAAGAGGAGCTGATCAGAAAACAGGGAAGTTTGTTCTTATAATACAATGTACTTTTAAAACAAGTGGAAAAGACTTGTCTCTAATAAAAGACTATTTCCAGTAAAGTCCTGGATCCTTCTGCAGTGGAGGTAAAATAGTGTACACGATTGGAAATGAATGTAATACATTGTATTTCTTAAAGTTTTCTACACTGATTTTCTTTTATTTTGTCTAAATGTTTTGCATCATCTGTCTATATGTCTAGTTGTTTTTGACTATATCAAACAAACGTGTTCACAAAAAAGCCCTAGTACAAGTTTATTAAAGCCTCAGATCCTAAAGGGATAATTTTGATTTTTTGAAGTGGGGTTGTAAAGGGTATTTATCTATAGTCAATGTGTAACATGCAGTAAATGTGATGTGTGTGAAGCATCCATGTTTTCACTGACATGGGTGTAAACTGTAAGAGAATCTTGACTGGTGCACAGAGGCATACAACTGTGGGGCGTTCTTTTTAGTTTTTAGGTGGAATTTACCTTTAGGTTGCTAAAATACGTTTGGCTGATGCAACCATCCACAGTAGCACATTGCTTAGCTTCCATATCAGACTCCAGCCTGGCTCTCCAAACTGGGGGAGTGCTGACTAGCACCTCCCGTATGTAATAACCAACTAAAGATAAGCATGGTAAATGTGGTGCAGTGACAGAACTCTGCATGCAGGTCATGTTTGTCCAATCTAGTGTAATCGTTGGCAGAATGGACCGCATATTTCACAGCTGGGTTGGTCACATTGTCAATTAATTGCTGTGTCTATTTTAGGGATTGTTTTCCCTGCTTGCCTGTAGGCGTTTTCTTTCACCTCTCCTGTGTTCTTCACACAAGTCTGTCAGCACTCAGGAAGGTGAAATGTTGATGTCACTTTTCCTCCCCTCACCACTGATTGTATGTTCTCACTGTTGGGCTCCAGGCCCACTCAGAGATGGTGACGTCCACCATTAATCCATCCATTGTCAGAAACCACTGGTGCCTGCCTGGAATTTATTAGAGTTAACCCTCCAATTCTAATCAGTAGATATCCTGAGGTTAGGTGTGGAACCCCGGGGAAATTAGAGCTCCACTCAAGACCTCATATTTCATTTTAGCCTCATTCCCATATACCATGTCCTCCAGGGAGTACAATCCACGACCCTTGCAACTTTGACAAATTCGAGGCCTGCAAGGGTGTGAACCAAGGAGGAGAGGGCAGGCAAGCAGGTGGAGGTCAGGTGTATAATGCAGAGGTGGGAATGAGACTGAATAGTGTGTTGTAATACATTTGAACTCACTCATTCTTAAACATCTCTCAGGGGTGGTGTATAGAGTCCAGCTCATTTCTCTTCAGCAGGGCAACTTCGTAAATGCACAGACACACTATGTACTGACATGAGGTACTTTACACGTGTCCCAAAAGTGTTAACTTGCATTATAGTTCGCTTTTCAATAACCCAATAATATATAACAAATATCAAAATGTATATTAACAAAAAAATGTTGTTTTTTTTAACTTAATGTAACTGAAACATCATGGTCTGATTATCACAAAATCACAGTTATCACAGTTTAGCTGGCTAATTAAAATCCAGCAGAAACATCAAGTGTTAAGTCAAACTCAGCAACCTCTTTATTAGTTTTACCTGCCTAATAAAAGGTAGACAACATTCTGCTTCCAAAATCCCCTGAAAAACTGTGTGAGGTGAAAGGGACAGGTGCATGCTGGTGTTCTGAAAACAACAGGAGGTTAGTAATTATAGTTTGGCCTGATGATTCGGCCCACTTGCCAACACACCACACTAACACTGACAGTGACACACAGCTCATTAGGGTACCTTAAAATCTTTAGCACCCACTTGCTGCAGATTGTGTCAAAATTTGTTCTCTTTCTCAGAGTTATAATTCCTGAACACACAGACATGATACACATAGATTAACAGTTATGTCCATGCCAAATAAACGTCCATAAATCCACATAGAAATCATAGAAAAAAGTCTCCAGACTGACTAATCCAGTGACAGTCATTTGTCCATCCATGGATACTCTGCAAACAGTAACTGCTGATAGCTAATTCAGCTTACTGGGGATTTTGGTTTGTGCTAATTCAGTAAAATGATGCCGGCCTTTCAAATATCTAGGCACACCTCATGCTTCAAAGTCTTCTTTATAACCCTATCCCAAATCAGCCTGGTCTCACTTCCGGGGTGTCACAATATGCCACTTGGGCAGTGTCCCTGGCATCATTTTAGTGTTACAGAGTCTGTATGAGATGCAAGGGGCTTTCAGTACAAAAAGTGTGAAAGTCCCAGTTGAAACTAAAAGTCGAGGTTGAGTTACTTTGTCACGTTAGTTGTTAGTCTTATCAACCACGATCTTTTCCTCGCCATGACCAAGGATTGTTGTTGATAAAACCTAAACGCTGACCCCTTTGTAGTCACAAATCGACTCAAGTCAATGGACTGACTTGATTAACGTCAACCACAATCTTTAACTAACCCTAACCATGTGTTGTTGTTTTTTATCAAATGCCTGGGTCTTCAACAGGGGGTGGAATATGTATGGAATCACACGAATTCAACATAATTTGCCTTTTGCAACAACCTTGTGAAAGTGGATTTTGACCTCCCCCCTACCTGAAAAGCAAGTACAGGTCAAAACTGCAGCCTGAGGCTGACAAGGCTCTTTGCCTGGCAACCTCCATCTGCCAGATTTAGTATGCATTGCAGTTTGATACAATATATATAGTAGGGGGTTCCTACTCCATCTCTCTTTCACCGAAGGGGTCCTTGGCCGGAAAAAAAAAAAAAAAAAAATTGAAGACCTCTACTCTCAATCTACCCACTGACCCCTTCATAGTCACAGTAGTCGACTATCAACCATGATGTTTTTCTTACCCTAACCAAGTGGTTTAGTTGTGTAATCTTAACTGCCAACCCCTTCATAGTCACGTAAGTCAAGTCACACTGGGAGAAATGCTCTCTATTTTGGGAATGCCTTGTTCTCAGTCACACTTAAACGTGGACTCTGCCTGAGCACAACCAGTGTACATTACTATACAGTCAGTATAGTACAGTCTTATCTCTTGGCCACTGACCAGCTTCAGATGAGCAGGTGGACGTTAAGGGCCGTAGTACGGGCTGTTTGATCACATTTAAAGGCAAAAATGTTTCTACCTCTCCCCAGCTGCCACAATGGAAATGGGGCAAAAGGCCTGCTTTCATAGCCTTCACCTTGCTGCATCCCACTGCATCTCATCTCACTTAGGACAGTCTCTACTTTAAGGCGTTCATCATGTTTTACTCAGTAGTAATTACGGAAGGGTATGTCCGCACACCTCAGCTGTAGTTATGAATGAGGACTAAGCACTGCTCTTCAATTTCCCCAACCAAAGTCCCAATCTGAGGTCAACTGAAACAGCTGAGCTACCTCAATGGCAGCCGAGCACACTTCCTTCACTGGTTAAGACTGTAAGATGCAGTTGAAAGTTGCTTGTCTGCTGTGAGAGGGGACAAAAAGGGGATGCACACAGCAGAATCAGTCTCTCACAATCAGTGTCTTTAAACAAAACAAAACAAATTAAAAAAATATATATTATTATTTGCTTGCACCGCCTAAATGGATTCTATGCATGGTAAATATTGGTCCAAGTGTGGAGAAGCCTTCATTACAGGAAGGAGCAAATGTTTGAAGCAAACAACACTCATGAATAGTATTATCATTCAAATACAGGCTCAGCATCTTTTTCTCTCTCTACATCTACTTTGACATATTAATACATACATTTAACTAAAATGCACAGGTGAGTACTTGCAATTCATGCTTACACATACATGCTAATTAGTTTTGCTTTCTTTTTTCACATTTATAAACCTCCATACAATTTCACAAGAGGTTACCCACTATAACCAGTGTTCTGCAAACACCTGTCACTACAAAGACATACATTAAATACAACTTCTGCTCCATTCCTGTCTTTCACCACACTCAGTTTGTCAGTGTTATATAAATCATGGGCCAGGATTGCTACTACACCTGCTGGCTTCATACATTTGCTGAGGGTGACCTATTTTTAGCCACCACTCAACACTAAAGCATCAGCCAAAGCAACATGCAAACATGAAGCTCATGAAGCGGCGGGTAGAATACATTGGCTGAAATGCAATCTCAGAACCCATCAGCTATCGTCTAACAATTTTTTTATGCCTCCACACCAGTGACAGCTGTGGCTCGAGGCATTATGTTTTCAGGTTGTCCATCCATCTCATTTTAGAGAATGCAATATCACAAGAACACCTTGAGGGTATTTCCTCAAATTTGGCACAAACAACCACTTGGATGCAAGGATGAATTGATTAGTATTTGGTGGTCAAAGGTCAAGGTCACTGTGACCTCACAAAAAAAAATCATACTGAAATTATGACAAAATTAAAAATTTCTATTAGAATAAGATGATGAAGTGATGGCATTTTATATCCAAAAGATCAAAGGTCAGTTTCACTGTGACATAGTGTTCTGCAAAAACATTTTTATAGTAAACATTCAGCTTCATATCCCAGGTCATATCTTCATATCTCATAAAGGACCACTTGGACTGACTGAACTGATTAGAATTTGGTTGTCAAAGGTCAAGATCACTACAATCTGGAAATCCATCGGTAAAAATAAATAAATAAATAAAAACTAAGGATTTTTTTTTCTTCCTTTACCTCTGGAGGCACTGCCCGTAGTTTTTTTGTTGTTGTTTACAAATACTTCCAGGTAGAAAACCGGCAGAGTTTAGCTATACGGTATATATATATATATATATATATATATATATATATATATATATATACATATGTGTTTGTGTGTGTATATATATATATATATATATATATATATATACAGTACAGGCCAAAAGTGTGGACACACCTTCTCATTCAATGCGTTTTCTTTATTTTCATGACTATTTACATTGTAGATTCTCACTGAAGGCATCAAAACTATGAATGAACACATGTGGAGTTATGTACTTAACAAAAAAAGGTGAAATAACTGAAAACATGTTTTATATTTAGTTTCTTCAAAATAGCCACCCTTTGCTCTGATTACTGCTTTGCACACTCTTGGCATTCTCTCCATGAGCTTCAAGAGGTAGTCACCTGAAATGGTTTCCACTTCACAGGTGTGCCTTATCAGGGTTAATTAGTGGAATTTCTTGCTTTATCAATGGGGTTGGGACCATCAGTTGTGTTGTGCAGAAGTCAGGTTAATACACAGCCGACAGCCCTATTGGACAACTGTTAAAATTCATATTATGGCAAGAACCAAACAGCTAACTAAAGAAAAACGAGTGGCCATCATTACTTTAAGAAATGAAGGTCAGTCAGTCCAGAAAATTGCAAAAACTTTAAATGTGTCCCCAAGTGGAGTCGCAAAAACCATCAAGCGCTACAACGAAACTGGCACACATGAGGACCGACCCAGGAAAGGAAGACCAAGAGTCACCTCTGCTTCTGAGGATAAGTTCATCCGAGTCACCAGCCTCAGAAATGGCAAGTTAACAGCAGCTCAGATCAGAGACCAGATGAATGCCACACAGAGTTCTAGCAGCAGACCCATCTCTAGAACAACTGTTAAGAGGAGACTGCGCCAATCAGGCCTTCATGGTCAAATGGCTGCTAGGAAACCACTGCTAAGGAGAGGCAACAAGCAGAAGAGATTTGTTTGGGCCAAGAAACACAAGGAATGGACATTAGACCAGTGGAAATCTGTGCTTTGGTCTGATGAGTCCAAATTTGAGATCTTTGGTTCCAACCGCCGTGTCTTTGTGAGACGCAGAAAAGGTGAACGGATGGATTCCACATGCCTGGTTCCCACTGTGAAGCATGGAGGAGGAGGTGTGATGGTGTGGGGGTGTTTTGCTGGTGACACTGTTGGGGATTTATTCAAAATTGAAGGCACACTGAACCAGCATGGCTACCACAGCATCCTGCAGCGACATGCCATCCCATCCGGTTTGCGTTTAGTTGGACCATCATTTATTTTTCAACAGGACAATGACCCCAAACACACCTCCAGGCTGTGTAAGGGCTATTTGACCAAGAAGGAGAGTGATGGAGTGCTGCGGCAGATGACCTGGCCTCCACAGTCACCGGACCTGAACCCAATCCAGATGGTTTGGGGTGAGCTGGACCGCAGAGTGAAGGCAACGGGGCCAACAAGTGCTAAACACCTCTGGGAACTCCTTCAAGACTGTTGGAAAACCATTTCAGGTGACTACCTCTTGAAGCTCATGGAGAGAATGCCAAGAGTGTGCAAAGCAGTAATCAGAGCAAAGGGTGGCTATTTTGAAGAAACTAGAATATAAAACATGTTTTCAGTTATTTCACCTTTTTTTGTTAAGTACATAACTCCACATGTGTTCATTCATAGTTTTGATGCCTTCAGTGAGAATCTACAATGTAAATAGTCATGAAAATAAAGAAAACGCATTGAATGAGAAGGTGTGTCCAAACTTTTGGCCTGTACTGTGTATATATATATATATGTATATGTATATATGTATGTGTACGTGTGTATGTATATATATATATATATATATATATATAGAGAGAGAGAGAGAGAGAAAGAGAAAAAGTCATTCATCTGCTTCATGTAGCGTTGTTGAGCCCTGGACACACCGGACGCGTAGTGATGCGGAAGTCAGGCGCTTGACTGTCCACACAGGCAGCGCATTTCTCCTGCGCTCTCCTCGCCGGTTAAACATCGACTCCACTCATCTGTTCCCGTCAGTACTCGTTTTTTCACTTCAACAGGTTTTAAATTTTACACATTTTAAACATGGGTAAGTCCATATTTTAATCGTTTTTTATAACGTAATAAGTTAATGACAGTTTGTCATTGCATGTCAATGTATTGAGCGTGTTGGATAAACACTGGGCATATTGTTATTGACCATTTTATTTATTGCCAAGCAGGGAGGCAATGAGTCCCATTTTTATAGTCATTGGTATGACCCGGCCGGAGATCGAATCCACGACCTCCCAGTCTTGGGGTGCACACTCTACCACTAGGCCACTGAGCTGGGGCCTCATTTATAAAGCTTGCTTACGCACAAAACCGGGCTTGGAAGTGCGTACGCAACTTCTTACGCAAGAATTGGGATTTATAAAAAAAAGACTAGCGTAGGAATGTGCGTAACTTTAAGCAATCTACAGACCTTGCTTAAGCACATTTTGGAGACAATTGTGACAAGGTGAGAACGATTGGTTAATGGAAAGAGCGCATATAAATAGCCATTCAGTGGCAGCCGTGCGCAATAAGGCACAATGGATGCACTTGCACTTCTCGAAGACCATGCCAATGGATGGATCCGACTGGAGAGGGTATTCCGAGATCGGGAAGATTTCCTGGCTCATGATGATGACTGGCTAATAAGCCGTTTCAGACTACCTAGAGCCTTGCTCTTGGATCTGATTGCTGAATTGAGTCCAATTTTAGAGCGACCAACCCACCGGAACCGCGCCATACCGGCACACATTAAAGTGCTGACAGCGTTGGGTTTCCTAGCAACGGGCTCGTTCCAGAGGGAATTATCTGACAGGTATGCCTATTTCTTTTATTGTCTATTGATATAAATTCAATTTATAGATTTCTGTTCTATTCAGGAAATAGAAATTAATAATAAATCCTGTGCGAATAGGTCTGGGATATCACAGCCATCCCTCAGTGCTGCACTGCCAGCTGTTTTGGATGGGATAATCCAAATGACCAGTCGCTACATCAGGTTTCCCTACACTGTTGTTGAACAGGCCAACAGCAAAAGGCAATTTGCAGCAATGTCCGGTTTCCCTAATGTAATCGGCGCAATTGACTGCACCCACATTGCTATAAGAGCCCCCAGCGAGAACGAATTTGTATATGTGAACCGAAAAAATGTGCACACCATAAATGTACAAATAATTTGTGACCCCTCAATGGTGTTGACAAATTTAGTGGCACGGTGGCCTGGTTCAACACATGATTCATTCATTTTGGCGCACAGCGGTGTAGGGAACAGACTGCAGGCAGGTGCTGGTCGTGATGGTTGGCTCCTCGGTAAGTATTACATTCTCACATAATGCAACTGTACTTGTTCTGTTGGGTAAATTCTTTTCTCTATTTGGCCCATTCTGTTGCTGCCACTGTCACTGAGTGGCGCTCGTGGAATATTTTGTAATTCGAGTCTGCTTCTTAATTACTCTGGTTATACCTTGCAGGTGACAGCGGCTACCCACTGAGGCGGTGGCTCCTCACACCATTTCCAAACCCGCAGAGTGCGGAGGAACGGCGCTTCAACATAGCGCATGGCCGTGCACGTTCCGTTGTGGAGCGCGCCATCGGCCTGCTAAAAAATAGATGGAGGTGCTTAGATGCCTCAGGTGGCAGGCTGCTCTACCACCCCAGAAAAGTGTGCAAAATTATAAGAGCGTGTGGAGTACTGCACAATTTGGCACTGAGGGATGCAATCCCTCTCCCACCTGACCTCCCCCCCCCGCAACACGTAGACCCCGACCCACAGCCACCTCCCTGACATGAGGAACATCAGCATGGAGCAAGGCTACGTGAGGAAGTGATGCGGCGTGTGTAAAAAGGCAAGTGCGCTTCACTTTTGTAACTGTTTTATTGCGTCAGTTGCAGATGAAATCAGTTCACACATATTCTGCATGACCATGCGTATTTGTGTTAGTTCATCCCTGACTTCACGGATGGCACTGATGGTTTCCCGCTGTGTTTCCAGGACGCGATCGGTGAGAACCCGGCCACCTCCGCGCACTCTGGATCCGCTGGGCGCGCTGGGTACAGACGGGTCCGTGCCAGACGTGCTGGGAATCTCCTCCACCACCTGTTCCTCCTCCTCCTCGCCCACTGCTACCACCTGTAACGTGACTGAGGACACAAGTCACATTTATTGCCACATGTCTGTACAAACATTTGATTGAATAAACATATGAAATTGTAACCTACCACTCTCCTCTTGAGCAAAATCTGTGTCCCCCTCCCTCTCTGACACAACACCAGACATGCTGGCTGGTCCGAGAATGGAAGCCACTTTGGTGTGAAGTGGTGTAGGTTCTTCCATGGTACGGCCGCCACCTGTGTAAAACTACTTTTTCTGCTCAGTCAAGAGTCACAAAGGGGTGGCAGCAACATCACAGAAAATGAACCTTGCAAGCATGATTAAGTAGTGTTACATTTTTCATTCATAAAACCACATTGCAGCTATTGGGTGCCGTTAGATTTAACATTTCGATGTAGCTATATTTAGGACTTATTCACAACATTTAATCTGAAATGTGACCAACAGTTTTCACTTTGAATATTTTGATTTAGCAGATTCCGATTTTTTTATTGCCTAGTTTACAAATGTAGACTACATGTGCAAGAGAACAAATTCCACATGCATTTATCAGATTTTGTTTAAAGATAAATGTGCCTAAATCCTTTTTGTGTTTTTACAATGCTGCTTCAGAACTTTCACCACATGTGCATGTTTCATGTGTTTTCTGGACCCACCTGTAGCCGCCACGCTCCGTATGCCTTTTTATTAGTGAGTTTCCAGGAGAGAGATGACGAAATGACAAAAGAGAGATGAGGAAGGCAACAGAGACCCCTTGCAGGATTTGGCTGTTGTGACTCATTGTCAGCACCTTTAACCCCTTGGCCACCAAGGAGTCCTGACCATGCATTTTGTTTCCCCTGTCTTTTGTGATTCCCCTTACTTTAAACTCAATTGTGTAAGGTATATATTATACTACCAGACACTAGGATGGTATGGCTGTTTAAACAACAAGGAAATAAAAGCGGGTTACTGTTGCAATTCACAAAATGGAACACAGTGTAACCTCTTGTTCACACAGACACAATAAATGTTGTGATGGTTGAGCACATAATACATACAATACACACTTGACTGTGATTAGGCATTTACTTGTGCCTGTCACAACTCTGGAATTGTTCTTTTTCAGGCAGTGTGATTTCATGCACAGTTTCTCATATTAAAGTTTCAGTAGCTTATCAAAGTTCTGTCATAGAAAACTGAGAAGACTCGACAATCAGCTTTTCTTCCATTTTCTTTTAAGAACTGTCATGCAGTTGAATAGAGAAGAAAATTACTCTGTGCGTCTGTTTTCTGAATGAATCAAAATGAACATAATTGGTTGTTACCTGGTTGTCCTCCTGTATGTTGAAGAACAATTGCATAAACCTAGTGTTGGGCAGTATCGTCACTACAGTAGCGGACATTTGTAGTTTAACTACATTTCTCAGTAGCTTGGTGGTAGCGTCGCTGTTGTCTGAATCAAGTAACTTCTCAGTAGTTAAGCTCTTTTATTGATCACTTAGCGTGGTAGCATCCACACAAGCTACATTTCCAAAATCATTTCTGAAGCTCAAATGAGCCGGGGATTTCTGTTATGGACTGAAATAAAACTGTCACCGCTACCACACCTAGTCACTTCCGCATGAACCTGACGGGGGACAGCCCTCCATTCCGAAACCTCGCCGTTGCGAACGACTCCACTCCGAAATTGATTTTCAAGTCCGTATCGAGTTTCCTGCATCAAACACTGCCGCACAATTCTGAAATTCGTTGTACTACAAAAGCTTGAAATGAACGTTCAACTCATTGTTTTTTATTGAAAAGGTCACTGTCTTCTTTTATTATGTAGGCTATAATTTCTCTAGCAGTAAACATATTTAAAGGAGACGCTTGTCAAGTCTTTTTACGCTCGCCGTCCGTGGTGCTCTCTCTGCTGACAGCAGACCAGGGGAGAAAAAAAAGACATTTCTTTGCTCTGTGCTTTCAGAAAATAGCCAGGGTTAGGGGAAGAAAGACCAACGGTCTGTACAGCAGTCCCACTGTGTTTGCCAGGGCATATCAGGCTGTGTGATTCTGCACAAAGATTGGTGTAACACATTGGAGCAATTTCATACATTTAACGTGATAAACTAATTTCAATTCAACATGGTAATTTGCTTAGAGGATGAAGTATTTGCTTGTTTTGTGGTTAATAATGCACATAATCCATTTGACCCCATCATGAATGGTTATTTTTATTCGTTCCTGCAGACAGAGACAAAAGGATCATTGCGCAGCCTCCGTTTCCTTTGCGTCCATCTCGTTCATTCAAACTTTGTAAACACGGTATTTGTAAACATGGGATTTGTAGGGGACATACATGTGTATGCTGCTCACTATAAAATGTGTTCACTAAAATGTGTTTACTAGCCTCATTTCTAGTCAAACCAAATCTCTTTACACTTAAAAAATAGCCTACTTGTTTCAAGCAAATTTTCATTTGAAATAAGTATGAAAATCTGTTGGGTTTTTTTTGCTTGCAATAAGAAAAAAAAACTTGCTCCATGGACAGATTTTTTTTCTACTTATTTCAAGTGAAAATTTTCCTGAAACAAGTGAAAATTGTCTATAAACAAGTTACTTTTTAGGTGTTGAGTCTTATTTCAATTGTAATGAGATTTGTTTTGACAGAAATAAATATTTTTGGTAAGATTTTGAGTTTTTACAGTGTACATACACATACATACACGCATGTACGTTTTTGACCATGTTGTGACTGTTTGAAGCAGGTCTTCATTCTTGCTGTTGTGGTTTGAGTCGTGTTGGGAGTTAGTGCAGCTCACTGTTCAATAAACAATTGAGCTTAACTTTTTTACCTGCCTATCTGTTTGACTGACAGTTTTATTGATCAGTAAGATAACACTGACTTGGTTGGTTCAATTTAGTAAAAAGCTTGGATGTAGTTGCACTAGTTACTTTCATTTTGCTGTAGCTTAGCTTGCTACATTTCTGAGGGTGATAGCTTTGATGTAGTGAAGCTTCATTTAATATTAGAGTAACTAGTAGCTTAGCTCACTACACTTTCCAAGTAGCTTGCCCAACACTGCATAAACCTTTCTCAACTACCCCAAGTCACGCTGCTGGGAGAATTTTGAGTCTTGAGTTATTTCGATGAAGTCAGGATGTTATTTTCAAAGATCTGTACACCCTGTCACACCTCAAGTGTTGACTCCATATATGTGGATGAGGGGTATAGTAAACTACAACCATAAATTATGTTGGAGTCAGATAAGCTGCTGTAAAGGAGAAGGTTCACACAATCCTGTTGTTTAAAGTAAACAAACAAGCTTTTTATCCATCTCTGGTTGCTTTCACGTTGTGTCACAGGCAGCTGTTGTGTTGTGCCAGCCTTACACCAAATGACTTTTCAAGTGATTTCACTGTTGGAGGCAAATTTCCAATGTCAGAATAATATCATGACAGTATTACCTCAGTAGGTGTGCATTCCTGTGGTCTCAATTGTTTGGTATAAGGTGGTCATAAAACCCAGGCTAGGGTGTCTTAAGTCAGTTTTTATCTTGTCTTGACGTTCTGACAAAATCAATCATGTTTAATACAGTCATAACTTTTAAGTCTTGGCTCATCACATGCTGAAATTTAATGATATGAACATTGCAAGATCCCCAGTCTTTGCAAAATCGTATTGCATGTGATTTAAAGTTCACATTGTCTCTAGATGTGAGAGGCTGTCAGACTTCAGTCTTTTAAAGTGTTCTCATGTATAAAAGGCATTACTGGTTTTGCTTTAAAAGATCACTGACAAACAGATCAAAGTTGAAACCGACCATACTATGTTCAAGGTAGCACTGTCACAAGGTTCAGCATCTTAGCTCTCTGCATAGGAAAACAAGTGCTTAAACTGGTGCAAACTGACTCTGTATCTAATCATGTATAGAGAGTTACAGTGGGAGGAAAATCAAATCCTTATCTGAAATTGGTAGCTGCATCAGCATGTTCTGGATAATTTAATTCCACCTCGGTTTGAAATGGAGTTGTCTTTCTGGGCAGTTCAGCTCTCACTGCTGCTTCTCACATTCAAGTCTCAATAAAATGAGAGGCTGTCAGCCATTTGTGTTCCTCAAATCTTCTGGTGTGATCACACAGTTAAATATCACCCTCTAACAGCTTATGACACCTTGACAATGGCATCTAAGAAACCCATTTTACCAGCAGTCCTACTTCCATTGTTTTATCTTGGTTATACACCATTTACCCCCAATAATCTGTGTTAGTGTAAGAGACAACAGGAATGGAAGTAGAGAGAGTGTAATAGAACCTTACCAGCGAACAGGGACTTTGCTTGATATCATTTTGAATGACATGAGCAATAATTGCCCATCACTGGTGTGATGAAGTCATTCCACAAAGCTGGTGAGGTGGAACGAGAGCCATGTGCTGACATTGGGATTGTAACCCTTCAAGCATCCTGCAGCAGTTCCAACACTCCTGCAAACAGGGGCTTTTCCCCTCTCGGTTGTCTTTCCCAAGTGGCAGATTGCTAAGCTGTAGTACTGTACCTCACCTTCCACTAAATAATCTGTCAGTGACCTTGCACGGTTTGAACTGGAACTACTCCACAGAGCATTCTTGTTCAAGAAGAGATCATAGTTAAAGTTAGTTATGGTCCTAATAGGGATACTATATAGTGCTGCATTTACATTACTTAGCAGACTTTCAGAATGTACTTTGTCATTTAGCCTTGATAATCGGCTTCAGGGTTGCTGGGTTTCCAGCTTATCCATGATTTTCAGTCTCAGGTCATTTGCTCATCTGTGTCATAAGGGCTTGTTGGGGCTTGGTACCTAATCCTGGAGCATGGGGTTGATGATCACATCCCCACTTTGACCTGTTGCTCTGACTGCCCCTTGCTGTAGCATGTTTGTTGTACCTCATCAATCTCTAGTTGTAATAGCAGTTGCTGTCTGTTGATGTTGGAACACTGGGCTAGGAGTTGGGTTTTGAAGCATCCATATATCCCACAACCTCTGCATACAGTCAGGTCCATAATTATTTGGACAATGATACAGTTGTCGTCATTTTGGCTCTGTACACCACCACAATGGGTTTTAAATGAAACAATGAATACCTGCTTAAAGTGCAGACTCTCAGCTTTCATTTAAGGCTTTTTTCAAAAATGTAGTATGAACCGTGTAGGAATTACAACCATTTCTTCACACAGTCCCCCAACTTTAAGGGCTCATAAGTATTTGGACAAACTAACATAATCATCAATTAAACAGTCAGTTTTAATACTTGGTTGCAAATCCTTTACAGTCAATGACTGCCTGAAGTGTTGGACACATAGACATCACCAGATGCTGGGCTTCTTCCCTGGTGATGCTCTACCAGCCCTTTACTGCAGCTGTCTGCACTTCCTGCTTGTGTTTTGGGTGTTTTGCCCTCAGTTTTGGCTTCAGCAAGAGAAACGCATGCTCAATTGGATTCAGGTCAGATGATATGACTTGGCCATTGCAGAACATTCCACTTCTTTGCCTTAAAAATGTCTTTGGTTGCTTTTGCAATATGCTTCAGGTCAATGTCCATCTGCACTGTGAAGCATCGTCCAATGAGTTTTGAAGCATTTAATTGAATCTGAGCAGATGATGTAGCCCCAAACACTTCAGCTTTCATCCTGCTGCTCTTGTCAGCAGTCACATCATCAATAAATACAAGAGAACCAGTTCCACTGGCAGCCATACATGGCCATGACATAACAGTACCTCCACCATGCTTCACTGATGAGGTGGTGTGCTTTGGATCATGAGCAGTTCCTTCCCTTCTTCCTTCTCTTGTCTTCCCATCATTCTGGTAGTTGATCTTTGTTTTATCTGTCCATAGTATGCTGTTCCACAACTGTACAGGCTTTTTAGATGGTTTTTGACAAACTCTAATCTGGCCTTCCATTTTTAAGGCTAACCAATGGTTTGCATCTTGTGATAAACCCTCTGTATTTATTCTAGTGAAGTCTTGTCTTGCTTACAAGAGCAGCAGGATGAAAGCTGAAGTGTTTGGGGCACCATTATCTGCTCAGATTCAACCAAATGCTTCAAAACTCATTGGATGATGCTTCACAGTGCAGATGGACATTGACCTGAAGCATATTGCAAAAGCAACCAAAGACATTTTTAAGGCAAAGAAGTGGAATGTTCTGCAATGGTCAAGTCATATCATCTGACCTGAATCCAATTGAGCATGCGTTTCTCTTGCTGAAGCCAAAACTGAGGGCAAAACACCCAAAACACAAGCAGGAAGTGCAGACGGCTGCAGTAAAGGGCTGGTAGAGCATCACCAGGGAAGAAACCCAGCATCTGGTGATGCCTATGTGTCCAACACTTCAGGCAGTCATTGACTGTAAAGGATTTGCAACCAAGTATTAAAACTGACTGTTTAATTGATGATTATGTTAGTTTGTCCAAATACTTATGAGCCCTTAAAGTTGGGGGACTGTGTGAAGAAATGCTTGTCATTACTACACGGTTCATACTACATTTTTGAAAAAAGCCTTAAATGAAAGCTGAGAGTCTGCACTTTAAGCAGGTATTCATTGTTTCATTTAAAACCCATTGTGGTGGTGTACAGAGCCAAAATGACGACAACTGTATCATTGTCCAAATAATTATGGACCTGACTGTATATCCCCTGTCCACTCTGCATATATATGTATATATACATATATGGTAGACTGAAACTGCAGCATATCATGAACCACCAAAATCTAAAAAGTTAATTGTTGAGTCCAAATGGACATTTGTGATGAATTTAGGTACATTTACTTAAGGCGTTCTTGAGATATCCTGTTCACTAAAATGGGATGGATGGATGGATGGATGGATGGAAGGATGGATGGACAAATGGAAGGATGGAAGGATGGATGGACAGACGGACGGACAACCAGAAAACATAATGCCTCCAGCCACAGTTTTCGCCAGCATGGAGGCATAAAACCTGTGGACATCATCAATCATTTTTGAGATGGAAAGGCAATTATAAAAGTGAAAAGATGAGAAAACAAAATATCTGAATTTCAAAAGGAGACTCACATCAAAGTGAGGTACAAACACCCAATTCATTCTGCTCTGCTTTTATGTTTGGATGGGATGAATTTGATGAATTAACATTTCACTTTCCCGAAATGCAATTTCAAAACTTAATTTGTTGAAATCATCCTTGTCCTGTAGAGTTAGTGAGGGTGAAGATTTCTACAATGTGCCACTTGAGGTAGTGTGAGGTAGTGTGCTGGAAAATAAAAACCCTATTCTCCTCTACCTTTTCAGTAAGTCAGATACCAATTGTGTAAAGACAAGAAACATACACAGAAAAAGGAAAATAGATTAACTGAGCTGACCGATTGACGTCAATGCTTTAGACCACTTAAAATGCCATTTGTGTCCAGGAATGTCAAGATTATAATCAAAAGGTGCTTCTGCCAGGTGGTGGCGGGTGGGTGGGTGCTACAGCTATTGTGGCACATTGGAAGAGGAGCGGTACACGGCTTGACCTCATGCAACATGATCCTGTGAGCCTCAGCTCACAAACCTTGACTTACAATTCAAACGGCCCACACATATTTTAGACCTCAAGCATGACAGGAGAGTAATGTGTAAAAAAGCAGCCAATTGAGAGGAGTGTATAAAGTGAAAAACTTTCCACCTTCTCTCACTAAAGGCCATGTATATGGCCTTTTTCCTGATTCTTTAATGTAATCTTATTCATACTGACAGATGTGTGTATATAATATCTAAGTATACATGTACAGACTGAGTTACAGAAATGTTATTGTTGAGGTGAAAACCTAATTTTTTCATACATCTGTCAATTTTGAGCCTATTCAGCTATTCAACTTCCACAACTTGTCTTCTATCAGATATTTGTTGTGGAAATGTATGCAAACACACATTTAATTAGACAATGCCTTATTTGCACATTTAAGCATAACATTTCTGAAAACTTGTGATACAAAAATAATAGTCTTAGTGTAAGTAATGAATTAGAGAAGCTGCATGGTGATATCAGTTGGTTAAAGGTTTTACCCTTTTCACCTGTAGCGTCTCCCCTTAAAATCTCATGAGAGGGTTGCCTTGTGGGCACATTTAAGCTTCATAATGTGATCCCTTCTCATTTCAGGCACTCCATAAGCTTCCTGTTGTGCAAACTTTAGGACAAGTAGGGGATATCTAAAGATGAACTTTGACCATAAGATATCTCGTAATGTCCCCAGCTCACCCTTTGATTTTAATAATTGCATGGCTTTCAGCACCAACTTCAGGATGAACTTTGTAGCTTTATTGTGTTTGATTTCCAAAAGAATTGCTACTGATGTCAAATATGAAAGTATGGATCTAACCAGTAAAGACAGATCTCCAGCCAGTCTAAGGTAACGTTGTAAAGGTTTATTCAGAGAGAGTTGTAAACACCATCGTAAAGGCAGCAGGTACATGTGGTGGTTCCCTTTTCTTTACTTCTTTCTGACAGACAAGGTAGATTAACCATGAGCCAACCGCTGTGCTGTGCAGTGAAAATGGAGGTCAGAGCCACTAAAGACTGTTGACACTAGAAAGACTAAGGCACCATTAAGTAACAGCTGTGCAGAACAGTAGCACTGAAATGTCTCAGCTTCCAAAACCCACTTTCTACACACTTAAAAAAAGGGTTCTTTCTGAAGGGCTAAGGCTTTACCCAGAGAATCATTTGCTTCTGAAGAACCCTTTTTTGAAGAAAAGGTTCTTCAATGGCTCTTTGTAAGATTAAGGGGTTTAAGAAGAACCATTTTCATCTTAAATTGAAAAAACAACTACTGGCATCAACTCTGGTGGACATTCCTGCAGTCAGGCATGCCAACAGCATGCTCCCTCAAAATGTTTGATATCTGTGGCATTGTGTTGTGTGATAAAACACATAACAGGGTCTACCAGGAACCAAAAAGGGTTCTCCTATAGGGACAAGCCATAGAAACCTATATGTCTCTAGTTAGCACCTTTATTTCTAAGTGTATACAAACAGGAATTACCCATTCTGTCAGGTGCCTGTTGGCTGTTTCTTAGCTTCCCAGGCACAGTCACTTTTTAAATGTTAAAATCACATCAGCAGCAAAGATAGGAGAGAGGAACAAGGGGAAGGACATGGGAAATTGTGTGATTGATGATGGAAGGCTTTCCAGATGAGAGATAGCTCTGTAGGTTGTCTCTGGGGTATCAGCAAGACGTTAAGAACCTAAAAAGTGTTGAATTATGAAAACTGTCTCTAAAGCTGCTTCCCCATAAAACCTTATCCTTCCATATTGTGGGTATTAGAAGGTAGTCACACCCTTCAGATTTTATCCAAGTTTACTCCCTAAATCATCCAGATCAGCTGGGAAAATGTTGAGAGCAGGAACATTGCAGGGTATAATGCATGATGTTTCTGAATGTTGTTCTTATTACATTTTCCAAAAAGATGATCAGATATCAACTCAATCCAAACCTGTCCTGCTTCTGCACTTAATATGCAAAATGGCATCCGCCCTAATGTCAGAAGTGGTCACCATGACAACATCCTACACTTCATTGTGTAGAGCAGGGAAACAAAATGCCTTACCACAATCCCCCGCCTTCTGCGATCAACAGAGCTAATGGTAGATGATACTTTGGCAGTATAACCTACCAACTACCTGTCCTTGAATTAGGAACACTTAAGTGTATTACAGTTTTCTAAGTGCATGAGACATCGTTTCTCTCCTTTTCAGCAGTTCAAACCTCATGACAGAAATGCTCTTTAGTTGATCACTTGGCATTCAAGGGCACCGGAACAGAGATGGTGACTCTCCTCATCATGTTAGCTCTGACTGACCAGCCTCCTTATTGGCCTGTTTGCCTTGTATGGTGTCATTATGACATGTCAAAGTACTGTACGAAAGCACAGCTCTAAATTGTGGATGAATTCTATTTAGCTGCCGCAGGTCAGGGTGCTGGCTCACTTTCACACTGTCATGGTTTGCTCGGACATTTGAACAGAACTGCTGACACCATTACTAACAGCTGTGCTTTTTCATGCTAGTTCTTAAGTTACATTGCCTGCTGGGAAAAGGTAAATCTGTTATTTGGGGACAAGAACATAATTGATGATAAAGTGTGACTAAAAATGCCTGTCTGAGATGGAATTTGAACCTAGATCCTGCTGTGCAGTATCTGGGCAATTTCAAGTCTAACTGAAATTAAATTGCTTTGTTTTGTTGTTATTTCTGCTGCAGCATACAGATCTGCCATGTAAATTGCCATTACTGGCACTCTTTTGAGAGTAAAATAGTGTTCAGAAGGACGAAATGTTTATTTTATAATTACTTGTTCTTATGAAGGTGCCCACTGTTTGTGCATTCACCAGTGAGAGTGATGTTAGTTCTCTAACTACGTTTTCAGACCAGATTAACATTTTTATTTTGCTCTAAGACCGCCGCCTAAGTCTCCTATTCGACATCACAACACAGCGGCTGCATCAGGTGCGGGAGATTTTGCCTACTTTTAGAAGAGATGACTCAGCCGGACGTTTCTTGCCACTGGCGACTCCCGGCTTCACTTCGCAGCCTTCCAGAAGGGTGATACAAACTGGAACACAGCAGTGAGGGGCGGTGGAGCCTGAAGGCAGTGTACTTTAGGTGGTCCTCGCAAGTCGGCAATTTTAGGCGGCGGAAAGTCTCTTGGTTCGGCAAAAGAGCCCCTGCTCTGTGGACACTTTGACAAGTGGTTCGCAGCCGCTGGATCCCATGAATCTTTGATGGAGTTGCAGGTCTCTATTGGGCTATGGCTACTTGCTTATAATAAAGTTGAAAACAATCTCGTTGGCCGTTCAGTGTTATTATCAAAGTTATTATTAACGCGTATAAAAACGTTGAAAACGCCTGGCTTTGTCACTTCAAGTATAATGTTACTGAAGGCACAGGAAACAAAAGAAAAACTCAAGACAGATAAGCAAAACTTAAAAGTATAAAATAACTTTGATCGTGAGCAAGAAAGAGTTATGTGGGAACTGAGTGTAAGAGCGTAACTGGTTAAAGCATAAAGAGTATAGCTAGAAGGAAGGACGGCAAAAGAAAGTAAGCAAAAATGGAAAGACAAGCGAAAAAAGCTAAAGAAAAAAAAATGCAGAGATGCACCAAGCTCAGTGCTTTAATCCGACCAGTTGAGTGGGCATATTTGAGGCAAGGCACATATTAATGAAGACACGTTGATTAATCAATCCAGCTATATTTTAACTTGAAATACAATATGGGATTCCTTCCTTCGTTTCAAACTAACGCTGTCCTGTGGCATTTCATACATCAGTGACAGGTACTGCCGTGATAGGTGCCAACTGGTGGTGTATCATAACACCACAAAAGGTTCCAACCAGCTGCACTATGTCACTTAAGAAATGTTAAGATGATATGCATAAAATGTACAAATGTAACGTATCCATGGTTTTCAAAAAAGTAAAATGCCTACGTTTTCTTCTGGCCACTCTGGATTCCACTCATTGCCCAGCCCTACTATGGAATGTGTCAGTGACTTAGAAAAACAACGTCCACATGAACAAAAGCTGAAGAGATTTCTCATTTCTAATAAGTTGAATGTATCTCTTGATGAGATTTTTAATCAAAGCTCCATGTGAGGTGCAGAAGGAGGATGAAATGGTGTAGTGAAGAGAGTATGTTGGGCCTGCTGACCTTGGCATTCATCTTTACTTGTATCAGCACCACTGACTCAGCAGGAAAAACTCCCACTGATCTAGTTGTACCTCTCCACAGCTAATTTAAGAACTGCTCACTCCCCCCTCAGCCACCTGCATGCTGGGAAATAGATTTTAGATGGCCTAAGGTTTGCTGTGTGAGGACTTTGCTTAGTGGGACATGCACGCATACTATTATGCCCAACACTATAATATATTCTAACCAGACTGTAATCGCTGAATAGCAGGTATTGGCTTTAATCCTTTAGGGGCTCGCAGGCCAGATAGCCAGTCGGTAAATTACACGATCAATAGCGACTAAACAGTGTGATGTGAATGAATCTGTTTGGAAGATTCTTAAAGCTGATGCAGTGGCTGTGGCTGACAGCTTGGTTTGAATATAGAAAACAGTGTGAAGAATCGCCTTGCTTTGATGGACTATTTTCTTTAAGATATTCTAAACCAGAGCTGTTCATTTTTTCATTCTTTTTGTCGAAACAGAGCAGAGCTGTATTGATTTAGTTTCCTTTTTCTTGCCTGTCATGGCTGTCTGACTTGGAACCCAGTATTTGACTGTTTTTGAGAAAAACGATGGTTGAGCGTTCACGGTCAATTGCTCCTCAATTTTTCTCATTGTGGATGTTTGGATTAAGTCAAAGATTTGTTTAAAGAAAGGCAGGTCTGGTAAGCTTAATGTGTTAACACTTTGTGGTCATTTGAAAGCATTTTTAAACAGCATTTTTGTTATTTATAATGGCATCAACAGGTTTCTTTGTGCATTTTTCTACTGTGGAACATAAACAGTGCCACTTTTAGTGAAAGGAGAAAGGATTAATGGTTTAGTTCTGGTTTAAAAGTGTAAGTAAGTGTTAATGTGAAAGGTTTTTTTGTAGTTACAAAGCCTCATAGAATTAACACCAATTTTGCAGTTTGCTTCAGCTCTATAGAGAGTTTTAGCCTCATTCAGCTTATTGTTGTATTTTTTTTCTTTAGCCTTCAAACTCCGTCCTCTTTAACCTCATATTTAGCAGAGGGCAGTTGTTTTCGGTGGATGATGAACCCACCTTACACTACCTACTCACTCATGCTGGTGAAGCTAGTGGAGAATTTTGCAGTTTAAGAGTTGGTTGAAGCCAAAACCAGAGCTAAAAGAGAGGTAATATTGGACTTACCCTTATCAGGTGGACCACAAACACAACCCTAAATGAATGATAATGTTGCTCTGGGTCTGCTGAATATATATAAATATAAGCAACTGTTTGCTTACATGTCCTGTGTAACAACTTAATAAGGTATGATAGGTTTTTGCCTAGTTTCACTGCCCTCAAGTAGCTAGAAAATGTCAGTCAATGCAGTTTAACTGAATTAAACTTCATTTGTATAGCTACAACATTTAAAAACAGAAGTATAATACTTTTATTTTATCACCTGTTGGTCAATGCGGCCCATTTTCAATCCAAGGTCCTCAAATACTTGGGCTTTGTCATGCCCCACAGCGTGTGACATCAATGACAAAGGCACATTTAGCATCTTTAAGAGACACGTTGGGCTTTCAGATAACGCCAATGTAAACACAACCTTGGCAGTATTTGACGCTGAGAGCAGCTGACATAGTATAAAGAGAGAAAAAGTCCACGCAAGGTGGACATTTTATAAAGGTTTAAACCTGGAACGGTTTCCAGAGGTTCTACCTAGAGCCCTATACCAAGGGTCATACCTATAACCATCTGTGATTCTTATAGAGGTTCCACCAGGAACCCTCTATGAGAGGTTCTCCTGAGAATTCCTCTTTGGTTTAATGGTTTTACCCAGAGCCCTCTCTGGGGGTTCCATCCAGAACTTTTTCACCTTGTAAGGGTGCTAAGGGGGTACCCGAACCTTTTTATACTCCAAGGTTTCCTAACAAACCTGCTGATCTACCAACCTACCAACCATATTACAGAACAATCTACTGACCAACCAGCTTGCCAACCAACTTTCCAATCTACCAACTGACGTACCAATCAATTTACCGACTAACCTACCGACCAGTCTACTGACCAACTTACCGACCAACTTTTCTGACCATCCTACTAACCAAACTACTGCCCAGTCTACTGACCAACCTATCAACCAGTCTATTGACCAGTCTACCGGCCAACCTACCGACCTAACTACTATGTGATCGATCAACCAACTTACCGACCAATCTACCAACCTACCAGCCAATCTACAGATCACCCATTCAGCCAACCTGTTGACCAACTTAATGACCAATCTACCAACTTACCTACCTACTAACCAGCCTGTCAACAACCTTACCAACTAACTTACCGACCAACCTACCTACCTACCAACCAACCTACCTGTAAGAGTGTCTGACTGCTCATGCTTTGTGAATCATCTTCTATGGTTTAATGGTTGCACCCAGAACCTTTCAAACTCCTACGGGTGCTCCAAGGTTCCCAACTAACCTACTGACAAAGTTACTGACCAACCTACCAGCCAACCTACCTATCTGTTGTTGTAGCAATATCTTTTTTTCAAGTTTCAAAAGCCTTCCGGCCTGGTTTATTTTTTGTGTTTCATCCCACATAGAACATTCACATGACAACCCACAAGAAAGTAAAAAAAAAAAGAAAAAAAAACAGCATGCGGACAAGAAATATAAACAAAAAAGAAAAAAAAGAAGAAATTAATAAATAAAAAATAATCAACAAACCAAAAAAAACCAGAAGCAATTTCTAAAAAATAACCACAGTGTTACCTATACATCATTCCTTTACTATGAGTCATTCATTCATTTGTAATAGTAGAACCATATAGTTTACATGGTAGGAAGTGGTTGAAAAAAGGCAATAAGAGTTAGTAGGCTACCCAGCAACTAGCTTATCGCCAAGTCTTGTGGAAACTCTCTTCAGAGCCCCGAAGGGTAAATCTGAGCTTTTCCAATGCAAGGTGTTGCATAGCATCTCTCCTCCACATTGTGTAAGATGGTGGGTTTGCCTGTTTCCAGTTTAACAAAATCAGCCTACGGGCTAATAAGGTTGTAAATCTGACCACAATTAGATTAGACCCCCTGAGGGAACTGTTCTCCCCTGCCACTCCAAAGATAGCCAACACTGGGTCTGGATCTAGCACATGCTTTGGGCATGACCAAAACATGTGTGCCAATGTGGCTGGGTGGACCTTGCATCGGTCGCATAGTGGATCTGTATCGGGGTACATTTTACTAATTTTTACTTTGGAGAGATGGGCTCTATGCAGCACCTTAAACTGTATAAGGCCATGTCTAGCACATATGGAGCAGGTATGGACACAGAAACTCTACCAAATTCCTTCAGTGGGGACAAGATGTGTAGGATTGACTCAGCCGGACTTTGAACATATAAGAGCAGATCATCTGCATATAGGGAAGCCCTATGTTCTCTACCTCTCCTGTGTACACCCTGAAATTGACCAGAAGATTGTAATGCAATTGCTAGGGGTTCAATAAACAGGGCGAACAACAGGGGGGAAAGTGGGCAGCCCTGCCTAGTCCCTCTGTGAAGAGGAAAAGGGTCTGAACGGATGTTGTTAGTCAGGACATATGCTTGGGGAGCCTTATACAGGAGTTTGACCCAGGAAATGAATCGTTCACCAAAACCAAACGTTTTCATTGCAGTAAACAAAAAACCCCACTCGACCCTATCAAAAGCCTTCTCAGCATCCATTGATATCACTATCTCTGGGATTGTTGGGTCTGGGCTTCTCTATGATATTGAGAAGTCTACGGATATTTGAAAATAAAAATCTGTTTTTAATAAATCCGGTTTGATCTTGTGAGATCACTGACGTGAGAACTCTCTCCAGCCTGAGGGCCAGTGTCTTTGCCAATAGCTTGGAGTCAACATTGAGAAGGCTGATGGGACTGTATGAACCTGGTTCGAGTGGGTCCTTGTCCTGCTTGAGTATCAAAGAAATGGAGGCCGTATGGTAGAGGCCTTTCAATATCATTTCAATATCACAGCAATTAACATGGTGAAAACATGGTGAAAACAATGTCATAACGAATGGTAACAAAAGGCAAAGCTAAAAAAAACTAAGAGACAAGTTGTAATTAACTAATAATGAATTAATTAACTGTTAAATTTATTATTCAACCTGGATTTTGGAAAGTACTAAAAAGTAAAAAAAAAACCCCTTGTGATTGTGCTGGTGTTTAACACAGTTCCCGGTGTGTGTTTCTCATTATATCTAACATGATTAAACTGTCATTAACTGTAATTAATTACACCAGTTCATTGCTTAATTGAAATCAAAATTGTTAACCTTAATGAGTGTATGGAGTAGAATATAAACAGGAGGGATTTGCAGTGGAAATTTTCTTTCCTACCTCAGCTGGTGATCAGATTAAGCTAACAGGCACTTTTTCTGATGAACCCAAACCAAAGTGAAACCACCTGAGACGCTTGTCCTGGTAAAAGGGGCACTGTTTTGTTTTGAGCTCTAATTGTCCCTCTCAGTCATCACCTTGATGGCAGGTCTTTGTTCTTTGTTTTGCAGCCTTTCTAAAGGGGCTGCCTGCTCTCTGCTGCCTGCTCCAATAAGCTCTCATTAATCTTCCTTACAGCCTTCATTAAAGCTGCCACTGCTACACCCATGCCCGCTCTCCAGACTCCTATCTCCTCCTTAATGCCTATCTCCTCGACCTTTATCTCTACCCAGCTTGCCTTCCATAATCTCTCGCCCTAAAGCCCACGTAACATCCCCTCCCCTCTCCTCCCTTCATCTCCTGGATCTCTCCTCTTCATTTGATTTTGCCTCCTCCTCTGTCCTCTCTATACCTTTTGTCTAGTGACTTAAAAACTTTAAATTCATTGTACTGTTGAGCGTTGAATTCGATTTGCACTTCTTCTCACGGCAGCGGTGTGTCATTTGTAAGGTGGCAGTCAAAGTTCTCTCCTGGTTTGTCGTTGACTCAGACATAAAAGCCCACTTTATGAAGGGATTATGTTTCTGCTGGCTCGCTGTTGAACCAGTTGACCCTGAAGTGTCAGCCACTGATCCCTCTCCGACCTCTATTTCTGTCTGCACACAGTCCAAACTGTAGGGAAGCCAACAACAGCTGCTTAGCTGGAGATCATGACTCAATTATCTCCTTATCTGCTTATCTCAAGATAAAACCAGCAAAAAATACTAATTTTGTGTGTGCGTGTGTGTGTGTGTGTGTGCGTGCGCGTGCATGCGTGCATGCGTGCATGCGTGCATGCGTGTGTGGTTGTTGTTGTTAAGCTCATAATTAGTTTTTAAAGCTGCTATCCTAAAATTGCCATAAATTCTCAAATACTGGTTTTTATTTACCACAACTGCAAAAAGAACCATGCTTTATTTGGCTCATATTTGAGCAACCCAATCACCAGAAAAAGTATTGACATCCGTTTCTGCAAACCATGGATACGTTACATTTGTATGTTATTATGTACTTTAAAACTTAACATTTCAAAGGTGCTGTGGTTAACATCTGGTTAGATTTAGGCACAGAAAGTACTTACTAAAAGATCATATTTTGGCTTGAAATACCCAGTTTTGGGGCCACTATCCAGGCAGGAAACGCATGGATGTCCCATTAAAAAGACATCCCTGCTGTAAAAACTGCCATGGGTCCCTACAATGCCAACATTTGCTTTTGGTAACTGGGCTGATTTGGGACATGCCTTTATTCCTTTTCACTGCATTGTAAGTCAGTTTGGACACATTATATTTATTACATTTATTTTTTGTCATTGATTTCAAAGGTATGTTATATTCTCAAGTGTTGCCTCTCAATGACTGTAGCTCAACACTGATAAAAATAAAAGGCAAGCAAACAATGAGAAATCATTTGAAAACTGTGTAGCCCAACAGTGGTGACATTTAACAGTTGAGAAAAAATCTTACAGTGTTTTCTGGTGGACAATAGATTAGATAGATAGACTATTTAATAGATACACTTTCTTTATATAATCCTTTCTTTGACTACAGTTTATTATTTATTGAGTGATATACATGCTGATATTTCTGTAAAATGTTAATATCAGTCGAGCTCTGGACAATTCTTTTTTTTCTTTCTTTCTTTTCTTTGTCAAATTAATTTAGTAGAGTTCGAATAATATTAGAATTTATTATTACTATTATTATTATTATTTATTTTTACAAAAAAAAAAAAATTATATATATATATATATATATATATATATATATATATATATATATATATATATACATATGAACGTGACACTCGGATGAAAACACCCATTCTGACCTCACTGAAGTGCCAGGTATAACCAACTTCTGCTTTGCTATCTGAGCAATGTTTGGATACTTCAGTGCGTAGTTTTCCACCACAAGAGTGGATCCTGGTCAGCTCGTAGTGGTGTCTCATTCTGGTAACGTTTCATCTCTTCTTCAAAAAGGGTAGGCAGGGAGGCAGCAGGTGCAACACTCTCCCTGTATGTCTCCCCGAACAGGTCACACATCGCGGACAGCGCAGTGGGTGGTGTTGGCGCAGCGGGCTCCTCCGTCGGCGCCTCTCCCTCCCGCTGCGTCCCTCTCTGGCCCGGCTTGTGAACGGGATTCGCCGTGATATACTACATCATTGATAGTATTAATTAATTATTAATGATATTCGAATTATCAAATTTAGGTTAGAACTTATAAAAAATATATATATATTCGAATATATTTCTAACTTTTATTTTTTTTTTTTGACAGTCCTAACACACATATTTACTGCTGGTCTATTCGCACGGGATTAGTATTACCTGAGGTAATTGTCCGGGACCCTTTTACAGGAGGTAAAAGTCGCGCTAATCTTTACTGACATCGTGCGGGATTAGTATTACCTGAGGTAATTGTCCGGGACCCTTTTACAGGAGGTAAAAGTCGCGCTAATCTTTACTGACATCGTGCGGTAATGATTACTGACATGGCACATTCAGACGGGACTAAAATCTCTGGTAATTATTACTTTACCCCACGTCCCTATGTAAAACTAATCCCGTCCGAATAGGGCATTTGATGCTGCTCTGTTCTGTTCCCGCTGCTCTCCCTTCCTTTGGCTTTCCATTTAGGCACATGGAAGGGCAGGGGGGTTTGCTCTTTCTGCCTCAGGTTTTCCTCGTTTGCTCGTGGAAGGGCAGAGATGTTTGCTCTCTCTGGTTTAAGGCTTTCCACGTAGGCCTGAGGAAAGGCAGAGAGGCCCAGAACAGAGGCATAATGCAAGTGGAAATTGACTAAAGTGGTCCTGACTGAACTGGCCTTTATTTGTCTGTGCTGGCCACGCCCCAGCTATTTGAGACTTATTATGTGCATATTGGCTGTTATTAGGGAATTTCAGGTCTATCAGTTGTTTTTCCTATAGTAATGGAACGTTATGTGGTTTGTTAGGCCTATGTTATCCAGTTGTATTTCTGTTCTATTTCTCTCAAGGCAGACAGAACTCTTTCATTAAAGCTAACTTGGATAGGCCATAGCATTGTCCTTCAAATGTTCACATTTGATTTTAAGCAACAAGTCCACAGCCTGGGTGTACAATGTGTTTGAAAATATGTGAAAATATGTGAAAGCCAAAAGAGAAAAAGAAAATCATTAGCTGATATGAAAGCAGACAGGCTAAGTTGATGGCAGTGTGTATACCAAAAGAAGTCAAAATGTTTCATCATAGAATAATGCCTTGAACACCACAAATTTAAGATATGCAACAATGAAATAAAATTCAAATGTTTTCTGAAAATGATTGCGTTGCCTCAGCCAAATCCCCTGGACCCAATACATACCTACAAAATAATACATTCAAGAAAGTGGATAATGATACCCCTCTACGGCATATTATATTTATATATATGGAGGGTGCAGAGAAAATTAGTAGATGTACAGTAGAGAATGTGATAAAAAGCAGTAATGTTGTTGTGTTTGCTGTGCTCAGGTCAGCAGGTTCTTGGTCTGGTGGAGAACCAGAGTGACTGGTACCTGGGGAACCTGTGGAAGAACCATCGACCTTGGCCAGCTCTGGGCAGAGGCTTCAACACTGGTGAGTGCAGGAGGATGTTGTTAGCATGTTGGTGTGTTGGGGCTACATTTGAAACTGTGTCTTAGTTGGATACTTATATCGATAATTATATTTAAGAAAATTAGTATGCATGCTAAATAAACCCTCTTGATTTTTGAGAGTGCTGCAAAACCTCAAAACATATGCAGATGTTGAGGCAGCTCCAGGAAGATTTCAGAAAACCTACAGTGCCTTCTAGATGTGGTTGCATTGCACACTGCCCTGTTATGGCTGACAGAGACATTTTACTGCCGCTATAATTGTTGTACCAATGTCCACTGTGAACACGAACACAGTGTATCTTTATGTGATGGGTCTATTTTTGCCAGAGCAGCTCACACCTTGTAAGTGTGTAATCCTCTTGTGAATGTATGCAGATGTTGATAGTTATTGTCACTTAACAATTAATGATGCATTTCATTAGTTATTGATTTTGACTTTAAATGCAAACAGCAGACTAGTTTTGTTATTTGTTTCCTGCCCAGTTGCCTGAAGAAAATGTTGTTTTATATTTTATATATATCATATCAGTGTTTCTAAAGAGACGTAGTATATGAGTGTCATCACTAGGTGGAGGGGATGGTGGATGGACAGATATGTTACATACATCATTTTGTAGAGGACACATTAAAACTTTACATTTCAACAACACTGTGGTTAGGTTAGGTTAGGTTTAAACACAAAAAACACTTGGTTATGGTTAGGAAAAGATCATGTTTTTGCTGAAAACACCTACATTTGGTGACACAAAAACTGCTGAAAAAGCGGGGGCTTTCAGTGAAAAACACTTGGATCAAACACTGCCGGAAATTGACCTATGGCTAAGCCCCATCCTCAATTGCGATGAGCCAGTAACAGTGCGTATAGCCATTCCCATACACTCAGACATTCTCTGCCTGGACGTCCATTGAAAGGCATTACAGAAAGTCAGTTTTGTTTGGTTTTATGAGCTTTTTCTGAGATTTGAAGTTTAAAAATGGTCAAACGGTGTGCATAGGGTACATGCAACTACACAAGGTATGCTGAGAGGCTGGGCGACGGGGTGTATTTTTTACCTTTACCTAAACCACATCTCAACCGAGAAAAGTGTCCTTTGGATAAAGTTATGCGGTAGACCACAACATGGATAAAATTTACAAGGATGTCTACATCTGTTCTAAGGTAAGTCAACATCGTGTTTGAGGGAACATATTGTCACTGTGCTGGAAAGAAATATAAAGTTATCTTTGACATCTCTAGCTAAACTAACAGAGAGACACTCTTGGTAAAGATGGTAAAAGGGCCGTTATCCTTTTCTCATATTCTGAGCCAAAAACCTTAACTTCAGTGGCACTTGGATACACAAAAATTTGAAGTGGTCTGCACCTTTGGAGATGTTTCATCTTGGTGACGACATAGAATGTACATAATGATGGATGAAATGACAGTTCCACAAAAGTGAAACCAAAACATCTTGATCGCCCCCTGGTGGTTAGCTGCATTAAAGGTCTTAAACCCTGCCCCCTCTAAGTTAGTGGGTGGGAAATGGGCCACACTAAAAACACCAAGTACATGTCAAATAATTTTTTCCCGAAGATGGTTTCTGTCATTTTAGGTAGTTCTTATCGCACTGATGTTTGTTCAAGTGTTCGGTATTCTGATATATCTAATAATTTCTAGTAATTTGATGTTAAAAAAGGGGGTATTGAGGTTGTGATTGACAGCCGTGTGTGCCAATCAGTATGTTTGCTGTCAGTGGCGCTGCTCACGATTGGTCGGACAGGTGTATGGGCGGGAACGCTACTGCACAGACTCAGGCTCCAAAGACGTCACCAGCAAGAGATGGCAGCAGCCGTATGCTGTTGCCAGATGTTCTGGCATCATTTTTGTACAGTAGGGGTGAGTGAAAACGCGTTGTCCATCTTTATATACAGTCTATGGCTGACACGCAATCCATCATCTCCTCTGTTCCATGATGACAAAATCAGCTCATACAGTTGCATGCAAAAGTTTGGGCACCCCTGGTCAAAGTTTTGTTAACTGTAAATAGCTAAGCAAGTAAAAGCTGATTTCCAAAGGGTAAAAAGTTAAAGATGACACATTTCTTAAATACTTTGAGCAAGAATACTTTTTCATTTCAGTCTTTTACAGTTTTAAAATAACAAAAAATTAAAAGGGCCTAAAGCAAAAGTTTGGTTGGTATGCTGCGTGGTCAGTACTTAGTAGCGCCCCCTTGGCAAGTATCACAGCATCTAAGCGCTTAAAAGCTTTTTGTAACCAGCAAAGAGTCTTTCAGTTCTTGTTGGGGGATTTTCACCCATTCTTCCTGCAAAGGCTTCTACTTCTGTGAGATTCCTGGGCTGTCTTGCATGCACTGCTCTTCTGAGGTCTATCCACAGATTTATAATGATGTTTAGGTCAGGGGACTATGAGGGCCATGGCAAAACCTTCAGCTTGCTCCTCCATTGTGGATTTCAAGGTGTGTTTAGGATCATTCTCCTGTTGTAAAAGCCATCCTCTCTTCATCTACAGCTTTTTTACAGATGGTGTGATGTTTACTTCCAGAATTTTTAACTGAGTCCATTCTTCCCTCTATCTTTTGAATTTTTCCCTGTGCCACTGGCTGCAACACAAACCCAAAGCAGGATTGACCTACCCCCGTGTTTAACAGTTGGACAGGTGTTCTTTTCATGAAACTCTGCACCTTTTCTTCTCCAAACATACCTTTGCTTTGCAGGACTTGTTTAGATGTTAGATGTTCCTTTGCAAACTTCTGACGCTGAATTTTGTGGTGAGGACACAGGAAAGGTTTTCTTCTGATGACTCTTCCATGAATGTCATATTTGTGCAGGTGTCATTGCACAGTACAACAGTGCACCACCAGTCCAAAGTCTGCTAAATTTTCCTGCAGGTCTTTTGCAGTCAAACGGGGGTTTTGATTCACGATTCTAGCAATCCTACAAGCAGTTTTCTTGGTCTTCCAGACCTCAGCTTGTCTTCAACTGTTCCTGTTAACTGCCATTTCTTAATTACAGTATGAACTGAAACAGCTACCTGAAAACACTTTGCTATCCTCTTATAACCTTCTCCTACTTTGTGGGCATCAATTATTTTAGTTTTCAGAGTGCTAGGCAGCTGTTTAGAGGAGCCCATGGCTGCTGATTGTTGGGACAAGGCTTCAGGAGTCAGCCATGGTCCTCACAAGCTAATTATGGTCTGAGATCCTGGTAAAAGTTGAGAGCTCAAATGTCTTATAGTGCCCAAACTTTTGCAGGGTGCTTCATTCCCTTTTTTCACTCTAAAATTGTGTAAAACAAAATGACAACATTTTCTTCTGGTGACTGGGCTGGTTGAATGGTAGTGACAGTTTTATCCGTATTGCCCACTCCTACTGTGTATATATAACTTGTATATAGCATATCTGTATTGTATTGAAACACAGTTTAATTTATTAGCATTGACCTCTTTCTGTGATTATAACTTGTTATTTAAACCATCCAAGGTAATTCTCATTTACCATCTGTAATAGAGAAACATTTGATGGCTGTCCAAGTACATTTATATCCTGTGTTCCTTTTATCCTCTGAGAGCTTCATTTCAAAGTATAACAGTGTAAGTAAAGCAGCAGCGAGGCAGTTTCTCCCCTTGCAAAAACGTGGTGCATTTGCACAGGCATCGATGACATATGCCGGCATCCAGCAGGCTTGTTAAAAGTTGTATGGAAAAACATTTTCAAAAAGGTGTGGGGTGTAATTTCACAGAGCCTCCGAGCAGCTGATAGTGAAATTGATTGGATTCCATTACACCTTGTTATTATTTTCCCCTGCCTGTATTTTTTTCCTCTTTCAAATCCAGCAGGTCTTTTCCTTCAGGAGGGTTTATAGCTCTCTCTGTGCCGTTTGGAGCCAGAGGATAATTGTTCTGTTGACTATAACCCAAAACAAACAGCACGACCCGCTGCAGCAGCTCCGTGAATTTCACAGCAGACACATTTCAGCAGGGGCTGTGCAAAACTCACCTGAACACGTCGATTTTGTAAAGGCTCAGCGTTTTGCCCTTAAACTTCCTGTCAGTGTGACCGAACAGAAACCGGAAAGCATGTGTTGCATTTAAACACGACGGCAATTTGACAGAAAGCCTCCAGTTCAGCTGCGGCCGGTTGGCTCTGTGGCGGTGGCCGTGGCAACAGATGGAGCACAGCAGGGTGTGAAAGATGGTTTGTTTGTTCCGATTCGCAAAAAGAATATTCACCATGTCTGTCCCTCTGAAAATTGGCTGCTTGATTTTATTTGTAGCTGCCCTGAAGATTTCTTTTATTAGCCGGCGAACTGAGAAGGAGGAGGTTTTTTTTTTATTTTTTTCTTGTTTGTTTGAGGGAGAAAGTTAACAGAAAAAAAGAAGCACACGGGTTTCTAAGAATTATTTGTTCTTCCAGGAGGATTTTAACATGTTTCCTCCACCCAAAGTCTGGTCTGTCTTTTTTTTTTTTTTTTTTTTTTTTAAGTCTGCAGCTTTATCTCAGAAAACACAAGGATGTGATTCGAAGCCTCATGATGGGACTTAATCACCTTTACCAGGCAGCTAGATAGTAATCTCTCTGTTTCTTAAGCTACCATATCTGTGTGTGTGTGTGTGTGTGTGTGTGTGTGTGTGTGTGCGTGTGTGCGCATGCGTGCGTGCGTGCGTGCGCGTGTGGTACTTTCCAGGGGTGATTTTGCTTCTCCTGGATCGTTTGCGGAAGCTGAGATGGGAGCAGATGTGGAGGTTGACTGCAGAGAGAGAACTAATGAGCATGCTGTCCACCTCCCTGGCAGACCAGGTAACACACACACACATACACATCCTCACAGCTCAGACGTGCCAACTCAAAATTTGCCGTTTCACATGAGCAAATCACAAAAACGCCTGCACTGGTCGCAGGAGGCTGTTTCACTATACATTCTACATTCTGTTGGTAATGCAAACTGTGGCAAGCCCTTTTGTTTTCTGCCACTGCTACCTGAAAATCTAGGGTTGAACTAAGCCGCAGTAAAGGGTTCTGTATGCTTAAGATAAACTACTTTGTACAACATGTCAACCGACCACATCTAAAGGTCAAAGTGTTTTTTGCTTGTTCTAAATGGCCACAGCGGAAAATGAGGTGAAAAATGTGCCGTCATAGCCTCCCCCGGGTCGCATTACACTGCCTCCCGATTCTCTTTCCAAGAACTTTATATCTTTTGTTTGTCTTTGTAGTGCCAGCCCCATAAATCATACAAAAAGGGGATAACCTTGCAAATTCATGGTTATTACAGTATCAACTTTTTGTACCATGTATGGACATGACCTCCATCATTTTGCCGACTTCAATATTGCCCATTGTGCTTACACGTGTTTTTGTTTTAGCCAAAGTGATGCCAGACTAAAGGGTTTTCCTGACCATTGTAAGAAGTGGTGTAGTGGCATTTGATGAGGTGGATGTACTGCTAGGTAGATTGGTGAGTTATCAAGGAGAAAGGGGGTATACTCTCCTATATATTCCAAGTATAGTGGCCATCAGTTGTGACTCCTGTTCCTGATCCTTTTGGGAAGAGCCACAGTACTCACACGAGGTAGGGAAAAAGCTGAACGACATTTATTGAGAATGCAAAAACGAAACAAAACGGCAGGCCAAGTCCTTCCAAAATCACATCTCGTACAGTCCACTTTCAGCTCAGCGTTCTATTTTTATATATTCTTACTGTATTACCTGTTATTATCCACTTTAACACTGCATAACATGGTCAAAAACGTCAGACTTCATATCATCTTTAGGCATGACGTTATCAACAATCTCCTTTTGTCATGCGCACTAAACTGCCTTATGGCACCATACCTGTCATAAGTAACTGGTTCCTGTATTCTAACACATAAATAAAGTAAAAGTAAATATAAACATAACCTTGGCATTATTCAAAATATAGAGAAATGGTTGTGCAAACTGAAATAATAGCAGAACCTATATGATATGTCATATTAACACAGACATTTTTACCAAATATAAATATGTCCTTAAGTGGCTCTTACACCAATGGCTTTTTGGCTGAAAGTTGGGTATACTGTAAAAGCCCTGGAAAAAGAGGTGGGTATACCCTGTATACCTCTGTATACCCTCCACTACATCACTGATTATAAAGCTTGAGCGCCTCAGTTCTCCTTTTATTTTTTTCTCCACCCCACCTATTTGCACAAGTCCAAAGAGAAATGAAACAACTTTTCAAAGACAACACAATGTAGCTTACCGGTAGCCTGCAGCTGCACTTTTGAAGTTGAAGAGGCACAGTCTCGATAGTCCTTAGCTTGCCAACCCCTGTCAATGAGCCAAAAAAGTCTGTTGTTTTTAGTTTTATCCTTCAAAACTTTATCCTCCCATCCGTAAATTCACCAGCAAACCGCCCGGCTCCCAGGTTGCCTGTTCCTGGGAGCAAACTATTCCTTTAAAGGTACTATAATGTCATGGATCCTTAATTGTATATATTAAGAGATATTAATAACTTAAAAAAAACACATTTTTTTCTTACTCAAATTAAAATGTGTAAAAAAAAAAAAAAATTAACAATATGTTTATTAGAAATTTTCTTTATACATAGAACAAATGGGTGCCTCATCAACCAAAACACACACACTGAGGCACACACAGACACAACCCAAACAAATAACTACTCAGACATAAAGCCATATTAAGTACATACATAAAACTACTAAACATTTTTTAAAACTAGACATTTATTTCATTATCTTCACAAAAAATTAAGCACAAAGTGACCATATTGTGAGGTTTTTTATCATGGAGTACTCATTCTTCCTCCTTATCATCTGATAGGTCCATACATTTCACATAAGCTAAGGTTCCCAAACCTTTTCAGAGATACCCTGTTTCCCTTTTCGTGTTATTCTTTCTAAAGGAAGAGTTATTAGCATTTGTGTTACACAGTATTCAACACTGGGTCTGTTAGACCTTTTTTCAGAACATTGCATTCAATCCTGTGGCATGCAAGAGACACATATCGGTCATCATTTGTTCACTTTTGACATACTGAACATTCTTAATAATTAAAAGTTCAGTCATCTTTGAAGGGTGCACTTGCGTTATTATTCTATTATATTATTATTAAAATAGTGGCATAAAGTGGTCTCAAAATTACAATAATATTATTTATCGCATTTATTTTTGGAACAAAATATTGTCAACGGTATCCATTGGGTTGCACTCACTTGTCCTCACATAAACTGACAGAGGTAGATGTGTGAAGAATGAAAACAAAAAGACTTTGAGAGACAAATTTAAATCCTACATACTTTCACACCTCCACACAACTGACCAGTTATTTTGTGAAAGTGGCCGTGCTTGTCAGATTGTCAGTGTTTGAAAATCACAAAAACTGTCAAGCTGCAACCCCCAAGAGGTTTTAGATGATGTCCAACAATTGGATAAGGATTATGAAGCATACTGACTGCTTAGCGCTCCCCTCTTCAAATCGACAATATGTGTTGAAGTGAGATCCCTTGAGATTTGTTTTTTCCCAGCTACAGTGCTGTTTGAACATGGTGTGAAGCGATGCAAATTCTCCCCCGTTCTTTTTCAGTGGGAGGAGAGCAATTTGTTTCTTAAAGGGAAACTTAGGTATTATTCAGCCTGGACACTATTTTTCCATGTTTTTGTGTCTAAGTGACAAACGAAGATAACTATTTTTGAAACTGGTCCCGTGCTGAGAGAGAGTGCTACAGGTACAGCTGTGAAACAGGCTGCACTGTTATAACTTGTTTTTGCCACTGACAGGCTCAGATTCCGTGTTACTGATAACACACGTTAAAGGGCCAGTGTGTAATATTTGGCATGGTTTATTGTCAATCTGAGTCTGAATCTGAATATTCTACCCATTAATATGTTTATACAAGTGTATGATCGCTATAAAATAAAATTCGTTTGGTTTTCGTAGCCTTATAATTATGCTTTTATATATATATATATATATATATATATATATATATATATATATATATGTATATGTATATGTATGTATATATATATATATATATATATATATATATATATATATATATATATGTATATATATATAGCAAGGGCCTTGCTTTAGAGAGATCGCCATCTTGCGCCGCCATGTATGTACGGCAGCTCGAGCGGACAATCCAGCCAGCCAGAGAACGTGTTTCGCGTGTATAAATGAACCAACGAAGACAGTGGAAGGAAGGAAGAAGGAGGAGGAAACAGCAGAGTGTTAGTGGTTCGTCGATAGAGAGTAGTGAAAAGTTTTTTTAGTTATCAAGTTTGGGAATGGACCACACTTACCACACAACAGGAGAGAATGAACCCGAACCGCCATCTGCAAGGAAAAGAAGACGCAACTTCACTCCTTGTGATGCACTCTTTGCGGCGCTTTTCCTCCTGGTAGTATCTCCCCAACAATGGCAGCAGTAGCACCGAATCCCATTCTGTGCATTCAGCCTCTCTTCTCACCCGCTCAGCATCAAACACATGGAGTTCCTCATCTGTATGCTCCAGCTCAAACAGGTATGGCTCTGGGTCTGTGTCCGCTACAAGAAACTCTTCAAAATCGCGTTCAAAGTCGTCCATTGCAGCTACTATAGTCCAGAGATATTGCTAGACTAAATAAACAGCTGAGCACTGTTTACCGGCTACCCTGTCAGTCAGTGTGCGGGCTGGAGATTGGCGGAGCAGAGAAGGGAGGGGGGTCCCCACTTAGTATCATAAACGAGTATGTGTGTAAAGTTAGAAGTGTGTCTGTTACGCCAGAAGAGTCAGAGTTTGGGACGGAGTGGTGTGTTACCAGAGTTTCTGGAGTGCTCAAATAAACGGGCCTTTTTCCCCGAACGCTCCTCTGGTCTCCTGCTCGTGAGGGATTCATTACAATATCGTAACATGGTTTAGATTTCTAAATAAACATTCACCTCGTCGCTAGATAGACCTACTCCTGAAAAACGCGCAAGGCTTTTTGTCCCTACGAGGCCACCGTCATTTACCCGACGGGAGGGGTGAGCGAGTGAGCCCTGCAATCTAGAATTTGACCACTGATGTCACTGTTTCCAACGGTTTTCAACCCATTTTACACACTGGCCCTTTAAAGTTTTTTTTGGGGGGAGTTTTTCCTTATAGGCTGTGAGGGTCCAGTGAACAGAGTGATGTTGTATGCTGTAAAGCCCTCTGTGGCAAATTGTGATTTATGATATTGGGCTTTATAAATAAAATTGAATTGAAATTGAATTATGGAAAGGATCCCTACAGAGAAATGGAAGGTTTTTCTTTACCTTTCGCTTGATCAGGTCTGTTTGTTGTGTCTAGCAAAGTCGAGGAGACTCTCCACTCTTTGTGAAGTCTCATGCACTTTTTGACACTGGCAAAATCAGCTCAATATTCAACCATGATATCAAGGTTCAAGGTTATCTTTATTGTCCACTGAGGGTAAATTTGTTTTGTAGCAAGGCTTCACATAAATACAGAGAACAGAATACAAAGTACAACAACACACCATCACAATAAATCAACAGAGCTAGAGCAGGGAAAAGGAAATTCATACCATACCAAGTAGGTTACACATGTGCAAGAGTGCAAGGTGCAAGAGTGCAAGGGAAGTGCAAGGGATACAGCCACAGTGCTATTTGCTATTAACCATTACAATGTCATTTAGGATGACGGAGACAATAAATCTCTTGCTCCTCCTAATGCCCACGCTGAAATGACATCCAGGGGCAAAAGCTTAAACTCATCCAGGGGTGGATGATCCTGGCAGTGCATTATAGCATCAGCCCTTCTTTTGACCTGCCTGTTATAAATGTCCAAGAGCTTGACCTGGCTCCTCCCTGAAAATTTACTTGGCCATTTGACAAGACTTTCAAATCTATTCTTATTGGAGAGATATAGATTTCCAAACCAAGCTGTAACACAAAAAAATAAAACTGATTCAAAGAAGCATCTGTAAGAGAAAGTCATCATCTCAGAAGAGATGTAAAGAGTGTTCATTTATCTCTGGAAAAACAATCTGCTGGCCTTTTTGGAGTAAGCATCAACATGGGGTCAGAAAATCAGTTTTTTATCCAGAACAGACTTCTCCTTGAGCAAGACATGTTTACACACAATAGGAAACACACCTGACCAAGCATAAAGTTAAAGAAAAACATTTTGTTTCTCTGTGGGGTCCTTTCCATAATGTTTTTATAACTCATAATAGAAATCTGAGCATGTCACTGACAAAGAGCAACAAATGAAAAGCTCAGTCAAAAGGTTCCCTCTCAGTTGTAATTGAACTGCCTTTGACAACAACAACAAAAAGAAAGAAAGAAGAAATGGAAAACTATAGTCAAAATCAGTGTGGATTTTCACTCACAAGAAATTGGCCTTGGTGTTTGTCTTTTTTTTTCCATATCATCTTAATATGTTTCTTGTAGGTACCAAAGTACTACAACAGGCAAAACATAAATATAGAATTAAATTAAAATATAGAAATATATTATAAATAAAGCCTCAAGCGGCATTTCCGGGGTTCAAGCCCCCACAGACCTTTAAAACTTGAAAGCTGCATAGGATCAAGACCTTTGAGAGTTCTTGATGCCTGCATTAACGATTACCAACAGGTTTTATGACAGTTGAACAGATGCTCATTTGTTAATGTACAAATGACTACTGGGCCATAAGAAACACTGTTGCTTCATATTGGTTGTTTGCAGAAATATTTTGAGGCGATGCTTTAAAAGCTTACTTTAAAAAATCCACCAAGTTTGGTGATGTTTGAACAAACTGTCATTTATTTATGGTTAAATTATGCAAAAGGCTGTTGCACTTGTTTGGAACTGGTGGAGCCCCCTATTGACCGATTTTAAAATAATTTTACATGCATGGTTTAAACATTAGGATTTAACATATCCTTTTATCCGTTGTTTTAATTTGTGGTGCACCCTAGTGGTTGATTTTGATAAAACTTTGAGGGTATGATTCAGATACTTATGTTGACATTTTCTTCAAGATTTGTGATAGTTGGCTCAGTGCTTATGGAGTTAGGGCTATTTATGTGCTGAGCCACGCCCTCTCTAAAGTTCATTGGTCAGTATCATTGAGAAATCACAATGAGATATCAACAAGCTTTTAATAACTTTGGATAAGCTCAGTTTTATGATGATTCACTGAAAATATTGTATAGAATCAGATCTATGGTGAAGGAGGCGATGTCAAAAATGTGTTTTCCAAAAAATTAAAAATTTTACTGTGGTCCTTTCATGGCTCCCGTGTGGTTTTCACAGAGCACATTGAGCTGCACTAGTGTGTTAAATTTCAAGTCAATCAGACTTATGATGAAAGGGGTGTGGCCTTTCAAAATTGAATTTTTAGGCTTTAATTATAGCATCCCCATCTGGCCAATTTGCGTCATACTTCTTGAGCAGCATTTGTGCACAACTTCCAATCAATGATAAAAAATTCATGTCTCTACAGTGTACCATCTGACAGGAATTTGCAGAAACATTTCGGAAGAAAAATAGAGAAGAAGAAGTCAAAGCAAAAATAACAGGGTTTCAGCCCTTCAGGCTTGAACCCTTAAAAACACATAAAAAAAATATGTACAATACAACAGTTTTTAGAGTGAGAAAGCTGTGTCTGCAGTGTCTGCAGTGTCTGCAGGACACACTAAAGTATTGAACAGGGGATGTGCAAATGTTCACGTTAGTCAATATGTGCAATGACAAGTATATACGCCTGTCTGCTGCTGGTGGATGTGTTTTGGACTGTTATGTTCTTTTGCAAGGTATCCACAGCAGCTTTAACAAAAACACACAAAACCCTCAACTGCTGTACAAATAGTGCTTGCTTCTGTTTTCATCTGCGAGTGCAACAGACCATTCCATTTATAAATTGTTCATCCTACTCCAGTGTACATGTATCCTGAAGGTCATAAAGAGGCGTTAACTTCAATATATCTCTATCTATCTATATCTAATATGGTAAGGGCAGACACTGAGACCTTGGTGAAGGGTCTCCCCATTATCTCAGAGCTATTCAGAGCTCATTTATATGAGAGGTGCATTTATGAGATTTTAATTAAACCTTCATTAAGTAAAGTCCCACAAGGTGTGCAGTTTGGAGAATGAACGGGGCTTTAGAAATCGTTTGAGCATTCCATCTGCCTTCTGCTGTATGAGCTCCTCCAATGGACTGTCAGCCCTCTTTATCGCAACATTCATTATGTGGCTGTAGAGTTTTATGTCTACCATTAGGAAGCTGGAATCTGTCACTGAGACTTTTGTCCTGTACACCTGTAAAGATCCCAAAGTCAAAAAAGTATCTCTTCATTATCTGTTATTTGCCCTTTCCTCTCTAGCATGAGTTATATAACTAGTCAGGGAGAGAAAGAGAGTCTGCTGTTTTTCAGCTATTTTTTTTAATTGTCTAACACGTCAGGTAGAAACGTAATTGATGTGAGATATATTTCTGTAATTTTCACTTCTTTCTTTTATAACATTTGGACTAATAAATCATTTCTGCAAAGCATAAATCATTCCAGTCATAACCCAGATAATTAAATAATGACTTTAAGAGAATATCAATAAATGCGTATACAAATATTTACAGCATTTTTAAAAAAGGCATTGCTGACAGGAGAAATGGTTGTTGTGCATTCAGTTTGCAGTAAAGGTATTACCACAGTGTGGTCTGATTGATCTAAGGGGCAGTAGAAACAGAGAGTGCATGTTTAAATAAATGTGCAGGTATTTGTCAAACAGTTCAAACATATTCAAGCAAACTGAGGACTATAAACTATGCCAACAGTGAAAGCTGTATGCCCTTATTTATATTTGGACAGTGCGTATATGGGTAAAAACTCACACCAAACCATGACGCAAGGTGAAGATGTAAGTTAAGGAAACAATGCAATTAAAGGAATTACTATGTAGCCCAAATCTCCATTGTTTCTCAGGTGTGTTCAAATTAGAGGCTAATTACACGTCAGATTCATGTGTCCCGTCAGTTCTGGCACCCCAGTCTCCTTCTGTACATGCCTTCATCTACCAAGTTGAAAGACTTATGTAATATGCATTACCATCTTCTACAGTCTGCAAAAATGTGTTACCCTGTGCTTTTGGCATCCATGTGCTGCCATCATTTGCTGATTAAACAAGAGCACAATACCATATCAAAAGAATAAGTTAAAAATTGTGATAAAGTATAAAGACATGTTAGACATACACTATGGTAATTTGAGAGTGTTTTTGTTTAAAATGTGGTGTTTTTAATACATTGTTTTATTGTGCTTGTTAAATTGGTCTTTAGTATAAAACATATTTCCATCTGTCTGTCTACCTACCTACACACACTACCATACCCTACTCTACCCTACTCTCTACCACCTACTTATTCTAACTACTCTACCTCCCTATTTATCCTACCATCCTACCCTACCTACCCTCCTTTCCCTTACTACTATCCATGCAATAACCAGGGCAAGATATAACATAGCTTTGTTCGGTCATCAAATAAACACTCTACCCTATCCTATCCTGGCACTCTACCCTACCTTTCATCCCTACCCTATCTACCCAACCCTACCTTATCCTAACAACCTACCTACAATCCATGCAATATCCAGGGTAAGATGTAACACAGCTTTGCTTGGTCATCAAATAAACACTCTGCCCTAGTCTGCCCTACCTCCCTACATCCCCATAACCCATGCAATTACCAGGATAAGATTTAACACAGCTTTGTGTGGTCATCAAATTAACACTCTACCCTCCCCTACCGCTCTACCCTACCTTACATCCCTACCCTACATCCCTAACCTACCCTACTCTACTCTACCCTGTCCAATCTACCAGGTTGCAATAACCAGGGTAAGATTTAACACAACTTTGTGTGGTCATTGACTAAATACTCTACCCAACCCTCCTCTACCTTATCCTAGCAACCTACCCACAATGCATGCAATAAGCAGGGTAAAATTTAACACAGCTTTATGTGGTCATAAAATAAACATTCTACCCTACCCTTCCCTTCCCTACATCTATGCAATAACCAGGGTAAGGTTTTAAACAACTTGGTGGTCATCAATTAGACACATTAAATGGCGAAGTGCAGGCCTGTAGATGATGAAACATAAGGCAAAGCATAAGGCTCAGTGTGTGTGTGTGTGTGTGTGTGTGTGTGTGTGTGTGTCTGCAGGACATCTTCAACGCTGTGATCAAACAGAACCCATTCCTGGTTCACCAGCTGCCCTGCTTCTGGAATGTCCAGCTGTCCGACCACACCCGCTCCGAGAAGTGCTACAAAGACGTGTCAGACCTCAAGGTGAGACCCTTCTGTCCCTACTATGCTCACACTCAGTCACTTCAGACATGCAAGACCTGACCTGCATTATTCAAGAGTCTCAAGCCAAGCACACACTCAGTGACACACATTTGGTTCTACTTTAGGCAGAGTAAAAGCATTATGGATTTTGTTAACCTTGAAAAAGTGTCATGTCTCTTCAAGGTTTCAGTAGATGTGCAGAGCTGCCCAAGCCTGTTAGCAGTTGATGATTCAGCATAATGCAGTATACATACAACATATGTATGAACATACAGAATGTGGAACTTCAAAGATATTTCTAGTTGGGCTTAGTGCCCTTTCATCAGATAAAATATTCTTCCAATTTCAGCTGTTTATCCAACAAGGAAATGCACCTATGGTAGCAGTGATTAGGCTCCCTGAAAGGAAGCCATCTGTAAGACATTTAGTTTGGCCTTATTATACCTCTAGGCTCCAACACCAGTAATGTTCAATAATGCCTGTAGGTGTTTTTTAATGGCAGTTTTTTAATGGCTTTGTCAGTGTCATAGCTCATTTCATATCATTGCTCCAAGCATAAATTAGACTGCTTTTCAAATGAGCAGATATCAAAATATTAACCGCTAAGTGGTTATGGATGGATAATCCTTTATGTTGTCAAATTGCCCAAGCAGACTTGACACAGTGAGAGCAAACCAAAAGCCGAATCATGTAATAAATTATTGTTGTAGACACATTTGTGTCTAATGCAGCAAAATGTCTCATGAAGAAAAAAGTAATAATCAGAGGAGGCAATAAACACAAGATGTAGCACTAGATTTCTAGAGTCAGTAGAAGCCAAATAGGAAAGCAGATATGCAGTTGCTTTTTTAGTTTGATTCAGATCTTTTTGGGCTGAGCCAGTTGTCCAATGGCCTGCGGAACACCCACATGATGCTATTTTCTGTCTTTTATTTAAGCCTCTGCGCCAGCAAAGCTGTTGCCAGAGGCATTATGTTTTCAGTTTGTTCATCCATCTGTTCATATGTATGTCCGTATATGTACAGTACAGGCCAAAAGTTTGGACACACCTTCTCATTCAATGCGTTTTCTTTATTTTCATGACTATTTACATTGTAGATTCTCACTGAAGGCATCAAAACTATGAATGAACACATGTGGAGTTATGTACTTAACAAAAAAAGGTGAAATAACTGAAAACATGTTTTATATTCTAGTTTCTTCAAAATAGCCACCCTTTGCTCTGATTACTGCTTTGCACACTCTTGGCATTCTCTCCATGAGCTTCAAGAGGTAGTCACCTGAAATGGTTTTCCAACAGTCTTGAAGGAGTTCCCAGAGGTGTTTAGCACTTGTTGGCCCCTTTGCCTTCACTCTGCGGTCCAGCTCACCCCAAACCATCTGGATTGGGTTCAGGTCCGGTGACTGTGGAGGCCAGGTCATCTGCCGCAGCACTCCATCACTCTCCTTCTTGGTCAAATAGCCCTTACACAGCCTGGAGGTGTGTTTGGGGTCATTGTCCTGTTGAAAAATAAATGATCGTCCAACTAAACGCAAACCGGATGGGATGGCATGTCGCTGCAGGATGCTGTGGTAGCCATGCTGGTTCAGTGTGCCTTCAATTTTGAATAAATCCCCAACAGTGTCACCAGCAAAACACCCCCACATCATCACACCTCCTCCTCCGTGCTTCACAGTGGGAACCAGGCATGTGGAATCCATCCGTTCACCTTTTCGGCGTCTCACAAAGACACGGCGGTTGGAACCAAAGATCTCAAATTTGGACTCATCAGACCAGAGCACAGATTTCCACTGGTCTAATGTCCATTCCTTGTGTTTCTTGGCCCAAACAAATCTCTTCTGCTTGTTGTCTCTCCTTAGCAGTGGTTTCCTAGCAGCTATTTGACCATGAAGGCCTGATTGGCGCAGTCTCCTCTTAACAGTTGTTCTAGAGATGGGTCTGCTGCTAGAACTCTGTGTGGCATTCATCTGGTCTCTGATCTGAGCTGCTGTTAACTTGCCATTTCTGAGGCTGGTGACTCGGATGAACTTATCCTCAGAAGCAGAGGTGACTCTTGGTCTTCCTTTCCTGGGTCGGTCCTCATGTGTGCCAGTTTCGTTGTAGCGCTTGATGGATTTTGCGACTCCACTTGGGGACACATTTAAAGTTTTTGCAATTTTCCGGACTGACTGACCTTCATTTCTTAAAGTAATGATGGCCACTCATTTTTCTTTAGTTAGCTGATTGGTTCTTGCCATAATATGAATTTTAACAGTTGTCCAATAGGGCTGTCGGCTGTGTATTAACCTGACTTCTGCACAACACAACTGATGGTCCCAACCCCATTGATAAAGCAAGAAATTCCACTAATTAACCCTGATAAGGCACACCTGTGAAGTGGAAACCATTTCAGGTGACTACCTCTTGAAGATCATCGAGAGAATGCTAAGAGTGTGCAAAGCAGTAATCAGAGCAAAGGGTGGCTATTTTGAAGAAACTAGAATATAAAACATGTTTTCAGTTATTTCACCTTTTTTTGTTAAGTACATAACTCCACATGTGTTCATTCATAGTTTTGATGCCTTCAGTGAGAATCTACAATGTAAATAGTCATGAAAATAAAGAAAACGCATTGAATGAGAAGGTGTGTCCAAACTTTTGGCCTGTACTGTACGTTTGTCACATTCTCATAAACATGATATCTCAATAATGCCTTTAGGGAATTTCTTCAATTTTGGCACAAATGTCCACTTGGAGTTAACAATGAACTGATAAGATTTGGTGTTCAAAGGTCAACATCATATTGACCTTGGCTGTTTCAATCTTGTGAACGTCATATCTCAAGAACACCTTGAGTGATTTTTTTTAAATTTGGCACAAACACCCACTTTGAGGCAATGATGAACTTGGATTTTGGTGTTTAAAGGTCAAAGTGACTGTGACTTTGTACCCATCTCATTTTTGTGAAGGGGATATGTCAAGAACACCTTGATGAAATTTCTTCTAATTTGGCACAAATGTCCATTTTGAGTCAAGGACAAATTGGTTAAATTTTGGTCAAAGGTCAAAGATCAAGGTCATTGTGACCTCATCTGTCGCATTCTCATTAACATCATACCCCAAGAACACCTATAAGGAATTTCTTCAAGTTTGGCACAGACATCTACCTGGACTCAGGGATAAAGTGATCAGAACTTTGTGGTCAAAGGTCAAAATCACTTTGACCTTGCATCTGTCTCATTCTCATGAACGCAATATTTCAAGATGGCCTTGATAGAATTTACTCATTTCCATTTAGTCCATTTGGACTCAAGAATGAGCTGATTAGAATTTGGTGGTTAAAGAGCAAAGGTCAAGGTCACTGTGACTTCACAAAACATGTTTTCGGCCTTAACTCAAAAATGCATACTGACAATGACAAAAACTTTACACAAATGTCTAATTGGATATAATGATGAAGTGATGGCATTTTGCATCCAAAAGGTCAAAGGTCAGCTTTACCGTGACATCATTATAGTCTGCAATAACACTTTTTTGGCCATTACTCACTGTCATAACTCAGGAACAGGACATTTGGTGAGATACTGAATTGGTGACACTAATCTTGAGTGTTCACCTTGACGCTGGGCTGATTGCATAGATCTTCTTTGCTTCAGGGGGGAAGATGTGTGGGAAGCATCCATGTTATCACAGACATGAATGCAAACTGTTCTGCAACTTGACAGGTTCGCAGAGGTATACAGCCATGAGGCGGTAATTCTAGTTTCCTGCATGACAATAACTAGATTAGACACAGTATTTGACTCCTATAGAAACTACAAGATGTAATCAAATTAGACTTTGTCCAAAAGTTGGCAGTCTGTATGTAAAGTGCTCTTTAGACACAAGCTTTTCTGTTATAAAAGCCTTTCCTGTAACAAAAGCTAAACACTTTTGACATGAACCATTTATGTTATTAAAACACAAGACAATTTGCATAATACAGAATTAGCTAAATTTACTGAGGAAAATGTGCATGTGCCTGCATCTGCTGAGAAGCTACAGTTGAAACCTTTGAAAGGAATGTTTTAAATGTGAGTCTGTAGAGCATGAAATTTGATTTTGAGGGAGTAACAGCTAAAGTTGAAGTATTGAAAGAAGTTGAAGTGCTAGTTAAGTTGTAAGCACTCTCAGTGTAAGCAGTATAAGACATTAAAATTGCATTCGAGGTGTAACTATTGTCAGCATAAGCACTGAAAAAAGTAAGTTGAAGTGGAGGCTGAGGTCTAAGCACCATCAATGGAAACACTGTAAGAACCTGAAGTAGTTAAGGTTCAGCACTGTCACTGCAGGTACTGAAAGGAATTTAAGTGGCAGTTGAGGTGTTAACTATCTGTGTAAGCAGTGCAGGAAGTTAAAATTGTAGCTGAGAGGTAACCTTTGTCAGTGTCAGTAAGTGCTGAAAGATGTTGAATTAGAGGGTGAGGTATAAGCACAATGGAAATATTGAAATAAGATGAAATGGCATTTGAGTTGCAGGCACTGACAGAGTAATTTCTGAAAGACATTGATGTGGTGTAAGCACTAACAGGATAAGTGAACGTGGTGCTGAACATTCTGCTGAAAATTTTGAAATTGGTCAAAATTCCTAGGTACTACGGGTATTAGTTTGTGGTTCGGAGTGTCCGTGAATTTGAATCCTTAATTTTTTTAACATAAGTTGTTGTAGGAAACTTTATTTCTGTTTTTTTAACTACTGCTCATGTCCTTCTTTGATGTAGGAAGATATTTTGAAGTTAATCTTAGGATTATCATTTCTGAAAGAAATAGTGAGCCACTTGTTACATACAGTGGCTGTAAGGCTTTCCTTCAAAGCAGCAGTGGAGATATGGGGAAAAGACTTTGAGCTAGAACGACAGTTGCTCAAATCCAAGCACGACCAGGATGTTTATGATTTGGTTAAATGCAACTGGTTTACTGGTCTTCCCATTGTAATGAATTGATCTGAGCTTGACAACAAAAACAGTAATGATAATAATAATATTAAACTGATAACCTTTGTCACTTTCTTTGGTTCTTCTGGCTAGGTGATCCACTGGAATTCTCCCAAGAAGCTGCGAGTGAAGAACAAGCATGTGGAGTTTTTTCGGAATCTCTATCTGACTTTCCTGGAGTACGATGGCAACCTGCTGCGGCGAGAGCTGTTTGGCTGTCCCAGCGAGGCTGACCACAACAGTGAGAACGTAGGTGGAACTGCCTCTGTATGATTCGTTGTGGTGGGAATTTAGTGCCAAAGATATTAAGTGTGGTGGTAAACTAGTGGATAAACTTTGGGTTGTAGAAGTTTCTATCTACAATTTTTTTTTTTTTTTTTTTTACAGGTTTCTAGCCTGTTGTGACCTTTTGCCCCTTTGGGAAAATGTTTAAATCAGTGTAGAATTGAAGTGTTTGAAATGTTCCTTATTTTTATCATTTCCAAAGTTGCCAGTGGGCAAAATGTTACCTCAGTCCCCAGCAGGAAGATTGTGTCTGTCTTTGACACTCACATTACTGTCTGTTTGAAAGAATGTTTTTTGCTGTACTGAATCGCACCAGACCCTGACTCCTACAGGGGGATAGGAACCAAAGTGTGACTTCTGTGTACAATGAAACCCTTACACAAAGCATTTTACCTTGTGAAAATGTTAGCTCCTGGCTCCATACACCTTCCTATGGGATACCCCAGTGATACCCTAGTTTGGGGAATATAGATATGGCTTTAATCCATTTTTTTTCCCTGATAAAAGAAAACGTTAACACTCTGCAATTGCACTGCAGTTGTTGTGCACTGTGTGTGTGTGTGGATTGTTTGTCCAGTTAGATAGGAGCTGCCCTTGTTTTCTGAGGAGAGAGCTGTCTTGTACTGCCTCTTAAAATGACATTTGTCCTAAACAAAAGCCAACTGACTCTTGCCATATAAATAGAATTGTTGCTTTACGTGCTGCTGATTGATATATGGCATTTTAAAAACTCTACCATTCTCTTTATAGTAGCTTGTAAGGAACTAAACAAACAACTCTAATATTAAGCTGTGGGTACAAGCTGTGGGACTCCACACTGTGAGACACAGACCGTACATGCTCCAAACCCATGTCTCTCTGATGGGGCTTCCTCTGTCAGCTGGAGTATGATGCTTCATTTCCATCTTGGTGGGAGGAACATGTTGAAGGGAGGAGTTAATGAGGTGAACTATGGACCCTGTTGATCCACTCTGTCCATCAAACTCTGCCTGAGGGACTAAGGAGACAATTAAATAGAGGAACAACACACACAATCTCTGTGTGCTCACGGTAACACGTTCCATAGGATACTTAATCTCACCAAGGCATGACGAGCTGAAAACACTGCAATGTTTTATTAAAATACCAATGGCATTTCGTGACACTATCCCATTTAAAAATGCAGGGATGCCTTGGTAAAAAAAAACAACCATTTTCCATGGTACTATTCTACCTGGATGAATGCAACAGATAAGGTCACAGTGACCTTGATCTATGACCTTTGACCAAATTCTAACCAATTTGTTCTCTTTTCATGGAACTATCCCAGCTGGAAATGAAGCCATGGCTCAGTTAAAAAACAACCCTTTGAGGCATTATCCAAACTGGAAATGCAGCAGCGTGTCAGTAAAAAAAAAAAACAGCCTCTTGTCATTGCACTATCCTGGCTGGATATGCAGCCATGTCTCAGTAAAAAGACAACTGCTTTTCTTGGCACTATCCCATCTATAAACGCAGTCATGTCACAGTAAAAAAAATTTAAAAAAAAAAAAACCTTTGTGGTATTATCCCAGTTGGAAATGAAGCAGTGTCTCAGTGAGCCTGCTTTTCATGGCAGTATCCTGGCTTGAAATACAGTGATGTCTTGCTTAAAAAAATGCTTTTCATAACAATCATCTGGCTGGAAATGCAGCAGTGTCTACACAAAAAGAAAAAAATGCTTTTCATGGCACCCTCCCGGGTGGAAATGAAGCCATGTCTCAGTATAAAAAATAACCTGGAAACACATCGTCTTGGTAAAAAAAAAAAAGCCTCTTTTCATGGAACTATCTCAGCTGGAACTGCAGGCATGTCACAGTAAAAAGAGAACTATGCTTTGTGGTATTATCCACACTGAAAGTGAAGCAGTGTCTTAGTAAAAAAAAAAAAATGCATGGCACTATCCTGGCTGGAAATGCAGTAATGTCTTGGTTCAAAAACATTCCTTTGCGTTATCCTGGCAGCAGTGTCTCGGAAGAAACAACAGCTTTTGTGGCACTATCCCCAGTTGAAACACCGCACCTGTGTTTGGTGGCTCAGAAGCTGCTGGAACACAGCCATCGCTAAAAAAAAAAAATGGTTTTGTTGTATTTTTTGGTCTGGAACAGTGGTCTGCAGCTTGGCAGGCATCTTGTCTACACGTTAGACCATCCTTTATCCTCTTCACCTACTGATCACAAAGTCAGCTCATATACTATGACACGTTAGAAAAGTTGATATGATACGTATGAAATGTACAAAAGTATTGGTGGGTTGTGGAAATGCAATGCCAACATTTTCTTCTGGTGACTAGGCTGAAAAAACACAAAAAATCTAGCCCATTCAGAACAGGTGGAATCACTTTGACTGTAGACGTGGTTGCACCACAACCACAAGCTTACAGAGGTTTTGACACACCCCGTGAGTGCCCAGCATACTGTATAAACTCTCTGTTGGTGTTTTATCACTCAGGCAGTTGATTCTTCACACCTCCTCAGCTTCTGACCTATTGAAGGTCACCATTGTCAGGAGTTGGGTTTTTATGGACCAGCCAATATGGGCCATAGAATTATTTAAGTGTCAGCTCTGTGGTCAGTTAATCACACTATAATTTCCCATCATGGTATGTAAAAGCCGTTTTTGCCAACACTCAGTTCTAATGTGTCCTTAACTCAGAAAATAGTTTGCTCACTCAATTTTTCAGAGTTTGAGCAGCGATTTAAATCCCATTAAAGTGATGATTAGACTAATGAAGTCACTGAGGGATTGGCTCCAGCAGCACATTGAAGACCGGACTCCTTCAGGGCCACAGTGCCACTGCAGCCCAGTCACTCACTGTAGCTCCACTAATAACACTGTTCAAAGCAGAGCAATGCCACACACCAAGTCTGCTACTGACAGCCCCTCAGCCACTTCTCTCTGCTGTTCCACCAGACGATTGTGCTTTGTTGAGCTTCAGTGATTCCAGTGTTCAGCTCATCTTCACTTAAATTCTTGAACAAGTTACATAGACCTGAGGACAGAATGCTGACATCCATTCATACTTTGCTTCATGTGCTGCTCTATTAACAGATCACTTTTACTGTATGCACACACTCTGCAGAGGGCCCCAGGTTTGTGCTCAGCAAATACTGTATCACTGTGTGTGTGTGACAAAATAAAGATGACAAGAGCTAATCAGGCAGAATTAATTGGAAAACTGCATTTTATTTGCATTAAATTGTAACAGCTTGGTGCTTAATTGACTTATACAGGATTAGAAGCCTGGGTCTGTGGTACATAGTGGCAGACTGGGACACAGAAGAGCCCTGAAAACCTCAAAACTTATTATCCATGCTACTCCAGCATAACCACCCCAAAGATTCAGCAGACTGAAGTTGTCCAGTGAAAACCAACAGTATCAGTAGTTTATTCAAATGCCTGAGTTATGATGCAGGTCTATATGTAACCAACAAAGACCTCTAGTGGCAATATAAGTCATGACTCTAATGCCAGGAGCAAAGGCTGTAGTGGTATGACGCTGTAATACACCCTTGTTAAAACTGTGTAGGGAGAACTTTGGGGTGGATGGTTGATTTAGGAAAGCATGTGACATTCAAGTCAACGGTCTGTTTACTCTTACGTACCAACAGTTAAAGACATGTAAAATAATTTACGTAGCCACCATGAGCTCTAGTTTCGCAGACAGGGCGCGGCGGGGGCGCAGCGCATCTGCGCTTCGCTAACTGGGTGTGGCCAGGCGTGCGCCCTGGCGCAGCTACTCCTCTTTCCCACCTCCGTCCCTCCTACCGGCGCAAGTCGGAAAGAGGGAGGAGAGAAGGCGTGGAGTGGGTTTTACACACATCACACCAATCAAATGAGCCCCTCTCCTCGCCCTTAAATGTGCCATGCGAAGGCGTAATGAGAGTTTACTCAATTCGCCATGGCAGAAGAGAGCAGCAGCGTCAGACAGCCAAACTCCTCCCAGGAGGAAACTGATGTTTTGGTCCAGGAGGTCCAAGCTCGCAGTGTCCGAATATACGGAACTGTGAGCAGACCTCCGCGGGCTGATGATGCAAAGGTAGCCTGGGAGGAGGTCACCACAATTGTAAATCAATGTTGCGTTTCTCTCGTGCGCGCGCTCTCTCTCTTTCTCTCTCGCAGTCTCACTCTGTTTCTTTTCTTTTGACTTTTCTAAGATGACAGATGTTGAATATATACTCCCTATCTGATGCTGTGGCTGTTTGTCTTTGGCTGAGAGGGATGTGAACTCATTAGTTTGTAGCTGTGTTAATCAAAGCAGGTTGGGTTTCCATTACGCGTGCCAAACGTGCCAAACGGTGCCAATCCCCTTTGATCTGACATCAGATGTGAGGGGACAGTCGATATAGAGATACATTTATGTGCTGATTGCAGATAGTTGCAATGAATAGTGGTTTTGTGGCTAGTTATTGCATCGTTAATGTGCCTGATATTCTGGAAACCTGCCTGTGAGGTTTTGGTGACGTGTGCGCACGTCAGCCAAACTTCGGCTTACACCGGCTGCGCTCCGCTTGCGCTGACAGTAGACCTAGTTTCAGCTGGCGAGCTTTTAGCGCACCTTCGGCGAAGCCTTTTGGCATGAAACTGTCACTGCGCCAAGCTGGATCTGTCGACACCTCCCCCCTGCTGCACCGCCACACCCATCTCAGCGCACCTCGGTCTGCCAAACTATGAAACTGAGCGCGCCTCGGGTTGCGCTGCTCGAAACTAGCTCTGCGCGGGGTTCGCCACCTGCGCTGTGCCGGGAAACTAGAGCCCCATGACATTACCCATTTGTTTGTGGATGCCTCATATTAGGCATTTTGGCCGTCGCTATCTTGGATGTGGCCATATTTGGAAGACTATTAAGAAACTATTGACTATTAAGAAAATGTGCTCACTGAAAAAAATTGAACATCCGACTCCTTAGAGGGTCTTTTCAGTAAAACCAGTCCCTGAACAATACTTTTTAGGTGGCCAAAACATTACAGTTAACTTTCATAAACTGAAAACCCACTGAAAAAGCAACAGTTACAGCTACACCTATACTCTGTGAAGGTGTCTAGGTGTCTTAAGCACAATTAGCTATTGAGACCAAAATAGTTTTTTGTACCAGGCTGTAAACGTTTATTTTCGCTGTAAAGTTGGGCTTTTTAACATGGGGGTGCATGGGGATTGACTCGCTCTTGGAGCCAGCCTCAAGTGGTCATTTGAGGAGCTGCAGTTTTTGGCCCTTCCACATTGGTTTCATTTTTCAGCCCCAGAGTTTGCTGCTTGCTTTTCTCCCAAACCACATTGTTTCCCTTACACTAACCAATTAGTTTGCGTAGGCTATATTAATGACTGTAACTGTTTATTGGGATTTTGTAAAGTGTTATGAAATTTTGATGTCGGGAATGGTTATTGCTTTGCAAAAAAGAAACATGTCTTATGTGTTAGTGAATTTTTACATATTTTACTTTAGAATTTCAATGACAGGAAGCCATTGGTCCCCCCCAATGTTGACTCCATGGCTACAGCCTTGACTCACAGTATTTAATGTATAACAAGAAATGTATCATCGGTTCCTAACTGGTAAAGGACATTATGCCTTATCGTCCTATAGAAGGAAGGTTTGCATTTGTATGTCCCTGTTAATTATTTCTAATTTTATAAAAAATGTATGATTAACAGATACACAACTCATAGATTGTCCATGATGTCACCTTCACACATTGCTTGACATAAAAATCCATGTAAGGTGGTGTTATTGGCATTTGTCATACATGACATGAGCCTGGCCTTTTCCACTCATAGCTATTTTTAGCTTTAGCTTTGAACTTTGCAGGCTTTTAAGGATCAGAAATGTTTCCCTGTCCATCACATGCCACAATAAATAACTTTCTTCAAGGTCCTTTAGTAGATGTTCTAGAGCTTTCGATGATATAGTATGATATTTATGTTTGATCAGATGTCATGGAATTATAGGTGCTCTAATTAAAATATTGTGAGCCCTTTGAAGGCCTTTCATCCAAGTTGGCATACAGTGAATTTGAATGGCTTGGAAGCAATTTTATGCCAGTTGGCTAAGGGTATATGATATCACATACAAAACTTTGTTACTCTGTGGCAGCCTCTGAGATTGAAATTTTGAAGACTTAAATCATTGACAATGTGAGCAAACAAAGCAAACAAACAAATCTTGCTTCTCAGAGACAGATATGGTTTTTACCCTACTGTGGTAGGCTTTAGTTCAGCAGGTAGAGCAGGTTGTTTAATTAATTGCAAGGTCCACAGTTTGATCCTTCCTGAGCACATCAAAGTGTAAGAAAAACCTCAAATAAAAATTTGGTCCTGATGGTCAGGCCTTGCACAGCAGCTCTCTGCCATCTGTGTGTCAGTCTGTGTGGATGGATGAATAAGAGGTAAATTGTAGAGAGCTTTGGATGAAAGTATTATAAATACAGCCCATTTGCCCTGGCACAGTTTGGTGAATGTAAAGTGATGTACGATCTGTCTGTTTGTCCTATATTGATAATGGTGCAGAAGGTAGTTTTCCAGATAGAAAGTCACTGGCAGTCCACAGACTGTGATGCAGTCACCTTCAGTGGTTAACCTTCTGTCCATAAAATGTCTCACTGTTTGTGTCCCTCTCCTCTCTGCCTGCAGCTTCAGAAGACTCTGTCAGAGCTGGATGAAGATGATCCCTGCTATGAGTTTCGTCGAGAGCGATTCACCGTCCACCGAACGCACCTCTACTTCCTCCACTATGAGTATGAGCCCAGCTCTGACAACACAGACGTCACTCTGGTCGCCCAGCTTTCTATGGACAGGTACTGTTCTACACCCACAGTAACACAGCTCAGTCTGCTAAAAAGATAGTCTGTTATAAATGTGTTAACACTCCACTGCATATTAAGGAGGAACTTTCTGAGAGATCCGTGTTCTGCAACTGTCACACAGGTGTGCTTAGGTGTGAAAGAGGGCAGTCCAAGTTACATATGCTTTTTCACATAGATTATGTGAAGTAACAGGAAATAAGAGCAGTTCCAAGGCACAGATGAACATCAAACTCTCCTTATTAAATCATATTATGAATATCTGTTACAGATGCAGGCACTTGACACCGAACATGAATGACACAATTTGTGTCAGTGAATTAAAAGTAGAGTCAATGTAAAGCGTGATGGACGCGATGCGATTGACGCAAATTAAGGGGCATGAATTAAGTGAATAGTGCAATTTTGCGTCATACATTTTTTCGCGAGAGTTGAAAAATCTGAACTTGAGCGACCAATTCATGTCGTGATAGCCAATCAGCATTGAGATCCTCCAAGGACGTGTGACACCAAGGACATACTGGTGGAAGTTCATTCATCGATTCACACGTATGAAGCAAGTCAACACAACATTTTCCAGCATTCAAACTTGCGCAAGTAACGCAATGCGAAAAATTCACATCGATTAGCAGTCGGTTCCCAGCCAGATACCGGTCGACTCCTAACCACTGGCACCTCTTTTCTACCAAATTAACTGGTTCTTGAACCGGTTCCATTCAGGATTCTTAAATCCTTTGTACTATTTAACAAACCAGTCCGCATTTTCACCAGTTTGAACATTGTTATCAATGATGTCTCATCAACAGAGGGCGTTGCATCATGCACAACAGAAATAAACAGTAGTAATAAAATCATAGATTGCATTGATTACCAGAAAACTTTTGCTCTGTTATTACAGATATTTGTTTTTACCCACCAAAAAAAGAATGGACCAACTATGAATGAGACAAAAAGCAGGATTACTCAGAAACAATTTTTTTTTACAACTGATTATGTTCATAATATAAACCTGTGGAATGGTTAAATTATCCAGGAGACTGTTGAGGAGCACAGAGGATATCTTTGAACGCAAACTATGAAATGGGAATTTACAGCGGGGTAAAAGGATCCGATATCAGTGCCTTCCCTGAATTTGCATCTCTATTCTGTCACTCGTGACACAAATACTTCACCACCTTTGAGAGTGACTGCTCAACCACTCACCATAAATAGCTTCAAGGAGAAATTGTGAAAGTGCACGCCTTTATCCCCAATTGTAAGACTCATCACATAGCTATTACTGGGGAGCCTGTGGAGTGCAGAGAGGAAGAGGTGGAGTAGAATTGGAACCAATTTGCTCTTCATGGTGCTGCTGTTACATATTGAATGTTTTCGTTGTATCCGCTGATAGTTTTCCTGTCCAGAGTCTTTTCCATGACATGCACACACATGAAAGCCCTCTGAGAATATTCGCCTCCATTTGAAAGGTCCATATATTCAGTAGTTATATATATCTGCTCCCTCTCTCTGTTTCTTTTCTTATAATGGGATTGGGTTGTTAAAGTTACTCAGGGTTATCCCTGCAGACATTTGAAGTGGACTGAATGACTGTGTCCTCCATGCTTGTGATTTGCCCTAAGCAGTAATGACATCAGAGGACTATAATTTATAACAGAGGTGGGAATAAGTCATTGTTTTGGAAAATATAAGTAAGTCTCAAGTCTTTGCACTCAGGCCCAAGTCGAATCCACAATCAAGACATTCAAGTCCCAGTCCTAAACTTTGATGAAGAGTACATTATGACTTGTTTAGTTCTCATACATGAAGCCATTTTAAGAAATAATGAATTAAGTTTTTTTTTTTTTTTTTTAATTAATGCTTTTAAAAAATTGTTTTTTACATATAAAAAACTTTGTTGGGAGTTGTTGCAATCCCATCTGTAATTTTCAGCCTGCTGGTCTTGTAATTCATTTTTTGCTGACTACTGCATAGTTTTTGTACGCAAACTAAATTATTTTTAGTATCATTTTCTCCAGCTGGCGCTCAGCAACGCAACAATAGTTCTTTATGGTTCTCTCCGGCAACTTGATAGGACGCTGTCAGATTGGTTTAAACAAAGTGGATCTGGAGATTTGCTGCAAATAGTGTTAATGTTAGGGGATTCAGGAAATAAAAAGACATGTATTGAGTCATGGAATACTTTTTAAATAACATACATTTTATCTTTGGGCTTGGGGAAAAGTATCAAGTATTTTCAAGTGAAAAGGCTGAAGTCCACGTGAAGTCACAAGTTATTAGTGTTAAAGTCCAAGTCAGGTTTCAGGTCTATATTCATTTTGCCAAGTGAAGTCCAAACTCATCAAATTTGTGACTCAGCTCTGACTTGAGTCCAAGTCATATGACACAAGTCCACACCTCTGGTATATATTTTATTTTCATGGCCTCTTATTTTATTGATTTCGGTGCTCTCACCAGTACAATTTGGGTCCATCAGATTTGTAGAGCTGTAGTCCTTGGTCACATCCATTCTCTTTAAAAATAATGGACGTAGCTGCTTTGACATTATACATTGGTTTGTGGGCTACTGTGTTGAGGCATCAAATTCGGCATTTTGGCCATCTCCATCGTGTTTTTTTTTTTTTGAACCAGAAGTAACCATATTTGGGCGAGAGGCTTGCCATCGCCGTCTTGGTTTTATGGTGGTTATGCTGGTGCTGTGGAAGAGCAAGTGATGGATCTGACTGAGAAGCAGAGGACACTGTAAGCAGATAGGCTGTCACTCAAAGCAGCTGGCCCTTAATTATGCATAACTTTAAGCCTTAATAAAATGTAAACAAGTTATATTAAAATAAACCCACCTTGCAGATGTCATGAATGTTTAAATTAGCCGTAGAGACCGAACTTTTATCTGTACCAGGCTGTAAACATGTTTATTTCTGCTGTAAAGTTGGACGTGGTAACATGGGGGTCTATGGAGACTGACCGGCTTCTAGAGCCAGCCTCAAGTGGCCATTCAGAAAACCGCAGTTTTTGGCACTTCCACGTTGGCTTCATTTTTCAGCCCTGGATGTTTCCGCTTAGTCACAAGAGAGGGTGGCACAGAAAAACTCCCTTAGACGTCTTTGTGACGCACAAAGCTTTGTAACAAGTTACCTCAAGGGAACAAGTTACCTCAAGGGAACACATCTGTAAAAAAATAGATGGTGACATACAGGTTGCATCAATGTGTAAACAGCATTTGTACTGTTGTAGCTGCTAATGGTGCAACTAGTTGTAGCTAGTTTACATATAGTTAGCTAGTTTAGTAGTGTTTTCCAACCAAGGTTTCACTAAGGTTTTCCATCACAAGCTGACTGCCATCTAGTTCCATTATATTGGAGAGAAGGCAGATATCTCTACGGCCAATATCTCCATCACTGAGCAACTCACACCAAAGCAATCTAGACTGATACATAGCACTACAGGTAAGAGGAGAATATTTACTTTTGTTTTGGGGTTGAACTGTCCCTTTAAGTAAGTCCATGCAAACTACTGGGAGTGGATACTTTTAAAGCTGGAGTGTCATTGAAAGTGTCTCTAATGTAAATATAGTGGTCTCTAACTGGCTCATAAGCTACTGCTCTAATACACAGAAACTAATGTGGAAAGGTCTTTGAAAGCTACAGACTCTGTGTCCATTACCCCCGCCTCAAGAACCTGTTGTACAAAGGTACAGTTAAGATTCAGGATGTGACAGTGTTTTGCTTTTTGCAGCTTTCTCCCCCATTAAAGAAAATGCCTGAATTTTGAGATCGCCTGCAGAATTCATTAAGATTAATTTGGCAAAGTCAACAGAATGATTTTTTTGCTGCAGCCGCTCTAATCCTGTCTCCTGACTGAACTAATAGCTTTGTTTGGTTAATGAAGTTGGGGATATTGCATGTCTGAAAATGTCCTCCTCTACTCTCTTTGAGTTCTCACTGGCTTGAGGATGGTAAAAGGGGGCAGAAATAAGCCTCGAGGTGTGGAGCATTTACCCAAACAAGACTGGGAGCCAGGCTGAGTAAGCTTTGAGTCTCAGCAGTAATTGAAGTAAGAGTAGAAAGATGAACATTCATCACAACAATTGGAAAAACGTCTCCCAGTGGCTTCAAATTTGTTCTCCTATTATTTTTTGATAAGATATTATTAAATCTCACTGTCTTTGTTTTCTTGTGCTCTTATGTTACCTGTTTTTAATTCTATGCCACAACAAAAGTTCCTTCTTGGGAATCATTTAACTTCCACATTATTCAAGGTAATATACAATGGCGGGGTAGACTTTAGTGGAATAAGTTAGGTATGTGACATTAGCTGCCAATAGAAGGACATAAGAATGGTGCATTGGTTCCTCCATCTGTCCACACACCATGGTTTCACCTGTAGACTGTATAAAATAATGGAAGTAGCCAGCATGACGTCTCCCATTAGTTTATGAAGTCCCTTTATGTAGCTTTGAGGGTCTTTTAATACAACCAAAGGCTAAACAAGATTTTTTTAAGCGACCAAAATGTTTGAATAACCTTCATGAACTGAAAATACACTGAAATCGCGACAGCCATGGCTACACCTATATTCCGTGAATCTGGGTTTATGCCACGGTTATGTTACCTAACCAGCATTATTGCCAGAGTAGCAATTTGTCAACAAATGGCACCCACCTTTATAACTATAACCCTCAATAACATTTAAACAGGGGAGTTATATAGAAATTCACCCCTGGCAAAGTTGTCAAGACAAAAATATTAGCTGAAGAGACCAAAACCATTTTTTGTACCAGGCTGTAAACATGTTTATTTCTGCTTCAAAGTTGGGCATTTCAATATGGGGGTCTATGGGGATTGACTTGCTCTTGGAGCCAACCCCATTAGATGAGCTGCAGTCTTTGGCACTGGTGCGTTGGTGTCATTTTTCAGCCCTGGAGGTTGCTGTTTGATATGAATCATATCATAACAAGCATCAGCTAGATTTTAATGGATATGTATGGCAGTGGATGGTTGCTAATAACTCTGGTGACCTAGGTGCTACCATCAGATTAGAGGTTTAGTATGCTTTGGAGCATGTTCATGCTCCCAAGAGCATAACCTTTTGATTTAAACAACCTCATGGTATATTAAGTCACCCTCAGGAAAAACAACACCTTAGCCCCGTTTTAATATTGTTAGAATGTTGTGTTTTCTACTCAGCATTATCCTGGAAGTGTAGGAAACATTTCTTGCTTTAGACTGTGGCTTGTTTTAATAAGGCCCATGGTGGCTCTGTGGAGGGAAATATTCCAGATCTAAAACAGTGTTAGACACTCAGAAAATAACACAACCTCACCTTCAGATAGAATACCAAATGAACTGTAGAGTTGCTGTGGTGGCAAGCATGCAGAGGAACTGAAGGGGGGAAGGAAAGGAGATTGACAGGACTTGGTTTTACAAATCAAGGCATAGAGGCTTCAGAGTTTAAAAAACAGAAATATACCTAACTCAGTAAAGTGGAAAAAATAACATCTATGAATTTTATTTCCCTCTCGAGCATCACCACTTTAGAGCAGATGCCTAATGCATATTCAGACTGAGTGACACTGAGCAAAGGCCAGCCTGAATAAAACTGTTTTTAAAGCTGAACTCTTCAAAGTAAAGCCCAATCTAAGCTAAGACGGGCTGTCGCAAGCCCTCTATATTGTAACAAATATAAAATAGATATCAGTACCCAATTTGCATATCAAGGTCAATGTTGAGTCACTCATTATTCTGTATCTTAATGAAGAAAAAAAAAAGCTGTGGGCAATGATGGCTAATGTAAATGGTTATGTTGTTTGACATGTCTCACTTTTTAAAGTCAGAGAGAAACAAACAGTGGGAAACAGCCGCAGGGTTCAGTACTTATCAGAACACAATCATCACATTCTTAAAGTTCTGTTTTGCTATTCCTGCCATTTTCAAGGGGGGTTGCAAGGATGTGCAGTTAAACGATTATTAAATACTAGAATGTTTATATAGATCTGTTGGTTAGGTCTGGGTGTCAGTACATTTTTAATGCAGACCAAAATGTGTTTGTAGTATAGTGTATCTATACTTGTGAGGTAGCTACCATTTTCATTATGTTGCATGAAAAAAAAAAAAAAAAACATTTTCACTTTGGGGTCTTTGTGTAAATGCAAATGGACTGCATTTCTATAGTGCTTTTCTAGTCTTTGCAAACACTCAAAGCACTTTACAACCATAGATTGTGTAAAATAATGCACATAGCGTGGCTTGTGGACTCACCTGGAGCCAGAAGTGACCATATTTAACAACAATTAGTGGCTAACCCTAATGCTTGCTGCTGCCTTGGTTAACAATGCGCATTTATAGCTATAGTTAACTATGATAATGCTAATGCTTATTTTGGAAGCAATGCAAAAATGGCCTTAAAACCATTCAAACAAAATAAACTTACCTGAAAAAGTGAACATCCGACTCCTTAGAGGGTCCTTTAGTACAACCAAATGCTGAAAACACCCTGAAATAGCAACAGTTACAGCTACTGTAAATTGGGGGTTGCACCATGGTTATGTCATCTGACCAACATTGCCGCCGTGGTAGCAACTCTTCAACATATGGCACCCACCTGTCACTCAAAGCGGCCACACCCTTAGTTATGCTTAACTTGAGGAAAAAAACGACCAAAACCGGTTTTGTACCAGGCTGTAAACATGTTTATTTCTGCTATAAAGTTCTGCATTTTAACATGGAAGTGTATTGGGATTGACTTGCTCAAGTGGCCGTTTGAGGAACTGCAACTGTTGTTGGCACTTAGGCATTGGCACTAGTTTTCAGCTCAGGAGGTTGCCATTTGTTTACAACACAGACACTATTCACTCATTGACACATTCATACACTGGTGGCCTGACTACCATGCTACCACCTGAGAGGTAGAGCAGATCGTCCACTAATCAAAAGATCACTGGCTCGATCCCCGGTTCCTCCAGTCTGCATGTCGAAGTATCCTTGAGCAAGATACTGAACCCCAAATTGCTCCCAGTGATGCTTCCATCATTGTGTGAGTGTGTTAAAAACTGAATAGCAGGTGGCACCTTGTATGGTAGGCTCACTAATGTGTGAATGTGACTCGTAGTGTAAAAAGCACTTTGAGAGGTCAGATGACTCGAAAGGCGCTTTACAAGTGCAGGTCCATTTACCATTTACCTGCTTATCAGATAAACACTTGCACACCCTGATGGCAGAATGGGGTTCAGTATTTTGCTCTAGGACACTTCAACACATATACTGCAAGGGCCAGGGATCAAACCCTTAAGCCACAGTCACCCCAATCTGGTGTTGTAATGTGATGTATTTTGTGATGTCACTGTGTCTCTTTGTCTCTACAGGCTCCAGATGTTGGAGGCCATTTGTAAGCACTGGGAAGGCCCCATCAGCTTGGCCCTGTACCTGTCCGATGCTGAGGCCCAGCAGTTCCTGCGCTATGCGCAGGGCTCCGAGGTGCTCATGAGCCGAGGGAACGTTGGTTACCACATTGTCTACAAAGAGGGACAGTTCTACCCAGTCAACCTGCTGCGTAATGTGGCCATGCGGCAGGTCAACACACCTTACATGTTCCTATCAGACATCGACTTTCTGCCCATGTACGGCCTGTACGAGTACCTCAGGTAAGTGGAGATGGAAAACAGCGAAGTTGACAGTGTTACTGACACCCTTACACTTAGCTTGTTGTGTCTTTAGGTATTTAAACATGCACATGCAGGCTGTAGTAATACACAGTATTTAATCCAGTCCACTCTGTATGTGTTTGTAGGAAGTCAGTGGTGCAGCTGGACATGGCCAATGCCAAGAAAGCTCTGGTTGTTCCAGCCTTTGAGACGCTGCGATATCGCTTGTCATACCCAAAATCCAAGGCTGAGCTGCTCTCTCAGCTAGACATGGGCACACTCTTCACCTTCAGGTGAGCCACGTCTCTGTTTCTGAAGCCAGTAATATCCAAGAGTCGTCAGGTTTTCATTCAACAAAACACTGCAGCAGCTATTTTTATTTCCCTGTCTGTGGTAGAAGTTGTGTAAATCAGTAATATTGATTAATCTATTTTTCATTCATTGACTGAGATCTTTATCTAAGCCTCAGGGGCACACTGCGAGAGACTCACTTGTGCTGAGCCAGCAATAGATAAAACACAAAATCTTATAAAACTGAGAAAAGATAATAAGCAATCAAAATGATGGACAGTTATATTGGGATGTTCAATTGTTGGAATGTGACTGAAAACTCTCTTATGAAAAATAACTTGAGTGACATCAATGTACAGCTTTTCCCTAAGACACAAACTGTATCTTCTCAACAAGTTCTGACAAGCACCAACAAGCTACAGCTCAGGTAAAGTCTCAAAAAACAAAATATATAAAGTACACATATAACATATGACAAAAATCTGTCAAAAAACATGTATATCAGATTCCACAGCAATCAAAAAATGGCTGCAAGACTGTGTGTGGGCTGGACTTTGTTTACGCATGGACGAACCTGACATAGAATTTAAACGCTGTATATTAGCACCTAGAGCACGTTAGAGGATTGTTAAAACCACTTAAACAGTGTAAAGCAGAGATATCCTACCTTGAAGAACTGAAAGAATTAATCATAAGGGTTACAAAACAGTGTTTCCTCCTCTAGATACTTAATGTGGGTGAAGGCTTGTTTTTGTCTTTTGATCTCAAACTAGCAGACAAGAGTACTTGGCAGGCCAGTACTGAGAGAGCTTCTACCCTTAGGCCACTAGGATCCTAAATGAGGTCAATGCCTAAGACTTAAGACAGCCGTGGTCTGAGGCATTTTGTTTTTGGGTTGCCTGTCTGTCCATCTGTACATACATTTGTCTCATTCTCATGATTGCAATATCTCAAGATGCCTCAAATTTGGCACAAACCTTTACCTTTATCTTTACTCAACAATTAACTAATTAGTTGTGCTGGTCAAAGGTCAAGGTCACTGTGACCTCAAGTCTGTCCCATTTTTTTGAACATGATATCTCAAGAACACTCTAATGGAATTTCCTTAAATTTGGCACAAACATCCACCTAGATGCAAGACTGAATTGATTAGATTTTGGTTGTCAAAGGTTGCTGTGACTGTCCCATTCTCATGAATGTGATATCTCAAGAATGCCTTGAAGGAATCTCCTCAAATTTGGCACAAACATTTCCCTGTACTTAATCATGAACTGATTAGATTTTGGTGGTCATAGGTCACTGTGACCTCACGACAGTCCCATTCTTGTAAATGCAACATCTCAAGAACGCTTTCAGGGAGTTTCCTCGAATTTGGCACCTACACCCACCTAGACACAAGAATGAAATGTTTGAATTTGGTGGTCAAAGGTCACTGTGACCTCACAAAAAATGTTTTTGGCCATAACTCAAGGATTTATACACTAACTGTGGGGGGGGGGTGACATTCTTATCCAAAAGGTCAAAAGTCAACTTCGCTATAACATCGTAATGTTCTGCAGAAACACTTTTTTGGCCATTATTTAATGCCATAACTCAAGAACAGAAGGGGAGACATTTGGTCAGATACTGAATTGGTGATACTAATCTTTGGTGTTCACCACAAAACTGTGCTGATTGTATAGATCTTCTGTGCTGTCGGGTTGAAGATATGTGTGAAGCATGCATGTGTTAAAATTGGTAGTTCTTTGCAGCAACATCCATACTTAAAGCATTGTCCGTCAGTGTTGGGCGGGCTCATTACTCAAAAAATGTAATGTATTACTCATTACTTTTTTTTTTTCAAAAGTAATAGTATTGCTCTAGTTATTACCCCCTGCCAACACCAACACTTTTCTTTTGAACAACCAATTTTCAAGATGTGATCCAAACTGATAGCCGAAATCCGATCAGATTACTTCTGAAAAACTGGGCCCAGGGGCTTAGTCCAGAAATATTTAACTGAGGCTGGGGTTACGAGCCAATCAGTACATTTTCTGGAATAAAAATAAGTTCTCACTGAATTAGCACTTCACAAACACTATCAAAAACAGTTCTTGCCTCCTTTAACATACCCTCCTCAGCAACTTTTTTTGGCACACTGATACAACCTAATGTAATCCACGCGTTAATCCAACTGTAAGTTTATTATTGAGGGTGTAGTTACTGGTGGGGTTGTACTGGACCTCATTATATTCATATGTGTACCTCATATTCAACACCTTTTGTTGGAAACATTAGAAAAACCTCTCACTAAAATGCAGTCCTGTATAACACCAATACAGACTACAACTTCAGTGATAAACATATGGTGAAATTAAAACTTAAAACTGATCATTATTACCTTTGTTATGTATTAAGGTGCACCTGGTCTTCTATGATTTGCAGGTTGGACTCGGAGCAGGCAGGATAACAGTGGTCAGTAAAGACCGCAGCACTTATTATTATAGTATTATTATTCTCATAACCAGGGACAAGACGGCATTTGTCACATGAAAGCTGGCCACTGGAAACTCTCTCTGCTGGTGTGTGAGGCTGAGCAAAAACAGGGGGAAGGCCTCTGTTTTCTGCTCTGTTAGCCTTTGCTCTCACTATATATCTCAATTAAAACCAGCTATAGTATAGTTGTGGTTTTTATCGCAGTCATCATTGCAGTGACAACATGCCGGTAAGATTTTCGGGTATGGTTGGAGAAGGAGGTTGTTCATTTTCTCGTCTGTGTGCAGCCCTCACAGGCGGTCACGCTTCCTTCAGTCACACTCACTTTGCTTCACCCACCCAGAATTTGCAGTCAGTAAATACCTCTTTTATCTTGGCGGTTGGTGGAGAAAGAAGTGTTATGATGGCACGGACACAAAAAGAGACAACCAAACTTTTTTCCCATCAAAAATGATTTGGCCTGCAGTGTGAGGTAAACAAACACTCAATAAATAAAGTCCAGACTTTTAAGACCTTCTATGATACAGACAGAGAGAGGTTTGTAATCAAAATGCCACCTGATATTTTTGAAACCATAAATCGCAGCCCTTTTCACAAAGACTGGCTGTAGGAGCGTAGTTCACACTCCCTCCAGCAGGAGATAAAACCTTTTCTTCTCTCCTCCCAGGTACCATGTGTGGACTAAAGGCCACGCACCGACTAATTTTGCCAAATGGCGGACAGCCACCACGCCTTACAGGGTGCAGTGGGAAGCCGACTTTGAGCCCTACGTCATGGTGAGGAGAGACAGTCCTGAGTATGATCGCCGCTTTGTGGGCTTCGGCTGGAACAAGGTGGCTCACATCATGGAGCTGGACGCACAGGTAGCTTACTCCACTTAACCCAACTATTACTTTATATCTACCTGTCTAATCTGTCTGCTTAATGCCTCAGTATTCTTCTTCTCCAAGCTTTACTTTACAGGAAATGACTGCTTAATGTTCATAGCTTTGGTATTTTTGATACTTTTTCTGTCAACTGCAGACATCATAGTGTTTTTAAGTAAAGCTTTACATATTAATTGCCATTGTACAGCTGTACAACAGTGCCACTACAGTACAGACCTGCATGGGCCAACAACTCCAGCCCCACGACAAAGTCTGCAATTTTGTCAGCCCATTGCCCTCATAAGACTGTCACTAGTATGGCTTCAATCTCTCACTTTAATCTCTTTACACGCTCAAATCGACACATTGAGGCGGTTCGGGCAAAGAGGTCATGGTAAGGGCTAGTACCAGCCAATGACAGAACAGTAGGGTTGGACTAGACGCCATATGCGATGCCATAGGCGATGACCTTGGCCCTGAAAGTAGAAAAAACTGTTGGACACAGTATGCAGAACAATCTGAAGCCTGAGGTTTTTGCTCACAGGGATTGCTTCTACATATCTTTACCTCATTATTTGAATCTTTTGCCACATTAAAAAAGGAACATCCAGCGTAATAACATTATAAAAAACAATGAAAAGCATAAATGCCCCCCAAAAACAGTCTATGGTCTAATCTATGGTCTATCTTAATTTCTGTCACTAGCATTAGTGTCTTTTTCCTCCCATTTTAATGGACTGAAACATTGCTCTCTGTGACTATGTTTACATGCACACTAATGTTTCCCTACTATTCCAAATAAGATAATACTCTGGTCATGTAAGAAGCATATTCCTTCAGATGTCCCAGAATTAAGACTTTTTCTTTCTTTGTCATGGATACGTCATACACAAACCTAACAGTTTGCAAGGCTGAGTAGAGATGCATGCCCACAAGAAAGGGCCACATTTCTGGTCAGAAGGAAAAAAACACCAGTGTTTAAATGTTATGAAATATTCAGATATCAACAGGATTTTGGATATATGCGATTATCGCAACGCCGACCTTTTCAAAAAGGTGGCCGAAGGAATGAAAGAGGGAGGCTGTGTTGACATGGTCAAACAAGTCCACCACCGGTAGGAAACTTTGAAAAGAAAAATCCTATTTTGATGCAAAGAAGCAAAATGGTACAAGTGTTCGGCTGTTCCAGTTTTCCATATTTTGATGTGATAAACAACATGTTAAGGCACATTCCTCAGAGTATGCATAGCTGCATGTAAACGGGAATATTAGTAGACTATTCATTTTCATTAGCCATGTAAACAACTTAGTAGGAATATCAGAACAAGGACAAAGACAGATTTTTTGGGATGTAAACCTAGCCTGACAACATGTTAAGAACAGTTCACTTGTAGCATGAATACAGACAAAACAAAAGGGTGAGTCAATGTGAAAGGAAATTGTTACAATACAGCAGTGAGTGTTCACTTCATAGTCAAACTTTCAGCAACAGCTTTCTCATATTTTTCTCAGGAGTTGGAGGAGCTAAAAGGATTGCACTTACATCTCTCAGAGGGAGACAAATTTGATTCCAAATAGATGATGGTGTTGGTCTGTGTCTGCTGGATGAGGCCACAAAACAACCAATGCAACTTAATAGTACATGAGGTGCAGCAATAAAGTTCTCAGTTCAGCAGTTATCTGTTAGAAAGGTGACCGCTGAGAATATATGTGACAGGTTATGCATGTCGGTCTGTAAGTTAATTTTACTACTCTTCAGTTTACTGTACTGTGCACCACCTGGGTCTGGTGGGAGCTTGCTAACGGTGCTGCTTATTCTGCAATTGCCACTAGTAACGCCGTCCCTACCCCACAGCGTTGCTATGGAAACATTTTGCCCACGCTCCAGTCTCCACCCAGGTCATCCAGGTGAGTTTGCAGCTCAATTTTTAGCCGCAAACCCCCTTTAGCATTGCTAACTATGTTATCACTGTTGGTTCTGTTAGCACCATTAGCAGTGTCAGCACAGCTAGTGGTGCTAACATTGTTAACAATGCTAAAGGGGATTTGTAGCCCAAAATAAAGCCGCCAACTCAATCAGGTGACCTGGGGGAACACTGGAGGGTGGCCACCATGTTTCTGCAGCAATGCGGTGAAATGTGGTGCTAAAGCTCACTAGCACCAGACAAAACGGAAAGGTCTCTTGTATTTCATTTTGATGTCATTTTGCTTTTGTTCCCCCCCCCCCCCCCCCCCAAAAAAAAAACTGTTTAGTTACCAGTTAACGGGTGTCGGGCAGTGTAGAGCAAAATTAACTGAAACTGACATGCCTAATTTAGACTGAAAGTTTTCCCTGTCATTCTCTCTCTCTGCAGGAGTATGAGTTTGTGGTGCTGCCCAACGCCTACATGATCCACATGCCTCATGCGCCCAGCTTTGACATCACCAAGTTCCGCTCCAACAAGCAGTACCGGGTCTGCCTCAAGACCCTGAAGGAGGAGTTCCAGCAGAACATGTCGCGGCGCTATGGCTTCGCCGCTCTAAAATACATGACGGCTGAGAACAACAGCTAGCCACCACTGCAGACCCTCACGTCCCCAGCCCTGAACTACTGACACACTCCATGGGCTGGGGAAGAGGGGGGGCACAGGAAACGGACAGCCCATGTGAGGCCATGGGGATACTTTGAGACTTGAGTCCCTCAGATTTTGTTAGAACGTTTGACCCTCAGTGTGGGACAGTAAGGGTCTTTATGTCCATTCTTTGTCCTCTGCTGTGGATGGTGGACATAATCCAGGAGGAGATAATTTCTGCCAGGATGTAAAAGCTGTGATAGACGACATGAGTGACTGCTCAGCCCGACTGTGTGGGCCCTGAGCTCTGGCCCTGAAATCTGACAGACAGCAGGCAAGAAAGGCATACATTCAACGCCTTGCCATATTTGTAAGAGCAGTGACAGAGTTGTGGGCTGTGTGTAACATTATGTATGTATGCGTGCAAGTGTGTGTATGTGCAGGTAGATGAAAAGTGCGACTGTGTGTTTGTTCCTCCAGGACAGTGCTTAGCAAAAAGCTTAAGGAGATGTGAAGCGTTGTGGGCTTACATTCTGTTTGCACGCCTTCCAAGTGCCAACAAAGAGCAGCAGCAGCCTGACTGACAGCACACCCCGACTCAAATGCAAATTGTCACCAGGCGGCGAGATAAGACAAAGCGGTAAACATGTCCACACAGATTTTGAAAATCTCATTGTGACAAGTGACACACACTCAGATATTGAGGCGAGCAGCCAGCCAGCCAGCCGACCATCTGCTGCTGCTTAATTTGTTTCATAGCTGATGCAGATCAGAATAAATCCTCCTCCTCGTATGACAAGGGAAGTTAAGTGCAAAGATGGTTGGAGGTCGTCCATGTGGTTGATATTCAGGGTATCTCCACATCAGCCTGAGCGTGCTGCTACAGATTGTTTCCAGTGTTTTGTTATGACCGCAGAATCTGACAGCAGCTGGTGCAGTGTGCTTTTTATTTTGTGTGTTTTAAACTGATGCCGGTCCGCACAAACACCTGCTGGAAGTCCTGTCAGCTTGCGAAGCTGCCGCCCCACCACACCGAGCAGGCCAAGCACCAATCACTGAGCTCACTATTTAATTTTCTTTCCAACAATCACTATTATTTATCAGTGTGTTTACAGTCCTGGTGGGTGAAGCAAGGAGGGGTGGTGTCTCCCCCACTCTCTGTCAGAAAGATCTGGAGGAAAGGAAAGAGAAAGTCAACCACGTGCAGTCAGGAGAGACGTTCTTTCTTTCCTCCCTCTCTCTGTTTCTTTCTTCTCACTCTGGCCTCTAGTTTAATGACATTACAGCAGCAGCCAATAACGCTGCAGCGGTGTGTGTTCTCCTGTCTGTGTTGTCAAACACCATCACACTAGGTGTGGTCATATTCTGTTTAACTGCTGTAGCATCTGTGACTGACAAAACCACCCAGTTATCTAGAGTGAAGACAGAATACACTGACTGACAGTCGCTATAATGTTATACTCACACCATATGATAAAGATATCATAGCATCACTGTTGAGTATCAGGATAGCATGTTACTAAATAATAAGATAAAGCTTAAGTTTGATAAAGTCATGAAGGGAGTACAGATAACAGAGAAATATGATAGTGATGTAAGAAATGACATTTAAGAATGTTAAGTATGTTCATTAGACTTTAGTGGTATCTATTACTTAATACTTTCCTGAAATTTAAGCGGGGTATATGGTGTATGATGGTATTTGTGTGCTGCTACCTGCTACCCCCACCACCACATTGAGTTTTCTGCGTTCCACAGGCTCTCTTCGCTTTTTCAAGCAATTTTACAGTTGTTGCCAGTTGTTTACAGTCCTGTAACATTATCCCCATCACTGGCAGTCGCCATGTTTGCCAGCTCAGTTGCCTGTTCCACCAGTAGAGACTGACCTCTAGTGGCACAGGATGTGAGCTGCACACAATGCATTTTAATACAGCATCTCTGTAAAAGTTCAATAGAAAGATGAGCCTCTGTGTTTTTGACAGTATTTAAAACCATACCAGTATTTTTTTTAATTACCTTGGTATACCATAATACCATGATAGCACCCAAGCCTAAGTTTAATTTTACTGGGATATGAAATATTATATTAAATATAATAAAGGCTTGAAATGATGACACATCATTTAATGTTTATACTGATCAGGGATCAACTGACCGCTACACTCTTAAAAATAAGGGTTCCAAAAGGGTTCTTCCTGAAGGGCTGAGTCTCTACCCAGAACCATTTGCTTCTTAAGAATCAATATTAAAGAAAGGGTTCTTCAAGATTTTTGTTTTTGTTTTGTTTTTTTGTAATACAAAGAATTCCCTTAAAAACACTTTTCATCCAAAGAACCCTCTTTGCAAGAAAGAGATCTTCAAGGATTGTGAAAGCATAGATGTTAAAAGATCCTCACCCTCAAACACTCAAAGTTTACCCATGTTTCAAATGGGATTTTTACTGTAAATGTATATGTTCCTTAAATCCCCTTAATTAATTAATTTTGCTTGTGCTCTACCATAGTTAATATCTTTACCATCATTTTATGCCATACAAAACCACATGGTCTGCCAAAAAATTTTTATTGGTTGTTTCTTTCGGGTACCTGGTACTTGGCATCTTTTATAAGTCTTGATTCGGTTCGGCCCTACTACACTATTGAAATACTAAAGGCTGCAGTAGTGATTTCATGAAATCTGGTTCCCTTGGCCTCAGGCATGATTAGTGGTAGAGAGATCTATGGGTAATGTAGTCAGATTCTGGATTCTGGATAGAACCCCCAGAGTGGGTTTTGGGTGGTACCATTACACCATAGAAGGGTTTGCTGTATAATTTCTCATAGACGGTTCTGGATTAAACCTTTTACAGATGGTTCTAGGTATAACATATGTTGGGTTCTGGGTTTAACTCTCTGAAAGGGTTCCAGGTTGGATCTTTATAAAAGGTTCGACCAAGAACTAAAAAAGACCTCTATGGGCACAAGCTGATGAACTCTACATGGTTGTAGACAGCATCTTTATGTCTGAGAGTGTTCAACAGTTCACTTAGTGATCATATGTATAGAAATCACTAGAGCTGCTTACTGTCTTTTGCTTGAAAGATTCATTTTAGTGTAGCTTCAGCTGCCATTATCCCAGGTGACTGCAGAGTCCATTTCCACAAATTGCTTACTGACGTATTTACACTGGAGACAAGTAAAAAGAAACAAAAGGAGACAGATGTATTCACACCTTTTTCAAAATCACACTAGTATGTGTCACAGAAATCAGACTTCAATCCCGTTCAGTCACACATCTCCTGCCACTCTATGCCCAAGAAATATGATCAATAATATGTGAGACAATTGAAAAATCAAAGAGGACTGCTGTGACTGTTGGCGATTGTTCTGCCAACTACTTTTTCCAAGTTGAAGAATGAATTTTCATTCTCAACTTAAAGTCAACACAAATGACAAGTCCTAAAAAGCTTACATGTCAACAAAGGCTCAATGCCAGTACACCCCTTGCTCCTACCACTAAGTCCTTACCTCTCTTGAGCGTTCAGTCTGGGGGTAGGGTGTCCCGATCCTTGGTGGATTAGATGAAGGGTGACGTGTTAGGGCTACATGGCCCTCCAAATGGAGGTTTTTCAGAGGCACACTCCAAACTGAGTCTTAGGAGAAATCTTCGACTAGATGGCTGTGAAGGGTGGTCTCATTGCACAGAAACACTACCCTGTGTAACTCTGTTCTGAGGGGCAAAAGGGCACTCAAAAACGAGGGTAGGGGTACAAATAAGAAATGTTGAAGGGCCAAAGTCATCTCTATGACAACTGAGCAAACTCCATCTGATGATGAAGATCATGTGATGATACTGAAAGCTCTAGAAAAAATGTAAGTGGACCTAGAGTTGGAATCATTTGGTCAAGTTAATTTCACATTTAGGCTAATCATTGATTTTGCAGGACTGCACAACAACACACCAAATTAAAACTAGAGGCCTCTCTCTCTGTCTCTTACTCTCTCTCTGTACAGGGAAGCTTCAGAGGGGTTTGGTGCAGTCATGCAGGTGTGTGTGTGTGTGTGTGTGTGTGTGATTGTACATGTGCGTGTGTTCAGTATGCAGTTGTGTGAAGTTTGACTCTGTTCTGAATGTGTGTGTGAGTGTGTGTGGCTTTGCAGGGCTGGGAGGAGCTGCAGTGTGTAAGTAGGACAGTGCTGACTGATGCTGCTACCTGAATAAAAGCAAAGAGTCAAACACTCGGCTGTTACTTTGTTTCATCATTTCTCTTCATGAATATAAATTTAGCCTTGTGAACCCAAAGTAAAGAGGGATATATGTGAGCACTCATTGTTACACTTCACACAAACACAGCAGAATGGTACACTTGTGTGTATTTATACTTCCAGGGATTCCCAAGAGTTTAGCACCTCTCTGAGTTAAAGGGGCACTCCGCTGTTTTCACATGTCAAAGGCAGTTTACTCATCAAATAGCCAATAAAAACAGTTATATAATGTTTCTGTGTCTCTGGAGAAGCTCTGTCAAGTCAGGCAGAGGGCATCTAAGGATAAATGCTACTAAGCTGCATTATGGGACATGTAGGATCCGGTGTTTTTGTAGCTTGTGTAGCTTCTATACAAAATATAAGAGTGTTATTCATAAGTTTCACCATAATAGGGTATTATATGGAACCTTAGGAAAATCTGCCACAATATGATTTTTGATTTAATTCAGGGGCCTGTGATCAATATGAGATGTTATCAGAAAATACTGTGATTGTCTTTTCTTTGCTGCTCACCATTATCTGCCTGGTGCGAGGTCACCAGCACCAAGCCCTGAACAGTGCCATGCTTTGAAGTCAATTTGACATGTTGGCCACACTGTGGAATTACAACTTTTGGCTCTGTGACATGATGCCATTAGGTCCAAAAAGACTTTTCCCAAAGACTTACATTGAAAGGGGTTTTTTTGGGGGAGTTTTCCCTTATCTGCTGCGAGGGTCATAAGGACAGAGGGATGTCGTATGCTGTAAAGCCCTGTGAGGCAAATTGTGATTTGTGATATTAGGCTTTACAAATAAAATTGAAATTGAAATTGAAATTGAAATATCTGTAAATCAGTACTTTTTTCTGAGCCTCACAACCCTCGCAAAATTTAGGGTGTGGCCATGAGTAATGCAAATGGCCCAACTCGAGGGGTGGCACCAAGCATGCATTTGTAAATATCACTGCACGCAACTGGATAACACTACAACCAATCAGAACAATACACGGGGTGACGTATCCAGAGCTTAGCTACCAGCGGAGCTAACTGGTAGATTAAGGCCCGTTTCCACCGCAGGAACTTCGGGGTAATTTTATGGGGCCGGGGCTGTTGGTGCGTGTCTCCACTGCAGGAACCACCCCCGAAGGACAGAGTTCCGGAACTTTTACAGGGGCCAAACAAGTCCCTGCCTCGGAGTAGGTACTCAGAACGGCCCCGAGAAACTCCTGGCTTGGGGATTACTTGGTGCTGATTGGATATACTCAAGACGGGATGTGACGTTTTGTAATTAATAACATGGGTATCGTAGATTAGCTGGGCTAACCGTTAGCTGTTAGCGGTGTCTGTAATAACTCCAGTCACGGTCCGTGAAAAAAATACTTTTTCCAGCGGATATCTTAGTTACAACATGATTGAGCTAGCAAAGCAGTTTTGTGTTGCTATGTGTGGTATTTATTCAGTTTTGGGAAATCACGATGTCTAGAAAGCATCAGTGGCTGCAGCTGACAGGGACAGCTAACAGCAGGCTAACATCAGGACGTCATCTGTTAAAAGCCTCCCGTTGTCGGATACGACATGAAACTACTCCAGTTAGCTCAATCATGTTGTAACTAAGCCATATGCTGGAAAAAATATTTTTTTCACGGACCGTGACCGGAGTTATTACAGACACCGCTAACGGCTAATGGCATCCCTACGCCCATACGTTGCCCCGGTCATAATGGTCGCGCAACGATTACGTCACATACAGAGCCCGGTAACTTTACAGGAACCTTCCTCCTACTCCGCTCTCTCAGTGGAGACACGGCGGTTGAGAGGGCCGCGCGAGAGGACATTCCTGTAGTAGTTCCAGCCCCCCAAATAGTACCAGGAACTTCTTCAGTGGAAACTGGCCTTTAGACTCTTGCCGTATCCAGTCGGCAAAACAGCGAAAACATCCTTCTTGCAAAGGAAAGACTCGAGCGCCGTCTTCTGTTCCTCTTTTAGAGAAAAGGCCAAGTCTAACTCGTTCTTTGTAGCGGCCAAAGCCGTTTCAAACAACTGGTGTTCATCCGTAGCCATCTTGCAATGTTCTACTGACTGATTCTGGACTTCGTCGTCACAGTGCTGTCGTCATCTGTTTAGCTCGCCTTTGGCCCACCTATATCAGATACACCGATGTAATTGGTGCAGCTCAGTTTCATGGGCATAGATAATGAGCATCATTACTGATTGCCAGAGTGACTCGCTGAGCAAATTCAAATTGTGCTCTCACGAGAACTCTGGATTTCCAGGGTACTGCTGCGCACCTTCAATAGGAATGAAGGAGGCCCCACCTCCAACACTTCATCAGCTTCTCTTTATTCATCTATGGTTAGCACTGTTTGAATATTTAGGAAGGAGGTGTACTTGAACAAAAATGGTGACACAGACATGCCATGGGAATTTCAAAACAAGGACCTATCTTAAAGATAAGTATATCAGTGTTTTCACTTTGCATCGATAATATTGGATCGTTGATCACTGAATCAATACATCTATCGACACTTCATTACACCCCCACAATACAGGGTTCACACTTCAATGCACAGGAGTCCATGTTTCTTCTCTCTTAGACAGCTGTTCAGTTTTAACCATTTCTTAGTTTTTATAAGCCTTTTGTAAAATGTCCATCTAATAAATTCACGGCACACTGTTTGTTTTAAAGTACCAAACGTCAGAAAGCCTTTGACATGGCAGTGGCATGCTGCTGATATCGTGCTGTAAATTCATAGTAAGGTTCCTGAAAAGGTCGATGTCATTGGTTCTAATTATTGGGAAAATATAGACAGTGTGCAAAGGGGCATACAGTACATCTTATTGATTCATTCCAATTAATTGCTAGTGTCTTGTCAGAGCACAGCAGATCAAAGTGAACTTTTTTTATAAGTCACAGGCCAGCATACTGTTCAACAAATATGGAGGTTAGTTTCCAATAATACAAACCCAATGGCCAGAAGGAAATGTTGGCATTGTGCACCTCTGCAAAAAACAAATACAGATTTCATATGTATCATATCAACGTTCTAAAGTGAGGTAGTTTCTCATCAGGAGTAAGAAGAGGTGGATGGCATGAGACCTATGGGACACAGCTGCCAAGCAGCCAGGCAGCAGACCAACCGTGTTTTTTAATGACACATTGTGAGTGGTGTTTGTGGCGACAACTGGGTATTGCAAGCTAAAACATGATGTTATCCCACCCATAACCAAGTGTGTTTTGTGCCCAAACCTAACTAAACGTTAACCCTATGGGCCCTAGGCGTATTTGGGGTATTTTTACTGCCTTTACTTTTAAGCTCATATCACAGTCATTATAAAGGCTACATACATATGCTATATCTTGTTTGTTTCAGGACAATCTGGGCTAACCAGATTTGCCATCATTCCATGTCCTTCTATGTGCCTGTATTTTATATTAATTTTTATATCAATGAAAAAATCAAATATGTGTGCCTAAATTCTTACATTTTTACATGTATCTCAGCATAGCAAGTAGGAAGTTGACATATTCTGCCATATATGAAGAGGGGAGACTCTCTGGAATCTGGCAATATAAGAACCATGATGGTGGGACATTCTGTCTATCTACACACATGGCTTTAAACAAAAGTATCTGCCAAATGAATCAAATGTAATGGTATCAAAGCAATGCCAGTTATGGGGAGAGGGACTTTACATTTAAATTGATTCTCCTCACAATGATCACTATGGGAACTTTTGTTCTACTATTTGACTGAGTTTTTATTTACCATCTCTGTTTCCAAGTTTATACAGCATTATCTCCAGGCTATAGTCCTGCAGTTGGGATGTTTGAGGCTGAAGAGACAGTGGGCTGACCTGACTAAATGAAATGAGAGCAGGGAGAGAGGAGCACCCAGTTTATCAGCTCCCTGGAGTCTGACTGTCCCCAGCAGAGCCATCCCTTTACTCCCCTTTAATGAAGGTCTCACGACACCATTTCTCTTATCGGATAGGCTATTAAAAGTTTTAGCAGAGCTGCTCATTAATTCAATTTAAAATTTAATGCTTGAATTTTGGCTGACTTTTAGATAATAAATTCAGGGGACTGGATGAAGTTAGCCTTGCAGTGATGTACTGTGGCCTTTGATACCACAAGGGGAGATTTTTCAGAGTGTAGCTGCACCTACAGCTGAGTTTGTTCTACTGAACAATGCACATAAACAAGTTATTAGAGCTTTTTAAAAAAACAACTACATATTGGCCAGAGGTCAACCATCATACAGTAGAGATTATACTCTTAGAGCTCTAAGATCTGAAGGGAACCTTTTTTTAATTTTCTGTCATACAATAACAGATGTTCATTATAAACGTGACAAAAGTTTCAGATAATGAGGTAGACCTATGTAAGTATAATCCCTGTAAGAAAAAACTCAACCTCTGTTTCCAAAAGGGTTTTTTTTTTTCCTACGGTTACAAGATGATGTCAGTTTGTGAGGGATATTGTTATAGGCTACTGTAATCTGCTTCAGGCATGCTATTGCAAGTGTTTACATTATGTAGCTTACACTGCTACATGAAGCTACATGCTGATGTCAGGGAAACATGTAATCTTGCCTGCTGATGTTAATTTCTCCCCGATTGCAGATCATCTTCCTGCTGGAACATGTCTAGTTGTGTTTAGAAGCTTTCCAAAAAATCTGGTCAACGGGCAGTGACCACCAGCATCAGGCATTGACGAAAAAAGCCAGCCTTTTGCGTACGCATGTTACGTGGCCAGTCGCAGTTATATTTTAATAGCGCCCAGTGGCGTCAAGGTAGAAATGTGGCAGGACAAGAACGAAATCTAAGGTGGCGAAAGTCCAAGTAGCGTGGGTGGGCAGAAGGAGTGGTGAGTGGGTCCAACAATAATTGAAGTTCACCCAGGAGGCCGGAGTTCGCTTCCCGTAAGATTGTAAAGCCAGACCCTGTTCTTTTTTCCTAAACAGACCTACATGCATGTGTTGGCTAAACATAACCATGTGTTTGTTGTTGAAGGAAAAAAGACTTCAATTTGCGGTGTTGTACCAATGTAATGCGTTTATTTTGAAAGAGATTGCATGAAAACAGTACATTTCCTTTGAAATGTAACATAATTTCCCTTGGCATTTCCCTGTTATGGCCGTGAGAGATTGTTTGCATAATTCTGTGTATACTTATCTAAAATAAGAACAATAATAGCTACGTTAATTCTTTTTGCATCAGACAGCTAGGCCTTCTGTCTTCCGTGTCCTAATGAGGTCAGTATGCTATGTTACGAGTGGTGCAAAATGTGGCACTAGGAATAAATAATGAATCTATCACAAGGCCTTTTCACTCTGTTCATGAAAATGAGCATATCTCAAAAATTAAATAGTGTACATGGTTCAAATAACTTATTGAGTGATGAAATGATGTAGAAGATGTATTTTGTTTATGTGTCTACATTTAAAATCTTTTAGATCAATATCTTTTGTGTTTTTATTTTGTAAAATTTGATGAAAATATATGTCAGATTTTTTTTTTTTAATGACAGTTAACAACTATAATCATTGATGAAAGTACTGACATTGACTTACATAACCTTTAAGCTTAGCTTGTACAGATTTTAGGGTTATGAGTATTTAAAGATGCTCCAAGAAATGACATCACAATAAGCAAAATATGAACGTTGGCCCTGGCGGAACTTTTCTGTTGCAGAGTTCAAAGGGGTTGATAATATTCAGGAGGGCAAATGCTAGCTAGCTCTGTTGATAATTTCTCCCATTAGGAGGAGGCGCTACTTGCTAAATTTTATATGCCTCTATCTTTGTTCATCAATGAAGGTTAGAATTATCATGATGTATTTAACCAAACAGGCTTGAGGTGAGATATTCAGCTTGCTGAACAGAACCATGATGTGTCTGGAGACTAATAACAAGGAAAATGAACATGCACATATAGATTAAACAACATCATTTGGCATCATGTAATGTGATTTTTTTACTTTGTGGAAGCATTTTTCAGTCAAAGGAAACAACTCAGACAAGATAATATGATTATAGTGGAACTTGCCAAGCCCATATTTTTAACAGAAGTGGCACCAAAGTCTGGCACCACAACGTAGTGACCCTTCCTTCTGTTCTAGTTCCCTGCAGAAGACCTGGAAACACCAGAGCAGACTGGGCTTTTTCGGGAATGGAGTGTGTGAGACACAGGGTGAATGCAGGTGTTCCGCAAAGACAGTGTGGGAGAAAACAATGTGTTTTTTTTAAATTAAAGCAAACATGTTCTAGTAGAAACACAAAATACAAGTATGAACCTGAAAATGAGTATAAAAGGTGCTGTTTAAACATCTGTGTAAATTGACCTAAGTGTTGAGAATGTGTCTTTGCTCTTTGGCTAAATTTACTCTCTCTCTCAGTGGATACTCAGTGAAGGTGGATGGGGGCAGGAGCCTGTTTAGGGCTTTAGTGGAGACCCAGGTCAGGATTCCATTGCAGTAATCCACACGGGAGGTGATGAATGAATGGATGAGGGTCTCTGCCCCAGAGTCTGTAAGTTATGGCCGGAGTCTGGAGATGTTTTTGAGGTAATAGAAAGCAGATTTGGTGATAGATTTGATGTGTGACTGAAATGAGAGAGTGGAGTCCAGAGTGACACCAGAATGGTTGCGGACTTCTTGGGATGGGCAGATAGAGCAGCCATCCATGTGGAGAAGATCCTCAACCCTCTGGAGCAGCGCCTTGGAAGTCAAATGAGCTCAAAGGCCCTATCCGATACACCTCTTGCCCCTACCACTTACCCCTCCGTTTTTTTGCGTTCATGTCTGAAAGTAGTATGTCCTGATTCTTGTTGGGATAGAGGGGTAAGGTAAGGTGTTCGGGCTAAATGGCCTTCCAAACTGCCTTTCATGCAGAAGAAATTATTGCAGAAGACAGCATAGTCGACAAGTCCGGCAGCAGTGGTCACATCTGTTTACGTACCAGCATACCGATGACATATGAGGGTCTTGAGGGGCTGTCCGATTTCATAGGGGAAGTTATCAACCACTGACTCTTGTGACTCTGTTCTGAGTGACAAGATGGCACTTATAAATGAAGGGTAGAAGTAAAAATATGAAATGGGACTGGGTCTAACTTAGTCCCATTATACTCCTGAACCTATGAAGGACTGTATCAGTGCGGCTATCTCCACTGAAATATTGGATACTTCAGCCAGATGATGGAGGCTAGCATGCAGGAACAGGACCATTTATTATCTGGGAGGTCAAACTGTCTCGTCAGAAAGAAGAGGATGAAGTCTGACCACAGTTAATATTACTATTTTCCCTGTATTATAAGAAGTGCTCCTATAAAATGAGATTATACTTCAGAACTTAAATCATGAGGAAAGAGAAAAAGCCTAAGGGACATGACATGTTTGATGTGGTGGTGTCTCTGGTGGCTGCAGGGCCCTCAGCCGATGCTCAGCTCACTTCAGCCTCAGGCTGGCTGTGGTCTGAAGGATGACTCTGCAGCAAGGACACACACACACAGCTGTGGAGTGCCAATGAGATACTGTGGCTTTAAGATAGCAGCTGATCAACAGCAGGACAGGATGTTTCTCACCCAAACACTCACAATGTCATTAATTCACAGGTCTCAGCAGTTCCTTCAAGACAAAACACTGAATTCTGATTGATCAGTTTACCAACTTAATAAAGGACTGAAGCACTCAGTGATTGATTCCCTGCTTTCTTCAAACACACTTTAAGCTTTACTGTTTCCAGTCAGTCATTTATATATGCCAGCATAAAAGTGTTTCTCATAGATGCCAAATAGGTTGATTGATACGATGTTTAATATGCTGCAATTAATGTTATTTCAGTCTTGAATGAGAAAATGGCAGTCAGTCTTTATGTTCTCTCCAGGATTTTTGGGTTCATGGTGAATCGTGGTTCCATACTGACACCTAGTGGGCGTCTTTTAGGCCTCTGTATTCTTTTCAGCAATCAGCCACCATGGTTCTGATGCATTGCTGGTGGTGATTTTAAAATAGGCAGCAAATAAAATCAAATTGTTCATTTTAACCAGTATGAACTAACTTATGTATAAAAAAATCGGTTTCAGATAATATATCAGTTATGAATCATTAATTTTCTTTTGATCTGAGGATCCTTACGGACTAAAGGAATATGAATAACTTAATGGGTAATCGAGGACTAGACACATAATTTGAGGTAGCCAACAACCTGCTTTTATACATTCAAAGAACTTATATAAAAATTGAAAAACAAAAAACAAACAAAAAAAAAACCTGCTTAGCAACCAGCCAGGCGTCTAATTGAGACACGCCTTTATTTGTGAAAATGTGTAGCTGCAGTGGGCTTATAAAAGAGACTGGGTGTGTAATTGGGACCAGGCTTTTAATTTAAGTTTCACAGTAACCCTTACAAAATACACTATCCACCTTATTCCTAGCCCCCATGATACCTTGCGTGAATTATGGGTGCAACTTCCAGCATTGAACAGAAACTGGCGATTTCCAACAATAACAGTTTGTTTACAGTACTCTATTCTATTTTTCCAAGAGCAATTGAGAAATAAAACGTGGAACACACCACTTGTTATAGCTCAGACAGGATTTTGTGATCATACATCTGCCATCTCTGACAGCCATCTCAAGGCATTGTTTGTTTTTTTCCTTTTCAACCAAGCACGCTAGCAATTAATTTGCCTTGCTCTTTTTAAATATTGTTTACATTAACAGGGCCCAAGCTAGCTTAAGGTAAACATCTGCTCCATCTAAAGACGATTTATGGTTTATGATGATTTATTATGAGAACGCATTGGGGAAACATTTAACTTAATTCAGTATTAACTGTAGCTCCATGTAAAGTGAATCAATGTGATGTTTGCCAGCTAATCCTCCACACATCTGTGTTTACGACGCAGTTTACACATCTTTTTAACTTCTGATTTATTAAAAACTGTTCTGAGCAAAACATGATGCAGAATTTAGCAGCCGACTTCAGTAATAATAATATAACGTAGTAGTAAAAGAAATAACTTTTGGCATTCATTTATTTTATATGATATAAAGGAGGTACTGTAAATCAGTAACACATTCTCAGCCCCAAATGACTAAATACATATTTCAAGGTATGTTGCTGAGTTTATTTTATAACGAGCAATTTTCTAATGTAGGTTAAGAGTGAAGTCAGACGGGGAAAGACAGGGATATCATGTACTGACGTTGAGTGATGGACCTGTCAGTCTACATGTCATTCCCCTCTGCAAATTCTGATTCAATACTTTTTCACTATGTCTTGTCAAACTCTTGTGGTTTTATTTCTCATATCAATGGTACCTTTGGCAACAGGAACAATCCCTTTTTGTTCTGGTTACATCACACAGTGAAGATAAAAATTTAGCTTAGACTGGTTGTTAGTCGTTACAGACACGGACTGTGTCAGGTACCAGAGCAGGTAGCCTACCAGAGCTCCGCAAAGACATTTTAGAAAATGCTAAGTTAACATTAGTTAAATATTTGTTAAAAAATAAATAAGTATTTGCTAAAGTGAAGAAAAATTAATTTCAAAAAGAACCAGCGTTGCCGGTTTGCCACCAAGAGTAGCCACTGGGACTAACCACAGACAGTCTATGGGTCAAACTAGCTTACTGCTACTTCTGCTATCTCACTGGAAGTTGCTTACATAATAATTTCTACACTAGTGCCCTCAGGAATAAGGTGGATAGTAGGGATGCACCGAATATTCGGTAACCGAATATATTCGGCCAAATATTGCAAAAAAAACACACATTCGGTATTCGGTGGAATAAGTGAAAAACAAGGCAGAATAATAGCAGCATGTTTTGATAACGTAATCAAACAGCGTGCGGTGACGGACAGAGTAAAATGTCGGCAGTGTGGCAATATTTTGTCCGTCACCGCACTCGCATTTGCGACTAAAAATCATTCAGCGCACTGTGTGAGTACAGATTTCAACCAGCAGCAGAAACAAAACGGCGAATCCCGCCGGTTGTGGGTTGAACGGGGGTCACAGACACAGACAGGAATGTATTCCTGTCAAATATGGCAGACATAGCTCCACGGTGCAAGATAAGGCTTACCGGCGACGGAGAAGTCCGACTCCAATAATGTCCTCTTCTTGGCGTCATGACTGCCCAAAAGTACCTGCCCTGCATTCCAATACCCATACTACCATACTATTTAGTATGCCAGAAAAAGAATTAGTGTGTCCCAATACATAGTATGTCAAATGCAGTATGCCAAAAGTACCAGAATGTTCTACTACATCTGGTCATATTTCACAGTATGCATGTCAGCATGCTTCTTTGGCCATTCTGACCCACAATCCTTTGCGCAGCGGATGTTACGTCGCACTGACTGAGCTGCGTGTACAACCAACGCCCACACTTCCTTTCATGGTTTATTTAATTTGAGATACTAAGACACTACATATTAGGACTGCAATGATCTGATTATATACTGTCACACATCATACAGTTTTGCAAGAACACGGTTACAACATTCAGCTTTATTGTGATTATAGTATAATAAATGTTAAGGTTCAACTATGACTACAATATAGAAGATTCTACCAGTATAGGCAGTGGTGTAAGTGTGGTATAAATAATGAATGAATATGACTAAATATGAATACACTATGGGCCAGGTATGAGCAGTATAGACTAGTAAATATATAAATAGTAAAAGTCAAATACATATTAAGTAATGTAGTAAGAATGTGCAAGTATGTTACACTACAAATAAAAGTAATGTGACTGTAAGGCTGCCTCACGTGCAGACAGAATATAGTGCCAGCAGCTGCATAGCTGTAAATATATTCAACAACAAACATCTGCCCGCAACAGAGAGCTATGTGTGAAGGGGGTTAATGTGCCTACTGGTGACTAGTTCAGTAGACAGGTCACTAATAATAGGCTACAAAAAGTACAACAAAACAAAATATTCAAATGTGGCACTACGGACGGCGGCGGAAGTGAGCAAGAGGGTCGGAGTTCAGGGAGCGATGTGATGGCGGATGTAATGTGTCCCAATAGTATGCATACTGCATACTACACTACATACTTTTTAAGGGCAGCTGCAGTACATACTAAAAGTATATAGTAGAAGTATGCGATTTGGAGCGCAGGGCTCGACAGCCGAGCCGTGGCAGCACACAGGTATGTGACGTGTCAGAGGAGAAATGAGCCATTCACATTGCTCTCTTTGTGGCAGGTAACGGTCCACAAACCTCACCGCACTTTAGGGACTGTTCTTTACTTATAAAGGGACTGTTCTTTACTTGTCAGGGGGAGGAGGGTAGCTGGTTGATTTTTATTTTATTTATTTATTTTATTTTGATCCCCCCTATGTTCATCACTCATTGATGCTGTTTTTGAAGTATGAATAAGTCAATAAGTAATTTATTCCATTGAAATATCATTGATGTATTATATAAAAGTGATTTATCTTTTCATAAATGACAAAAGGCACATCTGCCTCATTTTCGCTGTAGTATCGTGATACTACTCAGAACCGTGATACTTTCACTGGTATCGTACCGTGACAACACTAATCTGGAGGGGGTTCATCTGCAAAAACTAATGAAAAACTAAACAATGATATTCGGTATTCGGTATTCGGCCAAGCGTTTAATTTTATTCGGCTTTGGCCACAAATTTTCATTTTGGTGCATCCCTAGTGGATAGTATTACTGTTAATAATTACTAGACAATAGGTGAAAAAAAATAGCTGCCCACAGACGTCATAACAGGAGATATGATGAACTCACTGTCTTTCACCGTTTGATGATCCGGGTGCTTCGGTTGGTTTTATAGTTGACTGATTTCCAGGATGGAGAGCTGCAAGATGAACTGACTGTGTTGACTGTTGCATTCAAAGAATGAAAATAAATCTCCCCAAACAAACATTCCCCAAATAAAGAGACCTTAAAGAGATCTCAAACAATACAAACTAAGATTAACCAAAAACACAGCGGTTAAAGCTACTCTTACTTTTTTTGCATTTCACACAGCACCTGGAAAAAATGTGAACATCCACAACTCCCGCCTCCCTCCAAAGTCCCATCCCCCTCCTCCTGCAACTCCACCTCCCTCCAAAGGCCTACTCCCCTATAGCTAATAAAATAGCACTACAGAAAAAAACTATAGTAAAACCATGGTGAAAAATTATAAAGAACACTACCAGAGACTAAAGATGGACAATGCGTTTCCACTTCCTCCCACTGTACAAAACTGAAGCTAAAATATCCTGGATATAGCCGCAGCCAGAGTCTATGCAGTAGCTATCTCCATAGTGTCAAGTTCCAGCTGTCGGACCAATCACAAGCAGAGCCATTTATCACATGCACACAAATTGGCTCACACAGCTGTCAATCATGATGGCAAACACCCTTTCTATAGCATCAAACAACTAATTAAAGCCAAAAATTATCAGAAATGAACACTTGAACAAATATCAGTATGGTGAGATCTACTTAAATTGATAGACAAAATTTTTGGAAAAAATCATTTGATGTGTACTTTGACTTTTTAGTTTGGCCCATGTCCCACCCACTAACATGGAGGGGGCAGGGTTTATTAAATATACTGCAGCCAGCCACCAGGGGGCGATTGAGATGTTTTGGCTTCACTTTTGGGGAAGTGAAGCCCTATAACTAACTAAATTAGTTACTATAGGACACTATGCAATTCTTTTAGCATACTATAGTAATATAACAGGTCATTGTATTTTGTAAGAAAAATTATAACAATCAAAGTGTTATGCAGTTTGGCTAAATTGTGGCTTCGACTTCTCGTCCTAATTATTCCCAGATCTCAGCTATTAAGATTATAAGGGCGATATTATTATTATTGTTGAAAGAAATGATGGAAAGAACTACAAAAATAAAACTTGAGCATGACAGTTTTTGATCTTCAGAAAAGACAAAATAACAACTCTGTGTCCACATACCACACAAATAAATTTAAAAAATATCCCCTTTCGGGACTTAAGGGTCTCCATAGGATAGTGCCATGAATAGGAGTTGTTTTTTACCAGGACATGACCACGTTTCCTGCCTATATTATGCGACCAAAAGAGAGTATAAGCCAGCGTTGTTGACGCATAAAGAAATGTTAGGTTTCAACTTATCCACCACATAATAACATACAAATGTAACATACCCATGGTTTGCAAAAACATACATCAACATTTTGGCAATTGGTTTGGTTTGCCCAGTTGTCATAGAGATTGAGCCTTTAGACTTGGCAGACCTTTTGTCAAAGGTCAAAAATGTATATTTATCCTAATTAAGGTAATTTTGTCAAAGGGCCAAGTTGTAATAAATAATAACTTGCAGAATGCATATCTTATCTTATCTTATACACTTCCCATATGAGACAGAAGCAGTTATTATGATGTAATGTGCTTCATAAGCAACAATGTGGCAATGAAATCAGTTTGAGTAAAGGAGGAGCACCATTTAAAAGCATGGCTTTAGGTCGTCCAGTAGATCACCTGGTAGAGTGGGCACTCCATGTACAAAGGCTATGTCCTTGCCGCAGTGGGTGTGGGTTCGAAGAAGAAGCAAGAAGAAGAAGAAGAAGAAGAAAAAGAAGAAGAAGAAGAGGAAGAAGAAGAATTCAATTCAATTCAGATTTATTTATAAAGCCCAATATAAAAAATCACAATTTGCCTCAGAGGGCTTTACAGCATACAACATCCCTCTGTCCTTGGACCCTCACAGTGATGAGGAACACTCATCCACTTGTTTTGTATCCTATGGTGATGCAAAGATTGTGTCAGTGCGATATTTATATGATATATTCACAGTGTTGGATGTGTACCATAAAAGCACAGACTATTGCAAACAAAAAAACTTTCAAAAAAAAAAAAGGAAAAGGTAAATGATTTCTACAAAGTTTTATACATTTGAATACATATGGCCTTTAAAACTGAAGCATAAACAGTATTTTAATGGTAGTGTTTTAAATTTATCACACCAGTGTTTAATTCACTCTGTAAGAGATATTCATATGATAGCTGTGTGTATTGTTTTGGCATGAAGAATCAGTTTTGAGGAGAGAGAACATGGTTTTGAGTGCAGTGTTTCATTTTTTTTCAAGAGACTTGTGGAGTTTTGTCAACATGGTAAACTCTTTTCAGTTTTGTGTTTAGAATTTCGAGAAATTGAGCTATAGTTTAAGGAAATGTGTTTCCTGAAACAGGAGGTACTTCCCCGAGCAGGATCACTCAGTTAGCCTGGTAACCTCTAAAATAACATGCAACAACTTCTCTGAGCATTTGTTAATAAATAGCCATAATCAATACTCATGATAAATTGTGGTCAAAAGGGGATCAATTACAACAGAGAAGCAATGAATCTTTCCTTTCATGTTATGGCCTAATTTTTTTTTGTTTTGTTTTATTAGTTAACTACACAAATGGCAAAAAAGTAATTTAACTACTTATATCACTATGCAAATATAAATCTAGTTGAACTACCAGCAATCTACTGCAAAATGTCGCTAAATACTGGTCTAATTGAATGTAGTTTGCTACTCCCCCAACACTGAGGAGGACGTAGGGAAACAAATTTTATTTTACAGTTTCAAAAGGGACGTTTCCTTCAGAGGGACGAAGAACCACTAAAGGAGAGCAGAGAACTGGAGGATGAACAGCAGACAACCAGCGGCTGAGGGTTTAGCACCAGCAGGCATCCCCGCTTCTCACTTGACGAGTGTTTACAGATGGCCGTGACAGAAGTAGGTAGGGCAACGGTGGCGTGACGCTGGGCGCTGTCTCCCAGAGGGCCGAGCGCAGTCTCCTCACGTAGAACCATAATGGAGATTGTCTGGAGTGGGTCGATGGAGGCAATCAATCACAGTCTGCAGGCTTCCCTCATGGACAGCACAGCCTGCAGCAACATGCGCACAGTTCATTACCAAAGCCAAACTATTCCTCATACATCACATCCCCTGGGAGTACAGGATCACAGTTTCCTTCTGATGCACTGATTTGTAATATCTGTAATAGCTGTGTGTGATTTTAATCCCAAATGGGCTTTTACAATTGGTAAGATTAGAGCAAAGAAAATCAGCCTTCCACACATTCAGCAGGAAGGATTCTACAGACATTCATCACAACACGCTGTACCTGTATTCAGTGTTTGAGAAATTGCTTTGACATTTTTGAAATTGCTGTGGCATTTCATGAATAGCTTTCCGTGTGCCGAGGCTGCTGTTCTTTGTTACTGCTGTGATTTTGAGACCTGCTTCACAGTATGAGGGAAATTACTCAATTTCTGCCACTCACAGTGCGCAGGAGCCAGTGATGAAAAATCTAAAATATTTGGACGTATGTCATTGCCAGGAAGCAACATCAGGTAAAGCAGGGCTGCTAAACTCATTTTAGCTCACGGGCCACATACAGCCCAATTTAATCTCAAATGGGCCACACCAGTAAAACTATCGCTTTTTATAACATCATCTGCAAATCTTTTCCTTTCTTTTACTGTAAAGTATACTCTGAAAACATTCATCTATTTACAAACAGATAATGAACAGCTTGAGATGTTTGTACAACAGTAAGTGCAATTTCAACAATATGTCTGCTTTACTACATTCAGTCAGTCTCCTACTCACTATCATCACTTTCAAGATGGAAGTCTGATTCAGATTCCTTAGTACTGAATCTGCTGATTGACATTTTCACACATTTTGATATTGTATAATTTGCCAGATTTAAAATTCTTACATCAAAACTTTCAGAAACAAGTAAAAAACACTGGTAAAAGTACAAAAATTGCACTTAAATTGCACTTGTAGGTCAACAAGGCAAAGTCCTAGATTTATAAGGACAGTGTCACTTCCTGTAACATTAAACATGTACCTTCTGTATGTCATAAACATACTGTAGCTGGAGATCACCAATCTGGATTACAGAATCCCAGGCATCAGTATTAGTAATCATGGACAGGGACCCTTGAAGATAGCAGGGATTATATGAGCTGTTTTCTATCAGTTTTTGAACTATGGTAAGGCAGTGGTGCCAGCATCACCACAGGAAATCCAAAGTGCAAAGGGGTTTGCTGCAAACCAAAACTCAGCCTCAGACCCACTTACAGAATAAATAAATAAATAAATGAACAATGAATAACCTATCACACGATTGCTCTTCCAGTAGCAGCAATCATGCTAATGGTGTACAGCAGGTCCTTAATCACTTTGGATTATTTCATGTGACTGAATAAATTGATACTTGGTCATTGATTGCATGGATGATCTCACCCTCTTTTATGTGCATTTAACTGACACCACTCACGTATTAGAGGCCCCTTGAGACATAATTCATAATTGGTTTTACAAGTGACATCATAATCTCATGCAAACACTACTGTACCCTCTGACATACACAATCAAACACTCTCACACACGATCATACTCACTTTGTTTCACATATTACATCATAATCTCATACATACACTACTAAACTCTTTCGCAAACACCACTATACTCTTACGCATACGGCTCCATGTCATTGGTCCGACAGCCCATTAGTCCGATTTCCCGATACATGATTATACTAGGCTATACTGTATTTTTGTACAATAGAGGATCAGCAAACGCAACAAAAGTAGGCTACTGGTCGAGATACAAGTGTCATAGAGAGAAGAAAATGAAACACTATAACCTCCTGTTATTAACTCTGGGGTCCGGGTTGTGTGGGGAGCTCTCCGCGGTGCTGAACGGCTCCCGGTGGGCGTATTTCTGCCTTGATGGTGCGCCGCAACCGGCTTTGGGTCAGCTGTGAGAGGCGAAGCAGGCTCACGGCTTATGTGTTTGCCCCTTTCTTTTTCATTTTAACCCACACCATGATCTTTTCCTGACCCTAACCAAGTGGTTTTTGTGCCTAAACCTAACCAGACCTTAACCACAGGGCATCATGATGATTTCGGAACAACGGGACTTCGGAACAATGGGTTTAATATGGTCGGAACAATGGGATGTCGGACCAATGGGCCCCACGCTCTTCTACTTCTTCTTCCCTACTCTTAGGCATACACCACTATACTCTTACACCAGAGGTGTCAAACTCATTTTCACCAAGGGCCACATCAGCATAATGGCTGCCCTCAAAGGGCCAGACGTAACTTATAAATGTAACTAAATGTAACCAAATGTAATGTAAAATAAATGTAACTCCTCCTTAATGTTAAATAACTCTGAATTTATTACTTATTCAAGTTACAAATATTACAGTTGCATAGAAAAAAATATATTTGCTTGTTGCTCTGTTATAACATAAATCCTTTTAATTTGTCAGGTTATGAAACCCACATAACTCCATCAATCAAGGATCAAACTATCCAAGTGAATAAAGAAAAATAACATCAAACACAAGTTATGACATTAACTTTGTTCAAAACGTTTTTGTCATAGTTGAGAGGGGCTTAATTACTGTAAAACCAACAATTGTGAGCTGCTAAGAACATGTGTGACAGACTTTTCTCTTCCTGGACATTTTGGGATCATTATTTGTATTTCTCAATTCCACTTGTTGGATAAATCGCATTGATGTGGAAACACTGCCGTCTAGTGGCGGGAAGCCGTCACTTCGTGGGTAACATAATCGACATGCATTGTGGGAAATGTAGTTTTTGGTCAAATCACGCTTTTGACCTATTTATTTTTAGACAATCAGACCTTTTAAGCTCTCGCGGGCCAAATAAAATGACGTGGCGGGCCACATTTGGCCCGCGGGCCTTGAGTTTGACACATACAGTACAGACCAAAAGTTTGGACACACCTTCTCATTCAATGCGTTTTCTTTATTTTCATGACTATTTACATTGTAGATTCTCACTGAAGGCATCAAAACTATGAATGAACACATGTGGAGTTATGTACTTAACAAAAAAAGGTGACATAACTGAAAACCTTCAAGAGGTATGTGTTCATTCATAGTTTTGATGCCTTCAGTGAGAATGTCACGCATACACTACTATACTCTTACACATACACCACTATACTCTCACGCATACACTACTATACTTTTACACATACACCACTATACTCTTACGTATACACCACTGTACTTTAACGCATACACTACTATACTCTTACTCATACACCACTATACTCTTACGTATACACTACTGTACTTTAACGCATACACACTATACTCTTATGTATACACCATTGTACTTTAACGCATACACCACTATACTCTTACGTATATACCATTGTACTTTAACGCATACACCACTATATTCTTACTCATACACCACTATACTCTTACGTATACACTACTGTACTTTAACGCATACACACTATACTCTTATGTATACACCATTGTACTTTAACGCATACACCACTATACTCTTACGTATACACCACTGTACTTTAACGCATACACACTATACTCTTATGTATACACCATTGTACTTTAACGCATACACCACTATACTCTTGTATATACACTGCTATACTCTCTTTTCATTTTGCAGCTGGGACTTTTTATGGCATGCTGTACTATGACTTTTATGTAATGCTGTACTATCATATTTTCTATGGCATGCCATAACACTTTTATGGCATACTAAAGTATGACTATTTTATTGGCACACTATACTGTGACTGTATTTAATAGCATACTACACTATGACATTTTAATGGCATACTACTACACTAATTTTTATGGCATAAAAATCAATGGGTTATTAACAGTTTATGACTGATTTAACTGTTCATCAGTGATGGCCTGTGATCATTATTTTGCCCTTCAGCAGTACAGCGATTTAAAAGAAACCAGACAGATTTCTCGTGTTATTTTTCTTATTTTCTGTTGTCAATTTTCTCTATATTATGTGTCTTGACTTTTGCACTGTGTTTATCGTATGAAAACAAATTCCTTGTTTGTGTAAATCAACATGGCAATAAAACTTGCTCCCTGTGTAAATTTATGCTGAAAATATAAAGAAACTGTGTTTGATTTGTTTTTAATTGTTCACATGTGAATTAAATCCAAACCAGATTACGGTCTGAGATGCACCTTTTGCTGGATGCGATTTTACATCACATGAAGAAGAAGAAGCAGCAGCTCCAAGCAGTTCATCTCCAAATTTGTTTTTGCAAAAGCTTTTCATTCTAATTTCCAGTCCTAGATTTTTGTTGCATAACCCCGCTACTGCGAGACTGTTTGGTTTGCTCCAGGAATCAACAAAGGCCAGGATTCAAACCCACACTTTGGGCAACCGGCATCTTAATGCCACAGACAATCCCACCATGGTATTAAGCACCCATTCCACTGGAACCTTTTCTCTGGGTTCATTTAACCTTTTCATTTAGGTGTTGGACATTAACCTTTTCATTTAGGTGTCAACCTCAGAATCTTCAAGCAGCATTTCAACAGCCTGAGCTATTTCACCTCACGTGTCACTTGTGTTGAACGGAGCCTTTCACTCTTTCCATTGGACAGGCACCTTTAAAATTCACTTCGCTTTGATATGGATCGAACCTACAACCTCAAGAGCTCCAAGCAGCCCTCAAATAACCTAAGCTATCAGCCTTGCTACATACTTCTGCCCAACAGCAAATCCCTCAACAAGGACTGAGTCAGTAAAGCAACACTGCAACACACATATTATTGTTTGATTTCTACCTGTGTCCATGAGAAGCATACATTTATATCACTGAGCTACAGCTCAGCACCAATTGAAGGTGCTTAAAAATAAATTACTTATACAAGTACAAAATGTGGGGGATGGTTTTCAAGAGCACTGTAATGCAAATATATGTCCACAAGTAACTCACTAAAAAATTATTTCAGTGTTTTTTTTAATAGTACTACCAAAATACAGTAGTATTCATTCCATTTGTCCATCAGCCATCTATCCTTTGAGTGGAGGAACTTGCGGCAATCCAAGTTGACACTGGGTGAGAGGCAGGGTGCACCTTGAACATCTGCCAGTCTATTGCAATCCTAAATACAGTATTCACTTTTTGTTTTTGTTTTTTTATCACCACAGGCATCTAGATGGAAACTGCTGAGGTGGAGAATGGCAATGATGTGTTCATGGCTTTAGTCAGACCATCATATACTTGGAGTGGCTCAATAACATCCCCAGACATTTTCTGCACCATTTTAATGATTTATGCCAAAAAAAGACAAAAGAATCAATTTCTTCATTGTCTTACATCAAAATCTAATCATGTTGTCATCCTGTAAAACAAAACATGACATACTTACATAAGCTAGTACCAACCAATAATATCACAACATCCACCAATCAATCAGTCTGCAACTTGTAGCCACACAGAGCTAGTTAGCTAGCTAGTAAAAGAGAACCACAAGCTGAGTGCCATCTAGTTCCATTGTATTTGAGAGACCGCAGACATCTCTAAGGCCACTTTCTCCAACCCTCAACAACCCACACCAAAACTATCTAGACTGATAAATAGCACTACAGGGAAGAGGAAAAATATGTGCTTTTGATTTTGGGGTGAACTGTCCCTTTTAAGTTTTTGCTAGAGTGCTGTCTGTGTCTCCTTCTGGCTAAGAAAGAAGTGTTAACAAAAGGATTGCTATTCCTTGTCAGCATGAAACACCATGCTTGCCAAAGTAACTGGGAAGGTCGACTGCCATGAAGAGAGAAGACTCGACCAGGTGCTCAGGACCAGTTCAAGCTGAGTAGGCCTGTGGAGGTAGGCCTGTTCCCTTTTCCTAAATCCAACAGCTAGTGCAAGGTTGTAATTATGTGTGGTCAGCTGCCTGAAAATCCACATCTTCACACAAGATTTATCTGGTCACCGAAAAAAAAAAATATTTATAATTATTTTACAAAAAATATTGTCTTCCAAATGATGAACTAAATGCTGTTTCAAGACTTTCCCACAGTGCTAAAAAATCTACAACCATATTGGAATAAGCTTTTGAATACACACTATGTGTGATTTGTGAGTAGCTGCAGGATGTTAACATCTTAATGGAAAGAGTTAAAACACTTTGGGGTTACGGCCCTGTCAATAATACAACAACATAACAACAGTTATGGTCAGCAAATACACATATTTGGGTTACAGGTGTGATAGAATGTGAAAAAAATGATGTCAAATATGTCCTAGCTTCACCTCTCTGAGTCTGTGGTTGGTGTTAGGCACTCCTGTTTACTGGGAGACTTAAAGTTAGGGAATGAATGAACAACACAATGTCCCCTTTAAAGAGGTTTTTTACGTCCACTGCAATGAGTCACTGTTCCTGATACATTTGCTCCCTCTAGTGGTTAAAACACTAAACACAAACCCTGTTGGATTATTATTGGATTTAAGGCCTCAACACTGCAGAGCAAGGGATGGTCAGGAGAAACATTTAAATAAGGTTACAGAGTAATATGAATGCATTTTGCAGTTCAGGTTTTTTAGAATTTGAACCCTAAAATCTATCATCTTGAATCTTCTCTGACTCTTTGGCATGTTAAGACATCATGAAATACCATAATATAATATCGGAGACAGAGATAGAGAAAGGCAAATGTCAGCAGAACATTACCTGACTGACAAACTTATTTACTGCTCTCAGAACAATCCAGGAAATCCAAGAAAATTGGACCTGCAAACCTGCCTTGTCGGCCACTTTCTACCTCTCAGTCAAAAATGTGTATATTCACAGATAACATACAGTTAAAGCTCAGTCTTTAATGTAGAGGTACTCTTAGGCCAACATTTGCAGTTGTGGTCAAAATACCTCAGAATGCAGTAGCTGATTGCCATGAAATTTAAATGAGCATTCAAATACTTTCCTCTGATGCTACTGCCAAGAAGACTCTTTAGTGTGGCTGCAGGCATTAAATCTTGTTTTCTTTAAGTTCAGGCCTAAGCTCTTAAAAATAAGGGTTCCATAAGAGTTCTTCCTGAAGGGCTGAAGTTCTACCAATCTAAATATGAAATAAATTGCATAAAAAATGCTGAAGCCCAAACACACCTCACTGCAACAGTGTGAAGTTGAACCATTGACCTTGCATGGTATGTGGACATGTTCTAACCAATCTGCAGCTGCCGTATTATGACAAAATTTCTCCATTCTGTTGTGCAGTAACTGCTGCTGCTTTATAACTTTTGTCTTTCTTGGTCTTCCACATGACAGACGAAGATAGCCTGCTATTAGCTCTGCAACTGAGCGTTCTTGTAGATTTGAGATCCACTGCACCATTCGATTAGCAAAGGGGACAAGCCAAAGAACCCTATGGTTCTAGTTAGCACCTTTATCTTTAAGAGTGTAGAAAAGTGATGTCTCATCTCATCTTACACACTCACCAGCCACATTATAATGTGCACCTTGCTAGTACCAGGTTGGACCCTTTTTGCCTTCAGAACTGCCTTCATTCTTTGCAGCATACATTCAACACGGTGCTGGAAACATTCCTCTGAGATTTTGGTCCATATTGACATGATAGCATCACACAGCTGCTGCAGATTTGTCGGCTGCACATCCGTGATACAAATCTCCCGTTCCACCACATCCCAAAGGTGCTCTATTTGACTGAGATCTGGTGACTGTGGAGGCCATTGGAGTACAGTGAACTCATTGTCATGTTCAAGAAACCGGTTTGAAATGATGTGAGCTTTGTGATATGGTGCGTTATCCTGCTGGAAGTAGCCATCAGAAGATGGGTACACTGTGGTCATAATGGGATGGACACAGTCAACAACAACTACTTAGGAAGGCTGTGGTGTTTAAACCATGCTCAGTTGGCACTAAGGGGCCCAAAGTGTGCCAGTAAAATATCTCCCACACCATAAAAGCCAGGATGGATCCATGCTTTCATGTTGTTTACACCAAATTTTGACCCTACCATCTGAATGTGAGCCTGTGTGAATTGTAGCCTCAGTTTCCTGTTCTTAGCTGACAGGAGTGGCATCTGGTGTGGTCTTCTGCTGCTGGAGCCCATCTGCTTCTTAGTTCAACATGTTGCTCGTTCAGAAGATGGTCCTCTGCATACCTTGGTTATAACAAGTAGTCATTTGAGTTATTGTTGCCTTTCTATCATCTTGAACTAGTCTGGCCATTCTCCTCTGACCACTGAATATTTGCTCTTTTTCGGACCATCCTCTGTAAACCCTAGAGATGGTTGTGTGTGAAAATCCCAGTAGATCAGCAGTTTCTGAAAAACTCAGACCAGCCCCTCTGGCACCAACAATCATGCCACATTCAAAGTCACTTCAATCACCTTTGGTCCCCATTTTGATGCTCGGTTTGAAATTCAGCAGGTCGTCTTGACCATGTCTACATGCCTAAATGCATTGAGTTGCTGCCATGTGATTAGCTACAGTATTTGCGTTTACAAGCAGTTGAACAGGTGTACCTAATTAAGTGGCCTTAGTGGTGGGTTTGAGGATCTCTGTTCCTTTTCCAGATATTAAGACTTAAAGAGAATCATATTTTGGGAGTTTACTACATTGACAGTTGTCTCAGCTGTCTATTGGGCATTATGATTACTGCCTGCTCACCCCACCTCAATTCCATTCAGGCTTCCTCACCTTTAACAAAAATTGAAAATTCTTTCTTTCACATGGAAGCAAGCAAACCCAGAGTTTTAATATTCATGCACAAACACCAACCGGATGATATCACCAATGTCCATGTTCTACAGGCTTTAGATACAGAACACGTAGAAAGCAAAAGCAAATTGGAGTATGAGTAGTTTATTTCTGACTTGAAAGGCAGGCTTTTAGGGGGAAATATCTGAAACAAACAACAATATTGCTTATCAGTGCTGATTAATCTCTTCGCCACAGATCCATTTTGTTTTAAGTAAACAACAGCAACACCCTGACAGTACAGCACAGTCTTGTGAAATCATGGAAATAAAAATGAATCATTTTTCACTCTTGTTTGTGACTGAAGTGTTGCAGAATTCAGGCTGTAAAAGCCTCCATCTGTAACCTCAGAGACAGAGTGGTACCTAATGCAGGCAAACTTGCAGGATGTGACTCCTTTATATTTCAGTACAGAACAGTGTGGAAAAGTCATTCAGTGAGTGAGCTCCCTCATTATGACCACTCATCATCGGCTTTATGTCAGAGTCTGATCATAAGTGAAAAACTCCACCCTGCATAAAAAGCCTGGAGGGTTTATATTTCTAAGAGCTGGAAGTCAAGTAAAGTTCAATGATGCAATCGCTAGTTGTTTTCAAATGATACACATTATTCTTTGCCCACACTTCAGCTCATATCCAGTCGGGACCTGCTGGCTTCAGCATTTGGCAGTTGAGTGAGCGCTCTAAGTGAATCAGCATTTGTGGATTGATAACAAAGCCAGTGTGAAAGAGCACAGAGGAGGCTGACTGTGATCACTCTGTTAGAAGTTACATCCAAGCACTGTCAACTACACAAAGAGAGCATGTTGAATACTGATGTACTGTCAGCTTTTTGCAGCTTTTGATATGATGCTAACAGTCACATACAACAAGTTCTTGGAATGCATTGTTTCAGTTTGTGCTTATCCTACAGGGTTTTTTCTTGACTTATATTTTTGTAATGAAGATGCAGACTTATGTTTAGGAATAATACATGTAAAAGGGAAATACCTGAAAAAATGCAGTGTAGTGATTTACATATGGATTCAAAAGAAGCAGCAATTACTGAAGCATGAAAAGCTTAAACCTCTACAGCTGCACATGCTTTATGAAATGCACATGAGGGTTAACATACTTGTATGGTGCAATACTGTTTGTGATACACATAAATGTTTATGCTGACACACACAATAACCACTGTGGGTGACACAAAAAAGAGGATTTGATTAATTTGATTTTGATTAAGAACACCCCAATGGATGAATATGTGGATAAATAGGTGGTGCAGTTCTGGCAATGGCCGTGTCGGTTCATGTGGCTCATATCATCATTTCTGCTTCCCCAAAGCAATGGAAGTGTGAGCCAGGTACTTCCTGTTGAGGCATTGTGGGACAGTTTTCAGGTGAGCAAGTTCCTCTGGACAGAATGTTGGGCGAGTCTTGAGGGTCAACAGTGTCACAGGTCAGGGGTCAAGGGTTGTGTTCCATAGGGATGGAGGACACAGAGGCGACTGAGGAAGCCTGACACGAGGCACTCGTGGTGGGTGGACTGAAGGTCAGTGATCCATGAGGGTCGACACACTGCTGCTGAGAACATGAGAGCAAGAAGCAGAGATCATGGATGACATACACTGTGACATATAGGCGCCCAGTGGTTTCACATCGACCATAATGCTCAGCAGCCACCTGTCCACAAGCAGGATAGATACATGTAACATAGGAATACCATGTATGTGTGTGTGTGTTCATGTTAATATAATGTAAAGTAAAAAAAAAAAAAAAAAAAATCAAGGTAATCTTTAAAACACGTATTTCTTGTATTTTGTGAACTTTTGTGAACAATTATCATATGTAGTAAGATATGTTTCTTTAAAGTAATTACTTTATAGTAGGGGTGGGCGATATATTGATCATACCTGATGTAGCTTTGCTTGGGATGTATAATGATGTTGTGACGGTTTAGCTTTCCACCGACTGCTGTCATCTAACTCAGGGGTCAACAACCTTTGCTATCAAAAGAGCCATTTTTGGCGTGATTTTTTATTTTCTTAATTTGTCTGGAGTCGCAATACATATTTGTGCTTTATAAAAAAGGTAACATAGCCTATTAGGTCTAAATTAGCCTATCAATATTACTAAAAGTACTAAATGAGCAATCGTTAATATGTTTTAGCACAAGGTGGCTACTCTGCAGTGGGCTATGCATCATTATTTTGTATATATACAGTGCAGCCTTAGCGGCGAAAGCAAACAAATCTGTCCACTCACTATTAAGTTCTCTGTCTTCTTTACTTAATCCTTCTCTACTTCTTACTTAAATACTGTTGTACTTCAGTATAACAGTATTTAATTTAATTTATCATAACAGCTTTGTTTAACTTTATTATAACAGTACTTTATTCAGCTTTATTATAGCAGTTCTTTATTTGACTTCATTATAACAGTACTTTAACTTTATTATAACGTTTCTTTATTTAACTTTATTATAACAGTGATTTTTACTGTTATTAGAACAGTGCTTTATTTAACTTTATAAGAACAATACTTGTAACAGTACTTCAGTGAACAGTATTTTTTTAATCTTATTTTAACAGTGCTTTAGTTAACATAATTATAACAGTGCTTATTTTAACTGTATTATAAAAGTACCTTATTTAACTTCATTAGAAGAGAACTTTTCTGCAACAGTATTTTATTTCATAGTTTAGTATTTTAGTAGTCTGCAGTGATTTTGAGGAGATTTCAGAATATTTGGGATATATATCATGTGCCATGATAACACCTAAAAACAATGTGATAATATTTATAGGCCATATCTCCAGGCCCTATCTTACAGGCCCCTGAACTCTTTACTCAATTTTATTGCAGTATACCTATATAGGAACATTATTCATGTCATGTGCTACACCTTATTTTTGTTATTTGAAGATAAAAAAATCTAAAACATCACTGTAAACACACTGTCTGGCTTTTCTGACTGAGGGCCAGGATGGTAGGGATGTTAATGTTGTAAACAAAAACAGTCACATACTGTATATTTCAGCCAGAGGTGGTTAAACAGACTGAACAGTCTGAAAGAGCTGATACACAGAGGCTGTGAGTTGCCACTCACAATAGTCTAACTATCTCTTAAATGACTGTGACTGTCAGTCCCACAGCAGGGACTAAGTTATCTCAATTCATCCTCTGGAGACGATGGAATGTCTGAACCATACTTCAATAGTTGTTGAGATATTTCAATCAAAACCACAAATTCAAACTTCATCATTGTGCTGGAGGTAAAGTGAGGGGATCATCATAGTCAGTGGGACTCCTCCTACAGGGACCATGATTGTCTGTAAAAATGTCCATCATTCATTTCCAGTAGCTTAATACTATATTTCCCTGTCCCTGGAGTCTGCTGTGACTGTGATGTTGCTTTTACCTGTGAAAGGAGCTGAAGAGACTCCAACCCTCAGCTGTGAGGAGGGAAGGAGGAGCGGCACTGTGGCAGAAGGCTACTGACGATCTGGAAGAGACTGACACTGTTAGACAGACACACAGCACAGACAGACACTGTAAATATTTCGTAATAATCATAGAAGATAATAAAAGCTTGTCCAGAGGGGAAAAGGTCAAGGACTTCACACTTACCCACACATCAGTGAGGTCAGGATGGATTTAGCAGTTATTTTAACTTTTTTTTTTTTGAAAGTCTGTTCTGTTGAAGGGCTATATTGGTACTGGTAAGTGTACTGCTCAAACATATAACTATAAATGGATATTATAGAATTAAACATTCCAAGTATAAAATAATGGAGGAGAATGATGATCAATCACCCAATAACAAAATAAGACACACACAGCATTAATATATAGATATTTACAGTATATATTAACATAACACTGTACAGTTAAAGCTTTAAAATACTCGGTATGTACACGTGCATATCAGAAAGCAAACAGGCATCGGACACATTTAGTGGTATGGCGTTTAACAGTCTGGATGTTTGAAGAGCAGGATGTTAGCTCAGAGGTGCTGCTTACAGTACACTAACTCTCAGCATGACCAAGGAAGGTTTGAGTTACAATCAAGTAAAACTGAGAGACAGGAGACTGGAGTTTTAGCCAGACAGACATTTCTTGAAAATGATTTGATTTTAAATGTTGGGATAGAGCCTCAAAGCCACTTTCTCTGGCTATAGCCGGATTAGACTCAAGTTCAAGAAAGACACAAGGCAAAAAGAAGGAACCTACAGTCTAGTCTCGCAGAGAAACCCAAATAGATTTATTTCCCTTAGGTAGGTGGGGCTCCTCATCATTGGTCCATTAACGTCATCAGGGTGTATTTAACTATTCCAGTTCAAACATGGTGGCTTCCTGATTTCAATAAAAGCTACAGTGTATATTTTATACTAGGATTTTTCATGGGTTTTGAAAGCATGAATCATGTTTTGAAAGGTTAAGTATGCATATTCTCCAATACATACAGCACTCTATTGCTTTTACAATTCAAACCCTTCATGGTTTTAATAAAGTTAACCGACAAGTAATTTGCTAGTATTCAAACAACTACAGCTTCCATTAAGGTTTTGCAACACAGCATGACTGCTGGTTTCTCCCTTACCCATGATATCCACCTGGGCTCTCTGTATACTGTAAATATCTCTCCTTTGAAGGATAATGTCTTTCCAACTTTTAAGATTGAATCTCTGCTGTCCAAAAGACATCTGCGCCATTCAAACTTCCCTTTCCTCCTGTTATTACAGCCATATGTGGAGTAGCCACAGCCAACTGACTCGTCTCGGATCCACCTGCAAAGATTTGTGCTTGTGGGGAATGATGTTTTGCTCAATGAACAATGAGTTTACATATGTATCTGAAAAAGGTAATCCTTGTCTAGACTATTGTGGATACTCAAATGGACCCAATGGGACCCAACAGGACCGAGGTGTCATGCTGGGCTCTGACAAATATTTACAAATCATGTCATTCAAGTGACAACACCTGAACGCAACAAATAGGCTATTTAAGTTGAAAAATATTTATGTGAGCTAGCTAACAAAATTTGACAACGCTACCCAAAGCTCAGTGTAGTTGCTGGCTACTTTCAAGGTGTCACTTGGGTAATCACAGTATACAGGCAAGCTTTAGCCATGGTAACCGCAACAACAACAGCTTCAGTAACGTTACCTTAACTTCACTGGCCTTGAGTCCAGTTTGGACATAAAACCCAGCATGCGTGTCAGGTTCAAGTTGGGTTTAGTTACTTCTCTTTCAGAAATGGACATAAATATCTGGTCTAGACATTGTTATATACATTCTGTACTGCTGAGCAAGGTTACATTATGTTATAGGGCTAGACTTTTAGTCATGTGTGTTATGTGTAACTATGACTGGGGTTTTCTTACATCTACAACAGAAGTCAGGAGAGACATTCTTACTCCATACTTACCCCTAACCCTGCTGAGGAGAACCACTGACAATGGTGAGAACAATCTAGGCATTTACCTGCACTTGGATTTTGCATTTTAAGGAATTTTAGCTTTTTTGGTCTTATTTATCATTTTATCTTCAATTCTAATGGCTACAAATCACATTGTTACAAATAAGATGTATTTTCACTCCACTGATGCCAAGCTTGGAAATATATGGTACTTTGTGAGCAATGACCGCTTCAGTTTCTTCCACTGACAGACCAACCTTGAGGAGGACCACATACATGAGGTAATGTGAACCCATTTGGTTTCCTGTGTGGCTCCTGCAATCTTGATGCACAAAGGTTTCTTGTTTATCTAGTTAGTATAGCTGCCCTATAAAAAAAAAATTATCCTAGAGCTCTTCCAAAATACGGTCACAAACTAAGGAGGGGGAATATGCCATGTGTTTAAGTTAGACCCTTACTTATACCTCTGACTTTCACCTGTTATTCAAATCAAGTTAGCCGTATGAAGGAGACTTTAGCAGGAGAGCTAATCTGAGTTGTTTTTCAAAGTTTGTGGCTCTTGTGTTACAGCCTGCATCAGGCTGCTGATATGTAGACACAGCTGAAATTTTGACTTTACACCTGTTCCTGACGAGGTGTAAGATTTAGTTAACTATTAGGTTGGACTTGCCAAATGCCAAGGTAACAACCAGCTTGGCTTAAGACCAGAAGTAAGCCCTGTTGGTGCAACCGGCCCCTGTTTCTGGTTCAGCATCACTAAGGTTGAACCCAGTTCAATAAGACCAGCTCTGCTGCTTGATGAAATGTCTGTTTGGAAAAAACTCCTGCCATTTGACTGTTATAAAGTCAGTATGTTCACCAAAAAATAAGGGCTACTTGCTTCAAAGCAATATTGGAACATTTTTGGGAAAACAATCAAAGAATCTGTGAACTTAATACTGTCACCAAAATAATATAAGGGGAAGTATATCAAGGAGACTGAACAAATACCTTTAACATTGTGATAGTTCTCTCCAACCGTACTTAACTTTTCTTTTATACCTACTTTTAGCTGTATTATTCACTCCAGAGATGGCTGCTAATGTTAGTACACCAATCAAACTGCAGCCAGGCTGGCAAAGCTATCATGTGTATGTTGCATGAAATCTCTTCCTTTGGCTGCCATCTGAGAGAAAGCCCACAGAGATCACTCTGTAACAGTATATAAATGAAACTGCACAACTGGTTTTCCAGTCAGTGTACCATGGGGCAGATAACAACATTTGACAGACTTTAATTTGTCTCTCAAAGGTTAAATTTTCACTTGATCAAAAGCTGGTATTTTAGCGGAAATCTGGGAGATATGTGTGTCAGTGTTTTTGTTTGTCCGTTTAGACAGAGCAAGGGAATCACAGAGAGGAGATCACAATGGTTTCCTTCTTTTACCTCAGCCAAAATACAGGTTACACCCACAGAAGATGCTAACATGCCTTCAATTTGAGTCCACCCATGAATCACCTCAGTTTTGCCTCAGCTAATAAAACATTGGATGTCCATTTGAGATGTAAAATGACAACAGATTCCACCAATTCCACGTGGTTGCGGGTGTGTTATTAGTGTTCGTTAAGGGACCATACTGGTGATTTAGCTAATTTTCACCATAAACTGATCAACATCACTGCTGACAATTTTCAAAATTGCACTGTGGTGTTTAAAATTTGAGAAAGTTTTTCCTGCTTCCCAAGCAGCCATTATTTTTCATCTCACTAGTGTGTTACAATCAACTTTTCCACGCAGTAACAATGTAACTGTCAGCAATGAATGCTGACATGATGTTCTTCATTATTGTCTCTTTTATCACTGTCATTTAAGTCACTGAGCAGCTACTAACATTTGTAAACATTTGTAGAATGTTGGAAATACAAACACTGTAAAATCTGACAAGTTGATTAAAAGAATGTAATATAACTGTAAATAGTAGTAAATATAACTGTTAGTCTTAAGCTGTGTTAACTTAATATCTAAATGCTTGTTTACTTCAAATTTAGCTATATTTACTTAATTTTGTAAAGTTGTTGTAGCTTAAAAATAAAAAGTGAAAGTAACTTGTTTTTTCTAAGTGTTAGCAACTTTAGTAAATCAAGTTAGTTTGGCTTAAGTGAACAGTTGAATGTGTTTTGTGTCATGACAAAAATTTTTTAGAATATGTAAATATTATTAATGGTTTGCAAATAGCAGAATACCAATACATAGCATAATGTAAACACCTAAAGTTTTTTTGTTTAGAACAGTTCAATATAATATGCATACTTAGATTATATATTTAATTTAGCTTGCAAGTTGGCTTAAGATTGATTGAATATTGGTGTTTGTGACAAAATAGTGCCACACCGTCCTGCTGAAATCATGAGTCAGTGGGAAAGATTTAGTCCAACAACAAACTCTGGCCCTGCCTTAAGATGTGCAGCTTGGCGTTAAGATAAAAAATAATCCTAAAAACTAATCCTTCCTTGTTGTACTTACTTCATTTATCTAACTCAATCAGTGTCCTTAATTCTACAGAGTTAAAACAACTGTTTAGTTAAGTCTGACTAACTTGGTTTACTTAAGTTGCTAACACTTTGAAAGAACAAGTTAATTTCCACCCAATTAATTTTTGAGATGCACAAACAACTTCCCAACATTAAGTAAATACAACTAAAATTTCAGTAAACCTAACAATGACATATAAAGTAAACATAACTTAAGACTAAAAGTTACAATTACTTTTCTTCTTCAAGGCAGTCAGTTTCCTAGAAATTTTTAAAGTAGAATTAACTCGACAGATTTTACAGTCAACTCACCGCAATGCACTTGCACAACGCTGAACAAACTACATTATGTGAGTGCATTTACTACATTGAGAAAGGTCTCCAGCCATTACTGGTAGCACTGAACACTGCAACCAACAGCACTGCAAATGTTCACACCATGTGAAGTAAATGGAAACCAGCAGCCAAGAGTAAAGAAAAACATAAACCAAACAGCATTCTTTCGAAAATGGTCAGCAGTAAAGCATGTGATCTTTGCCAGATTTTTTAAACACGTAAAACACCGGTGTGGTCCCGTAACGGAACTAATGTCCATTTCCTGCTGACTATCGGATTCAAATTACACATCAAGGTCAGGCTTAAAAAAAAACAGATCGGCCTGAGAGCAGTAAAGATTAGGGAAGGATGTAAATGACCATCCAGTCCAACATTGTGAGTCTAAAACATGTTGTGGTCATATATTAAGAAATCATTGACCAAGCAGTAGTATACAGAAAATGTAAAGAGGACTCCTGTTCATATGCCCTTTGCTCATTAAATTTCTGATTTCAGATTTAGAGCTTTGATGATTTGAGGTAGAAAAAAGGCAAGCTGTGGGCCTATTATGGCAAATACAATTTTCAAAGGAGCCAATCAGAAATCTGGAAAATAAAGGTGCCTGTCAAATGAGTTTTTGCCCCATGTTGCATATTAAAAATCATGTGTATTGTAGGCAAATGGTGCATCCATTTACAGTGTTAGACAAGAATCAATAGTCACCAGACAACAGTGATAGTTTGAATTAATAAATAAGGAGAGAAAGAGGAAAAGTGATGATCAGGGATTCCAGTGATACATAGGGGAAAAAATGAAGGTACATTGGAAAGACATTGAAGGGGATGTGGGCAAGTCTTTGCCAAGTCTGTATACTGGACAGCACCCAGACAAAAAACATCTACTGACAATTACAAGTATTATCAGACTTTGCTGAGTCACTATCCCACCTCACTGAAAGCAATCCAAGCCAAAAACAAATACACACAAAACCAGCATTTTAGCCTGAGGTGGAGGTTTGGAAATGAAAAATAAAGGAAGCACATTGAAAAAGGGTTTGGTTTCCAGACAGGCATTTGTTATTAGGCTACGCTGTGTAGGTGCTGTATAATAGGTTTTGTAAGGCACACACAGACACAGGGAATACGGTATCATGTGTGCTGAACTCATATACCTCACATGTGATGTTAGCCTACAGTTAAAAGTAGAAAAAAAAACATGTTTGAAAAAAATATTGTTTATCAACTCAGGTCAAACAGGAATCAACATCAATTGTGAATCCAGTACAGAGGTGTGTTGGTGACTAGCTTGCTTGCTAACAACATATAATGGGTAAACATAACAGTTCACAGAAGTTGTGTTGTAAGTTCCTACTCCGTATGTTAGGGGCAGCAGAGTGGGAAAGACCATGACAACAGCCTTCTAGGTCTAATTCACGAAGTCAAAGATATCAGGAATTTCTGGCAGCTACAGTATTTGCCACTGGGAATAAAGTGTAAACAAACTGGTGGCAAAATGGCTGCAAGCCACCATCACTGGCGGTTGCATCTAAATTAAATCCAATACTAACTCTAATTCAGCACATTAAAATGAGTTGAAAATTGCTTGGATTGGTTTTCAAGACACTTCACTGTTTCCATGGAACACCATGGACCACTACCAAGTTGGACAAACAGGATACACAAAGCCCACAACTATCTCTGTACTGGACACACTGATCAAACAGATCTTCACTTAACTCTGTGAACTTAACTAGTAATGAATTCTAACCTTCTAGTTTGAGAGATCTCTCTCAGTCAAAAAAATATGATGATGTTAATAGTCATTCTGGTTTGTTTGTTGACTCATTGCAGGCTGAGTGAGGTGCGTCACGCTCCCTGAGTTTGGTGCAGTGCCGTGAACAAACCGTAACATAATCTGAATACATTCATTCTGTGTCACTGGACGAATCTCCATAGATGGTCTCAGAGGCACAAGAAGGTGCTACATTAGAGACTGTCCTCTGCCCCAAAAATGACACCATAGGTCACTTGCACAAGCAGATTATTACGACCCATATTTACATTAAGTCTAGGTCGTGATCTCAAGTAGACAAAGTGATTATGACGGAAGCAAAGGAGGAAGTTAGGTGATATAGCATAAAGAGCAATAAAGTAATCGTAGGGGTAAGTCCAGGTGTACCCAAGAGACTGCAATTCGTATTCTGGATGAAACCGAAGGTCATCGAGTGATTTTAAGTTATGTACATACATAATGTCAAGTTAAGTACTTAACCTATAAAGTGACAATGTGACATTAAGTATATAACATGATAACACTTCTCCTGGACAGTTAGGTTCTGGTTAGGGTTTGGGTTCAGGGACCCTTGGTGGGTTTTGTTACACTGGCCTATAGATATGGGCTCTGAGTTCTCCTATGGCGCTCTGGCTAATCAACAAAACCCAAACTAGCCGTTGGGGGTGCTAAGGTAACAATGCTGTGAGTCATGTTTAGATGGTACGAACAAATGACCTATGTGTCATATGGGTTGCAGGACTTGTACATTGTGAGTTTACTAGTATAACTCTGAAGTCAGCTATGACTGTGAGTCAGAATAGTCTTGAATCACCTTCTCTTCCAGTGTGTGGATTCAAAGATACTAATTCATGCTGTCATGTGGTAGTACTTTTTTGAATAATGTTTGTTGAGTAAATTCCCTAATTTCAGCAAATATTTACTCGCAATTGCTGGATTATTATTTGTTTTGAGAGAAATATACACAGACTAATCTTTTAACTGATTTTACTCACCCCAATATGTCAGTGTTTCTCTGTAGTGATTGTCTTTAGTAAGCTAAAGAAGTAACAGTGAGAGACTTCAGTCGACTTTAGGGTCTGAAAATGAGCAAAGCAAAAAAAAAAAAAAGGCTGATTTGCAAAAGGCTTCAGATCTTGTGTTGCATGGAAATAGGGCTTCTTAATAACCAGGTCAATGTGGTACAGAACCAAATCAGAATTACTGCCTCGGGGTTGCATGCCTCAGCTAACCAGTAAAGTTGCACATGCAGTTTACGTCCCTGTCTGAAGTCTGTGACAGATTTGACAAAATTCCCTCAAGGTTTCCTTAGATATCCTGTTAAGAGAATGAGATGAATAAAAGGTCACAGTAACGTTGACCTTTGACCACCAAATTCTAATCAGTTTATTGTTGTGTCCAATTGGATGCTTGTGCCAATTTACAAGAGTTCCCTCAAGGTGTTCTTGACATATTGCATTCACAAGAATGCAATGGACAAGGTCACAGTGACCTTAGACTACCAAATACTAATCAGTTCTTTCTTGACTCAAATTGGCTGTTTGTGCTAAATGTAAAGAAATTCCCTCAAGGTGTTCTTGAGCTATTGCTTTTGCAAGAATGAGACAAACGAGGTCACAGTGACTTTGACTTTTGACCTATGCCCACCCAAATCTAATCAGTTAATTGATGGGCCCAAGTGCACGTTTGTGCCAAATTTGAAGAATTTCCACAAAGCAGACAACCTGAAAACATATTGCCTCCAGCCATGGCTGCCACTGGTGCAGAGGCATAAAAAGGAAAATTACACACTGTTACACCCTTCTTCTTCTTCTTCAAAAAAAAAAAAAATCATATCATATATCCTAACCGGTGTAGCTGGAGGGTTTTTGCAACTTGCTATGAGGCAGGTCAGCTGTAAGTAATGGGTGCTGTGTGGGAGGAATTTCCTTTTAATGGTCATGTTGTTTTGTAATTCCATAGTTACTCTAGCAGTGCTTTTTAATACTTGATATACTGTAGAAAGTTCAAATAAGAAATGAGGAGAAGGAAAGTACAGACTAATGATACACACCCCAGAGCTAATTTAAAGTCATATTTCTTCCTCGTACAATGACTAGACTATGATATTCAGCTGATCCTACACTGGTCATATGCCATATTTGAGAGCTATCTTTCCTCCCTCTCATGAGTTATTCAATGCCTCAACCTTCCATGCAACCTGCACCTCGTTTAGATCAAGTCTTCATATGGAAGGGGGAGGAAATGTACAGTATAAGAGCATCCAAACGTGAACATGCATAGCGTGGTACATGGCTATATAAGAACAAATCACTGGGTGGTGCTAGAAATGGACAATTGCTGAGGGCTGAGCTGATCATGGCAACAACCCCGGACAAGAAATGAAGAATACTCATTGATGTGCACCCATGACAGAAAATATACTGTGTGTACCAATAACTTCTCCATCACACCTCATCCACAACTGTCCCATCATACAAGTGTGTGTGCGAGAAATATTATAAGGTGAGATCAAAGGTGAAACACTAAAGGACTCAGTATGCTTCAAACAAATTTCTTGTTAAAAGACCAAACAGCGCACCCTGCTCTCACACCCTTCCGACATTGGAATTTAAGGGGCTGCATTAGAAAAATGTCCTAACTTTTTCAAACACAACAATCTAACAAGGAGGACGACTTGGTCGCAGCCATTGGCCAGGTGTGCATAGGTGTGAAGTATGACAGGTTCTCATTATTCTTCACACAGTTACTGCACTGTGGTGTACAAATGCCTTTGAGGACAGATCATCCTGTCCTCCCTCCCCAGCATAGTGATGGGCGGAAATGAATAAACAAAACTCTGAACTCTTTTTAGTGTCCAGTATGTACCAAGTGCTCATGAGTCGAAAGGTAATGCAGCAACGGCACTGAATGAGAGAGCGAGGACTGATTGAACTGGACTCGAGTCGAGACTTGCGCCAGTGGTGCATTCACATGCTCCTTGCTATGGGGTGCCGTTTGTAAAGTGTCTCATGCTGAAAATAACATCAACATTTTGCCACATTTAGCTTCAAACAATGTTTAAAAAAGTATTGTGAATTTTTTAACGTCACCTTTGACCACATTTACAGCAATATTTGTTAACTTAGACATATATTAAATAGTTAAATCTAAATATTAAATGTGGTACCTAAATGTTAAATCTAAATCTAAATATTAAATCTAAATGTTAAATCTAAATATTAAATATAAATATAAATGTTAAATCTAAATATTAAATCTAAATCTAAATGTTAAATCTAAATGCTAAATATAAATATAAATATAAATACTAAATATAAATATAAATGTTAAATCTAAATATTAAATCTAAATCTAAATCTAAATGTTAAATCTAAAAGTTCTGGGTGAAACTAAGTATTTAGCTAATATGCAAATTCACACTGCCGGTCACCGGAAGTACCAAAATAAAAGCTCGAGATGGTCAGACTGTGTTTATAGAATCAAATAACAAATTAAAACCAACTTATCGGGGGAAATGAACACTTGAACATACATTAGCGTGATAATAACTACCTAAAATAACAAGAAACATGTTTGGAGAAATTTTATTTGACGTGTACTTTGAGTTGTTAGTGTCCCTTAATAGGGATTAACAACCTAAGCTAAGCTAAGAACCGTTAGCTCTTAGCCCCGTTAGCAGTGTCTGTAATGACTCATTAACTCTTAAACGGTCCGTGAAAAAAATATTTTTTCCAGCGGATGTCTTAGTTACAACATGATTGAGCTAGCAAAGCAGTTTTGTGTTGCGATGTGTGGTATTTATTCAGTTTTGGGAAATCACGATGTCTAGAAAGCATCAGTGGCTGCAGCAGCAGCAAAGCTATCAGGATGTCATCTGTTAAAAGCCTCCCGTTGTCGGATACGACATGAAACTACTCCAGTTAGCTCAATCATGTAACTAAGACATCCGCTGGAAAAAAATTTTTTTTTTTCACGGACCATTTAAAGTTAGTGAGTCATTACAGACACTGCTAACGGGCTAACAGCTAACGGTTGGCCCCGCTAACCTACGATAACCATGTTATTAATTTCAGAACGTGATAGTAATGTTTGTTCAATCATTGTGTTTATAGACTTTACAAACACCAGATTAGTCTAAACGGTGATATAGTGACGTGAAAAATGTGAGATATGCATATATATATGTAGCTAAACTCCGCTGGTTTTCTACCCGGAAGTATTTGTAAACAACAAGGTGATTCCCTCCGAAGGGACACTAACAACTCAAAGTACACATCAAATAAAATTTCTCCAAACACGTTTCTTGTTATTTTAGGTAGTTATTATTACGCTAATGTATGTTCAAGTGTCCATTTCCCCTGATAAGTTGGTTTTAATTCGTGATTTGATTCTATAAACACAGTCTGACCATCTCAAGCTTTTATTTTGGTACTTCCGGTGATCGGCAGTGTGAATTTGCATATTAGCTAAATATTTAGTTTCACCCAGAACATTTAGATTTAACATTTAGATTTAGATTTAGATTTAGATTTAATATTTAGATTTAACATTTATATTTATATTTATATTCAGCATTTAGATTTAACATTTATATTTATATTTATATTTAGCATTTAGATTTAACATTTAGACTTAGATTTAACATTTAGATTTAGATTTAGATTTAACATTTAGATTTAACATTTAGATTTAATATTTAGATTTAACTATTTAATATATTTCTAAGTTAACAAATATTGCTGTAAATGTGGTAAAAGGTGACGTTAAAAAATTCACAATACTTTTTTAAACATTGTTTGAAGCTAAATGTGGCAAAATGTTGATGGTATTTTCAGCGTGAGACACTTTACAAATGGCACCCCATACCTTGCATGGTTGTCCTCCAACTTCGGTGTGTTCACTAGTTTTAAGTTGTAAGTGGAAACAACATGGATGCTACAAAGAAAGAGTGTTGTATTTTATTGCTCAGAGCGTTTAATGCGTTGAAATAAAAATGTCATTGTTACTGATGTAAACTTGAGCATGATGACTAGTAATGCTTTTCGATAGCCCTCACCCATGAACCAGTAACTAAGCAGCACATTTTTCAGAAACATAATGCAAGATGGCATGAAATATAAGGGGCCTTTCCTTTTAGTCCGGCACTCCACTGACTTAGTGAGCTTTAGCACCACATTTCAAAGTGCTATCCATTAGAGGTGGTGAAATTGAATGTTTTGTGATGTAAATGTTTTGCCTTTATTTTATTTTATGTTGGTTTTGCTGAAAGACAGCTAGCTAACAGTGCTAAAATGCAGAAACATAGTGCCTACTGCCCACCCTTCAGTCTCCACTGTTTAGCTAACGTAAGCTTTGGCTTCTCTGCACTGCACTGCACACCAACCTCAAGTGAGTCGCTTCCTCACTGGGGCAACCTGGGGGGAGAACTAAGGGTGAGCACAGTGTTTCTACAGCGAGGCCATTGAGTCGGGATGGAGTTACTAGCGGTAATCGCGAAATGAGCACTGCCGCTTGCTAGCCCTTACCTGACCCAGCTGGTGTGCAGTGCAAAGCAACCAAGGCTAGCTTACCAGCAGACCATGGAGGGTGGGCAGTTTCCTTATGTTAATGCAGCTAGCTGTCTGTCTGTCTCCCACCAGGCCCAGGTGGTGCGCAGTCCATTATACTGAAGACTAATAAAATTAACCTAAAGATCAACATGTGAAAAAGGTCAAAAATATTCTCTGCATTAAACCAATCAATAGTTAACTGTCGACGTTCCTACTGGTATTGTATTCAAGAAAAGTTTTGTGAGGTGGGCAGCACTAGCTATTGAATGGCATGTGAATGGCGTGTCGAGAGTGTCACAGAGAAGCTGAGACCACATATTGCAAAAGTTTGAGTTTAAAAACTCGACAGGTTGGATACATTTACGTGTATCAACTCGAAGGAACCGATAATGTGAAAAGAATCACTCGGCCCAGAACTACTCTAGGACAAGAGACCTTCAGACAAGTGCGAACGATACTAACAACCTTCTTTGTTTGAATCATACTGAACCCTTAGACATCCAAGTACCTCATCAACAAAGGGGAACGCTTGCACTGAAAGACGTGGTTTACAGTGTTGTGTATACAGTATATGAGATAACCACTTAAAACAGAGTGGATATTATATTGAATATAGAGGACAGTATTAAATGTGTCATGGCCCTCATTCAAACCTGTGAAAGTGTCCGCCAAATGTCCAGCCAATGTCTGAATGTCTCTGTGTTTTAATCACTTCATGCACATGTGGTCTCAACCTGAAGAACCTAAATGCTAAAAACTCTCATTAAAAAGTCTCTATTAACGTCCTCCTGTGGACCAGTCAGCAGACTCAGAATAAAAGGAAGGTTGGGCCGCTTGTGCTCCTTAAGTCAAATCCCTGAGCAAAGTCATTGAACATTCAGAACCCATTGGCCAAAGCTTAGGCACAAGAAAACAGGAACTGGGAAACAGGAAACCACTCTGTCCTCCTCTCTGTGAGCCCCCACTCTCTCAGGTGACCAAAAGAGAAGGATGATGGGAGTTGCAGTTTCAATGTCAATAAGGAGCCTGGTGGAGAAGCCTTCAAAAGGCTTCGAGTAAAGGATTCATAGCAAGGGGTCAGTGCCGGGGCCGGTAAGAACTGTAGTATCTGGGGTAAAGGGGCGAGTAGTTGGAGGAGTGGCTGTAGGAGGCGGAGGTACCAGAGGTCAGGTAGGAGCTAGATGGGGTAAAAGCAGAAGAGGAACTGTAGTAGGCAGAGGAATAGTTGTGGGAGAGAGAAGGGGAGTGGGAGGAAGAGTAAGGGGAGGATGAGGAAGGAGTGTAGAGGACAGAGGAGCGTGACAAGCTAGACAAGGGCCGAGTTCGGGGTGAGGGGCTCCATGTGGAGCGTCTGAGCCCCAAAATAGGAGAGCGGTAGGGAGAGGAGGGGGCAGATCCTGGTTGGGTGGGCCTGGTGGTGGTGGTGGTGGTTGTGGTGGATGGGGGAGAGGTATGAGTGTCGGGGGTGCAGTGCCTGGAGAGGCCCGAGCTACGGGGAAGAGCGGGGGAGATGTTGACACTGAAACTGTGGGAGTCAACCACAAACGTCCGCACCCCCAGGGTCCACTGGGTCACAGGGGTTGTGGGTGGGGTCCGCGCCATGGGAGAGGAGGGGGCCTCCAGACATGGGGGGCTCTCTGGCGCCGGAGGGCAAGCCAATGAGGCTGGTGATGACGGACTGCGAGGGGGTATGTGTGACGTAGGGGAGGTGAGAGCTGAAGCCAGAGCTGCAGCAGCTGCACTAACCAAAGATGGGCTAAGGGGCACAGTGGGATCATCAGAAAGAACTGACGAAAGACTAGGAAGGCCAGAAAGAGGGAGGCTGACAGGGGCCAAAGCTGAAGTGGAGCCTTGGGCTAGGTTGGAGGCCGAAGCTGAGGCCGGCTGACTTACTTTGGGGGTGCTGGTCTTCGCGCGGTTTAGCCTGCCCCCGTGGGTACGGTGGGTCTGCTCTTGATCGAAGGCCAAATCTTCCAGGCGCTGGGTGAGGGCCAGCTTCTGCTGGATGGCCATACGCAGGAGGGAGTTCAGAGTCTTCTTCTCATCTTCGGCCGCAGCCAGCTGCCTCTGCATCTCATCCAGCTGGGTCACATACTCGTCACACCTGAGGAGAGCCAGGTTAAGCAAGGTCAAAAAAAAAATCACGACAAGCAAGGTTAAAAAATTAAAATGAAGTGAAAAATTCACTTAAGCCCCTTTTCCAGTGGACAAAAAACCTGGCATCTGGCTTTTGTCTTTATTGGCAAGGGTTACAATCAGCATTCATTCCCGGGACAAATGACTGCAGTAGTCATGGGTATTTATGGGCGCTCAGCTTGGATGGGCTCCAATTGGCATTAATGGAAATGTGACGCCCATGTGGATGCGCTAATCTTTGCCCATTTTCTGAAGAGGCGCAATGTCGTGCCATCACAAAGTGCACAGCCATTGAATATCATTCAAAATTAGTTTGCACCTAGTTTGAAAAAGGAACTGAATAAATAACAGGTATAAACAAAAATATCTGCCTTGCAGTTGTATGCCTTTGCGATCCACTCAAGTTGCACTTACACTTTACATCTATGTCTGTGAAAACATGGATGGTTCACACACATATTCCCCCGGCAGCATAGAAGATCTATACAATCAGCACAGATTCAAGGTGGACACCCAAGATTAGTGTCACAAATTCAGTATCTGACCAAATGTCTCTCCTTCTGTTCCTGAGTTCTGACGTTGCATATTAGCCAGAAAAGTGTTTTTGCAGAACATTATGATGTCACAGTGATGTTGACCTTTGACCTTTTGGATAATAAATGTCATAACTTCATCTTTATATCCTGTTAGACATTTGTGTAAAATTCTGTCATAATCAGTATATGAATTCTTGAGTTATAGCCAAAAACATGTTTGTAATGTCACAGTGACCTTTGACCTTTGACCACTGAAATCTAATTGGTTTATCATTGAGTTTGTGCTAAATTTAAAGAAATACCTCCGAGGCATTCTTGAGATTTCACATTGACGAAAATGGGACAGACAGACGTACATAGGTACAGATGGATGGACGGATGGACAGACAACCCGAAAACATAATCCCATGGCTATCACCGGCGTGGCGGTATAGAAAGAAGTAACCACCGTAACATTTTCACTGGGCTCCATGCTGCTTCCTACGGTTAACCAATACTGATTTCTGGAGCATTTGTCACATCCAACATGACATACAGTGATGTAAGAAAGCTACGATGGGCCCCAGTGCACACTATTATGATGGGCCCTGTCGTGCATGTATTGTCTTGACACAAATAGAGACTTGACATGAGACAACATCAAAATACATATTACCCGGCAATCACATCACATGTGATTCAGCATATCTGACAAATATATCAAAGAAAGTAAGAAATGAATCATTTAATTGAATAGTTTCATAGTATATTTATAGATTTAATACTTATATAGAAGCATAGCATATTTCATATAATTTTGTTTTATATAGCTACTAAAAAGAAAACCATGACCTACATGAGTTTGCCTTTTTAAGGACATAGCGAGGACGTAGCAAATGACACTCTTTTTAAATTAATAATATTATTTTTTATCATTTATTTTTGAACACAGGTATATGTCCAAGGTGGAAATCTGAATCACTTGCAAGGGCCCACTCTCTTTACGGACCCCACCACCCCAGGGGTCCCAGTGTAATTGCACTGCCTGCACTGTCTATACTTAGGCCCCTGGCGACATACTGGGACAAGAAAACAACAGAAAAGCAAACTGGTCTATATCCTCATCTATACATTGTCTGTAGACCAGAGCCCTGTACACGACCCTGGTCTACTGGCAGTTCGGAAAGGAGTTACTATTACTACTAGTTTTAGTGTGTATTTCCATGTTAAAAAAATAATAATATTAACTAACTAATATTGGTGGAAAAAGGGTATCATTTGCTCACTAGTTGGATGAGAAGATTGATACTATTCTAAGAATAGTAAAGAAAAGTGGTATTGATCTTTCTTTCTTCTCATCTGAAAAATCTTTTCTTAAAGTGTTAACCTATTCCTTTAAAGGTTTAGTGTGTAGGATTTAGGGGCATGTATTGGCAGAAATAGAATAGAATATTCATAACTATGTTTGCATTAGTGCATAATAACTAGAAACTAAGAATTTTTGTTTCATTCACTTAGAATGAGCTGTTTATAATTTCTTCATGCTTCTGTTTCATCTCTGACCTGGTGGCAAACATGGCCCGCACAGAGGAGAAAGTGGCTGCATCTTCCTTCAGGGCCTTCAGCTCGTTCCTCAGCTTCATCATGGTGTCAGTGACCATGGCCTTTTCCGCCTCATACTTACTCTTCAGGTTAGCCAGAGCCCCCTCTGCCGTCTGGGTGAACACACAAAAACATACATACATAGATCATAAATTAAGTTTTTCTTTGTTTTCAATTTCACTTTCCTAACCTCAGTGTTTACTACCCACTATCACATTTAACCATATGAAGACTACACTGTGTGAATCTACCGCTATAAAAAACCAAGATCTCAATTCTTGCTTGAATGTGCCACACCCAAATGACAATGCATAGTGCAGTAAGTGCTCACTACAACAGCTCCTCAAGTGAGTCTTTAGTTGTCTGCACAGGAAGTGACTCATAAAAGGTGTACAAGCTGAATCATTGTGGCAGTGTCATTGTCATTTTCTAAAGAATACTTTGCACTCTCTTTAAACCCAATCTGGTACATGTGTCAGAGTATTTCCAATGGTGGAAATTTCTCAGCTCATAATAGTAGCAGTAGCCTCTGCATTGTATCACTGATGCACCGTTCCTCGGGGAGAAGTCATATAAAACAGGCAATTTAATATAAACTTACAGCCATGGGGGAAAGGTTTGGGACAGCAAAGTGGGTCCTTTAATCAACCATATTGGTTGATGTGTTTCAGGAGAGGGTAGGCCTGTAAACAGACTATAAACTGCTGGACTCATTTCCTAAAGGCATTGTAAAACCCAGCACTCTGTGGCTATTTCGGTATTATGAGCATTTTGTTGATTTCTACTCTATCTGGTGGCAAAATATTAATGAGCTAGATATGAATGATATAGTTTTTTTAAGCTAATAAAGAGTATCTGGGAAGCAATTGTCCAAATTCTTGCTTTTGGTGGTTGATGCATAGGAAAAAGAACAAGTGACTTCACTGCTGTTGGTCATACAACCTTTGTTTAGTGAGAATTGGTTTAGGTAGGAATCTTGGTCCTATGACCAACATACAGTACAGGCCAAAAGTTTGGACACACCTTCTCATTCAATGCGTTTTCTTTATTTTCATGACTATTTACATTGTAGATTCTCACTGAAGGCATCAAAACTATGAATGAACACATGTGGAGTTATGTACTTAACAAAAAAAGGTGAAATAACTGAAAACATGTTTTATATTCTAGTTTCTTCAAAATAGCCACCCTTTGCTCTGATTAATGCTTTGCACACTCTTGGCATTCTCTCCATGAGCTTCAAGAGGTAGTCACCTGAAATGGTTTTCCAACAGTCTTGAAGGAGTTCCCAGAGGTGTTTAGCACTTGTTGGCCCCTTTGCCTTCACTCTGCGGTCCAGCTCACCCCAAACCATCTCGATTGGGTTCAGGTCCGGTGACTGTGGAGGCCAGGTCATCTGCTGCAGCACTCCATCACTCTCCTTCTTGGTCAAATAGCCCTTACACAGCCTGGAGGTGTGTTTGGGGTCATTGTCCTGTTGAAAAATAAATGATCGTCCAACTAAACGCAAACCGGATGGGATGGCATGTCGCTGCAGGATGCTGTGGTAGCCATGCTGGTTCAGTGTGCCTTCAATTTTGAATAAATCCCCAACAGTGTCACCAGCAAAACACCCCCACACCATCACACCTCCTCCTCCATGCTTCACAGTGGGAACCAGGCATGTGGAATCCATCCGTTCACCTTTTCTGCGTCTCACAAAGACACGGCGGTTGGAACCAAAGATCTCAAATTTGGACTCATCAGACCAAAGCACAGATTTCCACTGGTCTAATGTCCATTCCTTGTGTTTCTTGGCCCAAACAAATCTCTTCTGCTTGTTGCCTCTCCTTAGCAGTGGTTTCCTAGCAGCTATTTGACCATGAAGGCCTGATTGGCGCAGTCTCCTCTTAACAGTTGTTCTAGAGATGGGTCTGCTGCTAGAACTCTGTGTGGCATTCATCTGGTCTCTGATCTGAGCTGCTGTTAACTTGCCATTTCTGAGGCTGGTGACTCGGATGAACTTATCCTCAGAAGCAGAGGTGACTCTTGGTCTTCCTTTCCTGGGTCGGTCCTCATGTGTGCCAGTTTCGTTGTAGCGCTTGATGGTTTTTGCGACTCCACTTGGGGACACATTTAAAGTTTTTGCAATTTTCCGGACTGACTGACCTTCATTTCTTAAAGTAATGATGGCCACTCGTTTTTCTTTAGTTAGCTGATTGGTTCTTCCCATAATATGAATTTTAACAGTTGTCCAATAGGGCTGTCGGCTGTGTATTAACCTGACTTCTGCACAACACAACTGATGGTCCCAACCCCATTGATAAAGCAAGAAATTCCACTAATTAACCCTGATAAGGCACACCTGTGAAGTGTAAACCATTTCAGGTGACTACCTCTTGAAGCTCATGGAGAGAATGCCAAGAGTGTGCAAAGCATTAATCAGAGCAAAGGGTGGCTATTTTGAAGAAACTAGAATATAAAACATGTTTTCAGTTATTTCACCTTTTTTTGTTAAGTACATAACTCCACATGTGTTCATTCATAGTTTTGATGCCTTCAGTGAGAATCTACAATGTAAATAGTCATGAAAATAAAGAAAACGCATTGAATGAGAAGGTGTGTCCAAACTTTTGGCCTGTACTGTATAATAAAGTCAGCTGCAAGGAAAGACCATGTTTGTTCATTTTCTCATGGGAAATGCAGACGAAACTCACTACCAATCAACCACCATCTCGTGTTCTTATCTCTTACAGACTCTGAACCAAGTAAGGCTGAAAAATAAAGCCAACTTGAGGCTGGCTCTAAAATACCCAACTTTACAGTGGCAATAAACATTTTACAGCCTGGTACAAAAAGCACTTTTGGTTTCTAAAGCGAATTTCTCCATTCATGACAACTGTGCAGGGGGTGATTTTTTTGTATAACCCACTTGTTTAAATGTTAGTAAGGCTTAAAGTTATGCATGATTAAGGGCATGGCTGCTTTGAGAAAGACTGGTTGCCATCCGTTGTCAAGTCGCTACCGCAGCAACAACCCCAGATTAAAACAGTATAGGCATGGCTTTCGCTACTTCTGTGTGTTTTCAGTACACGAAAGTTAATGGTAATGGTTTGGTCACCTAAAAAAGTCTTGTTCAGTGTTTACATGAGGCTCTAAGGAGCCGCGTATTCAGTTTTTTCTCTATGTCCATTTGTTTTAATGGTTTTAGGCCTGTTATTTGCGAGTGAACATTAGCATTATCATAGTTAACCATAGGTGTAAATGCACCATGCTAACCAATCTAGCAGCTAACATTAGTGTCAGCTCCACCTTCTCATTCAAACATGGTCACTTTTGGCCAAACTTGAGGCTTCAAAGCAGGAGTCCACAAACCAATGGGTGACATCACTGTGGCTACATCTTACATCTTACATCATACATTTTCTTAAGAGACTTCACTGAATGATATCTATTGACATAATTTGTTTATAGTTGGGTATCACATTACAAAAGTGTTCATGTTATAAGTAAAGCATTACAAAAGTAATGTGTTGCTCATGACATGGACACCTCACATGTCTCACCTGTTTATTAGCCTTGAGCACCAGTCTAAGGGTGGCTATCTGCTCTCTCTTGGTGCTGAGCAGAGACTTGAGCTTCAGGATCTCCTCCATGCAGCCTTCTTTGTCCTTGTCCAGCAGAGGGGCCAGTTCCCTGGCTGCAGCTCTCTGTCTAGACAGCTGCAGAGACCTGTCTACTGCCCGCTGGAGGTGCTTCACCTTGGGGAGGAGAGGAGAGAAGCAGAGGTAGGAGATGAGGACAAGAGTAGCCAAGAAAAGAGGAAGGAGAAAAGGCATTGCACTGACACTAATAATAAAATACTGTCCTACCTGGTCTCTGATGATAGCGTTGAGGTTGTAGATATTCATGGGCTCCCTGCGCAGCTCACCAGCTGGCTCCAGGGCAGGCGATGATGATGATGATGATGATGAAGAGGCACTGATGCTGGGTGAGCGGGTCGGAGGCGTGCAGGGCGGCAGGCTCTGCTCGGAGGGCACTTGGAGGCCCTCCTTGTCCCCCTCCTTCTCCTCTCTTCTCTCCTCCCCAGATAGGGGCTCCTTGGATGGAGACTGTGAGGGGCTCCGTGACTCCGAAGGAGTTAAGGTTGTCGAAGCGACAGTGGCCAGCCGCCTGGCGAGGCGTGGTGTGAGGAGAACTTTGCTGTTGTCCGCAGACATGGCTTTAAGACTGGCACTGAGGCCTCGAAGCCCTCTGCCTTGTCTGGAAGAAAGACAAAGTGGATTAGATTTTGTAACCTATAGAACCTTTATTATATTGGTGGATATCTGCAGCATATATTTACCAACTCAGGAGTTTGAGCCTACCTCTTTCTGCTCAAATACAGTCATCTCTACTCATTCCACCACAGCAGCAACCAGATGGAAATGCACTAACTTTGTATTCTAAAAATGAAATAAATGATGGCTCCCAAGGCAAACTGGACCCAGATAAGGAACCAGGCTACAGCCAGACTAAGAATTTTGCCATATGGATGACCAAGGCAACTTCTCAGCTATGCCTTGCTAGTGTGGTAGAACTTGCTGATACAAGTGGTGGATGATGCTGTCAAGCCTCAGAGGAAGGCCTTTTAGGCATAGCTATCAGTCTCTGAAGGCCCTAAATGCAGCTTTTGTACTAGTGTAAGCAAAAACTTACATGTAGAAAAAGTTCAAGATGCCAAGACTTTCAACAGTGCTCATGAGAGGGGAGGCGAGAATTTTTTTAAGCAGATGAGGCTACCTGGTGACTCTGAATGAGGATATAATTGGGAAATGGAAGGAACACTCCTGAGTCCAACTGATGCATCCTTCATTGAGAAGGCTGAGAGAGAGGGTTTGGGGAAAACCCTCTCTGCAAAGACAATAGCAAGCTAGACAATTGTAAGCTTTGTGACAACAAGGAGCTAGGGGTGAAGGAGTTGAGATCTGGTGTGTAAGCTCCAAATATATAGGCCACATCCACACTAATACGTTTTCATTTTAAAACAGCATTTTTAAACAAAAAACAATGTCCTTACACACGAGAGTTTCAGCACAGTTACAAGATTAATCTCGGTCCATACTAACACGCCTGAAAATTCATATCACATGACCATTCATGTGCACTGGGCATGCACATGCCCATGTAAACAGGAAGCAGAGTGACTATGCTGTGGTTGGTTGATTGGTAACGGAAAATACAATGGAGATAAAGAAAAGTAAGACCAGAGATTTCTTTGCTTGGATTGACGAAGAGGTGGAGCTGTTGCTGAAAGTAACACATGAGTATACGGCAGTCAAGGTAGCAGGAAAATGGATTGGGAGTTCTTGCAAAGTAAATATGGCGACATATCAGAACAGTACCGAATGCATCATCCATGGCTGGAGAGGATCCATGGCAATGGGAAATGAGTTACCCCATGAGAAGGATGAAATCACAAATATGGTATGTAGATCTAGCCATAACGTTTTGGCTTGACATACTGTGACTGATAAGACCCAATCAAGTGGCAAATTTGTGTCATCCTGACTTAAAATAAAGGTTCCTGGAAAAGCTGACCATTCCTAATTTTTTGGTTATGATAAAAATAAAGAATTAAAGATTATTTAATTCTTTATTTTTATCATAACCAAAAATAAAGAATTAAAGATTATTTCTCAAGTGGCCCTTCCTCTAATGCAGACTCCACAAACTTTGCCTCAATCTCTATAACTTTGAGAGACCTTTCTCTACCATTTGATGCTGCCTGTATCCTACTAATAAAACAACAGTCAAACCTGTAGTAGTCCAGCATGACACGGTTGGGTGTCTCATTGTTGCACAGGCAGACGTGGTGGTAGAGCTGGGCAAGCTCCTCGCTCAGTGTCACCAACTCATCCTGAGCTGCGGTCAACGCACCCTGGCTCTCGTTGGCTGCTAACTGAGCAGCCTGCAACTCCAACTCCAGGCTGGAAATCTGAGAGAAGATGAGATAAAATCCTTTATCTCTGTAACTATTTCTCTTTCTATTCAGACACAGTCAGTACGATAGTGAAGTTACCTTCTCCCGTCCCTCCCGGCAGCTCTTCTCCAGTGAGGCCACCTGTCTCTCCACTTTCTGGAGCTGACCACCTCGCCTTGGCCTCTCCTCCGCTGCTCCCTCTACACACTGAGCCAGTCTGTCACGGAGGACTTTCACCTCCGCTTTGAGCTCCACCACCTCTGTCACAGCCACACGGTACTTACATTGCAGGATCTCCAGACCTGGCGTCTGGTATGAAAATACCTGACTTTTGTTCATTGTCTCACTTTTATCCTCATCAGTATCTCCTTCATCTTCAGCCTCATTGTCATCCTTGTTCAGCTCCATCACAGCCTCAGCATTGAGCTGAGAAGTGGCACTGACATTGACTTCCTGGTTGAGGCGGGCCCTTCGATGCAGGCGGCGGAGGGTGGTGACTCTCCGGCTAAGGCGGAGGACTTTTTCATGCTGCTCGTTCAAGGCCCCTTGGGTGTGCTGGAGCTGCGTCTGAGACTCCTGCAGACTGGTCATTAGTGAGACCTTCTCACGTTCAACCTGAAGAGGGCAGCAGCAAGATTAGGGAGAGGTACAGCATTGATGGTATGAGCCCACAAATTTTCAGAACTTTTGTACAGGCTCATATCATTTAACACATGAAATTTAGAGTTAGTCTGAAATTGGCATCCACTGGGGTCCATATCACGTTCTGCAGCTTTGTCTTCAATTATTGTACTGTCATTTGAATATTCTAAAAACTGCTTTTGGTAAAGGCAGGGTTCAGATAACAGAGAGTGTGCACCAACTCCCCATTAACTTTCCCCAATCCATTCATCACAGTAACCAAAAGGAGAAATCTGGACTATATCAAATCTCTGCTAATGCAGCCCAGTTGAAAGAAAATGTTGGCATTATACATTTCTACAAACCACAAATACGTGGCATTTGTATGTTTCATACACATCATATCAACATTTGACATAGTATTTGAGCTGAAGCGAGAGGTGGAGGGGATAATGAAATATGTGACAGCTGCAGACCACTGTTTGAGACTGACAAACAACAAAAATACACATATCAAAATAAGAAAAAACATGTTTGTGTATTGTTCTACCTCAGGTAGGGGTATCTGAAAAACAAAAGCTCTTCTGAGGATTTGTACCTGCATTAACTGTGAACTTGATGTCATTTTAAGGTATGTGTACATGTTTCTCTTCTCAAACCTAACCAGAGCAACTTTGAGATACCATATGAATTGAACTATGAGAATATGTTGATCACATTTGTCCCTCCATCCGCCCATGACCCTAATTTCTCACCTCATCCATTGGCCTTCATTGCTCATTCTTCATCCTCACTCTTCGTCCCTGAACCCTCATCTATTCATCCCTCACTCTTCATCCTTTTATCCCTTCATCCCTCAATGCTTATCAATGCATCCTTCACCATTCTTCCCTTAACCCTCATCCAAGTATCTCTCTACCCTTATTCCTTTATCCCTCACCCTCACTTTTCATCCCCTTAGTCCTTCATCCCTTGTTCCTCAACCCCTCAGTAGTACTGGTAGAAGCATTTTTGTAATTACTCCGAGTCCATAATTTGAGCACCTTCAGACAGTTACATACACATACTTCAGAATTGTGTCAAGAAACACAGCTTCCTCATTCTTCTCAGAGAGACCTCTGTGTTTGGCACAGCGCTGGCAAGGGAGTTGAATGTGGCTCGATCACATCTCTTACCATCTTTACAAACAGAGCACCTCCACAACCAGACCTAACTACCTAACATACACTAAACCATCAAAAACTGTCCCAGGTCTTTTAAATAGGGTTTTTCCCTCATTAAAGTAGATACTTCAGGTTCCATTGGGTATAATAAAACAATACTGTAGCACAAAAGTGGATTCATTAACATTTTAAAAGAGCGGCCTTGACAGCAGCAGGAGCAGAGATGAAACCCACCCCTCCACCGGAGAGTGGTCGATAGTGTAGTGTGTCAGCTGAGATATAAATAAACTCTTCCTGTAGCTCGACCTATCAGCAAAGCAGCAGGAGACAGGAATGGATGGGATTACACCGACAGGAACTGAAGCAGATGCACACACACATGGATGTGTGTATACACACATTTTACAGCTTTGTGGTGATCTGATCATGATCTGATGCAAGTAATTGGTTCTATGCTTTGAAGAATGCGCTGAGAGTTTGGAAACATATGAGAGAAAGGTTTTAGGAGCGAAAACAAGACTGAATGTGTGACTGTGTTTGTGTGAGGAGGAGACAAAGGGATAAAGTGAGAGACAGAGAGCTTTACGCCATGGGAATACTGTATGTCAGCAGGGTTTTACAGTAAATGATTCAGAAGCCCTGGTTTTTTAAAGAGGAGCCTGCTGCAGGATTATGAATCCAGCAGACACAGAAAATGAATAACTGTGAGATGTTTTTACATCAATACCAAAATTGACACAAATTAACCACTGGTACAATTGAAGAAGAACAGAGGAAAATGTTGGCACTGTACATAACGGCAAACCGCAGATTTGTTACATCCATACGTTTTCATACATATCATATCTAAAGTGATGTAGTATATGACCTGACTTTGTCACCAGGAAGCGGAGGGAATGGTGGACTGTTTTAAGGACTCATCACTGTTTTTCCACTGTAATAGTGCCACACAAGCAATTGTTTTTTTACTGAGATATTGCTGCATTTCCTGCAGGGACTGTGCCCCCACAACAGGGTATTTTAAGCCAAAACATATTGTTTTTCTAGTCATAACCAATGGGTTTTTATGCCTAAACCTAGCCCCATGTTACCACTGTGTTGTTGAAATGTTTAAGTTTAAAGGTATCTGCTACCTAATAACATACAAATGTAAGGTATCCATGGTTTGCAGAAATATACATTTTTTTTTTTTTTGGGGCTGTGAACACTAAGATTAATCTCATGTCTGTGAGTTAAACCAACATCCTGCAAAATTCACCTAAAAAACACCTATCCAAGGCTTACCTAAGGTTGACTGAAAACTGTTCTTGTTCCATTTTTAGTATACGTACATGCATGGTCTCATTTGAAAGGTAACACTGAGCTGGCAACAGTCACTTAAAATACAGTACAGTCACTTACAATCACTGTAAGTGCTTCTGTCATAGAGTTGTACAAGTTTCAATGCACTGAAATAAATGGTTTTTTTTATCTTCACCTGAATATTTTCTGAATAAAGATGCTTCAGATGACTAGAACTAGGAGGTATTTGGTGGGAAACACGATGGGGCATATCAAAAAGCCTCACATAGTCCAAATTCAAATTTGATAACAATATCACAGATAATGAACCTTCACATATGTTTTTCTAAGGTTTTGTCCGGGCAGGCCCTTGTAAGGTTTTATTTGATGATTTGTTGTCAGAAGAGTACCTCTTAGAGATACATGTTAATCAGTGAGCTTCATTGAAAGTAGACAGAATTTCTGGGGTGTGAACAGGCCCCCTGCTTACAGTCATGTCTCTCTAAAACCAAGCATTGCATGTCCCAGAAAATTCTTCAGCTAAATGGAAAAAAAAATCAGCGATAATTGTATTTGGTCCTCCACACTCCATCCCCACTATAGAGAAGTGCCTCAGGCCCCTTGTCAGCAAATATCAAACTGGCAGCTAGAAACCTGGGTGGAGTCTTTGACAGTGACCTCTAATTTGACAAACAAGTCACAAGAATAATGAAATCACGTTTCCTCCATCTTAGGAGCATCTCCTAAATCAGCTCTTTCTTCTCTCATGCAAATCTCAAAAAGGTTATATATGCTCTTATATCATAACATCTTGACTATTCAATGATGACCAGTCACCACTTGACTTTTTTCAATTGAGGCATCGATAAACATTGGGTGACGTCTTGCCTTTGTGTTCTGAAAACTGTTCTTTTCTATATATTGAGTCAGGTCAGCACAGAATCAGAATCAAACTCTGTAGATGGGCGATGGAAACTGTGGCTTTGGTGATAAGAAAAAACCCTTTTTGTTCTGGGTATATGTTGAACACACTGTTGTTTAATTCACATTTAGCTTAGTCCAATTGTCAGAAATGTTACAGACTCAAACCATGCAATAGGTACCAGCACTTTGCAAGGACAATTTAGAAAATGCCAATTTAACATTCTTCAAAAACAAAACAGCATTAGCTAAATTGAAGGCAAATTTCTTTCTAAAAGAACTGCCAGGGGCGGTTGGTGGATGAGAAACAGCCCAATGGCTGTCCTTAATGGCTGAAACAAGTAGGCATGTTTTTAACTGCTACTATGACTGAATAGCCATGAGATAATAAAGGCTTTTAAATTATGATCCTCTTCCCTCTAAAATAGTTGGATCCCCAAACTGAAGTGCACCAGAGGGACACCTTTTTCACACCCAAGCAGCACTCTATGCATACTATTTTGTGACTTCATAGTTTTGTTGCTCCCTTATGAGCCACAGCACAGCCTCAGATCTTCGGGAAGGCCCAGCTCAAAACTAAAGGTGACTGGGCTTTTGCAGTTAGGCCCCTCTGCTCTGAAACTCCTTGTCTAAAGACCTGAGACTTGCAGAATTAACTTTTAAATCACTTTTTAAAACTCAATACTCAGTAATCAGTGCATCATCAGTGTGTTGTTTGCTCCATCTAACACTTTCATACTGTGCCCGTGCTCCCAAATCCCTAATGCTGGCTCTCTCCAAGTAAATACTTGGGTGATAAGGCAGTAGACTCACCGTCATCAGCTGCTGCTTGAGCTTCTGGATTTCTGTCATGTTCATCTCGTTGAAAAGGTCCGCTGTTGCTGCCCCTTCAGCTTTCCGGCCCGGCCCTCGGCACTCTCCGTTAGCTCTGGGCACCGACCCTGCAGCTGTCCCTGCTCCTGTCCCACCCTGGAGGTGGCCGTTACACCTTACAGAAAAGAGTAGAGTAGAGCGTCTTTAAAATCCAGGAGACTTACTTTGCTTCCTAAATGTCAAGTATGGAAAATTAGAATGGTTTATAGCCAGTGCAGCAGACTACAAAGAGTACAAGTCTGCAGGCCAACATGTGATAGAATTATATCTTTATCAAAGATCTTTTCATACTGTCAATAAATGTGCAGACTCAAACCGATAGTGAATGTATCCAATAACAAGTAATGTGTGTATCAAAGCCTGATATATCTTCTCCCTCTGTGCCACAGAGCTCCACTGCTGTCCAAGAACTAATAAAAAACACATGAGTGAGACACACTGTTGCACAGGGTGACATGTTTCTTCACTACTATGAACACACACTGTAGTTTATTGCAATCCCACATGCACTGTCCTGCTGCCACAAATACTCACTAATTTTGTGGATTAATCCACTGCTGAAAATAGTCCCCAGCAAATGACACAGCTGTGTCACAGTCCCCAGCTGTTTTTGGAAATTACTGAGCCTGATTACTGATTACTTTTTTTTAAATGAAACTGTATATTTTTGAGCTGATTGTGAAGAGAGAGCCACAGACATGTTTGCTGTTAGCAATGGCAAAAATACAGAATATTACCAGCCTTGTCCCTTTGGGAGGAGACAAAATTAGATTAAATATTTGAGGCTAAGAATGACTTTTAAGGCCTAAAATATAAAACTTTTTAAGACTTTTTAAGGACCTGCAGATATCCTTGTGGGTGCATTTATGCCAAACCATCCATCAGGCCATACATCCTATGACATTTTTGGAGAAACAAAAGAATACTCTTGTAACTACAAACATGTAAACATTACATTCTCTTTCCACATATGTTTTGTGTGTATGTAATATCTACCTCATTGGCTCATCTGTCTGTGGAGAAAGCAGAGTTGTGGGGGTGGCGGTGCCGCTGGGTGGGGCGGAGGTGAATGTCAGGTGGGCACTGCCTGTGTAGGCCACATCACACATGCTGAGGTGGTGGACCAGCTCCCTGCGCAGGTGGTTCTTCTGTTCACGCTCGCTCTTCAGCGACTCAAGCGCCTCCTCCAGCTGGGTGTCTGAGATGTCCTTCAAACGCAGCGCGTCCTGTAACTGGCTGTTGAGGAGCTCTGTCTCCTCCTCCAGGACCTTAATCTCATGCTTCAGGCCTTCATACTCCACCTAAACCAGGGGTGGAGCAACATTAATTAATTGGGAAGAAAATGGGAAGAAATCAGAAGATTGTCAATGTAGTGTGTCACAAATCTGATGGAAATTCTTAATCTACATTTAAAGCTTGAAGTCACTATGTGGGTAGTAAGCGTGCCCTGTTGAGATTTCTTGTCAGTAAACAAAGTCGTGTTTACATCCTTGAGGCCTGTCATGTGTGCTGAATGTACATCCTATCTCATGAAACATTTGCAAAGCAGAATTTTCCACAAATATTAACTTGCAGTCTTCTTTTTCTTAGCTCCTGATGATGCATTACTGCAGTATATTTCTTTGCAGATCACAGCCACAAACTGTTGATCAGCAGCATAGCTTGAAACCAACATAGGAGTGTGTATCATGTCCTGCATGATACAAACAGAATAGTGACCCATTCACAAAGACATTTCTCCATAGAGCAGAGACTGTAAACACTGTCAGAGATAGTCAGCATTTATGGGAACACCTACACATCCTTAAACATCGAGGGGGAAAACAAAGCAATCTCTACCGTACCAAAGAGTTGCTTTATGGCTTTCTGTACATCAAATAAGCTTAAAAATCCAGCGTTAAAGTATATTTTTCTACCTGGACCCTATTTTTCCATGCTTTAGTGTCTATAGGGAAAATATTTATTTTGAAATTGGTCCAGTATTGAATGAGAGCAGCGGACAACGTAAGCATACAATGTAAACCAGGCATGTTCGCACTTCGCACTGCCAATTCATGTTTATGTTTATGTTTATTTTATTTAAGAAGGGACAGTACACATTAATTAACATGACCACTTAAGTCACGTAAATGTGCAAGATTTAGCCATACAGGCTAATTTTCATCTGCAGTCCCTGGCAGGTTGATGGTATATACATATATATATGAACAGGCATTAAAATAACATACAGAAGTACAAAATTTATATCCACTAAAAGTGCTTGGTTTTGTCAGTGACAGGTTCTAATTGTCAACATAAGTGGAAAGGATCCTACAGAGATAGACTTTTTTGTTAGAGTGAAATCCTTTTTGTTTTACCAAAATCACTATTTTCAAACCCACCAGTCTCCATTTAAATAAACTGTAATTTTAACATAATAAAAAATAATAAAAATAAAACTCTGACAAACTGTTGTGGGTCATCTTGTCAATGTTCCAGCAATCACCAACTCTGGTTTGTCTGAAAAAAACCTTAATTCACCCAGTTAGATGTGAAAATGTACTGTCTCTATTCATACTAAAATTACTGTTTATTTAAATGGAGTCTGGTGTGTTTGCGGTGGTAATTTCAGGACTGTTTCTGATAAAACAAAAAACATTATGCTTTATCAAAAAAGTATTAGACTATAAAAGTTGTGAGCCTCCAAAGACCTGTGTGGTTCTTGACAGTGTCAGTCCCTGCATTATGACATTATAGCGCATTGTCAATACATAGGCTAATGACATGTTGTGATGTTAGCACTTCTTAACTGTTTCAAAAAACGATTGGAATTAAGGTAAGTCTAATCATTTATATCTGTAGTAAATGTAATAGTGTCTCTTACGGGAGTTAAAAAAAACACACTTTCCCTGCATTACAGGCTGGGGGAAAGGGCTGATTTCCCCCTCACCAACTCCGCCCTCACCACCTCCTCTTGCTATGACTATAATGGACCTGCATTTGGTAAATGGACCTGCATTTCTGTGGCACCTTTCTAGTCATCTGACCACTCAAAGCGCTTTTACACTACGAGTCACATTCACCCATTCACACACACACATTCATACACTGGTGGCCGAGGCTACGATACAAGGTGCCACCTGCTACTCAGTTTTTAAACACGCTCACACACCGGTGGAACAGCCATCGGGAGCAATTTGGTATCTTGCTCAAGGATACTTCGACATGCAGACTGGAGTAGCCGGGGACTGAACAACTGATCTTCCGATTGGTGGATGACCCGCTCTACCTCCAATCACATATTAACACTTTAAAAATTCTGCAAAACATTTACATACATAGTGGCACATAGAGGCTTAAAACATGTCCCCAGATTCCCCCTGTTTAAAATGTAGATGAGAGGAGAAAGATCTTGTGGGGGAAACACTAAAACCTATATGATATTGTTAGAATGAAAAAGTCCATGTTAAAAAAAACTTTGTCTTTGTTGAGTAACTTGTTTTTTTCTGATTTAGTCTCTATTGCATGGCCATGATATCTTTGTGTACCTGATTCTGTTTGAGAGTCGACACCAGTTTCTGAAGTGAGATGTTCTCCTCCTCCAGCTCGGTGTAGTCCTGGAGCAGCCGTGTCTCTCGAAACTTGTACTCTCTGACCTCCTCTCGCATCCGGCTTCGCTGCAGCTCCAACATCTCGTTACTCTGCTGAGACAGTTCAAGTAAACAGAGCTGAAGCTGCATGCTGTTTATGACGGAGATAACCCAAGAAAATTATGGGAATCAGACTGAAAGTGGCTGGGATTAAGTTTAATTTCTGGGACATAAGATACTTTCATAGAAAGCCATATGGTCACCTAAAACTGAGTACCTCTTGTCAAGCAAGAATGTATGATATCCTAACACTGAACGCTTTACTGTACCTCCCTCAGCTCCTGCAGCAGTGTGCTCAGATGTTCACTGTCAGCCTGAGCACTGGAGGCGGTGGCCCGGCTGTGCTTCAGTGCTGACTGGAGCTCCAGTAGGCGGCCCATGTAGTAGGCCTCTTTGGAAGCAGACTCCTGCAGCAGCGTTTCTTCGTTGGTCTCCCCATCTTCTGCCACCTTACGCTGGATGGAGTAGGCCTGGCCAAATGCCTGGAACATGGCAGGAGAGAAAAGGATGTGTCATTTAAACATGAGATGGGTTGTTTATCATTTCTATTATTATTAGGGATGCATGGTATTATCATCATGTCATCGGAATCAGCCGATATCGCCTTTCAAATAAAATATCCGCATTGGCCAAAGTAGTAACAGAACAACATATCTGAAAGTAGGCCTATGTATGAAGAATATAAATGACAGAAATTAAAGACGGATAAACAGACAGAAAATAAATGTGTGTAACCATTTCACAGTAGGGGTGTGCCATATCATCTTATTCACAATAATACTGGTATAATTTTTAATATGATAAGAAAATTCATATCATGATACTCGTGATACATTGGCTTGTTGACATATGGACGTCATACTGTTATACACTGCAACAACAAGCATGGCTGAAGGCAAAATTATTACAGACTCCACAGTGGTTCCAAAAAGAGGAGCAGCTTCAGTACAGTGGAATAAACTGTGGTGTCATGAATGTTTTATGAACAGCCCCAGACTCTCACACTCTTTTAGTGACATACCGCTCAGAAGGAACTCATTCAGCAGGTCCTCTGGTAGCAGCGCAGTATCTCTCCCTCCCCACTCTCGCTGTATGCACACGGGAGTCAGTGTCATCAAATGATTTGGTCATAAAACTTGGTAATGTAAAACTACATGACTCATGGCTCAACAAAAAATATAAATATGTGAATGTATGAGAGATCATTTTGTTTATTTTTTACTGAATATTTGAGGGCAAACTGTTACGCTGACAGGTAATACTACATCACTTATTTTGTTGCAATTCTATGTTCTTAATTCATAATAAAACATTTTTTTACTCATTTGTTATATAGTCAATAATTTCATTATTGCAAAAATACCCTGAAATATTGTGATATTATTTTAGGGGCATATCGTCCACCCCTATTTCACTGTCGGCTCGCACTGCGTTAATATCCACCTGAGCAACAAAGCAGAAAAAATGGCATGCATAAAGAACAATAAAAGGGCCATTAACCAAAGATAACATGTCTTAAGTGCTTATGATGTAGTTACTATTTTTTTGGTGCAAAAAGACAATATAACATGAAATGCCTATATCCTTGTGTGAAGATAATAGTCACTTTCACCATAAAGTAAAGTTCCATTGATTGTCACACACCTGAGTGTGTGAAATCTGTTCTCCGCATTTGACCCATCCCCTGAGGGAGCGGTGAGCAGCGGCGGTGCCGTGCTCAGGAATCATGTGGTGATCTAACCCCCAATTCCAACCCCTGATGCTGAGTGCCAAGCAGGGAGGACACCCTGACACCCAAACGTTTGAAATTTCAGTGTATTACTTACTAAAGAATAAAGAACGACACTGCACTGTCCTGACCACGGTAAATCCAGAGGCCGTTGCCTAATGGGCAGGAGTCTGAATATAGGGACCTGATAAAAACCTTCAGTGACTGGAGTCACAAGAACTGTCTCCTCCTCAAAACACCTCAAAAACCAAGGAAATTATCATAGATTTCTGCAGGTCCAAGCCCCCTCTTCAGCCAGTGAATACCTGTGGGGTGGACATCGAGGTGGTGCCAAGCTATAAGTATCTAGGTGCACCTGGATAATAAGTTGGACTGGTCCCTAAACATAGACGCTCTCTACAAAAAGGGGCAGAGCTGCTTTTTCTTGAGGAAGCTCAGATCTCTTGACATCTGTAGTAAGATTCTGCAGATGTTTTATCAGTCTGTGGTGGCAAGTGTATTGTTTTATGCTGAAGTCTGCTGGGGAGGAAGCATCAGACACAAAGATGCAAGGCGGCTGGGCAAACTAGTCAAAAGATCTGGCTCTGTGTTTGGAGTCAGGTTGGACACACTGGAGGAGGTGGTGGAGAGATGCACACTGAAGATGTTCGAGGCCATCATGAACAACCCAGATCATCCACTCCACAACACCTTGATGGACCAAAAAAAAAACTGGTGGGTGGCTCCTCTCTCTTCAATGCAGGACAGAGAGATACAGAAGATTCTATATACCAACAGCCATCAGGCTTCATAACTCTTTGACATATAATAGATGAGCTGACAGATAATTGAATTTCCCCTTGGGGATGAATAAAGTTATTAACAAGGTCCTTTACAGAAAAAAAAAACAGTTTTAAGTTCAAAGGCCAATGCTAAAATAACCTACAATGTCCAATAATGACTCCTGCATTGCTGTGTTGTCCTCTTCTGATGTAGAGTTTCCATTCTGGATCCACAGACCGACGTAAACCCAACTGCCTAGCTAGCTAATGGCTAGCAAGCTAAAGTCCACACTAGTTAAAGGTGCTAATGTAGGTACTGTAGCATATTTTCCGTGTTTTAGTTGTGTTAGCTGCTTTACTGCACCTCACAGAAACTCAACACAGTGGCATAGAAACCCCACCACCAACAAATGTTTTGGTGAGGTGTAACTGCAGAGCGACGCAGCTGCACTACCACACAAGTATAAATGCTCATATCAGCGTAGCTACTAGTGTAGACTACAATGTAGGCTCTGTGTCGAGCCTGTGAACAGCAATAAAACAGCCTTTACGTGCCACCACCATACAAGTATAAATGCTCACATTGGCGTAGCCACTAGTGTAGACTACAACATAGGCTCTGTATAGAGCCTGTGCACAACTCTATATCAACCTTTGCTTGCCACCACCACACAATGCAGTGTTTGTGGTCACCTCATGTATTTCAGTCAGACCAGGCTGTGTTAGTGACAGCTGAAGATGCAGCTCTATAGGAGTGACAAGAGAAAGCCAGTGAAGCTGAGGTCCAACATGAAAGGAGTGGTGAGTCAGCGTTAGTGGCCTCATGATCGCCGAGCTGCTCCACACAAGCAGACCATCCTCTGCTCCACTGAACACCGAGGGGAGAAATGTATTGAACTAAAAATCAATAAGAGGGCCCACGCTAGGCTGAGCTTAGAGTGTAGAGAGAAGGAGGGAAAGAGTAGGTGGGAAAGTCTCTCTCTCTCTGCTTTAAACTCCTCGTCTTATGTATCGGCTCGGAGAAAAGTCCAGTCAATGAGTGATTTTGCTTATAGGCATGACTCCAGGAATCACTATGCATGGGCAAAAATGGACCATGCTTTTCCCCACGGGAGCAGAGTGTAAGTACAGTTTACCACAGTCAGCTGGGACCTGGACACCCAGGACTGTTCTCTGTCCCTGTGCTCACTGAGCCAGTGATGCATGCACACATGTTGGGCGGTATTTAGTTAAGAGATTAATGAGCCTCCACTGAAACCTTTTACGCCCACAAACATAATGAAGTCTCCTACAAATTATGTTCATATGCAACTCAGTCTGTTTTAGGCCAAAGTTCAGGAAGACGTCTGATAGGTTTGAAGGTGAATGGGTGTGTAACCATGTGCTGGTGACACTCATTAGTCGTGTTTGTTTCTGACATCTCTTTTTAAAAATCATAACCTGACATCTTTCCCCTATGTTGCTATGCGCAGATATTATGTGAAAAGCTGACTGAAAAACACTGGCAGTGAAAGTCTGAAGTATAATGTCAGTAGTTGTTAGTACTTTGTTCTCTGTATGTTCATTTGATGAAGAGAAACAAAAAAAAGCGTAAACGGTCCACTAATCAATGGAGATTAGAGTCTCTCATAAGTGGGCCCATCCTTCACCATTCCCGTCATTTGACGGTTAATGGCCTCTTCGTTTGCGAGGGCAAGGAGGACGCGCAGTGCCTTGTCTCCCCAGTTGCTCATCTTTACAGTGTCTTTCAGATTTGCGTTCCCTCTTGCCACTAGCTGCTCATTCCTGCTATCAGCTGTTTCCTGTTTATCCAGCGCCAGTGGGTCACACATGCGGCGTCATCAACAGCCAATCCGGCTCTGTGTGTCTAAATGCTCACAACTTGCCGGCTAAACAGCCCAACATACGCTGAAAATCTGGCAGTGTAAAAGGGGCTATAGTTAACCACAGCTGTAAATGCACCGTGCTAACCAAATTAGCAGCTAGCATTAGGGTTAGCTCCAGCCTCTCATTCAAATACGGTAATGCCTGGCTCCAAAAATCCAAGATGGCGATGGTCAAAATGCAAATTTTGAGGCTTCAAATCGTAAGTACACAAACCAATGGGTGACATCACATTTTATAGACTCAGCATAGACTTTATATAGTCTATGCCGCCAATATATGACTGCTGTTTACAGCTCATTTTGCTGCCCTCAAGTTGCCCAAAAAATGAATGCAGGTTTAAAGCCCCTATGTGGTGGATTTAAACAGACTTGTCTGCCCCAGTTAGTAGTATCAGACAAGACACTTTGGCAGACAGCAGGTCACTACTACCACCTACAGATCTGATGTGTGGACACAGATGAATAAGCTGATCACACTATATAGCCCATAACTTATTTTAACTACCATTGTCTAAATGTCCTACAAACAAAACCATATGCCATCAAAATAACTTGAAAGATGTTATAATTGCATAAAAACTATCCACATAGTGACTTTAAGTATGTGAATATGAATACTGTTAGCTGAACAAAGCGCATAGATTTTTGTGTTCAAAAATGTGTCGCCTCAAAAGTGATGCAAAGATGAACTGCAGTTTCAAACATTACAAGAAGCAGGATAATATTACATTGCCATTAAATATTTTTCATTTCTCACGGCTATGATTGTAAAAAGATCCATGAAGGCACCATGAGCATCCAACTGGAAACATTTTATCCCACAGCAGGCAATGAAGCAGTAGTGCAACATAACAGGGACAAATATTGATTTGCCCATGAACTCCCTCTGTAACATTCCACAGCTAATACACTGGAGAGGAGTCGGTAGATATGTATGACCTGTGCAGTGCAGCCATCTGTTCATGGCCATGGCTCTGCCATACAAGCCATTACTTTGACACAGCACACAGCACAACAATACATATGGCACCATAACAACATCCATTCAATACACACAAAAATAACCTCAGGCTGCAACATGCCATCAGAGTGAAATACGACTGACATACATCAGTGTGGAGGAGAGGACACCACAGGAACGCCAGCTACAGAGACTGTAAATTAAACCCAGTTATCAAACAGGATTCTTGTTAGACTTTAGCCTGTGTTCCATTTGATGTATTTGTAAATAAGCTCCCATGGCAGACACTGGAGAGGTGAGGGTTCACCTCTCTATTACATATGAAGCCTAAAAGAACCTTGACTGGTCAGCTGGGGGTGGAGACTGTCACGACAATATGGAGGGGGTTGAAGGAAAGTTTAGTAATCTGCTGTTTTTAACAATATTTCAGTCAAAATTTTGAGTTCAAAATACCATAAACAGACACGTACAACCTGGGGAACAGCTGTAGTTCAGCATAAGAGCACAACTTGTTGGATTGGGGGTTGTCAAAAGGGGCATTTCCCCCTTTACTTTCTGGTCTTGCATGTCAAGAGTGAAATGAGCATGTTTATCTCAGCTGATAAAAAGCTGGAGGTAAGAGATATGTTAATCTACCACTTCTTTCCACTGCAGCTCGGAGAAAAGCGTCCTACTTAGCTGACACAGTGACTTACTGCCAACTGTGACATCATCCTGTCTCAGACTGAAAGAGACAAGGACAGAGAGAGAGAGGACAGGGACAGAGAAGCGGAACAGTGTCCTACTAGCCCACTGTAACAGGACACACTGGCCTCACAGGACTGGAATGAGTGATGAGAGTGATAAAAAAGGATTAATCATATTCATTCACATACATAAGAACACCCACAAAAACACTTTTCATTTTTCCATCTCCCGAACCTTTATTGCACTATTTCACCTCCCTCTTTCACACCATCTATTGTTCTCATTTATCTCTGCCTGTCTCCCCTGTGTCTTCGGTCGGTTGCTCCGCCAGCATACTAATGCAGCTGGACTGAAGATTTTCCCATAAAACCGTCCCTGGCTGAGTAATGCTGTGGGAGTGGCAGAGACATCAGAGTGGGTATATGGTGCAGCAGCTAAGGCTAGCTGGAAGTGTGGGTTTTAAAACAGAGTATTCACTGTGTGGGAAAAGTGGTACCTGCTCTTGCAAACAGTTGATGCTGCAAAATCAGCTCAAGGATTTCTGGTCCACAATGTCCTTTTTTCACAGACACCATCCAGGGATTATTCATTTATCTTAACGAGATAATAGCAAGCTCGAGAGACAGATTTTCAAGAGAAAGAACATTTGCTGGAGAAATGTTTTACTTGTTTGGTTCACAAGATGTTCATTTGCAGAAATATCTAAACCAGTGTGACACCAAGCAGCATCATGCAGCCCTTCATTTGATTTAATTTGAGTCAGCAGCACAGACACACAGATTGACCCAGAGTCAGACAAAGGCAGCATCATTAGTTGGTATTTCTAGCCCCATCATCCTGATGATCTCATTCACATTCTTGCTCTCTGACTATTTCCTTCAGCCCCTTTTCATTTCCAGGTCGTGATGTACTGTTGCTTTGTCATGCCCCCTTGGCGTGTGATACCAACACTGAAAGCAGCCTTTGGCGTCTCTCTAAAGTCCCTGGACAAAAAAACACTTACACCCGCTAACATCTGACTTTGTTTTAAATGGGAAAGGTTACAATCAGCATTGACTCTACAGTATTCACAGGTATTTATCAGCACCAGATCTGGTTGGCTCCAACTGGCAGGGATGGACACATGTCCCCGTGGTCAACATGCTACTTTTCGCCCATTTTCCGGAATGGTGCAATAATGCGCTACCACCAGTTCCATCCATCTCCATCAAAGCACTGCTTCACATGGTTCCAAGTTAGTCTGTATTGACTTTGAAAGAGAGACTCACTGTAACATTGTCACTGGGCTCCATGCTGCTTTCTACTGTTTACTAACCTGTTTTCCAGCATGTTTGTGATGTCAAACATGCACCAGTATAAAACAAAAACAGAAAGGTATACTCATCAACTACAGAGCCGTGAACACAGTTTTGATAAACTGGCAATGATAAAAATGTCATGCCTATTTTCAGCGGGTTTTCCTACATTTAAAAATCCTGCATGTACGCACAAGTTTTGGTGTAAAAATAATATATCAGTTGCATCAAGCTTTCAACTAATTCCAATGTAAACCTGTTTGTGGCAATATTTGACGCAGAGAGCAAATGGCACAGTATAAAGAGTGAGAAACTCCGCAATCAACATGTTCTCACTCCGACCTTGTCACATATCGACTTTAAGTCAGAAACTTTCTTTCAAAATACACTTCCATTTTCACAGGAAATGTACACTTTGCATATAGTCTCTGTCAAAATAAACTGTGAACTGATTATTATTTTTTTTATGTGTATTTAAAAAATACACGTGGTTATGTTTTGCCAACACGCATGTGGCTGGTTTACAATCTTATATGAAGCGAACACGGGCCTCACGGGTGAAAGTCGGTAGTTGTGGGACCGATCCACCACCCCTTGCACCCGCCCTACTCAGACTTCGGCTGCCTTCATTTTCGTTGTTGTTGCGTTTCACTCTGATGCTGCTGGGCATGGTTTAACGATAAAAGCAACTGGCCACATATCATGCTGGGCTTTTTTCATCTGTGTCTGTGCCAGAAGTCACTGACTAAGCACAGGTTTTGATGACTTCGGAGTGAGACCAGGTTGCCACATAGATATGGAGGAAGGGGTGGTGAATGGGTCAAACAAATATGGACTTTAACCCAGGAGACCACAGTTTGTGTCCCATGTGAATCCAAAATTCAACGTTGCTGAATAACGTAACATAGTGTTTTGTAACTTAAGTAGGTACGTCACATGTGAAAGCAAAAGTTATGATGTTTTTTTCAGAACCTAACCAAGAAGTTTTGAAGCTTAAACCTCACTGCAACTGTTTGACAGTGTAACAATCTGTTTCAGCCAGGAGACAGCTGTGCATCTAACATGTTCTCTTCCCAACTCATCAAATATTGCCGCTTGGTCAGTGAACTTTCACATCTACATGTGACGCGCTAGGTATCCTCCTGCATCTGCTGTTGATGTTCCAGGAAGCTGTGTCAATTCATGCTTGCTGCATGCATTGTGTCTTTTCAAAATACACTTCCGTTTTCACAGGAAATGTATAGTTTCTTCTCGTTAGATGCATATAGCCTTCAGTCTGCAGTTTCAAAATAAACTTAAAACATTGGTAAAACAGCTCATATTTATGCCCTTGTGCAACAAAAGCATGTGGTTGGGTTTAGAAAAAAAAATCATCATGGTTTGGGTTATCATTCATATGAGAAGCAAACAGTGACCTCTTGGGTGTTAGTCTGGGGTTTGTTGGACCCCTACACCTGCCCTTCCACCCACCCTATACGGACTTTCCAGCTCCTTATATTACCTTGTTACCAGCCACGTTTCAAACTAACGCTGTCGAGTGGTGTTAAAAAACTGACGTGCCTTTCTCTGCCATATGATTTGCCGTGAAAGTTGCCATTTTGTGGCGGTGGCTGATGTATTTGATGACTTGGGAATAAGAATGGGCTGCATCACATTCAAGCATTAAAGGATGCTTTGTACATCAATATGAAATGCACAGGGGACAGGTGTTGGTATTTGACAACCCTGGAATGAGAACCACTTGTTTCCTTCTTTCTGTCATTGTTCACACTTTACTCCTAAAGGTACATGATATCATCACCCTGAAGACAGACCTGAGTGGCAAACAAAGGTGAGGCTCTGACACACAACATGACATTGCCATAACAGTGAAAAGATGTCCTTGATAAATTTATAGGAACATAAAGTGAGTGAAATTCATATAAATATATATGAGAGTACATTTATCACATGATGATAGCAAATGAAAATAGCTGGGACACACTTAACTGCAAGGAAAGGCTTTTTACATTTCAAGGGACGTTAAAACCTTGTGATAGTGCAACTATACTAACACTGGAGGCTGCAGATCAGCAAGCCTGCAACTGTCCACTTCCAGACTCTCATTATGTACCTACTTTGAACCACAGACAACAGTAACAGAGCCTAAACCTTGACACTGATATGTTAGAGGAGTGCAGGTGTTTTGGCCTGTAGTCTGCTGTGTCATTTCTCAGTGAACCTCCCACCATGACGTCTGGTCAGATCGATAGTCACCGCATGCTAAATATCACTGCCAGTGTGTGTGTGTGTGTATCCAACCCCTGCTGGGTGAGTAAACGCAGATGGGCTGCCAGTAATATGAATCAAGGTCAGTTCACTGCCATTGCTAGTGCAATAGATGCAAAGAAACACACACACATTCACACATGATTATTTAAAGCCTTTCCCTCCTTGCGGGGAGTCTGATTTAAAAAGCAGGCAGACAGCAAGCATTCCCTAACCTTTCTAACCTCTTCCTGGCATCTGATGGCACCTGCACCCCAGAACCTCAATCACTGGCTTCAGATAAAAACTGGTTTAGACAAAGTTTACATCAGCTGTTATCTAAAATCATTTGTTTAAAAAGTTCTACTTTGGTGATCTTAAGTTAGAAAATGAACAAAATGTAATTTCACTGCAGAATTGCAAATGAGATCTGTTGTAACTGAACTCTTCTGCCAAACATTCAAAAAAGTCTGAATTATCTGACTCCCAGTGGAGACAGAACCAGCCTCCGGGCCAATAATTAAGCATTTGCTTGAAGAGTGCTGATGTTGTCCCTATAAAGAGGCATCCAAAATAACAGCTAGGGATTGACTTGTGTTGGCTTCCCACATATTCAGTGCCTCCAGACTTTGCTTCCAAAATCTGTTTAAAGATTGACAACTGAAATTATACTTTTATATAAGTGTAATATAAGAAATAAAGGCGCTGACTAGAACTACGTATATAGGGTTCTTCAGCTAGTCCCAACAGGAGAACCCTTTTTTCGTTCCTGGTAGAACCTTTTATAAGGGTTACACCCAAAACAATTTCAGAGGGTTCTACCTAGAACCTAAAACTATCTGTGAAAGGTTCCACCCAGATCCCCTTATGAGAGGCTCTATGGAGAACTTTATCTCAGGGTTCTATCCAGAACCTTTCCACCTTATAAGGGTGATAACAAGAACCCATTCAGGGGGTTTTACCAAGAACTTTTGATATCCCAAGTGTTTCTTCTAGAATCCACCCAGGGGGCTCTAAAATAGTAAATGACTACATTAACCATAGATCTCTCTCCAACTAATCATGGTTTTAGTTTTAACAGGTTACCCTGCCTGGAGCCAAGAGAACCACATCCAGCAGCCTTCAGCTTCATGAAGCTCTTACTGGGCCAAGGCTGATGTGGTCAAGCACAACCCTAACACTCATGGTTCACAGTCGCATTTTTAGGGGGTGGAGATTTCATGAAATCACTACTATTGCAGCCTTTACTATTTCAATGGGGCAGTAGGGTTGGGAACTGAAACTCAAACCCAACGCAAAATGCCAAGTATCGCGTACCCGTAAAAAACGAGGAATTTTGGCCGACTGCATCACATTTTTTTGGCATGAAATGATAGTAAAGATATTAACTATGACAGAACACAAGTGAAATGAACTGAACGGGGATTCAAGATACATCTACATGTAAAAATACCATTTGAAACATGTTAATTCAAATGTTTACAAATTTGAATAGTTGAGGGTGTGGATCTTTTAATACCTATGCTTTCAATGATCACTGAAAAACTCTTTTTTCCAAAAGGGGTTTTTAGATGAAAAGAGTTCTTAGAACCCTCAGTTTTACAAAGAACTCTTAAAGAAACCTTTGTTCCGAAAAGCGTTTTTAAAGAAGCAAATTGTTCTGGGTAAAACCTCAGCCTTTCAGGAAGAATCCTTATTTTGAGAGGGTACGCACAGACAATGACAAATATGACAAATTTAAAAAATTTGACAAATATACTGTACCTCCTAGTTACTTGAGTGTCACAAAAATTCTAAGGTGAAAATTTGTTGCTGTTCCCTTTAAAAATGATGAAACTAAAGCCTATGTGGTGTGATTAGTGAGCTCCTAAAGGAGATAATCAGAGTTATGGCCTTCATCTAAAGGAGAGGATCTTTCCCTCCCGTCCTTTCTCTCTCCACATTAGTTGTTATCTGTGTGAACAGCTCGAAGACGCATGGATCAATATAAACCCTGCAGCCATGAGAACAATGTCCTCTTTAATCTGGTACTAAGAGATGGAGAAAGACAAAGACAGCAGCAGAGGAGGAGGGAAGGAGAGCCAAGGAGAGGAAGAAAGACATAGAGAGAAGGACATAATATGAGATTCTAGCTACTAGACACGTGCACTTTTAGCTAGAGTGTTATGGACCCAGGAGGAGCTGATGTGTGTGATGTATTCTGTACTGTGACAATCCTTTCCTTTAAATGGTCTGTAGCATTTTCTGTAGGTAGGGCTATTTTCCTTGTCTGCTCATTAAAACTGCTCAGTTCTTCTTCTGGTTATTATCTCTGCTAGGTGTGAGCCTAGAGAGCATCATGCATTTGGTTGGTTTGTCAAAAGCTATTCTTGCATGCTACTGTGCTACTGGACCAAGCAGCCTATTATTATCATATTTTGTTATTTTAATATTTTGTTTGTACATTTTTGCACATCTACTGGACCAGCCAGCCTATTATTATTATATTTTGTTATTATAATATTTTGTGTGCACATTTATGACTGTATGCTAAAGGACTTCTGGTTGTTGAAGTGATTCTATTTTCTTGACTGTTTTACCATGAATGACTGCTGACTCCTCACTCCTCTTAACCAGCTAGTAGTGGCTGCAAGTGATCAACAAAATCACATGGTGAAAAGGCATTTCCAGCAATCAGCTAGGCTAAAAGCTCTGGACTATATAAAAATATTGGACATAGCCACCATGACTTCACCAATTGGTTCGTGGACTCCTATTTTAAGCCTTGAGTTTGACATTTTTGCTGTTACCATTTTGGATATTTTGAGCCAGAAGTGACCATATTTGGTAGAGCTGAGGGGGAGCAAGGGATGGATTTGACTCATAGACTGTAGCAACCGTACCCACCCATAATTATGAGTAACTTTAAGGGCTCTAGTTTCGCAGACCGGGCTAGGCGGGGGCGCAGCGCACCTGCACTTCGCCAACTGAGTGTGGCCAGGCGGATTTTGCAAGTTTGGCACACCGTGCGCCTGGCGCAGCTACTCCTCTTTCCCACCTCCGTCCCTCCTATCTGCGCAAGTCGGAAAGAGGGAGGAGAGAAGGCGTGGAGAGGGTTTTACACACATCACACCAATCAAATGAGCCCCTCTCCTCGCCCTTAAATGCGCCGCGCGAAGGTGTAATGAGAGTTTACTCAATTCGCCATGGCAGAAGAGAGCAGCAGCGTCAGACGGCCAAACTTCTCCCGGGAAGAAAGGAGGTCCAAGCTCGCAGTGTCCAAATATACGGAACTGCGAGCAGACCTCCACGGGCTGATGATGCAAAGGTAGCCTGGGAGGAGGTCACCACAATTGTAACTCAATGTTGCGTTTCTCTCGTGCGCACACGCTCTCTCTTTCTCTCTCGCAGTCTCACTCTGTTTCTTTTCTTTTGACTTTTCTAAGATGACAGATGCTGAATATATACTCCCTATCTGATGCTGTGGCTGTTTGTGGTTGGCTGAGAGGGATGTGAACTCATTAGTTATTATTATATTATTACGCGTGCCAAACGTGCCAAATGGTGCCAATCCCCTTTGATCTGACATCAGATGTGACGGGACAGTCAATACAGAGATACATTTATGTGCTGATTGCAGATAGTTGCATTGAATAGTGTTTTTTGGGGTATTTATTGCATCGTTAATGTGCCTGACATTCTGGAAACCTGCCTGTGAGGTTTTGGTGACGTGTGCGCACTGTCCGCCGCTCAGCCAAACTTCGGCTTACACCAGCTGCGCTCCGCCTGCGCTGACAGTAGACCTGGTTTCAGCTGGCGAGCTTTTAGCGCACCTTCGGCGAAGCCTTTTGGCACGAAACTGTCACTGCGCCAAGCTGGATCTGTCGACACCTCCCTCTGCTGCGCCGCCACACCCATCTCAGCGCACCTTGGTCTGCCAAACTACCAAACTGAGCGTGCCTCGGGTTGTGCTGCTCAAAACTAGCTCTGCGCGGGGTTCGCCACCCTGCGCCACTCTGCACTGCGCTGGGAAACTAGAGTCCTAAGCCTTAAAGAAAACGTTGTCATAACAGGGGTTAATTAATAATATGGACCAAAAATCTTTTCCGTACCAGGCTGTAAACGTGTATTTCTGCTGTTAAGATGGGCATTTTAACTTGGAGGTCTATGGGGACTGACTTTGAAAATCTCACCAGGTGCGGTTATTGTCTAGAATGGCTTAAATCAGCTACGGTCGCAAATCTTTGTCAAAGCCATATAAATTGATCAATTTATTTAATACAGTGTGAGGGGTGAGCTGGAAAACTAATGATGAAAATAGTAGAAAGCCTTTAGCCTATTTAAAAAGTAACACATATATGTGTTATGTTAGAGTGTATGAGTTGTCTGGACATGGTTCTCAACATTGACTTGGCTAGCGGCTAACAGTGCTAACTCCATAAACAATGCTAAACAATGGCAATTGTGCTGACAGAGCTAATGGTGTTAGTCCAGGGAGAAACTGGAAGGTGGGGCGCTAGGATTTCATGATATTAGCTGTTATCGCAATATGAGCACAGTGAAAAGCGGCAGCAGTGAGCTAGCCAGTGGGATACACATATGCATACAAGTCCGGACCAGCTTAACAAAACAAACCACAAAGAAGCTCATACAACACCCACAGAGGGAGTGATACTTCATTCTCTGCTAACGGCGCCATTACTCCACTATATCTTTTATAACAAATAGCTGTTTGCTCAAGGCTAGCCATTTTGGTGCCCTAAGCGTAATTGCTTTTTCACCTGCCCAAACCACTGTCCCTGCTACTGATTAGGGCAGAGGACAGATAAACAGCATTTAACTTCAGTTCAGCCTTGCTTGCTTTCTGGGATTGTAATATAACTTTTGGCCCAAATTCTAATTTTCCACATGCAATCCACAGAATAATGACAGGGAAGTCCCATCATGTCCCTGAAGCAAAATTAACATATCTAGCAATTATATCAGATTGCCCATAATGCTCTAACAGTGCTTTTTGTAGTTGTGCTTTATCTTAAATTTAAACAGCTCATCATTATGACCATGATTTATGATCATTAGCAGTTTTTTTACCAACTCCAGCACTTGATGCCCTGTGCACAGAACATGATGCACGTGTATGTAGCAGCAGCGCTGGGTTTGCTGTTATATTAATGCTCTAAATGTCGCACGCAGAACCTTTAATATTGTTTTATTGTTATTATTGCTGAACACAATGCCAGCATAAAACTGTAGCAGATTTTTCCCAGTCCTCCTAATTACCACTGTGCCACTGCTTCTCTGCACCTGTTAACAATGGAGGTGGCTGAGGCAGCTAAAATCACTGATTAGAAGTGGTGTCCATGTATTTTTATATCTCACATAGAGTACCTGTATGTGTGAAAGCCAAAAGGCCATTGCTTTATCAGATAGATAGTTGTTCTAGTTGAAATTGACTTTTATGGAGAACAGAAAAAAGATGTACTGATATAAACAAATCTTAGAATGTGAAGAATTCTGGAAGAAGGCTGTACAATACTTCTTCACTTAATGTGCTATATAGAGCATAATTTCCATAAATCAGATGTTCACTTCAAAAATACTTATACTTGACCAACTTGACACATGTCTAGTGTCATGGTGTAGTGGAGAGGAAATGAAATACAATCAGGTACAGCAAATATTCCTCATGGGCTTCTGTCAGTTCACTCTCCACCTCTTTTGTTCTCAAGACATTGCAGCCGGGGTGAGTGCGTGTGTATGTGTGTGTGTGTACGTGTGTGTGCGCGCGCGAGAAAGAGCAAGACAGAGGGTGGGGAACGGCCACACTCGTCTCATATCCAGTAAAGACTGTGTAATCCTAATGGGAAAAGTGGGAAAAAAACGAATGATAGACACACCGCTCCATCCATCTCTTCCTCTCTAACTCCATCATCACTCTTTCATCAGCTTCCTGTGTAGTGTCCACAGCTGTCCAACAACCTCTCCTTTCCTCCCGTCACCTTCTGTTAAATTCAGGAATAAGAAAGGTAGAAAGGAATGAGAGAGCATGCAAGGGAGAGCAGGAGGGATGGAGGGAGTAAACGGTGAGGGGGAGGGGTCCTTTGTTTTATTTTTCTATCCAACATTTTCATCCCTCTTTTGTTTAAAAAGCCACGCCCTTCCGATGACTCCACCTTTTCATCCACCAGAACAAAACTGAAGACAAAAAACCAACAGGGAAAAGCAACCAAGTGCTTTGTGATCGAAAACAACACAACGTCTAGCATCCACATACCTCAGCTTTAAAGGAATAGTTGAGCATTTTGGGAAATAACCTTATTCACTTTTTCTCCCAAAAGTGAGATGAAAAGAACAATATCAGTCTATATCGTCTATAATATAGTCATATCACAGTTACTAGTTTCCACTTTAATGTCAGAGTTATGCAATTTTGATTTTCTGAAAGTTGGTCTATTAATCACTTAGTTGATTCACAGAATATTAATCAGTACATATTTTGACAATCAATTAAAGGTAAATTAGGCATATTTTTGCCTTAACTTATTATTCTAAGGTAAATGATGATTGCACAATGTAATGTCTACAGAATGACACCATCAGTGGTTAGATTGGTTCCCTATAAGCCTCACTTTCGCTGTGAAATTCTGTCAGCCGCTGGGTAGGATCTGCCGGGGAAATGAATTAACGGCACAAGGGAAGTCTGTCAACCATTGCACAACCAAAATAGGAAGAGGATAGCACTTTTATTTTCCCCAGTAGCTATCGGCAGCTATCCCCAGCTCCAAATAAAGGTGTTGCAATTGCACATCCTATGTCATTTCTCAGGGAGGCAGAGAAGTCACCAACACATCATCTAATCATTGGTCGTCTACAAAATCTCGAGGCTTGTTATTCAGACACTGACTCTGCAGTCCGTTCTAGCTCATCTTGTGTTTAATGCTTCTTTCCTCTTCTTTAAAAGCCTAAATTCTTATACAGGAAACACTAAAACATGGAGCTCTGTGGTCAGGAATTAGGGATGTCAATGGTCAGGCTGTTCTCAATCGCCATTTGTATGTTTTCCTACAAAAAGTAATGCACCAAAATTTGTATATATCCCATATAGTGAGCCTTTAATTAGTGTATAACACGGATGTTCTGAAAGACTGCAATCACATGACCAATGAGCTTATGGAATAAAGAAGGAGGCTGATCTGGGGGGCAGGTTGGAGTCATGGTAGGGTCACAAAATAAAGGACTTTCCCCAGGAGACTTGTGTTCAGTACTGTGTGAACTCTGAGACATTTTAATGTACGTCCTCACTATGTTTCATTTCCTAAATCTACCCACAGTAACTTTACTTTCCTAAACCTATCTCTGTAACTTCATAGCAATAATTACATAACTTTACTGTTTCCAACACTGACAAAAATGAATAAATCATCACAAAAGACAATGAATGTCTGAATGTCTCCTAAGAGTTACTGCAGTTCAAGGCTAGATCACAAAGTTTCTGAATGGGACAGGATCGCAGCAGAGCCCTCCTTGGGATAGCCCATCAGTTTCAAGCATGTAGCCTTACATAGATATTAAACATTAGTAAGGTTATGTCACATGTGACATTGTAGATCCCAAAGTTAAGTTCTATTTTGTCTACTATGTCAGATTTTTCTCATCAGTCCTGTTCAGCGCTTTTAGGTGAGACAGACTGGCACACACAGTTCCGCAGTGTATTTAAATATAACATATAATTAACATCACATTAATTTTTCTTTACTTGCCTGCTAAGACAGCTGCATGAGGCATTCCACTTGCCCGAGCACACACTTTACTTATCCTGGGCAAGTGTTACTGTCTGGCCCTGGCGCCACTGGTATTTCATTTTATTATACATTTTTGTTTTGTTTTGTTTTTTTACTTCAAAATTAAGCAGAATATGTATTGAGCTGTTGAAGGCAAATATTAACAGAAACTGACATCCCTATCAGGAATCATTATCAAATCACCATGACGTCATACTAAATGAATAATTCACCAAGCCCGCTCTGCTCTGTTTAAGTGTGTGTGTGTGTGTTAGAGAGGGAGAGAGAGAGAGAGAGAGAGAGAGAGAGAGAGAGAGAGAGAGAGAGAGAGAGAAACACACTTTTTCAGACATGCATCTTTCAGACAGCCAGTCTGCCCCTAAGTGCTTCAGAGCATGTGGCTGTGTCACATACATAAGACACCACAGATCCAGGGTCTGTCGAGGCACACAGATTAAAGGAAGAATATCTGTTATATCTTATGCAACACAATCCAATACAACACAACTACAAACTACAGTCTAAGAAATTACAGTTGAATCGACTATCTGTGACACAGAGGCCTAATTTCACTTGACTCAGAATGACTTTCCAGTTAATAATTTTTGCAGCCCTCTGCATTTTTTCTTCCCCAGTATCTACAGAGGAGCAATATCCCTGAACACACTGCATCCGTGGTGACAACAACATGAGAAGGGAGGTGTCCCGCTGGCTGTGTGACGTCACAGAGGAGTAACAGAGCGTCTCTGGGGGTCACTCGGTCTCATTCTGTTTTTAGCCTCGACGGATGCACTGATGCACTCGTTGCATTTTTCATCACCGCTCCACTCATCACACCCACCAATGCATCCCTTCGCAACGCTGTTTCAGAATGGAGCCACACACTACCTTTCTGTGAGCCATTTGGCCATAAACTTACTGACTTACTGTCACCATTACATAAGAAAAACAGAACAACAAATATCCGCACTTGAACTGGTTTAATAACTGGTGCCCACATTTTCATTCATGCTTTGCACCATCCATTGTATACACTTCACTTCCCTTTATTCTTATCTACATTTATCTTTACGTTGTCTTATTTTATTTCTCTAGTAGCTCTAGTAGCTGGGATAGGCTCCGGCCCCCCTGCAACCCTGAAAAAGGATAAGCGGTTATGGATAACGAATGAATGAATGAATGAGCATATGTAGGTCTGTTTTATTTTATATTCATACTATGTATATATTTATTTAACCAAGCAAATAGCAACCTCCAGAGCTGAAAAACGAAGGCAACGTGGAAATGCCAAAAACTGTAGTTCCTCTAATGGCCACTTGAGGCTGGCTCCAAAAGAGAGTCAAATCCCATAATCCCCAACATTAAAATGCCCAACTTTACATCAGAAATAAACATGTTTACTGCCTGGTAACAAAAAATGCTTTTGGTCTCTATAGCTTATTTCTGGTCATGACAGCTGTACAGAGGGTGAACATATAACTCACCTGTTTATATTTTAAGGCTTAAATTTCACCATAATTAAGGGTGTGGTTGCTTTGAGAGACAGGTGGGTGCCGTTTGTTGGCAAGATGCCACCACAGTGACAAGTTTGTGTTAGATAAAAACCATTGCATAGTCTCATATTCAGATTATAGGCATCAGCGTAGCTGTCACTCTTTTAGTGTGTTTCCAGTTTATTGTAACACTTTGTATCTAAAAACATTTTGTTAGGAATTTGGTTGAACTAAAAGACCCTCTAAGGAGTCAGATGTTCACTTTTCTGGTATGAACATTTTGTTTAGATGGTTTTAAGCCTGTTTTTTTAGGACTGTAAATCCACCACGCTAACCAAGCTAGCAGCTAGCATTTGGGTTAGCTCTGCCCTCTCATCCAAATATGGTTACTTATCATCACTTAAAGCTCCAAAAATCCAAGATGGTGAATGTTAAAATATAAAACAATTTCAAAATAATAATTATACCATGTGAACTCTTTTTAGGGTTAACTATAGCCTACAACTTCATTTGTTAAGTGCGTGAAACAGACTTTGTATTCCTGATAGAAGATTTGCTCTCCGCAAATAAAGCTCAGCATAAGTTCAATCGGGAAGACTTTCTCTATGCTATAATCATTCACAATTCTCTATCCCACTTCCACTGCTTCCTCTAGTCGGGTGATTATGGGTGTTCACTCTTCTAGTTAACCAATCAAACTTTGCCACGATCTCTTTCAGTCATTTATGTTACTACTGCCAAACTTTAAATCTCTTCTCTGCTGTTGTCAGCAGTCATTTTAGGTGGAATTGTCACACCCTCCTCCACCCAATTCACCTCCAGTCACCTCATGCAGATCCTAGGACAAGCTCATCAAAAGCCCACTCCTCTTCACATGCAGATCCTTAGCTCCCTCTTCATCTCATCTCATCTCATCACCACCATAACCACCACCCTCCACCCTATCACGCATAGTGCGTTTAAATTGCAGTGCTAAAAGCACTTTGAGTAAATTAATTTAACAAGTATTATTGACATGTCTGTGTTGGATATTATTATGGGTATCCGCTGTACTGTTGAAAATTATTTCATTAAAAACAAGACAATGAACAACTGGTTTCCCTTTCATGACAGACAAAAAGTTCCCATCTGGGAAGATTTCCCTTCATTTGTACAGTTTACTGTACACCTGTGTGGGAATTTGGTCTTCATAAGTACATGAACAGAATAAGACAGTGACGCCAGGGCTGATCTCTCTGTCTCTCTGTCTGTCTGGATGTGTGGTGACACAGCAGATACCAAGTGGTGCTACAACAACAGGATGGCACACCCCTATAAGGAAAGAACAAACTTGTTCTCGCTTAATATCAACTGTTAGGGCACACTGTGGAGGAATCTAAAAGGATGGAATAAAGTCCACGTGGGATCTATTTGTGTAAAAAATAAAAAAGATGCTTTAACCAATTTACCGTAAATCATGATTGTAGCTCCTCTCTGTAGGACACCTGAGCTGGCAACGAGCCTGATTAAAACCAGCACACAGTGGAGATGAGGCTCACTGTACATATCAATGTGATGGACTCCTGTAGAGCTAATTAGTAGCGAGCTGTGGCTCGCTCTTTACAGCCCGCTGATGGAGCCATCTGAGGCCTCCTCCTGCTGCGAAGCCCACGATTATTATATCAAACCAGCCAGTCCATGTCACCCAGTTACCTAATGCACATGACAATAACTACGTGACATGAAGGCTATGACGGAAAATATATAACGTTCTTGGCTGCTTTGCAAAAGAGTGTGCTTTCAAACAGACATAATTGGCCTTATAAATCTTGCTAATAAGGTGAGACAACTACCTGTCTGTTTCACAGATTTTTCTGAAAATAAAAGCAGAATGCACCCAAACGCTCCACTGACATTAAGGAAATAGCTCTTACTTCAGGAACACAGTGTTCATGTCCTCAATGAAAACTACAGGGAAAAATAAAGGTTGACAACCTTTTATCAACAACCAGAACAAGACAGTACAATGCCATTATTCCAACAGCGCATTATTTTGAAACACCAATAGTCTAAAAAATGTCCCATCAGACAGCCCCTTATCCTGAAACAAATGTCTGTTGCTTTATAGGTCAGTTGCGCCGAAAATGCAAACCCTCCCTGTAGGTAGAAAGATTCAAGGCCTGTAATCAGTCAACCCTGCTGCAATATTTTTTTTACTTCTATGGCGAAGGCAGGACCCGCTCTACTGTGCCTGTGTTTGGCTTACCCTGATATCCCTAACCAATCTCAATCCTGATGACTAAACCTAATCAACCCAAACAATGAAGGCAACGCGTATTAGCCAATCAGAGGCAGAGTAGGGCGGGTCATGTCTTCGCCATAGAAGTAAAAAAAATTGATACCTGGGAAGGTCTGATGATCTGTTTGTGTCTGTGTATTTTTTGAGCAATAGACCTTCAGAGCAGTTGGCCTTTGTATGCAGGATGACAGGCTGTCAGATAAATGGGCTTTCAGGCCAATGGGACATTTTTCTGACTATTGAGGTTTTGGAATAACGAGCTATTGGAACAATGGGCAGTCTTCAACAAGACTAATGAACTAATTGACACTGATTGAGCTGCTTGGCCAATTGAGCTAATAAGCAGTAATGATAGCTAGCGTTGCCAGTTCATGGAAGGAAAACAGATTTATGGACTTATGCCTTGTCCTCATGTATGTGAATATATTTGAAAACATAGCTTCTTCTATGTGTTGTGGCCTTTTGTCCACACACAAACTGTGTTTTAGGTCACTGACAGTGGATAATTTGTAAAACTTTGACCAGGGTGAAGATTTTCAGGAACTATTTAGGGTGTTGCATTATATCCTTTCTTTGACATCGTAAATGAGTCAACATTTCGTGCACTACCAACATGACCAAAATAGTGTTATCTCTAACCTTGCTAACAGGACTATTTATATGTTTGCACACTGATGTGCAGTTACTCTTTCATTATATTGAGGATCAGAGGCATCAGAACCATGAATGTATAGAGACCTGGATACTGTGTTGGAGGCAGTACTCAGTTTATTTCTATTAAATTTGCTCGGGGCACATGAAGCCAAAATAGTTCAACTGCTGCCTATAAAATTACCTGGACGATCAGCGCTGCTTCCATGTCATTGGACCTATAAAAGAGGCACACCAAAGCATTCAGCCCGGTACACCCAGTTTAGCGCTGTGCTAGCTTTGGAATAAAGTGATTCATCTTGCTGCTCCTCTAGACTCCTCTGGAGTCATTTTTTGGGGGCTGTGATGCTCAACAAATTGATCCACTTGTTTACAGGCATCTCTTATACAGTGTAAGTCTATAGGAAAGTCTTTCTGGTCCCAATGGCATAACATGACAGGCTCTGAAATTATAATTCCACTGTTTGACCACTACGAAAATTGGCTTCAAAGCCTGGTGCACCTCCTGGTGGTCTGGTCAGAACACACTACAGAGGTCACTGCTCCAGGTAGTCTTTTGGTAATAACTTTCATTCAGGCTTCTGATTGGCCAACATCCTTGCATGTTTCTTTGTGTGGCTTTAGGGTTCCAGTTCCTGTTTATGTGGCATGCTCTTGAGAGCGCTTCAATTGTGTTTTGTGTTGTTATTTGGAGAGAGATTTCTTTTTCATAGTAGTGCTTGTGTGGACTGTTTCTTCTTAGAAGTTTTAAAAATACCCATGTCTGTGTGAACTAGGCCTAAATTCATCTAAAATCCACTGAAAATTAGACAAAAAAAATCCTTCTGTAGAACCTACATCCTATTTTGTCTCAAATTGTTCTCTAACAGTCTTCATCATTCTGAAACCATAACACAACAAATGTTGAGGAGAACTAATTTTCACTCCTGCCACCTGAAAAGAGGCAAAACTCTCTGATATTGTTACTTTGAAGATACATAACAGGCAGAGTAGCAATCTGGTGTAAGCAGCATTACTAATCTTGAAACCTATTTTTGTAATACTTTGCTGAGGTAGTGTTCACTGAATGAATGTTTATCAGACAAATCTGCTACAACTGAATCCTTGCTTGTGTTTTCCTTCAAGTTTCTGATGCTGAAAGATATTGTAAAGAGTTTTTAAAAAAAAGGCTCAGCTATCGTCTAAGTATAAGACCGTAAACAATGACTGCACAGTCTTATGAGACTATTGCTCTTTTCACAAGGTGAATAACACAATAGACACAAAGACAGTAAATTATATTGTGAGTAGTGCTTGAGTTATTTGCATGGCTATGGAATAGTAATGTTTCTGTCAAGCACACACTTGGTGAATCATTTATAGAATAAACTATTTACATAACTTGAGATTTGCACTCTGTGGCCTTACATTCAGCTGTGCTTAGAGACAGGCTCAGAAAGAGGAAGCTGATGAGTCTGCTCCACTGTTCATGAAATAAAAGGTGCTGGTAACTACTCTGTCTGAACCAGCAGCTGCAGCAGACTGCTGCTTTTATGTTAGATAACATAACCTGGTGTGACTGCTGTACATCCAGTAGGGAAGCTGCCTCTGTAGAAAACACAAGTATGTTCATAAGGAGCTCATTTCTTTCACAGTTGGAACCTAAATGTATAATATATGGTTAAAGGAATCAAACTTTATACTGTAGGAAGTTGTCCATGGTCAACCCAATAGCCAGAATAAATATTGTCATTGTACATAATTTTGTAAACCATTGATATGTTACATTTGTACATTATTATGTTGCAGATGCATTGAAACTTTATGTTTCTTTACATTTCAACTATACTGTGGTAATAAGCCTATATGGTTAGATTTAGGCACAAAACCACTTGATTACCATTTAGAAAATATCATATTTTGGCTTTCCATGCCACTATCCCAGCAATGCCTTGGTAAAAACCAACTACTTTTCATAGCGCTATTCCCCTGTAGAAACACAGCAATAGGTCACTAACAAACACTGATTTGTTGGCTAAAATGTTGCTAAAATGCAGTAGTGACTGACTGAATAAAATCAGTTTTGTTATTGGTTGGTCTTGAACAGTCATCTGCAGTGGTCTGCAGCTTGGCCGGCGTCTCACCTTGGTGTCATAAATGTGAAGAGTCTGTGGTTTGCCAACATTTTCATCTGGCAACTGAGCTGCCAGTGTACACAGATGTATTTTTAGCCATTAGCAGCATGGCTCTGGGGGTGGCAGTGTTGGTCAGACTTTATGCCTGATTTAAATCAATCAATTTATGACAAGTTGGTAGAAACTCAAGGTTACTTGTAATGATGTTGGTGATCCCTTGACTTTTCCTGTAACTAGTGTAATGTTGAGGTTTACAGTATTGGTTTCGAGTGAAATTTCTCAACAGCTTTTGGATGGATTGTAATCAAATTTGATATAGACATTCATCCTACAGGATGAATCCTACTGATTTATCTGCCCCCTTGACCTTCCATTTAGTTTTTAATGATCAAGTTTAGTATCTCAACATGTACTTGATGGATTGTAAAAGACATTGGTGCACACATTCATTGCTCCCAGAGAATGAACCTAAATTATTTTGGAGATCCTAGAGTATAATGTCTCAACAGCTACTGTCATGAAATTTGGTTGAGATATTCAGGGTGAACTGTAATAGCGGCCTTCCAACTTTTGATCAGTGGGTCAAATTTTTACTGTGTCTAAAACTTTAGTGTGTGACCAAATATCTGCCAAAGTAATGACATTCCCGTCAGTCTCCGCTGTTCTTTGTATTTAGTGAAAATTAGCAATTTGTAATGTTTTCTTTTGGCATTCTGAATTAATTTCAGCAAGGACATTTTTCTGCATTTTATTCTTGGCTTGTAAAGTTTTTAATCAAACACGTAGTGGTATTCAGTAGATGGTAGATAAAGGGAATACATTTAAAGTACATGTAGTGGTTACAGTGTTAATTCCCCCATTATATAACTCTGAGTCAATTAAAGCAATGGTTTTAATGAATAAGGGCTTGCTTTTAACAGTTTTAGCAGTTTCTATTGCATGTAATGTCTATCCATCACAGACAAGTAAGAGAAAAAACTCAGGTTGATGAGTCAGGCCAGCATCATTAATAGAAAAAAAATCAAAAGTGCAATATTGACAATTTCACTTTTGAGGAGGCTGCAGTTTGGGTACTCAGGGGGAAGGTGTCCTCTACACGAGGTAGTATGCAAATGACCTTGACCACTGTAGTAACATCTATAGTGTATTTACGCTGCAATAAGGATGGCAATGTGGAAACACAGGATGCTCAGTTTTAGCTTTTACAACTATATATTTTTTTAATCATTTACCATTTCTTTAATTCATTTTCAATGCATAATAACATAGCAGATGGGGGATCAGTAGAATCTGTTTTTAGACACAGTGGCAGATCAGTACACCAAAGAGTCACTTAGAATTCTTTGATGGCTAAATCACAGAGGCATTGTACTTTCGAAGAAACTAAAAATGAGAAAAAAAAATGAATAATAAGTGCTGTATGAGACCTCTCACATCAGCGTAACCATTTTCCCCAAGCAGTGTGCCTCGTGACAGAGAGGATCAATAGCAGTCCAGTGAGCTGAAATGAGCTGGAATGACATGAAAGGAGAGACTCTGAGTTGGTGGGGCTGGAATGGAGTATAGATAAGGGCGATGTGTGTACAGATAGATGTAGCCCATGGGAGAGAGTTTATAGAAGGTGAAAATGGTCAAGGATGGAACTGGGATCTCACTCAGGAGGGACTTTATGAGGAACGAGCAGCACCAAGCACCAACATGTTTATGATGTTAGAGAACCAGGGTGGTGGCTAAAACTAGAGGTCACTGGACACGGTGTAGCTGAGGTGATGACCAGGCAGCATTGAAAATGGAGTTACAGCCTAAAAAAACTTCTCAGTTAAACAATATTGTCCCCAAATCCAAGTCTTACCCAATAATCAAATAATAATATAATTTCCAAAATGGAACCAAGACACATATTAGAGAACATAATATTTACTAATAACACTGTAACGTCCCGTAGAAAATAATTAACAACTATTTATTTCTGGAGAGTAGCTGGAAGTTTCCCCATTGATTTCTATACAGCTGAAGTTAATTTTAGCTAAATAAATTGTGGCCATTATAAAACTGCATGGTCCTGCCCACTTGGTTTAAATAAATGGTTTGACTGTAACAAACTGGGGATGAATTAAAAGATAGTCTCACCTCCCTTTAAAGTAATTTCTGGTTTGTTATAAATGCTAGTCCAAGATACAACGACAAATGCGTCTGAAAAACACCTGAATAGTTTAAAACAAGGCCAGAGCTTGTATTTACAGGCTCGCCCACTGTGTGTTTTGTTGACCCTGAACAGACAAGTGACAGGAAACCCTATTTTTACGGATTAAAAAAAAAAAAACTGTGTTTCCAGCTCCTCCATGACAATTTGCGTTGTTTCTCTGTTTAATCACAGCACACAATATCTTTGGATTTTTGGACTGTTGTTCAAACAAAATTGAATTTATTTGAATCTAGGTTGTGACGTTGGGTAAATAACTCAATGTCAGGACAACATCTAATGCCATCATCAAATTGATGTAGAATAGATGACGACGATATTTTGTTGGTTTTAGACTGTGCTGTTGAGTAACCCAAATCCAATGTCTTACAAACGTCTCATGCTAACACCATCTTGATGTAGAATAATGACATTTCGTCATACGGTATGGAGAACAAAACCCAACCCCTGCAAAACGTCATAATGTTAACATCCACATAGCATGACATTTTTGTCTTTTTTGAACAACATTTAAAATATCATCAACCTGATTTTCATTTCAACCAAAATTTTACGTCTGTCCAATGAAAGAGTTCAGCATCTTTCTAGTCTCGCTCACCAGACCTTTCTCAAGAAAAGAAAGGTCTGGCTGGGCCGACTCTCACTTTAAGATTGGAGGAAAAAACGCCCCGGCTGCTTGTATTTCTTTCAACCAATCACAATCGTTCTGGGCGGTGCCACAGCAACAGTGCGCTTGCAAAAATATTGCTGGGGGGAAACAGGTTTTGGTGTAACACGCCCACAAAAATATCACCTACAGGATGTGAACCATGGCAGAAAAATGGCTACATCCCCGCAAGACCAAACACCGCAAAAGTTAGTAAAGGACGTGTTGAAAACGGTTGAAAACTGCTACACAGCCGGAGGTGGTAGGGCGGGACTTCAGTGGGTGGCTCGTTCCACCCACTGAGAGGCTGATCTATGCAGCGAACTTCCGCCCACTCAGACTAGCATCTTTCTGACAGCATACTGATATCTGGTGGCAGTTGGGTAAAGAAAGTACCTTAGCTCATGGAAATTGAAATGTTCATTTTTCACATTTTTTTGACATTTCACAGGCTTAACTATAAGTGAATTCATCTAAAAAAGAATCTACAGCTAAATCAAGAATGACAATATTATTTACAGCTCGTAACACACTGCCTGCTTAGACAGGTTGTTTCAATCACTATGTTTGCAGGTAAGAATAGACTAGCATACAAAAACACTTTTCTAACCTTTAGGCCTACTGCCCCTTTAGACTGTTGTAGCAATGTTGCTGTGCTTCAAGAGTACAACGCTATTATTACCTAAATGATGGCCATAACTACAAATGTTGTGGTGTAAAGAATGAGAAAGACCACATAGGATGGGTGGGTCAAACAAACTCCAGACTTTCACCCAGGAGGCCGCTGTTTGTGTCATGTGTGAAATCAAAAGTCAACCGAGTTATTCTACTAACAGCGTGCTATGGTATGCTAGCATACATGCTGGAATATGTCACGTGACATTAAGTTATGTTAGTAACAAATGTACTTATTTTGAGCCAAACCATTATGTTTTGTTCTTAATCTAACCACATGCTTTTGCTGCCTAAACCTAATGAAGTAAATCTAACAACAAAGTAAACACCATTGGAGTTTATTTTGAAAGAAACTGTATGCATTTAAGGACAGAAACTGAAAATGGACAGTTTATTTTAAAAAGATACTGCATTTAATTTAAGTGTTACTTGACATGGTGTCCCTGTGTATCCAAAACTGTCTCTGAAGGGGTACCTAGAGCAGCATAATTTGACATCTAGGGCCACTGACCAAGTGATGGTATTTGACAAGTTGGGAGTGAGAATTTGTGGAGCTGCCAGTGGTCAATGGTGCAGCACTATGATTGCAATGGGAAGCCTCCAACAATGAGTGTGTTCAAGCTTCACTTCCCTGCTGCTGTTTACTCCCACAGTCCACTGCTGTCAAGAACAACGTGTCCATGGGTGACTTGACTGTTTCAATAACAGATAAAACTACCATACATCATATGTACGAACTGGCACTGCTGCCTGCTTCCTCGAAGCCAATTTCACAACACACACACACACACACACACACACACACCAGTGACCTTCAGGATGTAACTGCACAGTCAGCGTCCAAGTCCAACCTCTGTCTGTATTATATCTAACAAACTGGTGAATAAGTGTCTCCATACATGCATACATGCTGCAAGATGCTGTTCTCTGATGCATATCGATCCGAAAAAATGAGGTGATCACAAGTGAGGCTGGCGCAGCTAATTAGCTGAGATCGATTATCAGACTAAGTAGAGATAAATCACCTCCTGAGGCCAGAGGTGTGACAGTACACTATGCAGAACTTCTGGAACAACGGGATCAGATATTGTGCTATGTGTTTATGCCGCATATGAATGAATGATCACATGGTGGAAGACTGGTTGTGATCACAGCCTAGCAGTCAGGAATCAAGAGTTTCCTGATTTCCAAAGCTTTAACAGATACCGACCTGTGTCATCATACAATACTGTCCAAACACAACACGCAGCTGGTTGCAAAATCTTCTAATGGACCCCTCTCCCATTCTAACAGCCTGTGTTGCGGTTTGATGTGTCTCTGTGAGAGTGGTTGATGTTTAAAATTGCACTAATCAATATTTCTATATGAACAATGGATCACATGACTATGTGTAATATGTAATGTAAAAGTACTTCTTCAAAATGATGAACTCACATAAAATTGTCATCAACTCTGTAGTTCCCATCATGAGCTTTTTTATCATCTTTCACCTCATAGTTTTGGTGTTCCGGACCTTTAACTCCACTCTCATCAAACCTGTTTCCAGCAGCAGCTGTTTGAGGAAAAGCCCATATAAACCCACAGTACACGATCTGCTCAGCACCAAACAGCAGACAGACACAGTTACAAACTAGCTGGTGAACATAGTGGAGCACCTGGCAGCTAGAGATATATTTTAAGAGTGTAGATTCATCTGGTTCGACACAAATAAATGCTTATGTTGCTCTGTGCCTGGGGAATGTATAAATACACAATTGCTTGCAAACATGTTTGCTATGACTAGTTTACAAGGTAACAATAAGTCAGTGTTATGTCATGCTCAGCCTGCCTGCCCTAACGTGGCAAGAAAAATCAGTTAAGCTCCTTTAAACAAGTGTAATGATGAGCAGGGCCCTAAGGTGAGCTAAAAGTCCTTACTGACTCCAGACTAACGAATGCAACCGTTCTCATCCCCAGGTCGTCAAATGCCAACATTTTGTCATGCCTCTCCATGTCTCTGAGTCTGTTTATACCTGGTATTAACATTGTGTGATCTGATCACAAGTGGACAGCTCTATGTCTGTCTGTTCATGTCTGGCATTAGAATGCATCTCCGCATGTGTCGCTGACTTTCCTGCTGTATATACAAATAAACATGTGAATCATTTCCATTTGCAAAGACCGAATGTGTTGTGTGTTTTATAAGCGGCAGGTTTGCAGTGCTATATGCACACTCGAAGCCTTTATTATTTAGGATTAGGCGTTGGTGTTCACAAAAGAATGTGGCCAGAGCTGTCCACTTGTGATCGGATCATATGAGAAGCATGTTAATACCAGCTATAAACAGGTTCACAGTGATTCAAAGCACACCCTTCAGCGCCTCTAGGTTCGCAGTGATTCAAAGCACACCCTTTAGCATCTCTACATTTATAGGGATTCAAAGGACACCTTTTAGCACCTCTAGGTTCAGTGATTCAAAGCACACCCTTTAGCGTCTCTAGGTTCATAGTGATTCAAAGGACACCCTTTAGCAACTCTAGGTTCATGGTGATTCAAAGGACACCCTTTAGCATCTCTAGGTTCATAGTGATTCAAAGGACACCCTTTAGCATCTCTAGGTTCATAGTGATTCAAAGGACACCCTTTAGCAACTCTAGGTTCATGGTGATTCAAAGGACACCCTTTAGCGTCTCTAGGTTCATGGTGATTCAAAGGACACCCTTTAGCATCTCTAGGTTCATAGTGATTCAAAGGACACCCTTTAGCATCTCTAGGTTCATAGTGATTCAAAGGACAACCTTTAGCGTCTCTAGGTTCATAGTGATTCAAAGGACACCTTTTAGCATCTCTGGGTTCATAGTCATTGAAAGGACACCCTTTAGCATCTTCATGTGACGCACAGCTGAAATACATTGTAACATGTGGTTCATGTTGTGAAATGGTCACAGTTAGATTTTAGCAACAAAATTACTTGGTAAGGTTTAGAAAAAAGATGTTTTGGGTTAAAAAAAGTGCATTTGTTACAACAATAACAAGATGTAACAGTGATGACTGTACAGTAATTACGTAATGTCACATTTAAAAAATATTGAACTTTGGTTTACACAGTGACAGGACACAAACTGTGGTCTCCTGGATGAAAGTCTTGTTTAGTTTGACCCGACTTTTTGCTTTTTGTACATCAGTTGCTCTGAGTTCCAAGTATTGTCGCAGATGGGTTTACATCGAAGTTAGTCTAAACCAGTGATACCCAACTGGTGGGTTGCTGTCCAAAAGTGGGTTGCAGGCACATTCTGAATGGACCACAAGTGACTTGCAAAAGTTTGTAAAAAAAACAAACAAAAAAAAACACATTTTCTTTTCATTTTCAAATTTCTGGCACAGAGCTCTTACTTTGAAGTGATATTTTCAGTTGTAGAGTGAGTGACTAACTGACACCTACTTGACAGAGACAGCAAACTAGCTTGATGACATGGCCAAATGCAAGTATGATGCTGAATGTAAACTGTGTGGACCTTGAGCTTTTGACTAAGGAGAAATCTGAACCCTGTTGCTGGACCAATTGGGAACCCCTGGTTTAAAGCCTGGTGTGTCTCATGCTAAAGGGTGCCTTTGGCTTCCATATCACATGCTGAGGGGGCATGACAAAGCATCAGTCTTTGAATACCTGTTAATGAGAACAGGCTGACTACTCATACTATTTTATTTTGCTTTTAATTCCCCAAACCAATTACCACTGTGCTGAAAAGCAACCAAGCTAGTGGCCCCAGGTTTGCTATGTATCAGTTAGTTTGTGACACTTCGACTAAACTAATATATTTTAGAATATGCACCATATAGGTGCACCATAAAGTCAAACAATTAAGATTATAAAGCTAGATTTAACACATAGCCCCTCTTCATGACATGACCAAGAGTCAGTGTCTGATGAACTTTCATGTTCCTGTCAAAGTTATAGTTAGCTTTTATTTATTTTTCTATTTATTTTTTACTTAAAGTCACTTAACAACTTACTATTCAACAAATCATTTCAGCAATAAAACACATCAAACCACAACTTCGCCCCTAATCATGCTGAGGTGACCCCCTATGTAGGTAATGTTATTAGAGTATGGGTAAGGAATCCAGACTTGTAAAATTCGAAAAGCCAGTTGCCTTTCAGTTGTGCCATGACAAGAAAAAAACAAGACAAATGCTTTTTTTAATTGAAGAAGACCCACTGTGAAGTCACTGACTGAGCATAATAAAAATGCATGAACTTCATAAAGGCCTACATTCAAGCCCCGAGAGTATTCTGAATATACAGAGTTCAAATATTTAACTTTTTTTTACTCTCAAATGGTTTTTAACTTTTGGCAAAATGAAGCAAATTCAAAACATAATGGTAACCACATTGAGCTGATAGTTGCCACTGAAATGAAGACACGGCAGAAAGCCAAATCCCTTATCTCACTAATTAATGAAAATATAATGATGTTACAAATGTTTTATTTTCAAAGAAATGTGTGGGCAAGGAACCCTGTAAATAAAAAAATAGAATTTTGGGTAAATGCATTCCTTGTAAATTTTACAAAACTGTGCCTTTCATGTTTGGGTTGAACTTTAAAACTTTGGATTAACTGTGAGCAGGCACCTGTATCTGTTCAGAGATCAAACTATTGCCATTACTGTTCTAGTAGTTTGTTGTAAGTAATGCCAGGCTCACACTACACAATATCAGCCTGATTATAGCCCGACACGGTGTCAGCTTGGAACATGAAAGAGAATGTAGTGTGTCATAGTTAACGACAACTGACGCCATGTCTGGGACGCCTCACGACATCCCGACAGAAAGTCTAGCATGTTTGATTTTCTTTATGTTGTTCACGACTTCTCCCATCACAGCCGCCACTTTGACCAGTAGGAACACTGTGCAATCTGCTGCCGCAAAATAGCAAGGGGTTCTGGCTAACCACAACTGCAGAGGGTACCAGCTTCACTTGAAACAGACTACATTAGGTACGGGCCTTTATTTTTCATTCCCTCTGAATTTTTCTATTTTACTTTTAATCCTTTCCTGTTTACCCTGGTAAAGTTAATGCATCATACCATCATTTCAAACTGAACACTTCCTGTATCCATTTAAAACTAAAAGCCAATTATAATTTCAGTTGAGAGAATCCCTTCATTTTCTAAAAAGGCTTTTATAAGGCCCGTTTCCACTGAAGAAGTTCCTGGTACTATCTGGGGAGCAGGAACTACTACAGGAACGTCCTCTTTTAACAGATGGCATTCTGATGTTAGCTTTGCTGCTGCTGTTAGCTGTCCCTGTCAGCTGCAGCCACTGATGCTTTCTAGACATCGTGATTTCCCAAAACTGAATAAATACCACACATAGCAACACAAAACTGCTTTGCTAGCTCAATCATGTTGTAACTAAGATATCCGCTGGAAAAAATATTTTTTTCACGGACCATTTAATGAGTTACTGAAGCTATGAACGAGCTAACCCTCGTCGGCTGAGTTTTAAAAATGCTGGCTATTTTGCTGCTTTCTGTTGACGTCACATCCCGTCTTGAGTATATCCAATCAGCACCAAGTAATCCCCAAGTCCCAGCCAGGAGTTTTTTGGGGCCTTTCTGAGTAACTACTCCGAGGCAGGGACTTCTTTAGCCCCTGTAAAAGTTCCGGAACGCTGAACAGACACAGTGACTAAAATAATAGTAATGCTGATAAAATAGTACAAAAACAACCCAATGGCATCATGCACATCATGAAAGACACGCAGGTATGATTGGCTGCTGACCAATGTGTAGTCTGTCATGTCGGTCAGCCAGGTCACGGCACGATTGTATGACTCTGCAGTCGCCTAGTCTGACAAAGTGATCTTTGGAACAGACAAAAATGTTGCATAGTCTGAACCTGGCATAAATAGTAATGGAGGGTTATCTTGTGTTGATATGTAAAGCCCCGTTTCCACCAAACACTTTTGGTATGGTACCTTTGGAACCAAAAGTACCCAATAGACGTGGTTCCTAGACCCTAGTGTTTCCACTGCAAACCATACTCTTAAATGTGGGCGGGGTTGCTGTCGCTCACTGCTCTGTCTGGCAGTCACTGTATTTCTAATCACCAGAGACACAGAGGGAAGTCTGCACATGGGATATTTGAAAATAGGGGTTTGTGCATTTAGTCCTTCTCAGGCAAGCTCCGGGGTTTAGTGTTGCCGTAGCCCGACACTAAGCGACCCATTTGTTTCTCCAAGTGAGGATTAGAATATATGCAGTTCACAAGGCCAAAATTAATATGTATAAATGCTTAAAGATCCACTCATTACTAAAAGTGTATGTCATGTAAAAACTTAAGTAATGATCAAAGTTGTCATATGGAATATTTAAGGTGTGTCGATTGATTCACGTCGTCACCTCCGGCATTGAGTAACATTACAAGTTAACCTTCCACCTTAACATCTTTTCATCTTATAATTAAATTCTCCATGGTATGAACAGTGGTTGCATAAGCTTCAAAACCAGCCACAACTCAGCCCTGAGCAGAGTGACCATCCACTACTGATCAATCAACAGATTGCAGTGTTCACAGCTCCACCTTTTAGTACCAGATCTGTGTGCTAGGTACAGCAACAGAAGGGGTACCAAATGGTTACATCAGTACCATCCACAACTTTTTGCATTGGAAAAGTGCACTGAACTGAACTGAACTGAACCGAACAGAACTGCTCGGTGGAAAGGGGGCTGAAGTGTTCCAACTGACCCCACCCTCCCCTACAGGTTAATTTGAGGCTAAGTAGACTAATAAAACATGAAAAATAACAGAGTAACTACAACAGTGTGGCTTTCTGTAGACCAGCTATTTTCCTCACGGGAATGAACTCCCATAGAAGCAGCCTATTATTTTGAAAAGTCATGTTATGAGCTGGGCCTGCCTTTGTGTTATTCAGCAGGTGTAACTACAGGTAGCCACGGCCCACTGAGTGGGATAAGGCCTGCAGCACACCCAGCCGTGGGTCAGCAATAGGCTACCAACTGATGCACATGTATTATGAACACATCACAACTGATTTGTGACCTGCCCTGGAACAGTACAAATGTAGTAGGCTACTTCTAGGTCCTAACTAACAATGTTTTACTTCTCCGTGTAACGAGCCATACCGCTGCCGTGCCCACCTCCTGCAGCTGCTCCAGCTCCAGCCTCAACGTCTCCTGCTCGGCCTCCAGGTCGGCGTACTGCTGTTTCAGGCTGTGGTTCTCCTCCAGAACCACCAGCCCGCACTCCGCCGCCCGGATCTTCTCGCGGTTGGCCTCCGCCAGCTCCCGGGTCAGGCGCTCCACCTCGGCCCGGCACTGTTCCACCGTGTCTCCGCATCCTGCTCCACCGGCAGCCATCGCTCCCCTGTCCCTCCCTCTGCCCTCTCCTCCCTGCGTCGGCTGAGCAGAGAGCCCCGCCGGGGGGAGAAACAGCTGAGGTAGACAACAAACCCCCACCGCCTCCCCTCAGAGGAAATCACAGCGCTGCTTCAAATCTCATCTAATAAATAAATAAATATTAGCATTAAATAAACATCCGTAAATGTCCTAAAAGCGTTGACATCATCACCAGAGAAAGTCATCTTCTGCCATGCGATGCTCTAAATGATGCAGCTCTTCATCTCCAACTGGCCGCATCCTTCTCCCCTCCCTCTGCTCTGTTTTTCTGCTTATTCACCGGCATCAGGGCGCCATCTCTGCCCGCAGCCGTGAGGCAAGGCACACTCCCCGCTCTCCGTCATCCTGCTGTAGGCTCACAGGGTTTGGATCCTCAGTGAAAGGATACGGCTCTGCCTCACATAATGAAACACACAGTATCAGGAGGTGTATGCGCCCTCTGGAGATCAGACTGATCATCATAGACAAGTGTTCTCTTTGGTTTTACGCAACATTTTATTTTTGTATTACTATTATAAAATACGTCAACATTTTTCTTTAGGTTTTTTTATATGTTTGAATGTTTAATTCACTGATAATAAACTTGAAATGTCCATTCAGGTTATGTAAACAGTAGGTTGATCACAGGTTGTAAATAACTCCAGCATTTCCTTCCCTTTTTGCAGGATTGTGAAAAACTATTATCACTTTTGTTAAAAAAAAATAAGAGCATCTATGCTGTCCCCAGCCCCTATACTTAGCTGTCTCATACCTGTCTCCTTCTACTTTACCAGTCTTCTCCCATCTCTTTCAGGGATGTAATAACGTTTCCCACACTCGCTCTTCCAAGTGCCCCTTTGACATTGTTCCTCCCAGATTACTTAAAGAAGCCATTAGCGTTATTGGAACATCCTTACTCGTTATAATGGACCGATCACTCTCGTCATGCCATGTTCCTGATCCCTTTAAAATGGCAGCAGTTTCACCCCTTCTAGGCACCACACCCATTTCCTAGCACACCAACAAACTATAGACGTATTTCTAAGCTTATGGGGGCAAACAAGGGGCAATGATGCGAGACACACCTCACCAACAAAGGTGACAGGGGCTCATGACAGCCAGCTGTTGGCTTGGCTTGAGTGTCAGGGCCTTTATATTTGTCTGCAGTCTTTGACAGAATTGATAATGCTATTCTGATTGATCAGGAAAATGGGTTAGGATATCTGGTATAGCACTTCACTGGACAAGGTATCCATCCACCTGTGCTCCTTTAACCCATGGGGTGCCACAGGGGTCAATTCTAGGACCCATTTTCATTTTATATGCTGCCCTTAGGGTGCGTAATTCGTCAGTTTGGTTGTGTGTATGCGTGCGTGTGTGTGTGTGTGTGTGTGTGTGTGTGTATGTTTTCTGGTCTGGAGATATATGATAAACAATAGAAGTTCCTATGCATTGAAATCAGTATAATTTTATATTAGCACAAAAAAGAGAACATAGACACAAATAAGTCTGATGGCTGACTAGGGATGTTTATTCTTAATAATAAAATATTTAAATATTATTCCTGGGACATGGGAGCTATTAGTGCATGCAAGTAGCCTACATCTGTATAAGTGTAACCACATTCTACTCAATAATATGTTGCCTTTATATTGTGTGATCACATTAATATAATACTTTCTAGTTGCATTGATATTTACATGTAAATGTACATTATACTAAAAAAATTATATCATCACTGTATACTTTTGGCAAAATATACTGTATCACGAAAAATCCTTTAGATAAATAGAAAATAAGGAAATATTCCATATGCACCCTGCATTCAGACAGAGAAAAAGACAGGTTTGTCTTGCCAAATATAATATTTCTGCATCAATCCTAGGACACTGGTATTAATGGGTGTGTGTTTGTTACCAATGTTTAGTTAGACATTACCTTTTTGTCCTTGATGATATCTTAATCTACTATCACATACAGTAGTAGGTTATAAACCTTTATATCCATGCAGAACAATGCATTTCACTGTAATATTTTATTTTATTCTTCAAAACAATATTCTAGAACAGGATTACTGTGTAATCCTAGCCTGACAAAAATATAAACACTTAATGTGTGTGATTGACCAGAATGTGAAGAACAGGTGCTCGATTCCTGCAGGGGGCAGCAGTACGCCGGAGACGCGTGAATGCTACCATGCAACACAAGAAGAAGATGTTGTCGCGCCTTCAAAGTAAAAGTAAGAAAAGTTTAATTTAAAAAAAGGTGAATTGATATCGCTTTACATTTTTACCGTTAAAGCTCATATCATAAGGATAAATTACATCACTGTGTGAAAAACGTACAACACCTGGAATTTTGGGGAAAAGAACTAAAGAAAAATACTGTACACTATCCACTATATATATCACTAACAAGCTGCAAAGTGCTAAGACATGTCTGATAATATGCGTTGCATTATATAACAAAATAACGACATCAGACAAAATATAGGCAATAAAAATATATGAGCTAGTTGCGATTCATACCAAAACAACAGCCAAAGGCATAACTGTCTCTGGCCTGTTTGACTTATTTGACTGATAAAGTCAGTAATTTAAAGTTATAAAATAGTAACAGCATTTTGGGGAAAAAAAACAGACTTTGAAAATCTATATTTTGAAATAAAAACAGGTGAAACTGGGGGAAAAGACCCACAAATTGTGGAAAGAAGCTAGCTTAAATAATATTTTATTATGAAGAATGAATAATTTAAAAAAAACGGTGGTATTATTATTATTATTATTGTTTTATCCTATTCAATTATTCATTCATTCATTCATTTATAATTTAACTGTGATTTTTCAGTCGAACAGTAGTCGTTTGACTATGAGACACTTTTATTGTGAAAAATATAACACCGGAAGTGTTATCTTTGTTGTGGCTGACGGAATACCGGCTATATCATCTCGGCGGTAGTTGCGCCGCGTTGCACGTTGCTAGATAGTTGCAATGTTGTAGCTATTAGCACGACAGCTATTCCTTCGCTGGGAGGGAGACCCCACGTTTAGTTCGACCAACCTTCCGACTAATTCTCACTCTTTATAGCCCAACCAGCGGCCAACTGCTGGCCAACGGAAATAAATCATCAAAGTAACGTTACTAGCTAGCTAACTTATTTTGTCAGTCTCTTAGCCCGCTAGCCTACCCCATTAGCTAGCTAGCTAGCTGCCCGCTAGCGTTGAACCGTCTCCTCCCTCAGTGCGAACAGTCTCCTGCCCGGCTGGAGGACCATGGCGATGAGACAGACTCCGCTCACCTGCTCCGGTCACACCCGGCCTGTGGTGGACCTGGCCTTCAGTGGAATCACTCCCTATGGCTACTTCCTCATCAGCGCCTGCAAGGGTGAGACTAACAGACAGCCTTCAGATAAGTTTTATTTAAGGGGTCGGAAAAGGTCCTAACGTTAAATGCCAGACACTGGAAATGGTTCCAAGACATAGTTTAATACAACATGATGGCAACTTCACTCTCCATCATGGGGCATACAGTCAGAAATCAATCACTGTCACACGTCACGCCTTTGTAGGGCTGAGTGACGTGGAGAAACTCAAATGTCACGATTTATTGTAATGAAGCTTTTAAAATCATGAAAAGACAATTTTTATGATATTACGATATCCAGAATCTAAAACATTTTTTAGTATCTATTAGGGTGTTAATGGTATGAGATTTTCAGGTACAATAACTGTCTCGGAAACCATCGCCATGGCAACGTATCACGGTATTACAAAATTATTATTATCAGTCCAAATCACTCAAAGGAATGAAGATGATAGGGTTATTTTTGGTTGGATAACGATTTTTTATTATAATTGAAACCATTTTCTAATTAAGTGCTAAGAAGTCTCCCATTTGAAAATAAGTTAAATAAAGGTGAGATTCTCCGTCTAGTTGCCTTACATTCAATATCATAGATGTACACAGTATGTTAAATGTCAACTTTCATATCTTGGTATACCTTGAAACCGGTATATTGCTGCAACTGCACTAGTCTCACATGTTACCGATATAATACCGATGTATTGCCCAGCTGTAATGGAGGAAATCAAGTACCACTATATTTTTGACTAAATGTCTTGATATTGATATTGCAGCGATATTGTAGGGTTGACTGTTGGTGCTTTCACAAAATATTTACACAATGAGATTTTCACAAATAACCACCAGTAATGTGGAGTCAATGACCAAATGAGTAAAGACTAATACTGGAGCAGCTAGAGCAGTCTGGTAAGTAAAGTAAATTACATCTCTTTATTGTAATGCAGCCTTTAACACCGGGAAAAGAAAACACTTTTATTAGTAAAAGTACCCCCATACTTTTTTGATATCCAAGATTTTATCTAGTAGCTTATCAGGGTATGGACATAATATTGATGTACTGCCCAGACTAGTGATGGGCAAATGAAGCTTTTGTGAAGCACTGAACCACTTGAGCCAATTGTTTCGAAAAAGGGTTCATTACTCGAAGCTTCAGTTACAGTGACCTCTCCTGGCGAAGTGCAAGGCTGCAGTCAAATTAGGCAGGCTAGTTGGTGGACAGGAGGCGTTTAATTACACACACACACACACACACACACACACACACACCCCTCAATGAGCAGTGTTGGGGAAACTACTTTACTTGGGTTCTGAAGCATCTTTGCTTTGATCACCCTTGGATTTAAATGTCTGCTTTGAAAATTGATGCGCACACACACCAGACTGAATATGTTCCATTTACAAATAAAGACTGATGAATGTGTGTATTGTGTTATTGAGGAGAGAGTGCTGGGAAAATATGGCAGAGGTTGGGTGTGCTTTTGTAACTATGGCAGGGGGTGAAAATGTGCTTGTGTAACTATGGCAGGGGGTGATTATGTGTGATAGGGAACACTCAAAGATTTTTATTGTTATTATTATTACATTATTATTTATTTATTTTTTCCACAGTATTTGGATTGAGCCGGTTTCTTTTTTTGCTCACAACTTCTCCACATTTGGAGAATACTCACTCACAAGGAACAGATGATGCTGGTGTGCATAAAAATTGTTTTGCGAGCTGAAACAGATGAGGGTACACATTTTGATGGTTCATCCAGTAAGCCAGTGGGTCTTCTGATCTTTCCAGTGGTGGATCGGTCATGTACCGCTGCACCTCCACTGTAGCATCTGCTGTAGCATTCCTTCCCCTCCTTGCTTCAGAAGCATCTCTGTCCAGCATTTCCCAAAGGTTAATATCTGAAGAACAAACATGACAGTATTCATCAGTACTTATTTTGCCCTGCATTAAATCTCTTCATATTTATAACATTACCTGTGGATGATGGATTTCCAACATTTGCTAGTGCTGGTTGAGCTGATGTGGAGGGCTGTTGTTCTGTTTGTGTGTCAGGTGGTGTGTGTCTTATTATTTGTGAGCATTCTGCTGTCAGTCATCTCACTGCTGCCTGTGCCTGTACTTGGTTGTAGAAACCAAAGGTCTTGAATCTTGGATCCAGCAGTGTTGACATGGTCAGTACAGTTTGGGTCTCCGTCGTGTCGAACTTGCTTTGCATCAATGACGCCATGTTCTCTCCCAGTGTTTTAGCGGTGTTGTGGCTTATTTTTCCCATTGTGTCATACAAATACAACATCAACATTTTTATCATTGGGATGACCTTTGACCCTGACACTCTCTTCTCTTCTGACAGTTCTACTGTTGCCTGGTAAAAGGGGGCAAGCAATTGCAGGCATGCAGTAGCTGTTTCATAGTCCTCAGAGGACAGAGGTCTCACGTCTGTTCTCAGCGTCTCAAGAGCTGCCCCCACTGACTGTCTCTCTTCAAAAAGGCGTTGCAGCATGAGGAAGGTGCTGTTCCAGCGTGTGTCCACCTCCTGAATCAGCTTCTTCACTGGACGATTCATCTGCTCCTGCACTTCTCTGAGCTTCTCTTTTGCTGTTGTGCTGGTTTTTAAGAAACTCACCACTTTTCGTGCCCTTGTGCGTAGGTCTTCTAGGCCAGGAGTTGCATGAAGTGACTTCTTCACCACTAAATTTAGTGCATGCGCAAAGCAAATTGCATGTCTCAGATTTAGAATTCTGACAGAGGCAACCATATTAGCTCCTGCATCGGTCACAATTGAGGTCACTTTGCCTTCAATGCCCCATTCCTCCATGAGAGACCTCATTGCAGCAGTGATGTTAGCAGCTGTGTGAGCTTCAGGGAAAGGTAGCACTCCCAAAAGCACTGTGGCCAGCTTCAGAGTCATCCACATAATGGCTGGTCACTGCTAGATATGCATCCATATTAATGGAGGTCCACATATCAGCAGTCAGGCTCACAGCCTCTACCTTTTGCATGACAGCCTTGGCCTTGGTCTTTTCCTCCTCATATCTCTGGACCACCATGTTCTTTAGAGCCCGACTGGATGGAAGAGTGTATGTGGGATCAAGCAATGCCACAAACTCCTTGAAGCCACAGTCATCCACAATGGAAAAAGGCTGCGAATCTTTCACCACCATATTGACAAGAGCCTCATCTAGCTCTCGCTTCCGGTCCACTAAGACAAATAAATAAAGACATAAAGAAATAAAAAGAAAATGAATAAAAGAAAATAAGGATTTATGTGAAATTGCATTTAAATGAAGCAGGCCTATGAGTCATGGAATACAGTCATATCATATTGTGTTAGTGTGTCTAATTAATAATAATATAATATAGCCTACCTTGAGTTGTGTTCCCCTGGTTAGTAGCTCCATGCTTGGCAGTGAAGTGCCTAATCATGGAGGAAGTATTCCCATGATACTTCAGTTCAGTTGAACACACCAAGCACCGGACCTGTAGAGAAAGCCATTTGTAAATAAAAATGCAATTTGAGTCTATAAAGCTATAGCCTAATGGCTACACTAATCATATACATCATTTTACTGTGATGCTAAGTTACTTAATATAGACTTTAGATACAGCATACAGTAGCTATAGTAGTACCGTACTGACAGCTACTGTTGTAAATTATAACTTTACTTTTCCTACGTTACATATTAAACATAAAGCACACCTACCTTATCAGGAGCGATCAGATTGAAGTGTTCCCACATGTCAGAACGACCTCTCTTCCTGGCTGGCTCCATAATGATCCAATACAAACAAACGCAATACCAACAACTCAACAGCAATAACACACCAACTACGACAACCAACAAATTGTGCATTGTTTCGAGCAGTTTTAACAGTGTTGTGGCGCTCAAATTCAAAACTGTCACAACCTGTCAGCGGTCAGAATCGAGACAAGGCGGTGCCAGTGAATCACCTGATTGGACTGCAAACCAGTCAGGTGATTTATTCAGGCAACGAAGCAGTTGCTGCTTCGGACGTCATATGTCACGTGATTTTTTTCCGCACCAAAGCAAGTTTTGAAGCAGTGGTTTGTAGTCCAGGGTTTGAAGCACGTATCGAAGCTTCAGTGTCGCACTGCCATCACTAGCCCAGACCCAGTGTTAACCTATATGAGAGAGTGAATGTGGTTTGATTAACCAGAATGACCAGTCATTCAGGAGACATATGACCCACAATGAATGACCACCCCACCCAAAGACACAGGTATCTTTTTCAAAAATATACATATCATTACAATTCTCCGATCTTCGGAAAGTTAACAAATAAGGTCATCCACTATTTTTCCCGAAATCTTAATCTGCAAAAAACATGGAAACTTTCAACAATTTTATAGGCACTTCTTTACATCTAGAGTTTTCCTGTTGTGCCCACTATCAGTTGACTTAAGTTTTCCCATTTGTTTACCGTCACATGACTGAAAAGACGAACATCTTAATGAAATAATATAATCAGAAAGCCCAAGTTAGAAAAAAAACGTGTAATCCAAAGTCATTTGAAGCTGTGGGATCTTTGCTTTGTATTTTGACGCCACTGGTCAGGGGCTGATGATGCCATATTTTGGAATTCATCTGCTATCAGTCTGACATGATGTGAATTCCTTGTTTTCTAGGGTAAGCTCGACCTGCCTTACTCCGCCTCTGATTAGCTTACCCTGATTTTCTACCAAAACCTAACCAGTCTCACTCCTCATGCCTAAGCCGAACCAACCTCGACAAATCATTTCTGGAAAAAGACATTGTTATTGAGGGTTTCAAATGTTTTTTGTTGTTTTTGTTGGCACTTTGAGCACCACAAGCTGAGTGCCTTCTAGTTCCATTATACTGGAGAGAGAGCAGACATCTCTATGGCTGATAACTCAAACCCTCAACAACTCACACCAAAACAGTCTAGACTCATAAATAGCACTACAGGGTAGAGGAAAAATATGTATTTGGTTTTGGGGTGAACTGTCCCTGTTGCTGACCCACCAACTATATCTTAACAGGTTTGTTCCGCTCTTACTTAACCCCCTAATTAAAAATTTGTTCTCAGAAGTGTTTGGCTTCCTTGAAGTCACCATTACAGTGCTAAATCACATGTTACAGTATCAAAGTGAGCCAGTCTGTGGCTTGTTAACAGACACCTGTTGACTGCAGTAACTACAAGGTTTGTCATAGCTGTCATGTGCTGGAACATCATCTTAAGATGCACAGTTAATCTTTGTATCCCCCCCTTCTTTCCTTTTGTCAGATGGCAAGCCCATGTTGCGCCAGGGAGACACAGGGGACTGGATAGGAACGTTTCTGGGTCACAAAGGCGCTGTCTGGGGAGCCACTCTGAACACAGACGCCACCAAGGCAGCCACCGCCGCAGCTGACTTCACAGCGTGAGTAGGGAGTCCTGTTCAGTATGGGGCCTACAGACACCTGCGTAGCTGTGTGTCAGGGAACAAGATGTCTAAAATAATCTTGTCATCTCTGAAACATCTCTCTCTTACTGTTTATCCATTCATGTAATGAGAGATTTTTTGAACTGTAAGGATAAGAGTTACTCTAAAGCCTTGGTTTAAATGTGAAGTGGTCAACAATCTGTCTACCCAAACCCCTCCAGAAACTGTAGTTTGAAGGATATTTGATGATGCTGTGGTCCTTCTAGTCATGCAGATTATACACAAGTGTATTTGATCAATTAATATTAATTTTAATTTAATTGTATATACTTTATTAATCCCCAAGGGGAAATTCAATTTTACACTCTGTTGTCAATTACACACAGGTCTGAACACACACATGCACAAATTGGACCTATACATGCACTAAGTGGAGAGATGTCAGAGTGGACTGCCCATGACAGGCGCTCAGAGCAGTTGGGGGGTTCGATGCCTTGCTCAGGGGCATCTCAGCAGTGCCCAGGAGGTGAACTGGCACCTCTCCAGCTACCAGTCCACGCTCCACATTTTATGGTCCGGACGGGGACTTGAACAGGCGACCCTCTGGTTCCCAACCCAAGTCCCTATGGACTGAGCTACTGCCGCCCCAATAATACTGCAGATTGCAGCAAAGCAATAAATCTGAGTTTTACAAAAGGAAGCATGTGTCCTGAGTCTCCAGGGGGCCGTATCACAGAGCTAGATTAGTGGGTTAGCCAACTCTTCTTGGGTTTGACTTTTTAGCATCACAGTTGGTTCACTGTTAATTAGAGTGTATCACCATGGTAACCTGTGCTGTACAGATGCTCTGGAGGAGAATAACTTAAGAGCATCAAAACACTTAAACAGCCCTTGTAGTGACAAATCAGCTCCTTGGGAAAGTGGAGTGATCTTTTCTGTAAAATCCTGACATGGATAACCCGATACCCTCCTATCTCTGTTTTATTTATCGGTATCTTCTTTAGTTGTGTTTTTAAATCACTGAACCAGCCCTGCTTTCAAAACCATTATCTGCAATATTAATACTGAAGCTCCATGAACTGTTATCAATGAAAAGATGTCCTCTGTGCTTTTCAGAAAGGTGTGGGATGCAGTGAGTGGAGACGAAGTCCTCACACTGGCACACAAACACATCGTCAAGACTGTCACCTTTACTCAGGTCAGTGTAACATCACACAAGATAATATGTTAATCAATCTGATAATTTTTGAACATATCCTGTATGATTGTGGTGTATCACTTCTTATTATGCTCTGCCTCTCCTCTCAGGACAGCAACTACCTGCTGACTGGAGGAAATGACAAGCTGCTGCGCATCTATGATCTCAGCAACCCTGAAGCAGGTAAGCACACATGCCTCACTTTTGGAGGTCTTCATCATTTGCTGTTAATTTTGCTCTGGTTGGTGCAACACTGCTCTGTAATATTTTCTGACAGTTATCACACTGAGAATATCTCGTACCTCTGTCCTCGAACCCTGCCCCCTACAGGAGCCAGATCTCATTTAAAAGATGCAAAGTTATGCCAGTCGAACCCTGACATTTGTGTTTAATTTTCTATCTTCTAAAGTTGCTGATGATTGCCTTTCTGTGTCCTCTAGCCCCTCAGGAGATTGCAGGTCACACCTCAGCCATAAAAAAAGCCTTGTGGTGTAACAACGACAAGCTGATCCTCTCTGCTGCCGATGACAAAACCATACGGTCAGTGAAGTAGCTTCTCATATGGGCTGAATGATTCATCAAATTCAAACCTTTGTATGCTGATGTAAAAGAAATGTTCAGACTGCAAAAGCTGGGATTTTTTTTACATGGTGTCTGAAGGTCCTTAAAATGTCTTAAATTGAGGTTTATTATTATTAGGCCTTAAACATCATTAAATAGTGAATGTCTGAGGTCTTAATTGCCACAAACATTTTACCTAATTTCATTTATACATTGTTCAATTTTTTTTGTCAAAATAAGTCGAGCTCTTCTGCATGAAAGTTGGCATTTCTGAAGTTCCAAATCTTTAAAGCTATGGCTGAGTCTAATACTGTCTGTTTACTTTATACTTTATACCTGTTGGCAAAATTAGATCAAACTAACTCACTCTAATAACCATATTCCTGCATAAAACCTACCTCTGCATGGTACTTCATACATACCATGTACTTAACATATCAGTCTTAATTTTGGTAAAAAAAAATATCTTGAAAAGGTCTTCAAAAGCATTAGATTTAAGTTTCTGATACCTGTAGACACCTTGTTTTAATGCTACATAATCTACCAGACCCTTGCAAAATGCCACGCACAAACTTGGATGCCCATAGTACTGCTGTGTGAAAATGACAAGTGGCTGCATTTAAGTACAACCCATAGTAACATATTACGGTGTTGTTAGAGTGGCGTAATATGTGTGTAGTGATTGTGTGACCGAGCATGAAAGTGGATGCGCTCAGAGTAGACAGGTGTTGGTGATCTGAGCAGAGAGCAAATTGGCTATAAAGTTGTCAAGTGTTATTAAATGTACAGTGCAGGTTTCTGTTTGTCCATAAATTAATGCTGCAGCTCCTCAAGACTAAGGAAAGTTTCTGTGTCTTGTCTCCCAATTAATGGTAGGTTAATTAGAGTGGGTTAACCCTGAAGTGAGCATCAACATCTTGACCAGGGTCTAGAAGCTGGAGCAGGAGCGGTTTACAATGACGTTTTGAGTTATCTAATTATATAATAGTGGTAGAGCTATAGACAGTGTACACTTCAGTTTGTGCAATCTGTTTTAGTACTGTTACTGAAGGTAGATGAATAAGATTCATATATATTTTCCAATAACAGGCAGCACAGTGGTGCAGTGGTTAGCGTTGTCGCCTCAGAGCATTAGGGTTCCTGGTTCTAAGCCCAGGGTGGGGTGTTCAAACCCAGGGTTGGGGAGCCCCTCGTGTGGTGTGTGCCACGGCCTCCTCCCACAGTCCAAAGACACTCAGGTTAATTGGTGACTCGCCATAGGTGTTGTCTGTCTCTGTGTGTTAGCCCCATGATAGTCTGGTGACCTGTCCAGGGTGTACCCCACTTCTCACCCAGTGTCAGCTGGTATAGGCTCCAACCTTTGTTTGAGCGTCAGTGCCCACATCTTCAAACCTCAACTCATCATCATGACAGTGTCTATACTCTGCTGCCACAGAGACAGTCATCTGTCTGACAAGTCACTTCTCTGCCAGCAAACTTACCACAGACCTTTTTAATGTTAAAGCCTATATTTTTGTGTGTGTCTGTGTGTGTCCAGGCTGTGGGACAGGAGCTCCATGGAGGAGGTGAAGACGCTGTCATTCGACACATCAGTGAGCAGCATGGAGTACGTGGCTGATGGAGAGATTCTTGTGATCACATATGGAAAGACAATTGCTTTTTACAACGCTCTAAGGTACGCTTTACTCTCACCATACACATCTCAGAGACAAACAACATGTCCACACTGATGGGAATAGAATTAAATTTGACATGTCAAATGGGATTCTGTGCATAATATATTTTTGTGATTTATAAGAACATTCACAAGAACTTTTCAGTCAGCAAACAACTATTACAGCCAGGTAATGTGAGTTTAGCCAAGTGTGGCTGAATGAACAGAACGCAGATTTTACATGGGTAGTGTCTGGGCTACTGAAAGTGACCACAGTTGTTCTTAATGACCAGCTATGTTTAAATAAACATTACCACTACATGGAAATACGGCTTGGGAGAATAAATGATTCGTATAAGGATCGCCATTCTTCCAGAATATTTACTGGAAAAAATATGCTCAGCTGAACCGTGTGAGCACCTGGACAGTTCAGTGCACATACACCTGAGTTATTTTGTAGTTCATCTTAAGAGAAAGCAAGTGTTGGAGACATTTTGGATGTAAGAATGTAATAATTTGCTTTGCAAGACGGGTTGAAGTATCAAGTGAATACCAGCCAACCACCACACAAGCCCTGCTCTCATACAGTGTTTTGGATAATGATGGGTTTCAATCATACTCACGCTGTAACAGAGAGGCTGCTCTCCACTGCTGGAGACAGAATGTTTATCAACACAGCAGAGTGCCCAACTTTTCTTTTTCTTTTTTTTACCCCCTTATTCCAGAACACAAAGACCACATAGACCCCTTTCCCTGCTAACACTCACTAACATTGTAATCAATCAATCAATCAATCAATCAATTTTATTTATAAGTCCAATATTACAAATCACAGATTGCCTCACAGGGCTTTACAGCATACGACATCCCTCTGTCCTTAGGACCCTCGCAGCGAATAAGGGAAAAATTCCCCAAAAAAACCTTTAACGGGGAAAAAAACGGTAGAAACCTCAGGAAGAGCAACTGAGGAGGGATCCCTCTTCCAGGACGGACAGACGTGCAATAGATGTCGTACAGAACAGATCAGCATAATAAATTAACAGTAATCTGTATGACACAATGAGACAGAAAGAGAGACAGAGAGAGAGACAGGACAGACAGTAACGGTAATAGCTTACAACAACATTAATGAAAGCAATAATGTTGAAAGTAAATATTAATATCTGATAGTATACATATATGACAATAATCATATGTGTATAATAACAGTAGAAGTATGAAGTAATGATAACAGAAGCAGCAGGAGGCATCTGGCAGGACCACAGCAACAGCACAACCACACACGTCACACCATCCAGGCATCGCTGTGATATGAGTTAATCTGAGAGACAGTGGAGCACAAAGGCTCCGGAGAAGAAGCCGAGTTAGTGACATGCAGTAACAGGACATGAAGGAAAGAGAGAGAGAAGGTGCCCAGTGTATTATAGGGGGTCCTCCGGCAGACTAGGCCTAAGTCAGCCTAACTAGGGGCTGGTACAAGGCAAGCCTGAGCCAGCCCTAACTATAAGCTTTATCAAAGAGGAAAGTCTTAAGTCTAGTCTTAAATGTGGAGACGGTGTCTGCCTCCCGGACCGTAACAGGAAGATGATTCCACAGGTAAGAAGTGAGACTTTAGGGACCACGAGTAACCCTGCATTCTCCGAGTGCAGAGTTCTGGTGGGATAATATGTTCTCTAAGATATGACGGAGCTTGACCATTTAGAGCTTTATAAGTTAACAGTAGGATTTTAAATTCAATTCTGGATTTTACAGGGAGCCAGTGCAGAGAAGCTAAAACAGGAGAAATATGATCTCGTTTCTTAGTTCCTGTTAGTACACATGCTGCTGCATTCTGAATTAGCTGAAGAGTTTTTAAGGACTTACTAGAGCTACCTGATAATAGGGAGTTACAGTAATCCAGCCCAGAGGTAACAAAAGCGTGGACCAATTTTTCTGCATCTTTTTGGGTCAGGATAGGCCTAATTTTCGCAATATTATGTTATTTTCCAAGGGGAGAATTTTTACACATACTTCATTAACAAAATGGTGTGAAGTTTCAACAGTAACCCTTCCATTTTCATTCCTTTAAGGATCATTCACATTGATAATAATATAAATTCTGTAATACTATTGAAACAGCAATATTTTCTGAGAAGGTTATCATTCCATCGAAAATCTCATTAGGGACAGTTTTGTAATAGCTAAATTGCTATCCTAAGATAAGGTAGGCTTTGTTTGTCTTTTGTTTGTTTTGTTTTTCAATTCAGATTTTAAAAAAAAAAATGTTTCTTGAAGAACAAAAATCCTAAATGTCATCTGAAACGGAGTAAGATATGATTTCAGACTTGAGAAGTTTCTTTGCATAACTGCCAGTTTTGTTTTATATAACTAACTATTTGACCAATGACATAAGTCAGTGTTGCAGCACACAGTAGGCTGTAATTAAAGCCTAAAATAGATTATTTATACAGTGGAGAATCATTTTCTAATCAAGACATGTAGCTTCTCCACAGTGAGAAGTCAGTATAACATTAGAATGATTTTTTTATATGTATTCCAGCCTGGACCTGATCAAGACCGTAGAAGCCCCAGCTCCCATCAACTCAGCCTCCCTCCACCCAGAGAAGGACTTCTTTGTTGCCGGTGGAGAGGACTTCAAGCTCTACAAGTTTGACTACAGCACCAAGGAAGAGCTGGGTGAGCAGCAGAGATCAGATTTTCTCTGAATTGTTTTAGAGGCGTACTACTCCTGTTAGACTGTAAGCTGAGGTAATGACTCCTGTGTGTAAGGTTGAATGTAGTTTATTGTCATTTATTTAAAAAACAGACTTATTCAGTACATAATTTACCAAAACTTAAAAATCCTACATGTTACATTTTAGACTGATCATGCAAAAACATAAAGTTTGTTTAAGGGATAAAACACAAAATATATAAAACTAAGGAAAACACATACCTAACTATAAAGCAGTTTCCAGAAAGAGTCACGTGTTTACTGCTTCCATCTAATGCTGTGTCTGTCCCTCCTGTCTGCAGAGTCCTATAAGGGTCACTTCGGTCCAGTGCACTGTGTTCGCTTCAGTCCGGACGGTGAGCTGTACGCCAGTGGCTCTGAGGACGGCACGCTGCGACTGTGGCAGACGGCTGTGGGGAAGACCTACGGCCTGTGGAAGTGTGTCCTCCCTGGTAACTCTCCATGTTTGAGCACTTTATACAGTCTGATCTATGACAAGCAGTATGACACTGAGCACAACATCTTTACTTTTTAGCAAACAGCTTCCTCAAATGCTAAATGCTGAAGCCAGGGTGAAAGTGGCAGTAAATGTAGATCCTGTAATTGCCACAAAATGGTGGCTTCAAAAACACAACGGTTGTCCTCTGACATCCTCTTCTCTGGAAATACAAAGCCAGATGTTTCTCACAAGATGTTAGGATCTCAGTCTGTCATGGTGACAAGGAGATACTACAGTTGTACTCAAGAGAATTAGTATTTTTCTTCATGAAGTTGGGAGACTTGACTTAAGCTGAAAACACACCGGCAGTGCCGCGGTGCAGCGCGTCATGTGATGGGTGCGGCCCCCCCCCCCCCAAGCACACACTGGACTTGTCACGCTGCAACTAGATAACAGACAACCACACAAAGTTATTACTGCTTTTACCGAAAGATCTACATGTGTGGGGAGCCACTAATTAAAGTTGATTTCTCACCTGAAGAGCCAATTTCCAGAGCTGTGAGCCACCAGGCAATGTCTTTTTGGCCATTGTCTTTATAATGATGGGATTATGGGTCATTTAGCTGAATGAGACTCAGTGAGTCTCTCCTCATCCATGCTTTGTTACCAACGAGACTGCAAAAGAAAGGCCCAAATTGAACCAGCAAAGATACCCTGACTTGCTACATCCTATTTTTTCATTATTTCCCATAATAGCATTTTATGCCTACTATACACTAGAAGACTTTGAAATTACTTGTAAAAGACTAAAGTCTGACATCCTCTGACATCTAAAGACAATCTGAGTGTTTAGTCACACACTGTAAGATTTTGCAAAGACTGGGGATCTTGCCGGCTCACTATTTGCAAGATTGTGAGACGTTATTTTGACATTATTTCCCATTCTGGTCCTGGTGGAAAATATTAAGCCAAACTCCCTTCAAGAAATATGACATATAAACAGTGCCTTACATTTTTGTCGGAATGTCAAGACTAGTAATAGACTGACTTAGGACAGCTTGTACTGAGTTTTATGACCACCTTTCACAAATTGATCAAGATCACAGGAGTGTGCACCAACTGAGGTAAAACTCGTGATTTTATTCCAACATATATTCCAATATTGTAACATAACATTGTCTGGGACAGTAGCCATTTTTTACACAGAGATCAGGCGATAAGGCTACAATGAAGACCCTTCATTATGCTGGCTTTGCTATTTTATACAAAACTTAACAACGGCAGAATAATTTTGGATGTAAATGAGGCGTAATGTGTAACACAACAGCATTAGCCTCTAGTGTGACCAGGGCAAGAATTTCACGAGGGCCACAAGGGCCTTGGCCCTGTGCCCTTGAAAAAAATATCTGCCCGTGGCCTTGATGCCCCGCCTGCACTGTCCCAGGTGATTTTGCGGTTTTCTCCTCTGCCTCTTTCCTGTCAACACGGCTTTGACACCTGTGTCTATTGAGAAAAAAATAATGCGATGACATTCTGGAGTCATTGGGCAACATCAAATGAGATGATGCGTACATCACCAGTGGGGGGTTTGATTCCAGCCTGGCATGAACCGCTCAGACGGGCTGTAACGACAGTTTGACACCAATCTATCACTGGCCAACCAGGAGACTTCATCAAACGCCCGGGATCGGTACCGAGACCCGGTATTAAACAACCCAAGGCAAGTTTAATCAACACCGTAATAATAGTAAGCGCCGCTATTATCAGCGTTACTTTTTAAAGTCTCGGTTTCATGTATCATCATTCTGCAGCCTCTCTCCTGCTCTCTGCATGTCACCCCTCACAGCGCGCGCACACACACAGACACAAAAACTCAACAGCAGAGAGGCCGCGGTGCAGATGAAGGGAATATAACTTCAAGATTACTCTAGTTAACTACGCTACACTTGTTACTGTGAGTAAGTGCGATAAAACCTCTGCCAGCCAAGCCAATACTTTATCAATACATGTGATCAGCATGTAGAATATTTCAATCTGCTCTGTCCACAGTCTCTCATTCACCGCTATTATGGTTTATGATCGCGGTCGACACAAGCACATCGCGCACGCGGTGCTAACAGCAAAGTGTTAAAGACAAACTAAAATGAAAGCTGTCTGTATGTAGGCTAACACTTTATCTGAACATGTACCTGAGGCAGCCGACCTGCAGACAGTGAGTGTTCTCAGTAGAGGAGGGACAGAGAGCAGGATGAATGACTGATACTGATGTTTGTCTTCATGCTGAGATAACGTGACTTTCGTCACTCAGTATTGTGATGTCAGGAGGAATATTTATATTCCAGTCAGATATTATTGGGTTTTGAATAGTGACTTTGTTGTTGTAAACATGACTGTTGCTGCCATGGACTGTATAAAACTATATCCTGTGTAACTGACCTATAAGGAAAGCATCAGGAGGTGAGGTGTGTGCATGTGTGTGTGTGGAGGAGAGGAGAGATGGAGATGCTGGTAGAGAGATAGTGTGTGTTGTTAGATACTGTTAATGCCACTTATTATGCTTCTGTGCATTGATAGCTCTCTTTTAGTCTGTTTCTGCATCATGTTGAGGAGGGCCATGCCTGTGTGTATATATATGTATGCAAAAAAAGTGGATCAGTTGCTCGCTGCTAAAAATGTGACACATCGACATGATCTGGTTTTGAAATGTGGCCCAGTTGAAATAGTAGCCTAATTGAATAGCCCTGCTGTAGTTTGTTTGTTTGTTAGCTATCTAACAACACATCAAAAATAATTGTAAGTCAGTCTTGTTCAGTGAATTAATTAGTTTATCATGTACACTCAAAAAATATTTAGGCCTAATATTTAATATTGTTCGCTTATAAATACATGAATCTGGTTGTTCTATATTTAAAACACATTGGGTTTATTAGTGCTATTAAATAAATCACATTATTACTTATTATACTCATTATTATTACTTGAGCTTGTTTTATTTATTCATTTCACAGATAGTCATACATCCTTAGTCCTTAAATTCATTGTTTTATTTCATGGCCTTGCTGCCCTGGCTTTGGCCTTTGTGCCCTCAAAAAATTGACAACACGAAAGGCCAAGTGGCCTTGCCCCTAAAATGACGAAATTCCAGGCCTGAGTGTGACATATAACAGTGACGTCGGGCAGCGCTTTCTAAACAATAGCAAAAGCAGTCATTTACCGTCGCTGTTGCATGGCTGCTGATCTTGTTCTTTGCTCAGAAGGTAAGGAGCTCCTGGACCTCATTGACTCCCCAATTTGCAGACATTTTTAGCCGCTGTTCTTCGTCTTTGAGTCAGCTACTAGCTGTTTTTTAAATCTCCAACAGTTGATCACACACAACATGTCATCAAAATGTCCCAACCATTCCAACCATGCTCCCATCCTGCAGGCTGTCCGTATTACACAGATGTTGATTTGGTGCTGTTACTACTTCTGCTGCTGGCTTGAAGGCGACCCAACTTTCCTTCTGTCCATTTTTTGATAGTAGTAGTTTTGTAAAGAAAGGCGAAGCAGAATTATGGAGGGATATTCCTACCTTGAACAGTCTGTGTATAAGGAGGTAGTGAAATTGCTGGGAAAGTCATTTGGTAAGGACGGCATTCGTTGGAATCTCCCAGCTTGCTTAATACCAGAGTCTTTCAATCTCCACGTCTCCAGGCTCTCTGTTATAAATTTGTAGAGTAGAACTCCTCATTATGAATAAACTCATGTAAGCTCAGTGCATTATTTAAAGCCAGTCTTATTCTGTGTGCCCACAAGAGGGCCCACATGATGTAATTTTTTCCAGCTGCTCATGTCTGAAGTCTGTATGCACCTCCATGCTCCTACATCTGCTGACTACATGAGTGGTGGAACATGTACACAGAAACCCATATAGCACTGTATATGCGTCTGCTTAATTGACATCTCTCAAGCTATTTCATTTAACCTTGTTTGTTGCCACATGTTAATGCTTCTGGATTTTCTGGTTCCAAAAAACTGAAGAAATTGTGAGCAGTAAGGCTTTAAAAGGTCGGCTCAGAAACCTCTGCCTAAAACATGTCATGGAAACTGTGATGGAATCCTGCCATCAGCAGCTATTTCAGGCTGCTTTGTGTGTGTGACACTTTCTGTTCTTTCCATCCTTTTCCATCTTGCTTCTTCTTATTCTCCCTCTTTTTCTGTCTTTGATTACTCTTCAGAGGACCTGGGGGCAGAGAACTCTGAGCAGCTGTACACTGCGCCCCCTGAGATCAAAGCCTGAAGAGAAAGCAGCGCTGTTTGGAAATAGGATGAGAAGAGAGAAGGAAACGAGCGGAGGGGTGTTCCAGCGTTCTATCTGGCCCCAGCAAGGAGCAGAGTCCAGAGCATCTCCATCCATCAGGGGACTGATGTGAATATTATGACTGCCCTGTCTGTCACAGACTAACCCAGTGCACACTTACACAGACATGCACATACACACACATTTGCACACACACACACACACTGATGTCATGCAGTCATATGGACAGTATGGGCTGCAGAGTAAAGCAGTAGAGCTGTGAGTATCAGCTCATTGCTGCCTGCTTTCTCTCTGATCAGCCTACATCTGTCTGCTTAAGTTATTTTAACTTCCCCCCTAAAATCACATGATGCTACGATCAGTTTTGGTTTCAAAATTAAGATCATCAATGAGCTGGACCAATGCTTTTGTTTTCAGTTCATCGTTACGGGAATACTATCGCTAGTTGCACAGTTTGTGCTAAAGTTAAGGCGTTTTAATTTCTTCTGCTGTTGTACTGTTTAAGTATAAAAAAGTTTGGTGTCAAAATGAAAGAAAATATTGTTTTGTGACAAGGCGGAAAGGGAAGAAATGTCACTGGTCTTTTTTTCCATTTTGGTTTGTGTCTTCATTTGTGTCCAGTGATGAAATAAACAAACGCATTGCTGTTTTATTTGTAAGTAATGCACAAGGAGCAAACTGTGTTTAGTGTCTTATTCTTTTCTTTGGCTTCATCTGTGCCAAGTGAGGATTAATAAGGTCACAAGGTTATCTTATATTGCAAATAAATGCAAACAAAAGCTTTCATTCACTTACACAATACGCAAAACTAGCCTAAAGGGAAAAACAAAGTTAGAATGATAATGCCATACTGTCTTGTGCTGATAAATTTAATTTTATTTATTATGATCCCAAGTAGCTGTAGCCAAAGGAGCAGCTGTTCATCCTGACACAATACTGCATACTCACAAAAAAAATCCCATCACCATAACATACAACATACAATACAACGACACACAGGACCTAGCTCTAGTTAGTGAAACAGAAAACAAATGTCTTCTACAGAGATTTAAAGATATCTCATTATTTAGTTGTATTTATTGAGCAGAGCATTTCTTATTAAAGATCAAAATCATATTTATAAATAGCATCATGGTACTTCCATCATTCTACAGCATCATCATTATTATTATTATAGTAACTATCACCAATAATTTATAATAAAACATATAGTTTAACTATTAATACCCCTAGAAGTATACACTCTATAAAATCCTGTAAAAATGGCTTTTAATTCCCACCATATGACGTGCGGTTCATTTTCAATAGTTGCACGTTTGTTCCACCAATGAGGAAGGTCTTTCTAGCAGCTTCTGACCAATAGGAGCCCGTTTCTACCGGCAGTCACTTCCGGCCCGGGTCGTCCCCCCATGAGTAGCAGCAGCCCGGTGCAGAGTTCATCCAGAGCAGTCGCAGCCAGTGGACACTAGCCGCTTTCATTTCTCCATTTTCCTGTGGAGGAGGAAACGAGAGCAACGACAATAAGCCATATTTTCTTTTTACGTACCTCCTTGTTCCTTTGACTCATGCTGCTCAGCTTCTTAGCTGATATTTGCTTTGTGAATTAACTCCAGTAAGAGGCGCTGGTCAGCCGCTCCGCGCAGTCCAAGCCTTCTTTCCGTTTCTGCCACTTTTCCCCTCGGTGTTAGCTAGCTAACTGACCCAGGCGACGGTAACTCTGCCCCGCCACCCGCACGCCGACATGCCGGAGTACCTGGACGACCCGTCTGTGCTCACCAAGGACAAGCTGAAGAGCGAGCTGCTGGCTCACAACGTGGAGCTCCCGAGCGGTAACCCGAACAAGGATGTGTATGTGCAGCTTTATCTCCAGAACCTGACCGTTCACAACAAGAAACATGTCACGGCCACGACTCTGGACGCCTTCTCCAGCGACGAGGAGCTGCCGCCGCCCGTCGTCTCCAGCAGAAGTCGCTCCTCTGGCAGGGTGAGTTTGTTTATCCGGTCTGAATTAACGGTATTAAAATTGTAGGAGCCGAAGTCACATAGCAGCAGAAAGTACGGTGGTGCAAGTTTCGCTAACTTAAATCAAAATTAGTTTTCCATGTAATCCGTCTGTATTTTACACTTTCATGTATCCAAATATAAAGACACACCATATCACGGCTACAGCTACTCATTCATCAACTTTTTGCTAACTCGTCTCTGCTGTAGTCATGTCCAAAAAATAACAAATGCCCATCGGAAGTTGGCACATGCTTTAAACTTCTTTACCATCATGCTATAAATCTGAACTAATCAATGAATGAACCAACTATTCTTATCAGTATACACAAACATCTGCTCCGACCACAGACTCCCTTCATCCATATGTTTTTTTTTTGCCTAGGGTCCCCACCCTAAAAAAGTCCTCGTGTTGCTTTCTGTGCCACAGCCAAGGATAGAAGCATGTGCTTTCACTTTCCACCATTCATTTTATTCTCAAAGACATTATTTTGAAATTGGGCTGTCAGTAATTTTCAAGGGGGAGCATTCTATTATCATTAAAGGGACAGTTCACTCCCAAATCCAAATTGTCTCTCTTACCTGTAGTGGTGTTTATTAGTCGAGATAGCTTTGGTGTGAGTTGCTGAGTGTTGGACATATTGGCGGTAGAGATGTCTGCTTTCTCTCTAATATAATGGATCTAGATGGCACTCAGCTTGTGGTGCTCAAAGCAGCAAAAAAAAAACAAATTTGAAAAACTCAACAGCAATGTCTCTGTCCAGAAATCATGACCGTGTTACTCAGGATAATCCACAGACTTTGTTCTGAGCAGTCTCATGTAGGAACTATTTTCTTTCTGCCAAACTACACTCACCAAACACCCCTTTTCTCTCCATAAGTTAATGTGTGCTCACCTTTTTTCTGATAATGCAGATGTTCAGGAGGTTTTTACTGTGAGCCAAATTACCCACAATAAACACACTGGTAATTTAAACCAACAGAAACACTGAATAAAATAGTTTCACGTTACAAACCAGTGTAACTCTGGCGGAGCTCGTTGCAGTTGGGCTTTTCTTTATGGCTGACACAAAAACCCAAATGACACTATTTGGAGCCAGTGTTTGGTTTGTCAGTTCTGGGCTACTGTAGAAATGTGGTGATACAATATGTGTTCTCCATAAACGAAAACCTGCTCTCTATGTAGATATAAACAACTCATTCCAAGGTAAGAAGAACACAACAATTCTTATATGTAGGTCATTATAATATATAGAAAACATACTCATTTTATTGTATTCTATTTCTGCTAGTATATCCCCCTAAATCTTACACACTGGTCCTTTAAATAAAAATCCTATGAATGAATCTGTGGCCAAACCCTGATCACCTCAGCCCCACAAACCAGATTCACACGTTTCAGCTTTCACTTGCGGGTTAGTGGGGGGGTGTTGTGCCTTCACTGTTAGCACCAACAAACTGCAGACACCTTAGATTTCTGCACTGATTGAAAGATTGTTAGCATTTGCTGTGTGTGAAGTGTGAACCCAGTGCTAGGAGGGGTTTGTCTCCCTTGGTCTCTTGATCATTGTCTCTTTAACATGTTAATTTCATCAGTGTGTATTCTGAGAGCATTTTGAGGGGACACATGGCTCTATCTGTTGTTACATGAAATGAAATCACACCCAGAAACTGTTACAGCATAGATAAGGAAGCTAATAGGTATTTGTTGTGTTTGAATGGATTACGTTTCTTTTGTAGAAGTGCTTCGGTCTCAACTTCCAAGTTTTTGCATTGGGGGCGTACGGTCTCAGTTTCTCAGCATTCCTCTGTTGTTTTAATAATGATAATCTCCCTCCAGCCACTGGCTGCATACTTCAGAGCCTTCAAACAGGAGATTTCCTCTGAAGCATGAGCCTTAATGTCTGTTGACTTTCAGAAGAATACGATTATACTGTGGAGGAAACATTACGATGGCAGTTGATAACAATTTTTGTTTATTTGAGTTATTTTTGCTTCTTTAAAAAATTCAAGAAGCAACAGTGGATCATCATGGTGATGAAATATTGAGGATTTTGGCTCTTTAGTTTAAGTAATAAATTGTTTGGACACTAAAGTGAACCATTCCCAGCACGGTACAGAAATTATTTTCTAACGTCATTTATTATTAAATATTTTGCCCCATAGACTATAAACCTTTTTATACATTATGGTAAGTGGTCAAAAAGCCTATTAAATTGCTTTATTTGCTTATTTTGTGCTATTGATTTTTAGACCCAAACAGAATCTGCAGATTATTTTGTACAGTGTTCAACGGTAATCCTGTGGGGGGGGGGGGGGGAATTCTGGGGAAAAAAAATTTGCGTGGGGGGGGAATATCTGCTTTTTCCTCTTATCATCTTGATATGTAATCAGAATCCACTGGGCCAGCATTTGTTATTTTCTTTACCACTTGTGTATTCTGTTTATTTCATTAAATTGTCGCCCGACGTCTGTAGAATTTTTTTTTTTTATTTTTAAATAAGTAAAGGTAGAAAGACAGAAAGAAAATCAGCAGAGAAATCATCAGAATTCTGTGGGCATAGCTTCCATGTGGGCCTGTGTTTGTTTGACTGACAGCCAAAAACAGATGAAAAAAATGTCCTCATAATTTCACATAGGAAATACACAAGAAATTATATTTTTGCTTGCTGACTTACTTCTGTCTATTTTAAATGACTTAAATGATTATTAAAACTGTCAGTTGAGAACAGAGGGAGGCAGCTGGACAAAAAGTGAACATAAACATGTGCACTTTTTTACACACTAGAGTAGTTTCATCTTCACCATTTCCTAAGGATTTGTAGAAATCTAAGACTTATAATTTTTGGTCATTTTTACTTTTGGCGTTTCATTTTTAGTTATTTAAGCCTCTACACCAGCATGACTGGATACATTATGTGTTTCGATTGTTTGTCCATCTTTACATCCTCCTATCCTGTTCTCATGTGCAATATCACAAGAAGGTCTTGAGGGAATTTCCTCAAATTAGGCACAAACACCCACCTGTACATGAGGATGAACTGATAAGAAATTGGTGATCAAATGTCAGACAGGTCAGATACTGAATTGGTGAGACTAATCTTGGGTGCCCAGTTTGAAACTGTGTGAATTGTAAAGATCTTCCGTGCTGCTGGGCTGAATATTTGTGTAAAGCATCCACATTTTAGTATTTGTAGCTTCTTTGCAGCAACATTTATATTCGAGGCATTGTCAGCTGTTATGGCTACATGAGTCTTGACAGACTTGTAAACTCCGTTGTTTGACTGGTTGGTGGAGGAATACAACCCAGAGGTGGGAATTTTCATTTAGATTCTTTTAAAAAAAAGTACTTTTTTTCCCCGTATTTTTTCATTAGCTGTTATTCCAACCATTTATTTATTGTGTGTTTATTTAATGCATTTCATATTTTTCATTTTGTTTTATTTTGACTTGTTTTTGTATTCTTTCATTTATCCGTTGTTGCAACTTTTGAGCTTCTTGGCTTGCACTGTGAATTCCTGTTCAACGTTACATTGTAGTAATTGTGTAAAATGTGTATTACTTGTTCTGTGTGTGTGTGTGAGAAACGCCCAGAGTTGATTTGGATTGTGACTCTTAACAGGTGTGGAGCAGCGTGTGTTTGGTCTGAACTTGTCTGGGGGGGCAGTCACAACTGAATGAAAGGTTTTGAGCAAAACAAAGGTGACCGAGAAACGACATGTGGGAGGTGACGGTCTGCATGTTTCTCATTTCATTGAATTGGAAAAAAAAAAAACGACTATGTGTGCAGGTGTTGCATATTCTCTTCACCTGAGAGGGTTTGCAATACTGTCTCCTCTGAACTCATTTCAGTTGTGAATGTCTTCTGAGCCCACGCAGTCAGGTAAAGGTCACCTGACTTGTTTGTTAAGGGGGCAGCTGTGGCTCTTTGTGTGCTGAGAGGTGTGGACAGTGAAGATAATCAATCTTTCGTGAGTTTTCAGATGAATGTATGCTGATGGGGAAAGGGGCCAGATGAGTCTCACCAGTTGGTCAGGCAGTGATATATGTGTGTGGTTTCATAAGAGAGGGTTAAGTCGCTGTATTGATAAGTATGTGATATGACGGGGGGTAAGTGAAAGGTGAAGAGGAGGAATGCGGGGAGTTGGTGCACTGACCCTGAAGGTGATTAAACAGAAGCTCCACCCAGGTTTACTGTTGGTTTACATCACTTTAACACGGTGTGATCAGAGGCCTGTAGTGTACTTGGTAACATACCAAGGATATCTTTTGGTTATCTGGCTGCACTAATCCTAACATTGGCCGTCTGGATAACCAGTATCTGGAAGCTGATTATCAACTAGTTCAATCAACTCAGGCGTTTCCCATACAGTCAGGAGCTCATGTGAAAGAGGTGGAGCTGTTAATTAGAAGTGACATTATCAGATCCTTGAAGAAAACACATTATATTATAGGAGATGAAACGATGATAGTAATTAACCACAAGAATGTTCTCATAATGGGACATCAAGAAGTCATATCCATCAGAGTGAAATGATAATTAAAGCCTGTTATCTAACAACAGAGAAGATTAAAAATAAGCCAAGGCTATCAACACGTGTAGGTAGCATAGAATATATATTAAGTATAGAGTGAGTATTTTTTGATGGAGCTGGATGATGAAGAAACTTGCCTGAATATGTCACATAAAACACAATAAAGTGATACCAGTCTGTTTCTGTAAAGGGTGGAAAAGACGCCTAGTTAGTGACTGATGAGATCTTTCTGACAAAAATGTTGTATTTATAATAACAGGAGCCAGTTTAAAGTATATGGATTATTTCTAGAATAAAACACATTATTTTTAATTCAGTTCATCACACAGGTGTGTCCTGTGTCTGGACCTGTGTGTCCTCTGAGATGCACTGACTGAAAATAAGACACAATCTCAGTTTAATACTGCGTGGATAAAATAAACATAATACAATAAAATTCAGCTAAAAATCATCATCATGTGTTTATTGTTGTAAATGATCTCTTTGTTTGTTAGAAGCTCTCTTAAAATTGGAGTGGAAACAGAAAGCTTGCAACGATAAAATGATTGTACTGACCTATATATATTTTAACCTTTCACTTGGGGCTTTTATCCATGTAAGGATTTTTTTAGATTCCCCCCAGTGATGTGATTGATCATTTGTCGGGACGTTGAGAGGTTGTGATCGGATACTCTGAAGTTACCTTGCTCTGGAGTAGGTTGCATTCGTAGTACAGGCCTCTGGATATGTCTTCTAATGTCAAAGTTTTGTTTCTAGTTGGAGTCGCATGGTCAACAAATACAATGTTGGATTTTAACTATTCTTTCAAAAATCTGTGTCGTGTGAGTGTCCCAACCTTCTGGAAACTCAGTGGTGCTTTGATCTGCTTTCAACAAAGTATCCATAAACTAGGGTTGCAACAGCATGAGATTTTCATGGTATAATAACCGTCTCAGAAAATATTGCAGTTTCATCGTATTAACAATAATGTAATGTAATACGGAGTTATTATTATCAGTCAAAATGATCCTTTAAGGACTGAAAACAGAGGGGATATTTTTGGCTGGAAAAAAAAACGTTTTATTGCTATGATTAAAATTTGAGACCATTCTTTAAATAAAAGTGTGTGTAAAAAGTTACTTTTTCTCAGTATTGTAGATAAGCAAATGTACATGGTATGATAATCATCAGTTTTAGTATCATGGTATACCCTAAAACTGGTCCGCAGCCCTATTAGTTATAGGCTGATTGCAATAAACAAGGAAAATATCTGCCAGTAAGCTGTTACAATGACCCAGTTTTACAGCAAAAAGAAGTATCAAGGTGTACCTAAAAGTTTCCTGACCACTCCTGCACCTTTTCTCTGTCTGTTCATATGCTCATTACAGTGTTTCCTCAGGAAATTGTTTAGCAGGGCTGCTAAGTTACTGGACCCTGATGCACCATGTCTCATTATCAGTTTACAGTAGTAGATGACAGCCTAAATAATAGCCCTACTCATTGAATATCTGGTGTTTGTTGTGTGAACCTCTATAAGAACTATCCTCTGAAGTTCTGATATTGAGCTTGTTGTTTATGGTGCGTATGTGGAAATGATACAGCTAAACAAACAGTGTCTGATGTTAGAGCGATGAGATTCTTTTCATATTTAGCTTAAGACTGTGATACTGATAGAGGAGTGCACTTTTGTACAAAATGTACTCAGTGTAGCTTTAAGGTTTGGAGCAGCTGGTACTGTTATCTTATTGGGCATGGCCTCTTCATTGAGGAAATACTTTACTGTGGAAGAGGAATTTGTGCACAGACTGTCACCACGTGCGTGCGTGTGTATGTAGTAAAAAGTCAAGGGCTGTGGAAAGACACGGTATGTGTGTAATTAGCGTGTCCTTTGTTTCCTGAGGTAGTGCAGTGTTGTAGTGTTGATGTTTATCTTGTGGAGCTCGATTATAGGCTGCAGGCGACCATGCAGGTGAAAAAATTCATTCCTGACATTTTTGAAATGGTTACGTGAATTCAGAGAGGCTCTGTGTCTTCATGCTTGAAGTTTCTCTCCTTGTACCACCCTGTGTTGGTGAGATTTTGAAGAATGAGCTGTAAAGTTTGAAGAATGTTTGACACCAATAATTCAAACAGTTGTTGTTAATCTCAGCAGAGTAAATTGTGGCTAACCACACATACTCCATTGTAACTCAGCCAAGCAGCAGGTTACATCACACAGCCACAGGTCCTGGCACGTCTCGCCCTCTAACTACTCCATCCAGTCTTTGTGAGGAGTTGTAAAGGAAAGTCTGACAGTGTTTGTAGTGAGTTTACCCCACAGCGCTGAGCTCAGGCCGAATGGAGCTGTGAGCTCAGAGTTTAGTTATGCCTTTAAAGGCCAGGGTGTGGTTTGCAGAGGAGGGAGCACGGACGCCTTGTTCCCTCCTCCTCTGCTCCCGCTCTCTTCAGCTCGGCCTGCTGCTATTATGAAACAGCCTGGCTCACATCCAGACGAAACCCTGCCGAGGGGCCACTGAGAGCCAGACGCAGAGTAATGTCAAACTCTGTCTGTGTCTCTCACATTTTTTGCACGCTGTGAACCTCACAGCAGCACCTCGCCACTGAAGTTGAACATATCGTTTTTGCATTCCTCACATTTTCCATTGATTTTTGTCTCCAGCTGAATTAGCTGCACAGAGTCACTTTAGGTCCAGATGTTGATTTGAAGCTTTCAGTCACTTTGAGTGAGTGAATCTTTTGTGGTCAGACAAGGAATTAAAATGAGTTGTTTAGTTTAGCTTAAAGGGTGCTGCTCTACCTCCACCCACCCTGATCAGCTGAGCTCAGTCAAACAGCAGAGGGTCTTTGCATGCATTCCACAGACTAAAGCCCTTTTTACACTGAGATCACGCTAGATGGCAGCTATGAAGTCACTTACTGTGATCCCATCCTGCTGGCTGTCCTGTTCATACGGACATCATTTCGGCGCCGTTAATACCTCCATCTACTCTGTCCAACTCTGTCCCCTTGTTCCGTAATCATACCTTTTATGCTGAGCAGTGAGGCAGCATAATGGCGTGACATTCCCGTCTTAAACAGGCAGTGTGAAAGGGGCTATACAATGCCTGGTGTCAGTCTTGCCAATTAGTTTTCAGTGGGAAGTAGCTAAAGGCACTTAACTTTTACTTTGAAGTGTCTTTTTTAAAGGAAAGGAGTTAAGGTCTGTCCAATAAGTATTTGTTGCTCAGTGGTGTTGCTCGGTACGTGTCTCAGCCCTGGTGTATTAAAATATCAAAGAACGCAGTGAACTCATTGTTGATGCATCCAGGAGACGCACCCTATTATTTTTCATGATAATGCTATGTTGTGAACAACAAATTTGTGTTGAAATCAAAGAAATTGTGGCGTTGTGTAACCTGACTTGTTTTGAAATTATTTCTCATGTCACAGAAGCCAGTAAGAGTGAAACTTGTGTTTTGCATGTTATCATACTGTCCATAATGTGTCAGTGTTTTTGTTCTGGTGCTCTGCACTGATCTGACACGCCCTCCCGCCCACCTGTTCTGATTCCTGGCTCTCTGAAGCTTGGTGCGCAGAGGCGGCAGTGTCAGTGGCACATCACGGTGGTCCCAGAGGACTCCCGGTAGATAATAACTTAATTTTTAGGTTCATAAAACATACCAAAATTCACCAGTTGTAGGATATAACTACTGACATAACCATTATCTGACATTGCAATGTCTGCTGTGACAAGTTAATGATGTTTTACTGTCCAGAGGACAGTGAAAGGAAAACTTCAAACTCTTCTCAGAAGAAAAGAGAATAAGCATATTACTTAAAATGTGAACTATTAGATTTATACAGTTGCTTATTTAAGTTATTACAAATCACAGTCATATATCACATTTGATTTATATACTATATATATAGATACTGGGTGGATTATTTTGGTGATAATTCTTCTCAACTCAGGATGTGACAGTATATAGATTATTACTGAGATTGTGATGTAGGGTTGAGAAGTCGAGGGCAACAGTAAGTAGACCTTTGGTTCAGAGGTTTTTTGGGGGGAGTTGGGGGGTCAGATCAACTTCAACTGTGTCGAATTCAGTGGCATCCAGTGGTGAGGTTACAGATTGCAACCAAATTGAAACTTCTCTCATGTGCAAAGTGTGGAGGTGAACATGTGGTGGCTGACGTGAGTGGCCCTGTCTAAAGCCAGTGTTTGGTTTGTCCATTCTGGCCTGCTGTAGAAACATGGCAGGGGAACACAGCAGAAAGAAGCCCTGCTCCATATGTAGCTAAACATCTTAGTCTAAGGTAATGAAAACACAACAGTGCTTAGTGTACAGTGATTATACCCTCATGAAAACATAGCAGTGAATTTTATATTCCATTCCTGCCAGTATATCCCCCTAAATCCTACACACTGGACCTAATATAATCTCTGGCTCTTAAAGAAACACAGATGCAGTAAAGATTTGAATCATTTTTCACAACCGCATGTGTAGACGAGATGGCTTTGTCTGTGCGCCTTTCGTGAGAAATCATTTTGTAACCTCAGCTCACCTACTATTGCAGTCAGCAACAACACAGGCGGTACAGTGACAGTCTGAATGTAATGTCCTTATAGAGCTGGTACAGGGAAAAGTCACTGTGAGGCCACATTCTGCAGGAAATGAAGTGAAAACATCACATTCTTTAGTCTGCCCACAAAGTGGAAAACCACACTGGTGGATGTGTTTGGCATCCTGCCATCTTCAGCTTCTGGGTTAAAATGCTTCAGCACCCTAAGTAAAAGAGGGAGGTATTCTACTAGTGTGAGATGAACACTTCCTGTGGCTGTTTCAAAGTAAAAGCTTTCCAGCAGTGAGACTGGATTATGGCTTTTACTTTAGCGTAGGTTTTTACAGAAGTGAGACATGTTGCAGTGTGTTCACATGATATGAAAAGGCAGCTTGTCGCTCTCCTCTAATGAGTCTGAAGCTTTCAGGCATGTTTACTTAAGTATACAGTACAGGCCAAAAGTTTGGACACACCTTCTCATTCAATGCGTTTTCTTTATTTTCATGACTATTTACATTGTAGATTCTCACTGAAGGCATCAAAACTATGAATGAACACATGTGGAGTTATGTACTTAACAAAAAAAGGTGAAATAACTGAAAACATGTTTTATATTCTAGTTTCTTCAAAATAGCCACCCTTTGCTCTGATTACTGCTTTGCACACTCTTGGCATTCTCTCCATGAGCTTCAAGAGGTAGTCACCTGAAATGGTTTCCACTTCACAGGTGTGCCTTATCAGGGTTCATTAGTGGAATTTCTTGCTTTATCAATGGGGTTGGGACCATCAGTTGTGTTGTGCAGAAGTCAGGTTAATACACAGCCGACAGCCCTATTGGACAACTGTTAAAATTCATATTATGGCAAGAACCAATCAGCTAACTAAAGAAAAACGAGTGGCCATCATTACTTTAAGAAATGAAGGTCAGTCAGTCCGGAAAATTGCAAAAACTTTAAATGTGTCCCCAAGTGGAGTCGCAAAAACCATCAAGCGCTACAACGAAACTGGCACACATGAGGACCGACCCAGGAAAGGAAGACCAAGAGTCACTTCTGCTTCTGAGGATAAGTTCATCCGAGTCACCAGCCTCAGAAATCGCAAGTTAACAGCAGCTCAGATCAGAGACCAGATGAATGCCACACAGAGTTCTAGCAGCAGACCCATCTCTAGAACAACTGTTAAGAGGAGACTGCGCCAATCAGGCCTTCATGGTCAAATAGCTGCTAGGAAACCACTGCTAAGGAGAGGCAACAAGCAGAAGAGATTTGTTTGGGCCAAGAAACACAAGGAATGGACATTAGACCAGTGGAAATCTGTGCTTTGGTCTGATGAGTCCAAATTTGAGATCTTTGGTTCCAACCGCCGTGTCTTTGTGAGACACAGAAAAGGTGAACGGATGGATTCCACATGCCTGGTTCCCACTGTGAAGCATGGAGGAGGAGGTGTGATGGTGTGGGGGTGTTTTGCTGGTGACACTGTTGGGGATTTATTCAAAATTGAAGGCACACTGAACCAGCATGGCTACCACAGCATCCTGCAGCGACATGCCATCCCATCCGGTTTGCGTTTAGTTGGACGATCATTTATTTTTCAACAGGACAATGACCCCAAACACACCTCCAGGCTGTGTAAGGGCTATTGGACCAAGAAGGAGAGTGATGGAGTGCTGCGGCAGATGACCTGGCCTCCACAGTCACCGGACCTGAACCCAGTCGAGATGGTTTGGGGTGAGCTGGACCGCAGAGTGAAGGCAAAGGGGCCAACAAGTGCTAAACACCTCTGGGAACTCCTTCAAGACTGTTGGAAAACCATTTCAGGTGACTACCTCTTGAAGCTCATGGAGAGAATGCCAAGAGTGTGCAAAGCAGTAATCAGAGCAAAGGGTGGCTATTTTGAAGAAACTAGAATATAAAACATGTTTTCAGTTATTTCACCTTTTTTTGTTAAGTACATAACTCCACATGTGTTCATTCATAGTTTTGATGCCTTCAGTGAGAATCTACAATGTAAATAGTCATGAAAATAAAGAAAACGCATTGAATGAGAAGGTGTGTCCAAACTTTTGGCCTGTACTGTACATACTTGGCTCTAAATGGGTTATGTCCTCAAGTCACCACTATATTACTGCTGCATGACAATATAGTTTATATCCTGATCAAGTTTTCATGTAATGTTATTAATGTAAATGTGTTGGCAACTTTGGGGATTCAAACAAGCATTTTTGTTGCTGCTCCTGCTTGGCAGAGGACATTTTTATAAAGGTGAACCTTTTTCAACTTTAGATTGTACAAGGTGCTTTCTCTGAGCAGCTGTGAGCAGCACTGGGAGGTGTTTTATTATTTTTAGACTTCTCTCTTGCACAATTCAGTTATTTATGAAATATAATGGTTCAAAACATGGCAGGGTTCGACATTAACGGTGGCCGCAAAAAAAATTGCTCAGTGGCCAGCAGATATCCCCTGTAGGTGTTATTTTTTGCCAGCCGATTTCTGGACAACTTTGGCCCCTACCAGCTGTTTAAGAGAAGTGAAGATTCAGCAGTTGATGATGGTATAAAACAGTCCATTAAACAGGTTTTTCAACAATTACGAATCACCACAACCAAAAGAAATCCTTGAGCATACAGTCTTACATGTGCACATAAAATGTTAGGCTGATTGTCCCAGTAGTTTGTAGGGCTGTACCCGCCTCAGTGTTAGGCCTCATTTACACCGCAAACGGTGTGTTTGCGTAGCGCTCACCAGGGCAGGAATTTCACGAGGGCCAAGAGGGCCATGGCTCTCGTGCCCTGCCAATTTGGCCCTGTGCCCTTGAAAAAAATATCTGCCCTAAGGCCACAGTGGCTTTGATGCCCCGCCTGCACTGCCCCAGGTGATTTTGCGGTTTTCTCCTCTGCCTCTTTCCTGTCCACACGGCTTTGACACCTATTGAGAAAAAAATAATGCAATGACATTCTGGAGTCATTGGGCAACATCAAATGAGATAATGCGTACATCACCAGTGGGGTGTTTGATTCCAGCCTGGCATGAACCGCTCAGGCGGGCTGCAACGACAGTTTGACACCAATCTATCACTGGCCAACCAGGAGACTTCATCAAACGCCCGGGCAGGGATCAGTACCGAGACCCGGTATTAAACAACCCAAGGCAAGTTTAATCAACACCGTAATAACAGTAAGCTCCACCAGTATCGGCGTTACTTTTTAAAGTTTCGGTTTCATGTATCATCATTCTGCAGCCTCTCTCCTGCTCTCTGCATGTCACCCCTCACAGCGCGCGCACACACACAGACACAAAAACTCAACAGCAGAGAGGCCGCGGTGCAGATGAAGGGAGTATAACTTCAAGATTACTCTAGTTAACTACGCTACACTTGTTACTGTGAGTATGTGCGATAAAACCTCTGCCAGCCAAGCCAATACTTTATCAATACATGTGATCAGCATGTAGAATATTTCAATCTGCCCTGTCCACAGTCTCTCATTCATCGCTATTATGGTTTATGATCGCGGTCGACACAAGCACATTGCGCTCGCGGTGCTAACAGCAAAGGGTTAAAGACAAACTAAAATGAAAGCTGTCTGTATGTAGGCTAACACTTTATCTGAAGATGTACCTGAGGCAGCCGACCTGCAGACAGTGAGTGTTTTCAGTAGAGGAGGGACAGAGAGCAGGATGAATGACTGATACTGATGTTTGTCTTCATGCTGAGATAACGTGACTTTCGTCACTCAGTATTGTGATGTCAGGAGGAATATTTATATTCCAGTCAGATATTATTGGGTTTTGAATAGTGACTTTGTTGTTGTAAACATGACTGTTGCTGCCATGGACTGTATAAAACTATATCCTGTGTAACTGACCTATAAGGAAAGCATCAGGAGGTGAGGTGTGTGCATGTGTGTGTGTGGAGGAGAGGAGAGATGGAGATGCTGGTAGAGAGATAGTGTGTGTTGTTAGATACTGTTAATGCCACTTATTATGCTTCTGTGCATTGATAGCTCTCTTTTAGTCTGTTTCTGCATCATGTTAAGGAGGGCCATGCCTGTGTGTGTGTGTGTGTGTGTGTGTGTATGTATGTATGTATGTATGTATGCAAAAAAAAGTGGATCAGTTGCTCGCTGCTAAAAATGTGGCACATCGACATGATCTGGTTTTGAAATGTGGCCCAGTTGAAATAGTAGCCTAATTGAATATCCCTGCTGTAGTTTGTTTGTTTGTTTGTTAGCTATCTAACAACACATCAAAAATAATTGTAAGCCAGTCTTGTTCAGTGAATCAGTTTATCATGTACACTCAAAAAATATTTAGGCCTAATATTTAAGATTGTTTGCTTATAAATACATGAATCTGGTTGTTCTATATTTAAAACACATTGGGTTTATTTATCGAAATTCCAGGCCTGGCGCTCATGAACGGTCGCTGTTTACTCGCGTTTTCATTTCGGCAAGCATGTAAACAGGTTAGAGCATTCACACCACATCCATTCTGTGCTCTGCTCAAGTCCGCTGCTTTCGCAAGCAAGCTCGAAAATAGAAGAGACGCCGATTTTTTATTTTTTTTTTCTTCTTTTTTTTTGCACAAGTCGCGAGGGGATGGTCGCAGTATTCAACAAAAAACACCAGTTTGCATGTGACCTGACAGGCGCATGTTTCATGTACTTACCCATTTGTAGTGCTAAATATTAATTCTCCAAACGTTGGGAATAATCACTGGCACACGAACTTGTCCACCCTGGGCTTTGGGTCCAAACTCACTTCTTCTTCACTGGGGTTTATTGGAAATTTGTAAACATGGTGTGCTACCGCCACCAGCTGTTCGGTTGTGGTTTGTATGTTGACCGGACAACAGCGGCTGCTGCACGACGCGTTTGTTCGGTTTTGGTGTGAATACATGTGTGCTGCCGCTACGCTTGTGGACCGCTTCGCGAGCGCTACGCAAACGTATCGCTTGCGGTGTAAATGAGGCTTTATGTTGGTCAAATCAGCTTTGGCCATTTAATATGAATATATTAAGTTTAAAAGTTTGAAAGGGTTCAGCAGGTCTTTCAGTGTGACAGCCGCATTCATGTAAGATAGTAAACAAGCCTATGGGGCTAACAGTGGATCAAAAATATGCAACATTTTTTGCCGACACTAGATATCAAACAAAAAGCAGAGACGGTGTTGTATTTAGTTGCTGTGAGCCAAAAATTATACGCAAATAAGCAGAAGAGAGAAGATGATGTTATTTCGGAGTACTTGGGGGAAATCTCTCCCCCTCTGTGCCACTGTACCAAAGAATATTGTGAAAGTCAAGCACTCACTCTGCAGCAGAACCTGGGGACCAAAATGTTCCCAGAAGTACACTGAACAGCACACTACTTAAAAAAAAAAAAAAGCGACCACTCAACTTAAAGCAATCTCCGTTGACTGAGGGGTCTCTGACTAACAATTCGACTCTCTAACTTTCAGGGGGCAGCCCTAGTAGTTTGCCAGATAAGCTGCAGACAGACAGACAGATAGACACACTTACATGCACACATACACAAGCACACACACGACCAAATGCATGATCCCCTCGAAGCTGACACCTGGCGACAATAAAAAGGTTAGATAAATTTTAAAAATCCCCATAGTGCAATGTTACAGTTCCACAAACATTACGATTCATTCATGCCTTTTAGTTCAAGATTGTGTGAAAACAATTAATCAGTAGGCCTACTCATTGCTTCTTACCCACTGATATATTGGGACTACTTAAATATGGGTATACTAAGGTTACTTGACACCTAACGTGTTTGGTTCAGTTATAACGATCTCAGGTCCGTTTACACCGTTAGTACGGTTCGTTTGAGCTGGTGTGAAAGCTGTCTGTCAAACCCTGATGTGGACCAAACAACTCACCTGAGACAGCTGGAAAAGGAAAACTGTCCAATCAGTAAGTTACCTGTCAGTCAGTAGAATTTCATGGTTAGTCCTCTTGGTTTGTTTGCAAAAAGTCAGTATGAACGGGAACCAAACCAAAACTTAAATGCAACAATGAATAATTTTTTCCCTCTGCTGCGGACCAAATGAACCACCCTACAGGTGTGAAAGCAGCCCACGCTATTGTCCTATTTTTCCAGCGTCACCGCCCTTGAAAAAGCGCTATTTTGTCCTTACCAGCCTAGCGGTCTGGAGTGTGCAATAGAAATCCGGTTGACGCCCCGCAGCGCAACGCTTTTTGTGTGTGTTGGGAGCAGCACTTGACTCGCGTCAATGACGCCGCCATCATATGACGCTGCCGGTGTGTTTTGGCCTTAAGCCCACTCAAACTACTAACGCCATCCTTACTCAGTAACCAGAGACACAGAAGACAAACTTGTAAGAAAATTAAATGAAGCAAACATGTAGGAGTGAATGGAGACAGGAGTTTAAGTGGAAAGGATGCAACACATCTAAGCACGTAATGTACTGCTGTGTGTGCGCTGCTGTTTTTCTAGTGCGTTTTGGAGTGTTTTATTGCAGACATGACTGAGTCAGGTACAGAGGTGTGTGTATATATATATATATATATATATATATATATATATATATATATATAATATAGATTCTGTTGGAGACGTTGCTGTTACGTCTTTCCAGTTTTTTGATTTTGGGGTGAACCGTCCCTTTAGAAATATTAGTGCCTAACCCTGTATGACAGCATGTGTAATGGGTATGCTCACATTGTGTTCTTACAAAAACGTTTATGCATGCCTACTTTTACTCCGAGGCAGGATCTCCTTCGGCTGTGAGCTGGGGAGACACAAGGCTTCATTTCAGATGCAGCTGGCTTTAGAGTAATTTCCTGTAGGCTGTGAGTGTGAGGGGCGGTTTTAACCCAGCGCGTTGTTTACTATCATGAAACGCCTGCAGCGTTGGCTGAGAGTGCCGCTTTTTTTCCCTCCCTTTTGTCTCTCTGGCTTCACTTCATCTGAGGAAATTGAAGGAAACTCCTCAAGTAAAAGCTTCTCTTCCACATCATGTGTTGTGTATGAATATGTTCAGAGATCATCATCATTAAAGCCATCAGTTGTGGATTAAAAAAAAGCTGAATCCACTCACATTCATTTCCTGCACGTTTTTGAATCGGTGTCACTTTATGATTACTGATAGCAGTGTTGTGTATAATTAGCAACCTGGTGAACAGGTTTCTGTAACTGTCTGTAACTGATAACTCCACAAACACAGCTTTGCTCTGAGTGAATGAACTCAGCTAAAGGTATGATTTCACAGGAGGATTTTGGAGGGGAACAGGTGGGCAGGGGAGGATACAGACCATCTGCACTTTGGGGTGTGAACTGTCACAATAGTCTCAGTATTCTCAATCAGTGAAAATACAATCATTCCAACATCACAGAAAATGCAAAATGCTTTAGAGAAGGGCAGGAATTTTTCATAGGACTTCCTCAGGATATGAGAAAAAGTTATTTTTGTGAGAATCAGTGCTTTAAAAAATGTGAATATTGTGTTATTTTGGCCAGCAATGTAAGACCCAGAAACAAAACAGTCTGGCATCTGACTGTTGTCATTACTTGATGATTACATTGCCTTAGGTCACAAATAAATCCATGACCGTCCCAGACCTGACCCTGATGAGTAAAGAGTACAGTTACCAACCAGGCTGCCTGTTCTCCTCTCACAGAAAGCCACCAGGAAAACAGACAAGGTTCTGCCAGACGAGCTGGATGTGACCCTGCTGAGCGACGAGGGCCTGAAGGACGAACTGCTCAAGCACGGAGTGGACGTGGGGCCCATTGTGGGTGAGTGCTCACATTAGCAGAACCAGCAGCAGGGTCGTGTGAGGTGAAACACTGAGGTGACATCTACCCTCGGGACACAGACACATGACTGCACTTAACACACACAGGGATTTGGTGTGTTGGTGGTACACACTGGTGGAATTCACAAGAGGCTTTGACATGTTAGATAATAGCATGTTTCACCCTTTCTGTAAGTGATCACTCTGGAATGTCATGGTCAATTAGTTTAACATAGCAAGACAGATGAAAAACAGGCAGGCATTGTAAAAAAGTTTTTGGTCATCAGTTTGTGGCATCAATCAATCAATCAATTTTATTGGACTCAACAATGTATGGAGTAGATTTTGGTGTCAAATCTCAAGAACACTATGGATGGAATTTCCTCAATTCAGCTCAAATATCCATGTTGGATTTAGCGATAAACTGATTAGAATTTGGTGGTCAGAGGTCAAGGTCACTGTGACCTTGCATCCGTCTCATTCTTATGAATGTGATATCGCAATAAGGGTGTGAGGGAATTTCCTCAAATTTGGCAAAAACGTCCACTTGGACTGTAATGATGAAATGATTACTTTTATGTGGTCAAAGGTCAAGGTCACTGTGACCCTGCATCTGTCATTCTTATGAACACATGTCTCAAGAACACCTTGAGAGAATTTCTTCAAATTTGGCACAAATGTCTACTTGGACTCAACAATGAACTGATTAGATTTTGGTGGTCAAAGATCAAGGTTGCCGTTACCTTGCTATTCACACCTGATATGTACCTTAACTGAGTGCACATTAAGTATAGTCGGGACCACCTTTTCATGTGGACCCGGGCACGCATCAACATGTGTTCACACTAATCAAACAAACTGGACCGTGGGGTCAAGTGTACTTGGATCTGGGCCCAGGTTCCTGATGTGAAAGCCTCCTCGAAATGATGTGCTAAATTGATGTTGTGCACACCAGTAATTTATCAGAGAAGTTTAATAATGACACTAATGACTGCTCTCAATGTTGAATGGCAATCTAGAATATCTAACGAGATTCAGTTAATTTGTTTTATCTGGTATTCTCTATTGTTAGGGTTATATATTCTTCTTTTGAGTTCAAATTTTATGACAGTGTAGGATTATGCAGGAGAACTCCAGGTTTTGTAAATGGCAGCTGCACTTTCAACCACCTGTCAGACACAACAGACATCCATTTTAAATAATACAGCTGTCCACGCTGGCCCTGTAACAGCCTGTGTGTAGTCTTGAGTAAGGATAGACCGATACATCGGCCAGCCGATATATCGGGCCGATATTTGAGTTTTTTGGCTTGTATCGGCATCGGCCGATACGCGCGTGGGTTCGCGGATTTATTTTTCCCTGGCATGATTTACAGACAGGCATCCAAGGGCAGCTCTGTGTTGCCAGAAGACCCTGCAGCGCACATGCAGTGAATCCTACTGTGTACAGTAGTTGTTGTTTTATTTATGCTTCAGCTTAAATATTTGTTTATTTTATAAAGACATTACTGGAAGATTTAAGAGCACTGAACTCTTTTTTTTATTTGAATGTATAATAATAATAATAATAATAATAATATTCTACCTGTTCTACCTCAACTTTCCATCTTGTTTTAGTATTTTTTACTGTTCAATAAATGTTTCTTATTTTAAACTTGAGACCTGTAATATTTGTTATCATTGTGTCATTTTTTTGATGTAAATTGAGGGAGCAAAAGCAGTATCGGCCCCAAATATCAGCTCAAGAAAATCGGCAGTCCATAATCAGTCATCGGCTAAGGGTGATGGAAAAAAATCGGTATCGGCATCGGCCCTAAAAAATCCATATCGGTCTATCCCTAGTCTTGAATGTATGCCTGATTGTGTATTGGGCTAGGAGGCTAAGCAGAAGTGTGGCTGCAGCTGTTGGGCTGATGATCACGTGTTGCTTTTCTTGCAAGGCCAGTGCAGATGAGGTGTAAGGCACAGAAACACTAATAAGAAAATATAAACAAAGCATTAATAATGGTAAATATCATGGTAATGTTGATAATCATACTGCAATTAACCTAAGTGAAAGACACCAGCAATAAGCTCGTCCTCTGTCCGGAGGCAGCTGTGGCCTCTCTCTGGTCTTCAGTCATTATAGGAATCATCACAAAAGTCTCTCTGTACTCTACTGATACGGTGTAATGACTCAGAGAAATTAACAGGTCAGGTCATCTTGTGCAGGTTTAACTGAACGTCTCCCCTCTCCTCATCCTCACAGCGTCCACCCGTAAGGTCTATGAGAAGAAGCTGCAGAGGCTCCTGGATGACGGTCCTGCACAGCTGCCTCAGCCAAAGCTGGTTCTCACTGAGATACAAGTCAACCACAACCATAACGGCAACTCCGAATCAGACCTGTACAGTGACAAGGAGGATGGTAAGAACGGTGTTACACCATTCATACTGATTATGTATGCCAGACACTATGGTAGGGTTAAGGTTTGTATACTAGCAATGTGATTATCTTAAATGTGTGCAGTAGGTATTCACTTTCTAAAGACTTTTACTTTGAAGTGCTTTATTATAATACATGTAATGTATAACCACAATGATATATTGTATGTGTTATGTTATTTAGGAAGATTAGCTGTCTTAACGTTGTTAAACATTTACACTGACAAAACCTTTCCAAAGCATATGGTATATTTTCAGATTCATGTCCCAACTTTAAGTTAAATAGGGCCAGATAGGTAACTCACAACACTACGCTTATTAACACCTAGCAAACATGGAGTTTTTCAAAGTACTTTTTGCATTAAAAAGAAATGCAAAGGCAAGGCAGCGTGTGAGAGTCCCCACTTGCATTTCAAAGTTTCAAGTCCGATATTTCCACTGTGCTGAAATGAATGGAAACTAATGGCGAGGAGGAGCTGACAATAAAAACCTTAACTATGTAAAATAACAATTTGTTGTTCATAACTAAACCCACCTGCATGTCCCTCAAGTAACAGTGTGTGACTGTGCTGTGTTTTGTCAGAAGTGGCAGCCCCACCAGAAGAACCAGAACCTGTGGCAGAACCTGAACCAGAACCTGAACTAGCTCCAGTGGTGGAGAGACCGGTGAGGAGCAGAGGGAAGACGCCCGTCACCACCCGCACCCGCAGCAGCCAGCACCAAACGGTGAGAACCAGCTTTCCAACAAACTGGACTGTCCTTGCACCGCCTTTGAATGGAGGACACTTGATAGAGATGTTCCTGGTTTCTCCAATAATCGTCTGTCTGTTGTCATAGTGATCATAACGTCAATCTGCTGATGTGATGTAAATGTGTCGATACAGATGTGTCTGCCGCACTGTCTGATCGCAGTAGTTTGGGTGTTGACAGTGTGTCATTCCAGCGCAACAATAAACCACAATGATAGAGGAGCTGTATATTTCCTGGTGAAATTACAGGTTTGGAAACCCATGCTTGAAAGCCAAGTTGTAATGTTTCCATTTGGAGCCACTTGTAATTTGCCAGCTTCTGACAGTTTTCTGTAATACCTAATTCCTTAACCATGTTTACTTAAAGTTACTCATTAGGAGCTGCTACATACATACAGTAAGGGTGCGCCTCACACCTAACGTGTTTTGGTTCAAGTGAACTCTGATGTGTTTCCCTGTTTGGTTTGGTTTGTTTAGGTTGTTGTGAAAGCTGCTAATCTAACGCCAGTTTTACAGTGGACGCAGAAGCACCACAAAGCTCTGTGGCCTGCTCGCAGTCTGCTGCGATAGTTTTGGCATCTGGTATATTATCTTCACGAAATTGTGGGTGGGTGGGGAGGTTGAGCCAGTGCAGGCAGAACTCTTCTTCCTCAGCAGCAGTTTGTGGAGTTCTGAGACACGCAGTGGTTAACCGATCAGTTAATCTGATCAGACTGAAACAGATCAGATCGATGGATGAGAGGAGCAGCCGTTTGTGAGTGAAAGCAAACTTTAGACCCAGTGCACTTGAGGTTAAGTTTCACTTTCACTGCACCTGGTGGACTACTGCTCTTTCCATGGAGTAACTAATAACCTAACGGCACATATAATTCAACAGCGTACCTAATGAACGGTCCAGCTCCAAAAATAGAAAATCAAAATGTGGCGGCAGCTATTGAAATCGTTGCGGGACGCCACAAATGAATGTGTGGAAACCCTGAGATGTGCTGAGTGTGTGTCCTACATCATGGATTCTTCAGTCGGCACTCCTCCTGTCATACCTGTATCTATGATTAAAATGGACCGCTAGGCATCTGAAGATGGACAAGCTATAATATCAACAGCTCTCACTTGTGACTAACTAGCTTGTTATGATAGAAGAAAAAAGACAGGTGTTCAGTTTTAGCAAGGAGAGGTCGAAGACACTAATTGTGTCGATGGAGGAGAGGAAACCCCACCTGTTAGTAAGTGTTCTCATCAATTATTTGATTGAACCAACTGTTTTTCATTAAATTATTTATTTAAATTTAAAGACTCCATCACACAGTTTGAGTATCCTCTCAATCATTGTATTTCAGTGTTCCTGTTGTTACCCATCTTCATCATCATCACCATGCAGACTAGGGTTGTCACGATACTAAAATTTCAAACTCGATATCGATACTCAGGAAAATATTCAATACTCGATACCATTTTCGATACAGCAGCAAAAAATTAAGAGGCATGTCATTTTTTAAATAAAGATCAGAACAGTAACATCAATGATAACAACAAAAAATCCCCCCAAAATAAATAACAACCAGAAACAGCCCTGTTTATTTTCTGTGCTTCTGGTGAATTGGCACCATATTTTCGTTGCTGATCAAATAGAGTTGGTAGTTTAGGCTCAGGATGCTCCTGTTTCTACCTCACTATGTGATCAGAGAACCAGGGGTTACGGGAGAAACCAAACGTTTTTACAGCTTCACTCTGTGACTTTACAGTTAACATAACTTTTCAGACACACATAATTGTGTTGTCCTGTTAAACTAACATTGTCTATTAATGTTACAGACAGGCATGACTGATAAAGTTTTCTGCTTAGCTCCCACATTAACGTTAGAAGTTATATTTTAGTTTGATGCTGGTGACACCAGCTGCCGGGTTGCAGCGAGGGCTCTGTGCCTGCCAGACGCTGCCTACACAGCGCGTGTCCGGACCCGTCGGGCGCACCCGACAGGCACTGAGGTGGCGTGCACTGTTAGTATCGATACTTTTGTAAATTAGTATTGTATCCGGATACAGCGTTTGAGTATCGATACTTTTGACAACCCTAATGCAGACACATTTTTGGCAGTTACTTTAAATTTAGGAAAGGGTCTATGCCATTCTAACTAGGGATCACCAATTTTGCAATTCTGGCCGATAGCTGATACCGATATTTTTATATTGTTGTTTACTTTGTTTCGTTATTTATTACTCCTTCTGTGCCAGGGAAACAGAAATGTACAAGATTAAAAAATAACTGAACTGTTTTAAAGTCATTAACCCTTTCATTACATTACCTTTAAATCAGCACAAATTCAATGATAGAAGTTTATGAAACAACCTTTAACGTAACCTTACACGTAAAAACACATTTAAAAAAAAAAGACTGCTTCAAGGGCCTTTTTACTGCATATATAATTCCCTCTTTACTATCTGTTTTATATTGCTGTGATAACATGAACAAATTTCACCGAAATGTCACATGAAACTGAAATAAGATACGATTTCAGACTTGTAAAGTCTCTGTAATGAGGCCCCAGGTTGAAAACTAGCAACGTTTCCCTTTAAGCAGGTAGGATGGGACACCCAGCAGCTGGGGTTGATTATACAGTTTCCTCTAACCTTGGCAACGGAAGCAGTTTTTCATTTTATTGGAGCGCAGTCACACCCAGCTCAGCGTGAGTGTGTAGGTTCAGTGTATCAGCGCTGCTCGCTGCATGTCAGACTCAAAGCACATGATGTGGATTAGCTGCTGCCATGCACACGCGGGATGCTTCAGACCTCTTCACACACTGACTCTTCTCTTCAGTACCATCATTTGTTCTCTCTGACTTTGCTTCTGCTACTCGACGTCTGGGTCTATATACAGTCACCGTAATCATAAAACCTTCGCCCTCTCCCAGTTTTGTTTGTTCTGTAGATATTCAAAATAGTCCAAAGTGTTATCAGATCCAGTGTTTGAATAGCCCCTTTAAGGAAATAGCAATGTGAAGTCATCTCCCGTGTGTGTAATAGAGCAGTGTTACTGTGAATGTGATTGTGAGCAGCTCCTCCTGCTGTTCTCACTGTGAACGTGCACCTGTTGAACTCAGGCCTCCAGGAATGCTGCCAACAATAAACTGATATGAGCTGCGGAGGAGGAGCTGTGTGTGTGTGTGTGTGTGTGTGTGTGTGTGTGTCTGTGTACTTAATCAGGACTAGTGTTGTTACTTCAGAAGGTTTTGGTACACTTTTTGGTTGTACATAGCCTAAACAGCATTTATCTTATACACAGGCCATCTGTTGTATATTCTTTTTTTGATGCTACTTCTTTTATCTTTTATTTTTTTGTTGTATATTGCAGTTCTTTTTTTCTATTGTGGCTACAGTACATTGCTGTTACTGGCTGTAATCTGTATTTCTGTTCCTCTAAATTCTTATTGTCCTCCTGGTACTTCTGTCTACTTTACATTCAATTATGGGATGTCTATCGGTCCTGGAAAAGGGATCCCCTCCTCTGTTGCTTCTGCTTTTCTTTATCACTCCTAGGACAGGGATTGGCATATGTTGCACAAATAGTAAAGAGACAAGTTTTTCTGCTGTAGAAATAGACTTGACTTGCCCTTAATGTTATACACAATTACCCAGTTTGGTTTGATCAAAGCAACTTTAGTTTGGACAACAACTTTCACCCTAATTTAATCCGTGTATTTTTCAATAATTAATCAATCATCCAGTAATGAGAGCTGCAGGAGGAATCTCTACATTGCTTGTTTAGTCCAAGCAACAGTCCAAAGTAGTGGTTGCTGATTAATCAGCGGCAATAGGACGTTTTGCAGACTATCATTATCAGGGTAACGTGCCTCTTATAATGGCAAATGGCTGTGCACCTTCCACCAGTTACATGGGGATGTATATAACCCAGTGAGGCTGAAGTGGGGCTGGTGGTAATAAAACGAGCAAAAAGGAGTTCCCTTTGCAATGTGACTGTGTCTCAATGTATGTTCTTTATTTTGATAGGTATTTACAGAAGGTTTTTGGCAGAGACAGCCATATACACGCGAACATTAGTGACTGAGTGAAAGCCACCACTTCCTGTTTCATAGTAAAAGCCCTTTAGTGTAAGGTGGTCCAACCATATCCTAGGTTTTGACCTGGCCTTGTTTTTTATGTTTTATAAATCAGAGAGAGCAATTTGAAAACAAAAATTACTCCACTCTAAAGCATCTTGTTAGAAATTACACTTGAATCTTTTCAACCCTGTGAAATTAATCAAAATCATCAATCTTGATAAATGACTTTCAGGCTTGATGTTGGTTTTCCTGTTGATCAGCTAATTGGTTAATGAACTGTTTCAGCACTCTGTGGTGTTTTACAGAGCCCCAGGTAAGCTGTTTTCATGTCGGAGCACTTTACTTCAGGCTCTATGAATTTGTGTCTGAGTTGGGAATTAGCCCATCACAGTGCAAAAACACAGTTAGTGAAGTAAGTTTATCTTGTAGTGCTGTGTAATCCACTACAACACCACCATATAGAACCTCACACCTTACCAGGATTAAAGCAGCACCTCCATGTCTCAACTAAAACTGTCACAAGTCTCACATGGCAGCATGTGCTGCCGAGCCATCAGATTGGATTGCATTCAGATGTTTGGCTGCCCCTGTTATTTTTTTCACCCTATGAAGAGTGTTGGAGCCTCATTTATCACCAACTTCCCGGTGTTTCTAACCACAATGATTAAATATAACATTTTGGATTACTGAAACTGAGCAGGGTGAGCCATCACAGGGATTATTTATGTCAGCACTTTAATATTTAATATTAGCACTTAAAGGAGCTATATGTAAGAAATCTAAAGCAAATAGTCGTAAAATCCTCCTAATATGTCACAGAGACTAAGGAATAATGTTCATATAACATACTGATCTCACCGACAACAATAGTACAGCCAGAATATTCGCATTTAAAAAACATTTTTACAGTCCGCAAATCATTATTATGTTTTGAATTTGTGTTTTGGCCTGTTGCGCCACCCACCGCCATCTACCAGTCACACAGTCAGTAGAGTCTCAGCATCAGTTACAGTTACAACTGAGCTACAGCAGCACGGCAAGCAGCATTAGCAGTGTCCTGGTACATAGCATTAGCAGCCGGCTCCTCCTCAGCTGTATCCCGGCAGCAGCATTAGCAGTGTCCCGGTACATAACATTAGCAGCTGGCTCCTCCTCAGCTGTATTCCAGCAGCAGCGTTAGCAGTGTCCCGGTACATAGCATTAGCAGCCGGCTCCTCCTCAGCTGTATCCCGACAGCAGCGTTAGCAGCAGAGAAGCCGGACTTGCTCGAACGGTCTGCTGGAAAACCGAAGATCAAGAACGCGGCCCTGCCACAGCAGCCGCCCGTGGGCAAACAAATCAGTCTCCAGCGTGCCGCTGTCCAGCAACCTCGAATCTGTAGGGGAGGGGGGGCGGACACGACTCGGGGCAGTATTTTGAATTTGAGTGCAGTAACCATTTTGGCCACACTCTTACATACAGCGCCTTTAATATTGCACGCCATATAGACTTTGATCAACCTGTGCTTAACTAAGCAAAAAGAAAAGAAGAAAAAGAAGTTAAAAGCATCAGGTGCAGTACATATGGGTATGCATTGAAGAGTCACTGGACTGAAGGAGAAGCAAACATGAACTGTGATATATGGGCTATAAGTCAAAGAGTGGTATTCTTATTGTCTGCTGGAATGTGCATACCATGTGTTCAGAGAGACCAGTTGATGGATGATGAAGATGAAGAAGAGCCTGCCCTGCACGTAAAGCGCAGATCCAGGAGGTTGTCCCATAGAATGGTGAATACTATAACCCCCCTTACTCCACTCCTTTCACGCTGTAACCAATAAAACCCACTGGTGTACAGTTCCACACCCACTTCTCTGGTCAGGAATCTTTGTCCACCTGTGCACCTTCACACCTGGCTTCATTTTAGCTCCTCTAGCCGTGAGTCAAAGTACAAAACTGCCGCAGTTATCTGATAACTGCTGCCTAGATGTGATAACGGTATTCATCATGGCACTATAAAAGACAAGGATTCATTGGCTAATGTGTTTCATACTGACTTATTCACTTAAGTTACAAACAACAAAAGTACTTATTCATCTTTCTGTGCTTTGCACCTCCTCTCTGTTTCACTTGTCCTCTCTTGCTACAGTTATCACTTCCTGTCCACCGTTCTTCCCATACTCTGTCCATAGTTCTGGTTTTCTGTCCCAGCAGATAGTGCCTGAGGATCTCAGGCCTGTATTGACAGATCAGGTCTCGTCGGAGTCCAAAGGGAGGGTTCATCACAGACTGGACAGTCCAGCTCGGGCTGAACCTCCCTCTACTTCATCCAGACCTGCTCAGGTAGCTCTGGGCCTTTGCCACTGTGGCTGTTTGTTTACTCACTGATAACTGCACAGACTCATGGCTCTGTTCCACCATCTACTGATCTGTTGAAGAGATGGGTGCTTTTCTTTAAACATCTTGTCTCAAACTGCACCTAGGGGTAGCCATGTGTTGACAAATATGTGTGTAATCAACCGGGCTGTTGGTCACATGTGGGTTACATTTCACTTGCTTCTTTGCCACGGTGATGGACTAGCACAACCTTCAGGAACTTCTGTGGCTTTTTAGTGCTTTGTCAGTTTATTTTCCTGTATCAATCCTTGGTGATAGTCATTGCAAGTTCTCAGGTTTGTTTAATTTGCTGATACGACTGCCTCAGGCTACATCCACACTAATACATTTTCATTTTAAAATGCATTGCTGTTGCTTCGTTATTGCCTAGCATGCACACTACTCCAGTAACTTGGAACCCCTAGAACAGCCACTGTAAAACACAGTGACCCCATTGTAGTTTGAAAACTTCCAGTTTGCTTTTTTATTCTGGACAGATAAGAAAATGCGTGTTACCATTTTCAAAATCTCCTTTGCTACAGGAAACAATAACAACCTCCAACTTACACATTGAAAACGGCAGGTTTTGACGAAGATTTGGATCGTTCAGTGCGGCATGCCCGCTTTGTTCTTTCGGTGAATTGTTGTTAAGATCTACAACGAATAAAACAACTTGTCAACACACCTCAGACTCCGTCTGGGCTTTTCTGAGGTGCATTGACAACATTGGCTCTCATGCCCAATGTTTTGGTGTCTGACACATCTCGAGTCAGACAATACCCGAGTATGATCCTTTTTGCACCAGAGGTCTGATCTCGAACCATCTCAGTTCCCCGCCAGATCAGCAAACTTTCTGTTGCCACCCTCTCCAGAGCCGCTCTCCTCCCATAGAGTCTGCACAGTTAGCATTAGTTGACACGGCAGCAGAGCTAAAGTCCAGCACTAAGCTGGTATCCCATCGATACACAAACGCCTCAATTTTGTGAAACCCATTAAAAATTTAGCCCTGTCACTGTGTTCGTTTCCTCCTGACACTATTTTACAAGAGCACTATTACTGCATCCCGGGCTTAGTGCCACCCAGGATGATTGTGATTGGTTTAGAGAAATAAAGACAAGGCAAAGGGTTTTTTTCTATATGCCGATTGTAGACCTTTCTCAAGTGCTGACGCAGTGCTGTGTGGATTGGTCTGGCTACACGAGACTATAGCTTGGGTACATATCTTATGTGATTGTATCCTTCCTGTGTTGGCAGTACAGTACTTTCCCATCGCCATGACTTCCTCTGGTAATGGATAATGCTGCTGGCAGGCACCGCTCTGATATGTTACGTATTTGCTTTGCCACAACGTCCAATCTGTTTTCCACCACCTTGATCGGCCTATAGTTACATTACTTTCAGTAACCGTTCCACCTCATCGTGTCTAAACAAAGCAAACTCTGGTCTTATTTTTTCACCATATCCCTAGTATTTCCTTAACTAAGCAACCAACTACAGAGAAGACAACCTGCTTCCTGTTTATACCTGCACGCACATGCCTAGTGTACCTGAATACTCATGTGATATGCGTTGTCAGGCCTCTTAGTATGGATGGAGATTATTTCCGCAGCAGTGCTAAAATGCATGTGTGTATGGAGATTGAAGTTGGAGAGCCAGTTTGTAGAGTCCTTGAAGAAAGTGTCTGCTTGCTCACCTTCTGTCTTAAACTTGTAGCTCCGAGAGGAAAAGCCACAGCTGAGTCTTCCTAAACTCAGCAAGGATTCATCTCACAAGCCAGTCGCTCTGCTCAACACCGCTCTGCTAGAGGTTAGCACCTGTCTGTTTAACACAAAATGACATTTGGCATGTCCACAGCATCATATCAGCAAACTTGAGTAACAGTTAATCAGTCAGCACAGTGGTGATGAATTTCCGGGAATAGCTCAGAGTGGGGTGGTGAGCATGGCTGTGTGTGTGTGTGTGTGTGTGTGTGTGTGTGTGTGTGTGTGTTTGTGTGTTTGTGTGTTTGTGTGTGTGTGTGTGTGATGTAGACAGAGTGTAAGGCTTCAGCCTGAATTCTGATTCATTCTTTCTGATCTTGTGTATTTGTGTTGGTGTCTCAGGAACCTGAGTCAAGTATCAAACCTTTACGTCCAGCAGCTGCGGTGCGTAGAATTTGTTTAACACTAGAATTAATCACTGAAATCATTTATATCTAGTGTGTTTAGTATAATGGTAAGTTCCTCTTCTTTCCCTCATTTTTGTACATTTCTGAGCATGTATGTGTAATAATCTAGTCTGTGTTCATCAGGCAGGCTCTTTCATTTGTACTAAACAGAGTCCAAGGCCAGTTGCCAAGCCATCGTGCCCTTCCTCCCCTTTGGTTCAACTCGCCAAAATCGATGCAGTCACCTTTAGCCCCATGAGTAACATCTCACCCATTAAGAGACAAGAGAGCCACTGGTCAGACCAGTTTGGATCTAAGCCCGGTGGTGTCTCTGCAGCACTGGTACAGCTCTTCTCATACATATGTGGTGGCTGCTTTTCATACTTTTCCCTTTTTTTCTTGTCCGTCACTCGTGCTTCTCTCTGACACTTGGACCTGAATGGTGCATTGTCTCTGGTTAAACATAAAGAGTTGAAACTCTCAGTCTGTACCAGTATGGGGTTGTTAATGATCAATCTCTCAGTTGTGTGTGCAGCTGTTGAGGCTCTTTGCAGTAACGGTTGTGTGACAGCTGAACTGTTAGCTGGTTAAACAACCTTGACACACAGTCACACACGTTGTTTGTGAGCAGGAGGAGTGTGTCCCTCCAGATGTCCTGCTGCATGAAAGGAGGCAGCAGAAAATCACCAGCTTCCTGTCCACATGCAGCCCTTTGAAGACGCTCAACTGCACGTCCACGCTGTCCAAGGATGTGTTAGTGAGACAGGTAGACTGTTACCCTGCAGGGACTGTGTTCTGTGTCACATTCACAAGGTGGTTCAGTAGTCAACATGGTGGTTGGCTCAGCCTTTTGTTTGAAGTGGTCACATGGTGAGAGGTGTCTAATATCAAGCAGGGCGCCCTCTGCTGGTCCAAACATGCACCTACAGGTGGTTGCAGTGTGAAGTAATTGGGAGGATTTTCCGTTTGCATCTGTGTTAGCTCTTTAAATCATGCTCTCTGTGCTCATTTTGTCTTTCAGGTTGAGAAAATTGCAGCCAGTGAGCAAGCCCCCAAAGTGGAGGAGACTGACATTCTGAAGGAGCTGTTCCCCAATGACATCAATAGTCCAACAGGAATCACGTAAGTAACTGATAGTCATTAATGCTTTTTTCCTGTCTAAAAAAATTAGTCACCCTAATGTGATGTGTCCAACCAGCAGTCAGATATCTTAACCTATTCAAGTTAAAGGGACAGTGCACCCAAAAATGAAAATTCAGCCATTATCTACTCACCCGTATGCCGAGGGAGGCTCAGGTGAAGTTTTAGAGTCCTCACATCCCTTTAGGAGATCCCAGGGGAGAGGGGCTAGCAACAAAACTCCACCTAATGCAGGCTGATGGCACCCCAGATTAAAACGCCCAAAAAACACATAATTGAAACCACAAAGTATCTCCATACTGCTCATCCGTAGTGATCCAAGTGTCCTGAAGCCCCGACATAAAAATTTGTTTGGAAAAACGTAATCTAAACTCTGTTTTTAGCCTCATTGTAGCCTGTAGCTCTAACTGCCTCTCTATAGACCGCGCTCACATGTGTGCGCTTGCGCGGGACCGTGAGACATGGGTACCTCCTTCATTTGTGTTCACGTGCTTTCGTGCACAAGCTCGCACACGTGAGCTTGGTGTACACAGAGGCAGTTAGAGCAGTCATCAAACCTGAGCAAACCTGTCAGTCCATATGACTTCATGTCCACAGTTCTTGTGTAATAAGCAGAGTTGAGTAAGGGTTACTTTAAAAGTAATCAAAGTACTTTACTGCATTACTTTAAAAAAAGTAACCAGTTACTTTACTGCATTATTCCTTGAGTAAAGTAACTCAAGTACTTTTAAAGTACTTCCAATGTTACTCCCTGAGAAAAGTAACTCAAGCAGTTAATGACCAAAGTTATGGACCACTTGCCCTTCACTGAGATCCAATTCTCCCATCACAGCCGTCACTTTGACCAGTAGAAACACAGAACGATCTGCTGCCGTAGACAACTGTATGACAACAACACCCCAGCATTTTTAATATTTCCTCTAGGGATGTTACCACACAGAGTAAAAGGGGGAAATGATGGTGTGAAACAGCAGAGGCACTTTGTCAACCCGCTGAGTTAACGTTACTGTCATTAGCATCAAGCTAGCAAACAATGTTACATCTGGCCTTTTGAAGTTGCCTGAGGAAGACCATTTGGGTCGAAACATTGCATTTTAGTCAATAAAGTAAACTGGGAGCTCTAATTCAGTGTGCAGATTTTCTTCTTCTTTCTGCATGGACCCCTATTATCCAGCACCTGACCAAAAACAGGATTGGATGTGTGCACAACTACTCTGTCTTCTGTACATCCTCACGGTCGGACATAAAGTAATAACATTAACAAATAGCGGCGGGGCTTTTACTCACCACAACTGCAGAGGCTCCCAGCTTCATTTGAAACAGGCTACATTATAGACGGTCCGTTATTTATTAATCCCTCTGTGTCTACTTTTTATCTGGTGAGTACTGTCATGTAGTGCTTCACGTCTGTCAGCCGTGTCACGGCCCGATTTAATGACACAATCATGTAATGTGACATAGTGACTTTCAGAACGGGCAGAAAAGTCGTGTAGCGTGTACCAGGCATAATGCAAGTCCTGAGTCTGACCTGTCTGTCAGCAAGTCCTACTCCACCTTTTTTTATACTCCACCATAGACAATGGCAGCATTTCTTCTACGATGTAGAGAGCCACAAGCTCCGTGGCTTCTTTCAGACTGATAGGTTTAACGTTATCTCTGTTATTAGAACCAAACAACAGCCGTTGCTGTTTCGGAGCTGAAAGACCAGCGTTCTAAAAGTAACAGAAGTAACTGATGGCTTGTTTGAAAATGTACTCAAGTATTTGATTACTCAAACAACAAACTAACTTGTTAGGTTACTCATTACTGCAAAAAGTAATCAAAGTACTCTAACGCGTTACAAAGTAACACGTTATACCCAACTCTGGTAATAAGTCAGTGAGAGCAAGAACTAAGAAACAATGATGGATCTGTAATGTATCTTTAAGATTGTTTGCTGTGCTTTAAGATACTAAAACAGTTCATCTCACCCTCAGAAACAATGACTGTGAAATCCTTGTCTTTTGCAGCGCCACCTGTCGACGACCCATTAAAGGAGCTGCCCGGCGTCCAATCAAGTCCAGTGACCTGTGGAACAACGAAAACTTCCTCTTCTCTCCAAAAACCACCAAGACAACCAGCTCCTCCTCCACCTACACAGAGAGCTGCATTGTCAACAGAGTCAGCAGCCTGCCCCCCTCTGCCTCTTCTACCTCCACCTCCTCTTTCACTACCACCGCCACCTCCCCTTCCTCCAGGCTTCTGTCTGCAGCTCCCCCTGCAGGTCAGACCAAAGCAGCGCCCCGTGGCATGTCTCTGTGGATAAAGCTGTTCCTGCTGGCCATTGTGGCTGCATTCCTGTTCCTGGTTTACCAAGCCATGGAGACCAACTCCATCAACCCTTTTGGCACCTCAGACACAGAAGTGGCCAGCAGTGGCAGCACAGCATAGAGAGCACAGGAAGAATCTGAGGGAGAAACAGAAGCCTGCCTGCTTCTATTTTTTCTTTCTTTTTTTCCAAGTGTGAATCTGCATTGTAGCCATTTTGTTCCTGGGCGCTGTGAAATCATCTGACATCTTTGCCCTTTTTTCCTCAAGATTTTGTCTTTTTCTTTCAATTTCTAAATCAGTTTTCAGTGAATACCTTAAGAGACGCAACTTAGCCGTTTCATTGACACTTCAGTGATCTCCATGACATGTTGTGAAAGGACAGTGCCTCCCGTGCCGTCGGTCTGTGAGGTTACGACAAAGCCAGCCACACACAGTAGCTTTCATAGAAATATGTGAACTCACTTTTTATTGCCATGTTTTTTTATGTCATGTTTGCTTGGTGCGTGTGTGTACGTATGTTTGTATTGAATGCGTGTGGTTGCGATTTTTTTTCACACTTTGCCTTAGTGTCTGTCTCTGTTGGTCATTAACAGCCTTGAAGATGGAGTTTGAACCTGTATTTTTGTTTTGTACCTTACTTGACCATCTTTGTTAATGAGACAGGGAGGCTTGTTATTATAATCCAAATATTTCTGAATATTCTTAAACCCAAAACCAATATTTTCTTAATGTTCTCTTCTAATAAACAGAATGTCCCTATGTATTCTACTTTATTATGTATTCACTGTCACAAATACTGAATATCCACTCAATAAAATATTATGTTGTTACTGTGCCTGTAAGAGCATTTTATTCACAAAAATGTGTGTGTGTGCACTGTAAAAAAAATACAAAAATGTGAACATTTTAAAGCAACAAATACATTTTTAGTGATACATTTTAACTGAATTCTCCAAGCATTGGAGAAGGGGTTTGTGTGACCCTGGAAGGTGTAGGTCAGGGGCAGGGGCAATAGCTCCTGGTACGAACTCTCAAGGCAAAGAGGTGCCAGGGGTCGGACAGGGCTAAGAGCCATTCACTGACCCTGCAGCATTTTGCTGAAAAAAGGAAAAACTGGGGCCCTCTCCTGGAGCCAGACTTGGGAGGGGAGCTCGCTGTGAGTGTTTGGTGGACAGGTCTTGACTTTTGGGGCTAAGCCAGACACAGCCTGAAAAACCTACATGCAGACAAAAGCGGGTATGTAGGCGACGGTGTGATGACCCTTGGCATAATAGACTGGCCTTAGGGACATGGAACATCATCTTTTTGGTGGGGAACTGGAGAAGGTGCTTGAGGTAGATTGGTATTGGTACCAGCTAGTGGTAACCAGTGTCATCAGGTCCTCTGGCAAGAACCTATAGAAGGGCTATTTATTCTTCTTCTTCAGTGAAGAAGAAGAATGTCACAATGTCATACATGTTACAATGACTTCACCAGAAGCTCAGACTTTTGCAATTTGTTTTATCTTTTACACAAAAACTGTTATATACGGTATATTCCAGTAAATGTATGTTTAACTCCTGTTCCAGCAAGGACATACTGTACATAGTGTACAGACAGGGAGAGGAATGTGGTATAAATGGGGGCCCAGCAGCTCATTCCAGCCTCAGGGGCCCTACACAGACTTTAATTTACTGCTTAAAGGGGGAAAAAAAGAGATCAATACACCCCTTACATCCCACGACTTTTCCCCATGTTAAATGACCAGTAGTCCTGTAAACAATACAAAATAGATTTTAATGTGTCATCATCAAGAAAAGTGTTTGTTATCTAATGTCAATGTTAACTGTAATTGAAAGACCACCGTTTGCACACAGCCACGACAAAGGTGTGTGTTCCAGTCCAAGAGGCGTCCATCTACGGAGAGTTTATTCTGAATCTCCAGATGGGCTTCGTCAGGCCCACATGACGCTATAAGGGTGTTTTCACACTTGGTCCTTTTCAGCCCTCTAAGCGGACTCAGACCTGTGACTCAGGTTTCGGTTCGCTTCAAGTCGGCAGTGCAGTTCACTTAACCTGTGCATTGTGAACACAAAACGCTCAGGGTCCGCTTTGCCTTTTTGTAATTGTATTGTAGCCCTCCAGGCTTGCCGTAGACAGATCATACGCTATTTCAGTGGGACGCATAATAGACAAAACGGAACAACGGCCACAGGTAACGACAGCACAACCAGTGGACAAGGAGCACTTTGGTCTGACGATGGAACAACTGCACTCCTTCAGATATGGAACGAGGAAAACATCAAACGGCAACTGTCCACAATGCACAGAAATGGTAAGGTTTTCCTCCATTTTTAAGTACATAACTGCACTGCAGTGCCACATCAAAGTAAAAACAAAGCAACATCAATATATATTATAGGCTATAGTGTGAGAAAGAGGACTGAGACTCCACCAGAGCTGAAGTGGACCAAAGAGAGATCTGAGTCCTCTTTCATATGAACTGACAATGTGAACTCAAGAAGAACTGAGTCCCTTTTCTGTCGGTCCACTTTTTGGTCCACTTAAAGAGGACTGAGTTTGGTTCATTTGAAAAGAACCAAGTGTGAAAACACCCTAAGACAAGGGTGTGGACTCAGGTCACATGACTTGGACTCAAGTCAGACTCGAGTCACAAATTTGATGACTTTGGACTCAACAAAATTGAAAGAGACTTGCAACCTGACTTGGAATTAACACCAATGTCTTGTGACTTCACTTGGACTTGAGCTGATTGACTTGAAAACACCTGATACCCTCTTCTGAGGCCAAAGATTAAAAAGTATGCTATTTAAAATGTTCCATTAATTAATTCATTTCCCTATTTTCCTGTCATCTAATGTTAACATTAATCACTCCCAAGAAGTCCACATTTAATTCCCGAGATCCACTTTGTATGAGCCAACCTCACAACATCCAATCGATTTACAGGAGAGAACCACGAAGAACTAACGGAACATTAACACCAGTTGGAAAAGTGATAGGCCCGCCAAAGATAATTTTGTTTGCGTATAAAAACTACATGGTGATCAAGAACAAACAAATAGCAGTATGCAAAAGTGTGGATCAAAAATTACAGACAGACACAGCAACGTCCAACTTCGTACAACATTTGAAGTTGCACAAAGAATAGTAAGCCGATGTTAATATATACATAGTTTAGTAACTTTAACAACCTTCTTATCAAAAAACATACATTTTAAAAAGCATTCAGGCTTTTGTAAATTGATTTTTGTAAATTAAATTATTACTCTTGTTATAATGGCATTACATGCGGTGAAGAGCACATTATGACTTGTTCAGCACTCGAAATTCAAAGTTCAGGACTTAGGACTTGTCAGACTTGACTTGGTACTGGACTTGGGACTTATTTGCAAAGACTTGAGACCTACTTGTAACTTGCAAAACAATGGCTTGGTCTCACCTCTGTTTTAAGAAAAGGTGAAACTTGGCAATTTTCCAGACTTCGTCTGTGTCTACAGTCAGCAAATAAAATTGCTGACGGTAGTCTTTTGTCTACCGTCAGCAATTTTATTTGTTTCTGAATGACAAACAACATAATGACATTTCCTTTGAAGAGAAGAGGGAGCTCCACTCCATTCATGCTGTGACACTAAATTTACCCATCCTTCACCTCACAGGCTACTAACCACACCTTTTTTCTTTTCTTTTTTTTTAATTTCAAATTTCAGGTCATACAAACAACGTGTATGGCACATGCAGACATTTGGCACGTAATAGAATACATAATTACATCAATATAATGTAGGGTACATCAAGTCTTGTCAGGATTATTGCAAAATTAAAATTAAAACAAAACAAAGAAAAGAGAAGTAAAGGGTATAAGGCACAGTAAATTCCCTTTTACTCGAGATCAATTAATGACAAGTCACTAAGGTATTGCAGCGTATAGTCACTTTTCTTATTTTATGTTAGTTTTAAAGTATTTATGTACAAATCAAAATCTACCAGAAATACGTGAAATCTTGGCAGGGATTTGGACATCACATAGGAAAAAAAGCAAGCACTCTCAAAAGAAATCCCCTCGAAAGGTGATGCTCCAGGGATTTGGACATTCTCATGCTACTAACCACACCTCACGTGTAACTAGGTGTGCGGTGACGTCACTAAGTGATCACCTCTAGAGGGGGCTTCACTCTCAGCCTTATTACTGAGGACAAGAATAGAGACAGCTGCTAACAGGTAATCCAATTTGTGTTCCTCTCATGGTTTGTCATCTGGGTGTCATTCTCCGTCACACACACCTCTCTCCCCTATTTTTTGACTGCTACACGTGCACACTTTAACCTTTGTTCAAAGGATTCCATTGCAAGTTCCTACAAGCACCGCCTTAATTTAATCATAGATCTAATGTGTGATTGGACCAGAGATGTTGATTGACAGCTCTGCGGCGTTTTCCTACAGGACAGAGAGGTTGAAGGACCCACCCAGGCTTCTCGGTGACGTCACGAAAGGACAAATCGGTTTACCGCGAGGTCATTCGGCCTCTCCGAGCAGCCGGTTGCAGCTAAGCGGAGTCGCCATCTTAAGACACTGAGAGAGTGAGTGCACTTATTCATTTAAAACACTACATATGAAATATAACACAACCACGTCTTAATGGAGGAAATGGTTAATTTAATCGTGGCTTCTGTTAGCGGTTTTGTTCATGCGACTTTTACCTCTTCTGTTAAGAGGAGACCGTGCTCCTTGTGGAGCGGTCAAGTTAGCTTAGCACGTAATGTAGCATAGCATTTTAGCATCCGCTATGCTAGAAAAGGACAAGGGGAATACGGTTACATGAATGTGTGGGCACACAGTGTTCCAGCTGGGTGTTACAACCACGGCCCGGGAGTTTACATAGTCGTTGTGTGCTTATTAGTGTAGCTTAGCGTTAGCTGTGTTTTCATTCAATAAGTTAGCTAAGTATTTCCTGTCGGCGGTCATTCAGACGTTAAGCTAACAGGCACGTGACATGGCATCCTTTGGTTCAGGTTTCAGTGTGTGTGTGTGTGTGTGTGTGTGTGTGTGTGTGTGTGTGTCACATCGGCAGCTTAGCTCAAGCTAACACTCAGCTAACTTGTTGCTCATTGCAGCGCAGCTCCGCCAGCAGGCAGGACACCACCATGTACCCGACCTCTTTGACGCAGCTGGCCCGGGCCAACCCGTTTAGCGCTCCCCTGTTCTCCCTCCAGAAAGTGGAAGAGCCCCAACAGAGCCTTCATGGACAGAGCACTCGCAGACTGGCAGCAGCCGCCACCGCAGAAGGTAACCCTGGCGCAGAGTCCGTAGGCTGGCTAAAGGGCTAGCGTTAGCTGCATTAGCTTAGCCGACAAGATTCGCCGGGTTGCGGCCAACTTCATTGCGTAATTCAGTGAAAATACGTGTATTGTCATGTAAAATAGCCAGTGTACGAGTTGTGTGTTATCCTTAAATCTTTAAATGGCTACAAATGATTAAGGATATGATTGCTGAGGCAGTTAGCCGCTAGGCCTTTGCTGCATACAAGCTGCCTGTGGAGGACAAGGAAGGACAAAGTGGTATCTTGAGTTTGCACTGCAGCAAACTGTACTTGACATGTCGTAGTTTCTTGCTAACGGTGGATGCAAGATGAGTGAAACTGTTTATTACTGCTAGGAAATAATATGCAGAACTACAGACTAGTAGAGAAATAGCAGTGACCCCTGACTGTTGGCTGCTCAGGGGTTGACCAGAACATAATGTCCCATCTTGAAATATTTATCACAGTTTGTTAAAGCGCTATCTCAACACTTGAATTCATTATTCAACAGTTATGCTGCTATGTGTCAAGTATCAAAAGCCAACAAGGAGCCCCACAAATGTTCTGTTAAGTTTTCAATGCTCCACAGGCTTCAGCCACAAGTCTGCAACTTCTTGACCTCCTGGTATTAAGGCAGTCTATGCCCAACCATTTCTTAAAGAGAGAGATTATGTTGCTCTGCCCCAGAATACACAGGGCTTTGCTTTCAGTCAAGCATTTATCACATGAAAACACCAGGTTGTGGAACAAAGTCAGAGTACTTATTTCATAATGCATTTCCTTTCTTTAGTGTTTGTTCAGTGCATTTATAAGTTTGGCTTTATTGTAACAACACAGCTATCTCACGAGAGAGTGATGCATCTTAATTGTGTTTGCATCTTGGGAGTGGATGAAATTTGTCAAAACTGGAGAGCATATTAAAGAGCTTACATGGCTTTGTTTTCAGACTAAACAGTGGCTGTTAGGCAGGTTTAAACCTGTCACACAAGGGCAAGTCAAATAATAAGTTACCTCCCTAGTACAGCTTGTAGCTTGTCAGACATCTAGCTGGTTTGAAGGCACAGATAGCATGTTTCTAACTCTAGCCAGGTAGACATCTCAAGACTCAAAGAAAGTGTCATCCTTTCTAAACTTAAAGATGCCCTGCTCTTAAAGTTTCACCTGTGTTTCTTCAAAAGGAGACAGTTGTGAGTTCGGCTCTCAGAAGTATTTCGTCCTGTGTGGCTTTGGTGGGATTCTGAGCTGTGGCACCACACACACAGCTGTGGTTCCCCTCGATCTGGTCAAATGCAGAATGCAGGTCTGTCTTCTGTGGCTCGATGCTTTGTTTTTTTAAACGTCGTGACCCATCCACCCATGAATGGTTTTTCTTTTTTGTGTGTTCCTTTGAAAACGCACCAATTTGCATGGGAGAAATACCATCAGCCCAGATGTAGGTTGTTTCTTTTGTCATTGTGTATTGATTCCCATAAATCTAATGTGTGGGAGTGATCCTAACATGGTTGCATGATTTTGCACCAGTGTTCCTATGTGTTCAATGATTTCCACCCACCTCGCTGCCCCCACTCACTCCACAGTAGAGGACTTTTGTAGGTGAAGGTCAGGAGTGTCAGACCTGAGGGAGAATATGTACTGTATGTTGACGGTGCTACTTGACAGCATCAAGGTGTCTTTCTGGATTGTCTGAATGTATAAGTGACCTATGAGATATGACGCAAATTAATGCAGATGTTATCAGACAGTCATTGATTATTCATTAACACACTGACTGATTAACCTTGTACTGTCAGGGATGATTGTCTGGTAAAAAGTAAAAGTACATTTGCTTCAATACATTTATTCATATTTATATTTATTTTCTATTATATTATTTGTGTGGAAAAAATTAAATATGCATTCATTGCTGGTAATCTTTTATCTCAGCCTTAGGTTTATTTCTTGATAAATTTTTAAATCACATATTTGTAGGAACATAGTGGTGATTTGCATTTTTAGCCCATTTACTACCAGTCCCTTGAACTTGTGCTGATTTCTTCCTTTAGGCAGCCATTGTTGCCTTAACAATGTGAAAAAAACATAGATTAGGTATTTGTGTGAAGTTTCAAGTAAACTAAGTTGCATAGTTTACTGAGGTGAAATGAAATATGTGGCTGCATGTAAGGTAGGAAACAAGTCTAGGAACTTGTGGCCTGCTTTTCTAGTAAATGGCCAAACTTGCAAAACACCACTAAGTCCATGAAATTTTCATACTGAAATCACTTTGTAAAATTGGTTGGTGTGTGATCCTCATAAATGGTGGCATGTTAGTGGCAGAGTCATCTGTAATGGGAGAGTCCTGGCACTGAATTCAAACAGTCCAGTTAGGACATGAGAAAACTGGCCTCAAAAAAAGTTTGGCAGTTTTCTTTCAGTGGTGACAGCTCTCCCATTTGTGACTCTGTTTTGGTGTTGATTTTTGTCCTGTGTTGCATGTGACCCTGCATGTTGCATGTATGTTGTGTGTCCCCTCCCTTCTACCACAGATTTCAGCTGTGAGTTTGGCTCCCAAAAGTACTATGCCCTGTGTGGCTTTGGGGGTATCCTGAGCTGCGGCCTCACACACACAGCAGTGGTGCCCCTCGACCTTGTCAAGTGCCGCTTGCAGGTTTGTATGTAAGCTGAACCACACAGTAGCAGCGTGTAGCCAGCAGCTCTTCCAACATCTCAGCCCCATGGCGTCATGTAAGATCATCACTATAATGGTAGTTGCGCACAACATTGAAATGACTTAAATAATTAACAGTGAACTTGCTATTTGTTGTGCAAGAGAAACCCTATTCAGTATTTTGGTGTTGCTAGCCTCATGGCACTGTTAATTCATACTTAAAATTTTACTTAAGAAGTTTTTCTAAATTTCAATTTTAAATCACAAAGTAACCTAGTTGTTTAGAAGATAGTTCCTATTTAACAATAAAATGGTTTGAATTGGAAACTTTTGGACTTTTGTCCCAGTGAGTTAAAAACAAGTAGTACAGAATCACTGGAAGAAAATGTTACACAAAAAAAATCACTCTTACACCACACTTTTGTCGGCGTGGCACCCAGTTTAATGGTGGAATTTCGAGTCACCATGACTTTAATAAATCTGTTCAGCTAATATAGTTTCAAATGTCTAAATTGCTGTTTAGAAAGAAGTACTTACAGGGCAAATACATTTAACAGTTAGGGAAACTGCATCCTTGGCAACACAAACAAGAAAATCACTATATTTTCAAGTATTGGCACATGTTCATGACTAGCCATCCTATAAACCTACACGTATCTGCCCCAGACACCAGATCCAAGAGTTGCAAATAATTCAATGACATTCTTCATCAGCTTTAATTCTCCTCCTCAGGTAAACCCTGATAAATACAAGAGCATTGGCAACGGCTTTGCAGTGACAGTTAGGGAAGATGGTGTCAGAGGCCTGGCAAAGGGCTGGGCTCCCACCTTCATCGGCTACTCCATGCAGGGACTGTGCAAGTTTGGCTTCTACGAAGTGTTCAAGGTCATCTACAGTGACTTGCTGGGAGAGGTGAGTCCTGATACCATCATCATTTCCAATAAATATTATATTTTCTATTTAAAATGTACAACAGTGCAAAAACAGCTAGATAGCTACTCGCCCATCTTTTATGTGGTTTCTGTCTCCAGTCTTATCTTGAGCGCAGCTGATAGGTACATGGTTTCTCTACATCACGTAACGGAAGCACATATTTAATGGATTCAATGTGGAGAGAGAGCTCCCACATTACATGATGTGACGTGATCCTTGATACTCAATGTAGGACAAGTTGTCATTATGTTCCACTCAGGAGCTGCTGCAGAGTCAAGTGCGACACCTAGCAGTAAAATTCTGCAGTCCAGTGTTGGGTGTAATATCAAACCAGTTTGAACTGCAAGCCAAGCTGCCACTAACATTAACACAGCTTGTTTAGGATTTAGACATCCGATGTTTAAAATCCTTTGAGTGAAAAGAAGGGTAAAAACTGCGACATGACTTGAAACTGTTAGAATCAAGAGCCTTTACAGTTGTTTAGATTTGCCATTAAGCAGCTCAACTGTTGGATCACATTCGGTTTCCACCAGACTGCAGTTTCAGAGATGGGTACATTTTAGGGATGGGCAACACAAGCAAAAACACTATTCGAAAATCGTGGCAACTATTCGACAATTTTTCGAATAATCGAACTAGCTGGTAGCCCATCTCACACCGCTGTAGCAATCCTAGACTGCCCTCGTGCAGTTAGGAGCTGAATTGCATGTCAAATAAAGGGGGGGAAATAAGACGGCGAATAGTAATAGTCGCATTAAAAAATCGATTTTTCAAAAATAAAACAACTATTCGAAATTTCGAAAATCGTGACCCATTCCTAGTACATTTGTTTTTTAATTGGTGCTAACACTTACCAATCGGTACTCTCACTGATATCTCTAAGCAATTTACCGTTTCTACTTGTGTTCCTTTTGGTGATTTTAAGTAAAGAAACATATTTATACTTCTGGCTCTAAAAAACATGAAATTTTCATTACTTCTTTACTGCCATAAACTTAACTAAAATAAGATACAGCTCCTTATATTGATAAGAAATATAAGGGCTCTAGACTGCAACTGTTTAGAGACAGTGGAACATTTAAGAGCTGAAGGTAAAGTGTTGCTCTGAGTTCACGTTGACTCGTAACTATTCTGGGCACGAGTTACAAGCTGACCTACTAAGGCCAGTGTCTGAAAAAGTCATCATAGTAAATGAGAGGGGTTGTTAGTATGGCCATAACCTGCATGGAGCCAGAAGGCTGTATGTAGGTTATGGTCATAACACTGTCTGGAGGCTGTATTATGCCAGAAGTATTGCTTTTTTAAAAAAAAAAAAAAAAAACTGTTTTTACCTGCTGCTGGGTGACAAAGGGAAGAACCTGAGTGATATGTCTGTCACCTAACCTGTCTGACCATTTGTTGTGTGGTTTCACCCCACAGGAGAACACCTACCTGTGGAGGACATCGCTGTACCTGGCTGCCTCAGCCAGCGCAGAGTTCTTCGCAGACATTGCCCTGGCTCCCATGGAGGCTGTCAAAGTTCGTATTCAGACACAGCCAGGCTACGCCAACACCCTCAGACAGTGTGTCCCCAAAATGTTTGCAGAGGAGGGACTCTGGGCGTAAGTCTAATACCTTCTTACAATTCCTCAACATTCTGTTTTGCTATCAGTCACTGTGGGTAAGTTATTTTGAGTGGCTGCCGGGTTATTCAGATACAGGAATGGTTGAATTAGTAGTTGAAAAATAGATGAATAGAAAATGGATTTCTGATGACGACACGCTCCTTAGATCCACCTCTGGAGGGCGCTTTGCTCTGAGCACAGCCCCTCGGCAGCTTGCTGGCTGTACAGTTGGAGGTGCTTGAGTCATTGGCGTGTGAGAACAGTCTACCTGTCCCTCAGCCCACCGCAACACTGGCAACCCTGTCATCTACAGACAGGGAGATCCCACTGCTGCAAGCCTGGGGGACGGACACAGTTCACATAGTTTATAAAACAAAAGCATTGAAGAATGTGGGTGGTTGGGTGGTATTGTTCAGGTTATCAAAGTTTGGTTTTAATTTATCTCCTAATAAAATGTAACTTACACAAACATAATGTATTCTTTTGAAATTAAATGTGGGTCCATTCAGAATGGACTGCAAGTGGCTTTCAAATGTGGGAAGTTTGGAAAAAAAGCACACTTTATTTTTAAGAACAGTACATTTCTGGCACAAAGTTTTTACTTTGAAGTGCCGTTTCCTGCTGTAAAGTGAGTGACTAAGGGACAGCGACTTGACAGACAATGAACTTGATCAACAATATCGCCAAAAACAAGTACAACACTGAATGTATTAAACTGTGTGGACCTTGAACTAATGATGAAGGAGAAATCTGGACCCCGTGGGGGTCGGTTGAGAACCACTGCCCTAAAGGAAGGCAGTTTTGGAAAAAAGTTGGGAAGACTGGTCCATAGAGGTGGCTACAAGGAAGACAAAAATCTCATGCCCATATAAAGACTCCGAGTGAACCTATGGTTTCCGTATTTTTTTTTTTTTACATACATCTCTGACATCTGTACGAGAATGGTGATGCATGAATATGTAGATATGTGACACTTGATGCTCCTTGTGAGCTCACATCTCCTCCTTCCTTTCACTCCAGTTTCTATAAGGGTGTGGTGCCCCTGTGGATGAGGCAGATCCCCTACACCATGATGAAGTTTGCCTGCTTTGAGCGCACTGTGGAGATGCTCTATAAGTATATTGTTCCCAAGCCCCGCAGTGAGTGCAGCAAACCTGAGCAGCTGGTGGTCACCTTTGTGGCCGGTTACATTGGTGAGTAACAGATCATCTGACAAGGTCACTACAAATCATGATGCTCATTAAAGCTAGAAAAGTAATCAGTTAATAATGCTGTAATGATGAGGATGTGATGAAATCATCACAAATTTGACATTTTCTAGCAATATTCAAATATTTCTTGTGTAAGCACATAAGCAATGTTATGAGTTTCAATAGTGTATCATTAAACCTGTGTTAAATATGACTGACAGGGGAGTTGCACAGCTGCAGACTCCAGTTCTCTGATGTGTTTTTTGTTTGCTCTGTGTGCAGCTGGTGTGTTCTGTGCCATCGTGTCTCACCCTGCTGACTCTGTGGTGTCTGTGCTGAACAAGGAGAGTGGCAGCACTGCTGTCCAGGTCCTCAAGAGGCTGGGACCCAAAGGTCTGTAACAACACCAGTTTACTGTAACTTAAGCAGCAGCATAGTGCAGCATAAGGCTTTGATCAACACGCTCCTTAGATCCACCTCTGGAGGGCGCTGTGCTCTGAGCACAGCCCCTCAGCAGCTTGCTGGCTGTACAGTTGGAGGTGCTTGAGTCATTGGCGTGTGAGAACAGTCTACCTGTCCCCCAGCCCACCGCAACACTGGCAACCCTGTCATCTACAGACAGGGAGATCCCACTGCTGCAAGCCTGGGGGACGGACATGCTCCTGGTCTAAGAGGCCGTTTACACGTACACGGTGATTTTGATAAATGGAGACATCTTCCTTCGTTTGTGCCCTTCGTTTACACGCAAACGGAGATTTCTCCTCTGAAAACAAGTCTTTCTAAAAACTCCGGCCAGAGTGGAGATTTTGGAAAATTCCGGTTGCGTGTTTGCATGTAAACTGAGATAAACGGAGTTATAGGCAGCCGACGTCACAGTATGCGCCGGAACTTGCGCCTGTGTCAAAAGTGCAACCTATGTTGCTATGGTGACAATGGATACATGGAAGGCTTGAGCTTCTCGTTACACTGCCACCTACAGGTTTGGCATGCTCTTGTGTGTATATATACACGGGTAATTGTAAACGAAGATCTTTTTGAAAACGGAGACGCTGAAATGTCTGTTTATGAAAATAGCCGGCCACGTGTAAACGGCCTCTAAGAGCAGCTGACAAACTAATGCTGTGTTGATGTCACTGTAATGGAAACACTGTAGCATGTTGTAACTAATGAGCAGCCACAATACATCATAAAAACTGAACTAAGGATGAATGTAATGAAATAATAGATATTGCTGTCATTGATTATTTGAGTCCATGATAAGAGAACTTGTGTTAGTTTATATTAGAAGGTGGGGCTGTGTAGTGATGAAGAGGGTGTCACAGGAGTGGATTCTCATTAGGAGTGGGGGAAAAACTGATAGAGCAGAGTATTGGGATACTTTGCATGTCAGTATTATGTTGCTACACAGATGTGAGGTATTGATGGTTTTCATTAAAAAAAAAAGTTTGTTGAATACAAATTTTACTTTGGAAGCCTAATAGAATCAAATCAATTGCATTTTCAGTCCTTTAGATACATTTTCCCGCAGTAAATATGACTGAAGTGAGATGAAAGCATTGAGAAGTTATCAGATAAAACAGATGTTGCCCAAGTTTTCCTTTTTAAGGACATAATTTAGTTGATAAAATTGTAATAAATTGCAGTATATCAAAATGTATGTTATCACAATACGCAGCATATAGCAAAATGTTTAAAATCGCAATAATATTGCATCTTGAGTATCATAAAAGTTGTGGTGATCTCCACCCTAATTTTCACTCCTGTCCCATCCCACTCCCAAGAAAAATTCCTGCCCCGTCTCTAATCCCGGGAGAATATCCCCCATCCCAGCTAGTTTCCATGTTGTGATTTTTGATAACAAAAAAATAGTGTTTATTCATATTGGAACTGCATGTGCATAAATATAGGTCTAGCATATTCCATAAACTATACAGTGTAGTTTAATGCTGAAGTAACTATTAACCTAACGGCCTAAACAGCTTTATAGTACATATTTGTCACAATATTCTTAAAGTAGTTTTTTGTATTGTAATTTTTTAATTTAATTACTTATTGTATGTTTATTGCATACAATTAACATACAATGAAAACATTAAACATGCAGAGATTACTTATACGTGAAACCCTGCTTGGTAATTAACCTTATTCTGATTCTAACGGCTACAACCATGTAGGAAATAAATAGCACTGAGCTTATTCACTTGATACTGACACATTATGGGAATTACCACATTATTACAACATTAGCATCTCACTCATGGTATTATCTGATTTAAAACAACATGGGCTCACACTTGCTATGCTCTGTGGAAACCAACTAATAGTTGCTAGCTTCACATTGCTAGCTCAGTATTATTATGAATCCCATCTTGCCTGCTCCCATTGACTTGTTTTCCTGTCCTGCCATGTGATCAGTGGTGAAATTGAATCCCATTCCATGGAAATCCTATGACCAACAGGATTCCTGAAAGTGTCAGCCTCTGGCTTGATGTATAGATTTGTAAATTGTCAGATTATACTGTACTGTGGCAGCACTGCCTTCATGCCATGTGCACAGGACCACTGTGTGATGCTGGATTCACAATGTTTTTGTCATTGATATGAAGTATGTTGGTTTGTCCTTTGTTAAATTCAATATATTAACCAAGATAGACGTGTTTTTAGTTTTTCTGTAAATTGATCCATATTCTCACCCCTGTTGTGAGGAAACTTGAGGGGGTTCTTTTTGTTTCTTTTTTCCTCCAACTCTGAAAACTGTTACCACAAGTCAATTAATTGATGACACACAGTCAGGTGTCCTCCATTTAATAAGTTGAATGACATGCAGAGTCTTTAATTTCAAAGAAGTTTTATTAACCTCATAACATTATCCTTAAGTGGTGAAGCAGTGAGTCTGAAGCTGATGTGTTTGTGTCCTGCGCAGGTGTGTGGAAGGGTCTGGTTGCCCGTATCATCATGATCGGTACTCTGACCGCCCTGCAGTGGTTCATCTACGACTCCGTCAAGGTCTACTTCCGCCTGCCTCGCCCCCCTCCCCCCGAGATGCCAGAGTCCCTGAAGAAGAAGCTCGGTCTCACAGAGTAACCTCCCCCTCCCTCCATCCCCCCACTGAGCCGAAGCCTCCAGCCGACACATCTGAACCCCAACTTCTACAGCGCACACAGCAGTTTTCTATATTTATGTCCTCAGCTCCTGCTGCTCTGCAGAGTGCAGGGCTGCTGCTACTCATGTATATTTAAAAACAGAAAAAACAAGCAAGGAAAGAAGATGGATGTGATGCTCTGGGCTTTCCATGAGTCAGACAGAAAATATTCCTCTGTAGAAATGCCCTTCTGGTTTTATTGATTCCTGTCATTAGAATAAGGTTGACATTCTAATAAAAGATTTAAATTCCCTGGAAAACATTTGCATTTTGCTTTTCTTTAACATAACTGGTTTATACATTTAATTGCATTTGATCAATTTAATAGATTACACGCCTTGGATGAATCCTGGTCATGCATCTTTGTTCTGTACTTAACAACAGTCCACTTATACACTGAACATGGCAGTATTCTGAATGTGGATATTCCAAATGTACCTTTTTCCAGTGAAGACGAGGGACATGGTGATATTCAGGGTTTGATAGAATTCTTTGGGCATGTATACAACACATTCGAAATATGTTTCTCAGTTGGGTTTTTTACCTCAGTTTGTGACACAAGCCCTCTTTTCTGTTTACGGTCAGCTCTGTGTGTCACACAAACCATCTAGCCGACAGTTTGCAGTGCAAGGGTGGAGACACGTCCAAAGAAAAGCCAACGTTACTGATCAGAAAAAGAAACAAGCACTTTAGGATCTGCGCTAATGTCACAATTACTTTAAGAAGGTGGTTGAAGGAATGAAAGAGGAAAGCTGTGTTTGCACAGTCCAATAAGTCCACCACCCAACTCAAAATTGCACAAGCTAAAGCTGTTCCACTTCTCCATATTATGAGATAAATGACATGTTTAGAGCAGGTTAATCTGCATATAAACAGAAATATTAGTGGAATATAACATTTCATTAGCCATTTAAACAGCTTTCTAAGAATAGTGTCTTTTTTGGAATAAGAACAAAAACAGAATATTTGTGAATAACAGTCACTGACTTCTGTATCGTTGGCACCCAGAGCTGTTTCTGTACCTTACAGGGAAAATCAGTGTGACTTGATGGAGCTGTACGATACAGCAGAATGAACAATCAGTCACTCCTGTCGCTTTTACAGTCAGTATTACTCTCTAAAACAAAGTGTGTGCATCCTTAACAAACATGTTGAGTGCATTTTCTTTCTTATAAAACATTTGCAAAGCTGAAATAAGTATCTGTATTGAAACTCCATTATTATTTTGGTAGCCTGCAGTCTTCTTTCTCCCTATCTGTGCTGGCACATTGTAGCTTATCTTGGCATGATACCGCCACCAGTTGATCAGTGGAACATTCTGAAACTGTTGGCAGGAATGTGTGTACACACAAAAGGGGCATCTACTCATAAAAATACACAGTTGTACGTGTGCTGTGAGGTGATGCAGCACAGATTCTTCAAATCAGGCTGGGTTCCAGGACTGATGACAACCAGTTGAAGCAGGTGTCAGGAGTCTGCTGTCTGATTTTCATGCCATACAGAAACGTGTTGTCAGGAACGGTGGTAAACACATCTAAAATCTAAAACTCAAGAGTGCGTTTGAAAATGGTCGTCAAAAATGTCTTTAAGTATTCATATCTTGTTGTTATGGGTGAAAACTTTCACAACTGTGTAGGCTGTGCTTCTTTTAGTGGGAATATTTTAAATGCAGTTTCTCTGGTGAAGCACCACTGCCTTAAAATGATAATTTAGTTCAGTACTGGGCTAAACTGGTTTCCATCCTAGTGTAGCTCTTGCTCTCACAGGCTGTTCTCATTTTCTACCACTAGAGCGTGTGCGTACCTCACTGTTTACTGTTCAGTGGACATGCAACTCCACTATTCAGCTGACTTGAGCAGAGATACAAGTAGGATTCAGATCCTTTCTTTAAGTAGCAAAAATGTAAAAAATAATCCACCAGAACAGTAAGAATATTTACTTGCATTTACTTTCATCCCTAAAAAGTTGGGATGCTGTTAAAGATTACATTAAAAAGCTTTATTAATCCCCAGTGAGGAAACTCATCTGCCACCAAAATCAACTCCTGCAGACAACAAACAGTGTACACAGTACATTCACAGTACACAACAAATACAAATGCATGATACATCAAATAACACCATAAAAAGCCATTTGAGGCATAATCAGAAGCTGAGGCTAAAAGTTTTCGTTAAAAATCTGACAGCTGCTGGAACAGAAGACGCTCGTCGTTCAGAAGAACACAGAGACATCCTGAGTCGCTCACTGAATGAGCCTCTGAGTCCGTTAAAAACACAGATAAAGAAGAATGGAATAATTTGCAAATCCTTTTTGACATATATTCAGTACACAGCGATGACAAGATATCTTACTATATCTTATCTTACTATATAATAATAATGATGAAAACTCTGTGGGTGTGTCTGTTCCACGTTTTTCTCTTCACTGACTTGGTCAATCCATGTGAAATTTGGCACAGTGGTAGAGGGTCATGGGAGGATGGGAATGAAGCAATATTACATCAACTGGCCAAAGGGGGGCGCTATAGCAACCGATTGAAATGGCAAACTTTGAATAGGCATATCTCATGCCTCGTATGTCATAGAGACATGAAACTTTGCACAGAGATGCCTCTCCTCATGAGGAACAAATTTGCCTCAAGAACCCATAACTTCCGGTTATATAGATTTTCCGCCATTTTGAATTTTTTGAAAAACACTTAAAATCGATAATCTAGGGACCAATATCTAAAGTTCCCTCTTGGCAAAAGTTGGAAAACTTACTAAAACTGAGCTTCTATAAGGCAATGAATATTGCGGAGGGCGTGGCTCATCACATAAAGGTGTGTAACATCTCAAGGGTTTCAGCGATCACCACGCAACTTTGTAGGCATATGACCACACATAATCTGAGGGGACCCCTCCATTATTGACCTGATCAAATAAAATGGGGGCGCTAGAGAGCTAATTTCTTATCTAGGCCTAACCTCCATATCGATTTTTACTAAACTTGGTAGATATGTAGAACAGGACGCCTCAAGGTGACTGGAGAAATGTAACTCTAACTGGCAACTGGGTGGCGCTATAACAACAGAAAAATGCTTAAAAATGGCCAAAATGCTACCAATCGCTGTGGCTCCTCCTGTGGCCGAATGTTGGTTTTCTTTCCCTAATTTTTGGTATGACTAAGTCATGGTATGGTATGCTGTACATAATCACGGAAACTGTCAGTCAGTCATTCTGTCTGTCCCACGTTTTTCTACTCACTGACGTGGTCAATCTATGTGAAACTGCACATAGGCATTGAGGATTGGCAGAAGGTGACAAAGCTACCAGTGGGTATGGACTAGTTTAATATTAATATTAAAACTGATAAACTTAATTTAATGCCTGCAACAGGATCCAAAAAAGTTGGGACAGGGACATGTTTACTACTGTGTTACATCACCTTTTCTTTTAACAACACTCAGTAAGTGTTTGGGAACTGGGGACACTAACTGCTGAAGTTTTGAAAGAGAAATTCTTTGCCATTCTTGCTCAATGTACAAATTTAGTTGCTCAACACTCCAGGGTCTCCATTGTCGTATTTTGCACTTCATAGTGTGCCTCACACTTTCAATGGGAGACAGGTCTGAACTACAGGCAGGCCAGTCTAGTACCTGCATTCCCTTTTGCTACAAAGCCACACTGTTGTAACACGTGCAGAATGTGTCTCATTGTCTTGTTGGAATAAGCAGCGATAGATGGCAGCATATGTTGCTCCAAAACCTGTATCAGCTTCCATGGTGCCTTCACAGATGTGCAACTTGGGCACTAAAACACCTCCGTAGAATCACAGATGCTGACTTTGAACTTTGTGTTGGTAACAGTCTGGATGGTCCTTTTCCTTTTTAGCCCATAGGACAGGACGTCCATGATGGACTCATCAGACCACAGCGCACTTTTCCGCTTTGTGTCAGTACATCTCAAATGAGCTCATTCCCAGAGAAGTCAGCAGTGTCTCTGGATGTTGGTGAGTTGTTTTATGAGCAATGTTTTTTGACTACTTTGCCATGCAGTTCACAATTTTGGTTAGCCTCGTGCCTTCCTTGCTTGTGAACAACTGAACCTTGTTTTGAGGATGCCCCTTTCATACCCAATCATGATACTTTAATCTGTTACTGATAAACCTGTTTACCTGTGAAATGTTGCAGGTGCATTCCACAACTTTCACAGTCTTTTGTTGCCCCTGTCTAAACTTTTTGGAAGGCGTCAAATTTAGAATGACTTTATATTGACAAAAACAACGAAGTTAATCAGTTTGACCATTAAATACCTTGATATGAATATAGGATATATAACTGAATATAGGTCAAAAAGGATGGGCAAATCATTGCCTTCTGTTTTTATCAACATTTTATAACCCAACTGTTTTTGAAATCTAAGGTGTAGAATTTTTAAAAAGTGATCATGTCTTTCTTGAAAGAAAAGAGAAGAAGGTACAAAATGATGAAAAGTCAAACCACCAACAAACCCTTATTTAAGGGTCTGTTTCAGGTCTCTGTAGCTTTGGCTGAATTTCGGTCAGTATTTTTGATTTGCATGCATCCACTGTACCTGCCAGTGTGTTTTGTGTTATACCACCACATCCACGTGATGCTGGTGCTAACAGAGCTCCTGGTCAAAGTTAGGTTAGGAGAGGGGCATCGTGAAAATCATGCACCACATTTCAAACTGGGTTAGAAGCAGCTAAAGTGTGTGTGAATGTCACATGTGGAAAGAGGAAAGTGAGCAGGTTTACCTGCTGCTGCACACTGAGATCTCCATCAGTTTATGTGCTGTAGCCTGGTCTGGGTCACAGCACACACACACACATACACACACACACACACACACACACACACACACACACACACACACACAGAGTCTGCGGATGTACCGCTGTCATTAGAATCCATTTGTTTGTTTATAAAATGAGCAGTTTGTACATAGTGCTGTCTCCTGTTGGAAAGAGGATACATCTCGGTGCGTGTTTGCACCTAACAGGGCAAGGTTGCAAGGGGTTATGGGAAATGGATTCCATTTATGCGCTGCCTATTTGTGAGATCATAATGTCATTTCTGTCTCATTGAATAAAACATCGACACTATGAGGGATAAAAAGGTTTCCCAGAGCTGTGGTTTGCACATCTCCTCTTTTTGGGTCTCATCACAGTAGTAATTTCCACATTTAGTGATAACCTGTAAATATGTGCAGTCCAGTTATTTGTTCCATATTTGCGATCCATTCTGCCTTTAGCATTGTTCTTGCAGCTGACTTCCACACAACTTCCCCTCTGTGGTCTATTTTAGGGCTCCATCTCCAGCATGTCTGACTGACTGCTGATGGAAACAGCTGTGGGCTCCATCAGGGACAGTTAGGCTTCGGCCTTTATTACCAGGTCCAATACAAACTATGTTTCCATCACACCGTGCCAAGGCAGAGTGAGATATGACACCACCACGACCCCCATGAACCTTCAGCGTTAATGCTTTTTCAACAGGATTTTTGTTCGCTTCTGGGGCTGAATAATTTATCTCTAAAACAACAATCTCTATTTTCCAAAGTATTCTCTATCTATCTTTTTTTGATGATGAGTATGACGCAGAGCCAGGCGTGTGGGAGATGACAGCTGTACCAAAAAACGCAGTGCTGAATATATATACATATATACACGTTAATGGCTGTTGGTAAATTTGAGAATATTTTTGTAGCCCAATTTTTCTGTAAAGAAAAAAGATAAACATGATTTGTGGTTTTTGGGCTCAGTGACAGCAGTGACTCACTGAATGCAGTGCGTCACAATGTGTCCCATTTTCTGTAGGATGCAAGCTGTTGTATCTGTACCTTCACTACTACCTCTGTGTGTGTGGTGTGACTGATGTGTGCTGCAGGTGTTGATGAATGGTCAGTGGAACCAGCTGTCTGTAAGAGTAGCAGAGAGAAAGAGAGAGAGGTGTCCAAGGAAGAAAGAAATGTCCAGGAATAGGCTCATCATGGCAGCAACAACAAGCACTTTAGATCCTGGTACAAGTCAACAGCCAAAAAAGAGAAAAAGATAGGCCTGCAACTAAAGATTCTTATTTTATTATTGTTGATTTTTTTTTATCATTATTTTTGATTTATTGTTCAGTCTGTAAAATGTCAGGAGCATGACCCTGGATCTCCCTACAATGGTTTGGGTTCAGAACTGGCATTTTTTCAACTAACATGAGCAGCCAAGTCGCCAGAGGAAACTTTTAGCATTGTACATTTCTGCAAACATTCCAGTGGATTTTGTGCTGTAGAACATGGGTGATTTTTTTGGTGACTCATTTCCGCTTTTCTAGGGGCTTTTGTGCAGTTAAACGTAAGTGTTTTTCAGCAACCTATCACTGCTTTTGCAACAGTTTAAGTAAGTAAGTGACCAGACACTGCAGTTCTAATGGTTTTGTGCTTTTTCAGCCAGAAAATGATTTTTTACTAACTATAATCAAGTGGGGTTTTTTTTACGCTCAACATGCAGAAACACACATTTTTTGGGGTGTTTGGGTTGACTTTGGACTGCAGGCCTGACCTGAGTGTAATAAATTAATGAAATTACCAAATCCAGTTGGTATGCAGTGAACAATAATCCAGCCAGGTCAAGGAAGCAAACAGGTCTTAATGTTTGAAAATCTGAAAATCTTTAATGTCCCCGAAGGGCAATTTGGTTTCCAACAGAAGTAACATCAAGCATATCTTGCATGTCAACAACACAATAAATCTTACATAACAATATAAATAATACAATAAATACAGTAAATGCAGTCATCACAGTTTAACCAGTGTATCATTCCCAACAAGCTTGCCTACAGTTTGTTTAAAAACCTAATGGCAGATGGAACAAATGATTTGAGATACCTGTTTGATTTTGTGGTGTATACATTCAGTAAGTTCACCATCTTTACTTGACTGTCCTCCTGGATTTGTTAGACCTTCATTCATTTTGCATTCCTTGGAAATGTTTGCACAGACCGTAATGCCTCAGAGAGAGTAGGAGCTCAGCCTGTTGCTTTTGGCTCTTGCAGGAAGGAGGGGAAGAGTCAACACTGACTGCACCGTTCCACGGAGAAAAGGACCAGGGGCTGAGGAGACAGCACTGGCGCATGTGCAAACGTAATCATCCGTGCATTCGTGCATCTAGCCATTGTCCTTCCAGCTCTGTGCGTGGTTTTGGAGGTCACTCTGAACTAGCAGCCAGTGTTTCTGGTCACATGAACATGGGGGCCTGGCTTAGCTTGCTGTGAGGAATTTGCAGTGGGCGGAATCCACTCCACAGCAGGCCTGGGAAGTCTCTCCAAGCAGGGAGAAAACTTACTGGAAGACTTAGCTGGACTACAGACTGAGCAGGGTCATGAGAAGGACAAGCTTGTACATCCATGTTACAACATCTGTCACTGGATACAGCTGGGCTTCTGCTCTCTCACAGCCAAGATATGTGAACCTTTGTAACCAGTGTGTCCATTTGTGTAAAGCTCTGAATTACATTCACAGTTTCACAGGACTTCATTGTAGCCTCATTATGTAACAAAAGCTGATGACCTCACCTTTGACCCGCAGTGACAGCAACACTCAAAAACATTATGAATAAAAATGGATGAAATGTAAGGCTTCTGTTACACAGTTGCACTGCTGAGTTTGTTGATTGTGAGAGGTTCAGTCAACTGTACTGCTGCAAAAGCTGTCAACAATTCAGTTTTTTTTGCATGGTGATAATAATGGTTATTTTATAGACCAAATTCTTTATTTTTAGTAAACCCTGACATATCTCACATCATTATCAAATAATGATTTGTTTTTCTTGGGTTACAAACAGTTTTATATCTGTTGTTCCAGCTGTCAGCTGATTAGTAGTTTTTAATTTTACTGATTTCACCAAAGTAATCCATTTAGTACTAATACTGCTTTTCAGTAAGTCCTGGATAAATATATTAAACAATAGCAGTAGTCAGGTACTGTGTGAAGGTCATGTAACGTGATACCATCTGTGACATGACAAGAACTGGTTACATAACTGCAGCTGGCAGCAGAGGGCGCAGGGATAGGTTTGAGCTGTGCAGTGACAGTTGGTATGGTGGCCGGTCTTGTGATGCCCATTGGAAATGGCTATTAAATAATAAATACAACATTCTAAGTGTCGCAAACACTTGAAAACTAGAGACCATCAGCTGTGATACAGTGATACATGACTTAAAATAAGCAAACCTACCAAAATGCAGGGCCAGGGCCATAATGTGGGGGGGCAATGCCCCCTCTCCTATCTCTTACCCCTCTAATTTCGGTGCTCTTGCTTGAACCACCCATCTTTGAGCTCGGCTTTCATTTTGATCCTACACACCTCTACAATTTTGATACTGCATCTTGCACGGTTGTGATGCTATTGAAGATGACAATCTGTCGGCAGACAGACAGACAGACATAAAAACACCTGGCTTAAAACTGCTTCTGTGGGAGTTCCCACTACAATAGGCGTCACAAGGGCCACATTTTGCCATGATGATACACACATGCACAAACTCACAAGGTGAAAACAAAGCAAGCCCCACTGTTGCAACTGATAATCACTCTTTGCATTATTACAATTTGAGTAAGTCAGATATGTGTGTGTTGTCAAGCGGCGATTTTTCTTATTGCCCCTAGACACTGGTTTCAGAAAATCATATTAAAATCTATTAAAGTTATCAGACCTTGTATCCACCTGATGAATGCAAGTCCACTATTCTTTCTCTTTTAGCTCTGTTTTTGGTCTCCACCAACTCCTGAGGGAAATATCTGTCTCTTGAGCTGCTGAATGTTTCACTGTGTTCAGCAGCTACTCTCCGACTGTGTCTGTCTGCTGCTTGTTGCTGAGCAGATAGTGTACAGTATGCATAGGGGATGGTCCTATCACCTTTTCTTTTCACCCTTTAAACCTTGGATGTCATATACAACTTCAGGTCCTGCCACCTGCAGAAGTGCAAGCGGAAGGATGCTATGGATAGCGATGCAATGAACTCGTTTGTTGAGTGGTGTGAGCTGAACCACCTGCAGCTTAAGGGTGATGACACATTAGCTATTTAGGCTAGTGACTATCACCTTCAAAGGCGATGTTCATGCTAAATGTGGGCAGTCCCTAATGTGACACAAACGGAAAGCTAGCTTGCTAAGAAATACCGAAAAATATTGTGTTATTGGTACATTTTCCATTTTCTTATGTTGCATGCCTGTCTCCCGACTCACTGCCAGCCAGGTGGCACCCTCATGTGAGGTGGTTTGTACTCGTACTCGTACTCGTACTTGTCGTCCTCCGCTTATCCGGGTCCGGGTCGCGGGGGCAGCAGCCTCAGCAAAGAAGCCCAGACAGTCCTCTCCCCAGCCACTTCCGTCAGCTCTTCCGCGGGAACCCCGAGGTGTTCCCAGGCCAGCCGGGTGATGTAGTCCCTCCAGCGTGTCTTGGGGCGGCCCCGAGGTCTCCTCCCGGTTGGACACGCCCGTCCTTACCGGATGCCCGAACCACCTCAACTGGCTCTTCTCGATGTGGAGGAGCAGCGGCTCTACTCCGAGTCCCTCCCGGATGTCCAAGCTCCTCACCCTATCCCTAAGGCTGAGCCCAGCCACACTGCGGAGGAAACTCATTTCGACCGCTTGTACTCGCGATCTCATTCTTTCGGTCACTAGCCAGAGCTCGTGACCATAGGTGAGGGTTGGAATGTAGATCGACCGGTAAATCGAGAGCTTCGCTTTTTGGCTAAGCTCCCTCTTCACCACAACGGACCGGTTAAGCGCCTGCACCACTGCTGACGCCGCCCCAATCCGCCTGTCAATCTCCCGCTCCATCCTACCCTCACTCGTGAACAAGATCCCGAGATACTTAAACTCCTCCACCTGAGGAAGGACCTCCCCCCCGACCTGGAGTGGGCAATCCACCCTTTTCTGGCTGAGGACCATGGCCTCAGACTTGGAGGTGCTGATTCTCATCCCAGCCACTTCACACTCGGCTGCGAACCGTCCCAGCAAGAGCTGGAGGTCACTGTTCGATGGAGCTAGGAAGACCACGTCATCTGCAAAAAGCAGGGACGAGATCCTCCCGTCACCGAACCTGACACCCTCCACCACTCGGCTGCACCTAGAAATTCTGTCCATAAAAGTTATGAACAGAACCGGTGACAAAGGGCAGCCCTGGTGGAGTCCAACCCTCACCGGGAACAGGTCCGACTTACTGCCAGCCACGCGAACCAGACTCATACTCGTTCGGTACAGGGACTGGATGGCCCTTAGCAAGGGGCCATCAACCCCATACTCCCGGAGCACCCCCCACAGGATGCCCCTGGGGACACGGTCGTAAGCCTTCTCCAAATCCACAAAACACATGTGGACTGGTTGGGCAAACTCCCATGCCCCCTCCAGCACCCTGGCGAGGGTAAAGAGCTGGTCCACGGTTCCGTGTCCGGGACGAAAACCACATTGCTCCTCCCCAATCTGAGGTTCAACTATCGACCGGACCCTCTTCTCCAGCACCCTGGAGTAGACCTTACCGGGTAGGCTGAGGAGTGTGATCCCCCTGTAGTTGGAACACACCCTCTGGTCCCCTTTCTTGAAAATGGAGACCACCACCCCAGTCTGCCACTCCAGAGGCACTGCCCCCGATGTCCACGCAATGTTGCAGAGGCGTGTCAGCCAGGACAGCCCTACAACATCTAGAGCCTTGAGATATCCAGGACGAATCTCAACCACCCCCAGGGCTCCACCGCCTTGGAGTTGTTTCACTACCTCGGCAACTTCTGCCCCAGAAATTGGACGACTCGCCCCCGAGACCCCTGTCTCTGTTTCCTCACTGGAATACGTGTTGGTGGGATTGAGGAGCTCCTCAAAGTATTCCTTCCACCGCCCAACAATGTCCCCAGTTGACGTCAGCAGCTCCCACTGTAAACAGTGTGAGCAAGTTGCCGCCTTCCCCCCCTGAGGCGCCAGACGGTTTGCCAGAACCTCTTTGGAGCCGATCGATAGTCTTCCTCCATGGCCTCACCGAACTCCTCCCACGCCCAAGTTTTTGCCTCCACGACTGCCGCCGCTGCGCTCCGCTTGGCCCGCCTGTACCCATCAGCTGCTTCCGGAGACCCACAGGCCAACCATGCCCTGTAGGCCTCCTTCTTCAGCCTGACGGCTTCCCTCACCTCTGGTGTCCACCAGCGGGTTCGGGGATTACCACCGCGACTGGCCCCAGCGGCCTTGCGGCCACAGCTCGCAACTGCCGCCTCGACAATGGCAGAGCGGAACAAGGCCCATTCGGACTCAATGTCCCCCTCTGCCCTCGGGATGCGGTCGAAGCTCTCCCGGAGGTGGGAGTTGAAGATCATCTGGACAGGTTCTTCCGCCAGGCGTTCCCAGCAGACCCTTACTGTTCGTTTGGGCCTGCCAGGTCTGCGCTGCGTCTTCCCCTGCCATCTGATCCAACTCACCACCAGGTGGTGATCAGTTGACAGCTCTACTCCTCTCTTCACCTGAGTGTCCAGAACATATGGCCGCAGGTCAAATGATACGACTACAAAGTCAATCATTGACCTGCAACCTAGGCTGTCCTGGTGCCACGTGCACTGATGGACATCCTTATGTTTGAACATGGTGTTAGTTATGGCCAAACTGCGACCCGCACAGAAGTCCAATAACTGAACACCACTTGGGTTCAGATCGGGCAGGCCGTTCCTCCCAATCACGCCCCTCCAGGTCCCGCTGTCATTGCCCACGTGAGCGTTGAAGTCCCCCAGCAGAACAATGGAGTCCCCGGTCGGGGCACTGTCCAGCACCCGTCCCAGGGACTCCAAAAAGGGCGGGTACTCTGAACCGTTGTTTGGCGCAAAGGCGCAGACAACAGTCAGGACCCGTTCCCCAACCCGAAGGCGCAGGGAAGAAACCCTTTCGTCTACCGGAGTAAACCCCAACGTACAGGCAGAGAGTCTGGGGGCTATCAGAAAGCCCACCCTGGCCCTCCGCCTCTCACCCGGAGCAACTCCAGCGAAGGAGAGAGTCCAACCCCTCTCAAGGACTTGGGTTCCAGAGCCGGAACTATGTGTCAAGGTGAGGCCGACTATATCTAGCCGGTAGCGCTCAACCTCTTCCACAAGTTTCCGCTCCTTCCCCGCTAGAGAGGTGACATTCCATGTCCCAAGAGCCAACTTCTGTAGCTGAGGATCGGACCGCCAAGGCCCCCGCCTTGGTCTGCTGCCCAATCCGCATAGCACCGAACCCTTCTGGATCCCTCTGCGGGTGGTGGGCCTGCAGGGCGACGAGCCCATGTAGCCGGTTCGGGCTGGGCCCGGCCGGACCCCATGGGCGAAGGCCCGGCCACCAGGTGCTCGCCCACGGGCCCCAACCCCAGGCCTGGCTCTAGGGCGGGGCCCCGGTAACCCTCCGGGCCGGGTACACGAATCCTTGTTTTTATCCAAAACCTATTTTTCATTTTTCTTTTCATACAATAGTGGCAGGTTAGACATGGCAACAGTCAGTGTCTCTTTCACACATTCTTCTCTGCTATTAGTTGGCTACGACTTTTGTGGTCAAAGTTCACCAAAGTTGACCTCAACGCAATGCAAAGATGCAAATTTGCTTTGCCGCTGCAAGCAAACAATGCACTGTTAATGCAAAGAATATGGATTAGTGGGGTTATAAAGAACAGCAACTTCATTTTACAAATTAAAACAATACCTTTCTACCAAAAACTATGGTTGTAATTTCACTTTTTGAAATGCTGTTGTGGTGATTGTTTTATGCATTATTGGATTGAGGAGATATTAAAATTTATGTTTCAGGTTTCTCACTGATGTGGAAGACTTTAACTTCCACATCAATATTCACTGTTATGAATAACAGAACAAACTCAATGAGCCTCAGTCATCCTTACTTGAATATATATTACAACACAAATCTGACGTCAGAGAAGATCTTGGATCAGCATGTATGCAGGGATACAGTCATACCAAAAACATAAGGTAACATTATACATGCTCAGCGCATTGGCAGTTTGAATCCTTATTCACTTGTTATCATGTTATACTGACACAACATATCCTCATACAACGGTTAGTATCATATTAAACAAATTAGTGCCCCTACCAGTTAGGTTAGGTTCAGGAGAAGAATCATGTTGTATACTTAATGTAAAGTTATGTAGTTAAGATTACCTGACACCACACCTTGAAATAACTCAAAGTTCACTTAATTTACATGGGACCACTCTCCTGGGGGTAAGGCCTGTGTTTGTTTGACCCATCCAACACTCCACACTGCCTCTTTTTGCAGACTTTCACTCTTTATACTACAGTTTTCTTTACTCCTGTCAGTGAATTGATCATAAGATCACACCCTTCTCAAAATATGTGGGTTATATGCATATTACTAGTTCGTGATTACATGGGTTATACACAAATCCTATGGCATTAATAACATTAATTCCATTAACACTTTAATAGGTATATTTACAAACGGTGCATTAGAGCTTGCAAAAACTTGCCTAAGAAGTCTTTTTTGTTTACTCCATGCTAAAGTGTTTAAAAGCTGCATCACAGCAAATGTTTTTACAAACAGTTGGGGTATTCAGCCTTCGGCTTCTTAGCAAATGTTATCAGATGCAAAACTGTGGAATTCAGCCTCCAACTCAGACGGAGGCAGAAAGAGCCTCTCGGCAAAACAAAGATTGTAACCAAAACCATTTTCATGGAGGTCAGGAGCATCCACAAGGTCTTCATCTTATCTTGTACCTTCGGAAACCCACAGGCTCCTCACAGAAAACATACCAAGTGTGAAGGACTCTAATGATCAAACTGTGACAACACACCTTCATGTGTCATAGTTTTCTACCATGCTTAGCCTATCAAACTCAGCTGCTTCTTCCTCATCTTCCCACCACTTCATCAACAAGGTTGAAATATATACCAGACAAAGCCAGGAATGCTGAATCAGGTTTGTTGTTATTTAAAAAACAATTAGGTACAGCTTTCTAATAAGGTATCATTTATAAAGGGTTCGTAAGTTGTAATTAAAGGTTTATTATAAGTGAACAAATGATCAATCTACTAATTTTTATTGGTCAATTATATACCCAGAATAAAAACTTTTGGGTTGCCAGGTTGTGGAAATCCCCCTTGACTTATTGCATCATATAACCATGTATCATCTAAAAAAGGATTGCAGATGATCTGGACCAAAATCAATTTATTAACTTTTAAAGCATTTATTAATGAATGAATAGCATGTATAACTGCATTATTATGTAAGAGAAAGAACAAACAGTGGTGATTTTTTCCCCCACAACCTGGCAACTGAAAAGGTCTTATTAATGGCTTATTACTAGGGATGCATGATATTGGATTTTTCCCCCTGATGTGCCGATATATAACTAATTTGGCCGATAACCGATCAATATATCCATTTTTTTCCCCACCTAACTGTAGTGATCATCAAGTCTCTTCTGTAGTGGCATTAACATCATATTATGCATTCATGCTCTTATCGTGATGGCCCACCAGCAGATGGAGACATGAAATACAGTGCTTATGTAACATCAATTCATTGTGCAAAATAAGAAAAAGTATGTTGGCCACTTCTAATATTTCATTTCAAAGCCCATATTGGCTGATACCGATGACATGCTGATATTACTGTGCATCCTTACTTATTACTGATCTATAAACCATTACTAAGTGATTTATTGACCATTAATTAAGCCATCCATCGGGATTTATAAATTGGAGTGTCTATTTGCATCCAGGTGAGAGGTGTCAAATTGCAGCTATTCAGCTATTAACATGCATTCCTACAACACATTATCATGGATTACTCTGTGCTGTGACTACTTAGCACGTCGATGCACTGAGGTCGGAAGAAGTTAGGGTTGGGGCGGTGGGTCATGGTTAAAGTTAGTTCTAGCCAATCTTGGAAATTATCTCAGATTAAAATTGTAAATGTACAAGAAAAAAACTCACAAATGTACGGCTAGAAAACCAGATGACGTAGTGTAAAGAGTCAGTTTTTAGGACGCATAAAGCTGCTAAATGTACACTGTGTAGGCTACATAAACTTAAGCTGAATAGACCCATTAGTGTCAACGTCATATTTCGACGTTGCTATGACACGCAGGAATATGCACCCTGGTGTAAACAGCCACATTGGCTACATACAGCCCAGGTTCAAATAGCATTGTTGACTATGGGCACCTGGATGCTAATAGCATCTGCCTTCATTCTGCAAGTAGTACCAAACATGTGTTGCAGGAATATGCACCTGTAAAGCACAATATCAAATTACAAGCCTTACCATTTGATATTGGGGTCTTATCTTGATGAGCGTCCCTGTTTTAAAATGTAGTTTTCAGACAGTCATAATGTTGGAATTGTGCTCATGTGTGGCAACTCAAAGATGTGTTTAACAGAACAGCATAACTCTGGGGCCAGGTGGTCTCCCAGAAACACTGTTCACTCTGTAGAGAGTGGGAGGAATGAGGGGTTAACAGGGGCCTAGCAGCTCATTTTTGCCCTGTGACCCCCTAACAGGTTCATCCAGCCATGTGTATCATTGTATGTCCTTTTTGCCCAAATTAGGATTTTCAGGTACCAGTAACTGACAGAGAAAGTGATGAGCAGTGAACTCAACACTCAATTTTCAAAATAAATGTCCCTTTAGAATTGGTTGGCTGATGTGACAGATGCTATGTTTAAGTTTCTTTACAGCTTGTGGTGGAAATTAAAAGAAGAAAACACGACACAACAGAAAACACAAGTGCTAATACAGATTCTTTTTGGACTGCTGATGAACCCGAAATGGCATTGTGAGCTTGACTTAAATGAGCACTGCAGCCACAGGTGAATTCACAGTCTAAGCTCCAGCTGTGGAAGTCACTTTGTTTAACTAGTGATGGAATTGTTCCACCTGGCCCCTCGGCCTGCCAAACTTTATCCCTGACTGACAAAAACACAATTGGTGCTTTTGTCTGCATGCTGCTTTAGGATTGGTTTTCTTCTGCTTCCTCTGTCTGAGAGCTGCGTGCATCCTGATTGGCCAGAGGCCCCTCTGGGTCAGCAGGCTGACCTTGCACAGTGTCGGTAGTGTGTAAACATTGACACACACAGTCCATTTCACTTCCATATTTACAGTAATAACTGCACTGAGTACAGCTTGTTGTAATCAACAACTCAGCACACACAGCAGCTCACCTCTCACTGTGTAATCCTGACCTGTATGTGATTTTGTTTTTGATACGCAGCAGTCACACTTTGTACATTCACACTGCTGGTGACCTTGCTGGTAAAGTGCACAGAGGAGGTCACAGCAGCGGTGTGCACGGGGGGGGGGGGCAGTTGCCCAATTGTTGAAAAACGCTCGCTAAAGTGCCCTCTTGGGAGCCAAAACGCACACTAAAGTGCCCTCGTGGGAGCCAAAAATGCACGCTAAAGTGCCCTCCTGGGAGCCAAAATGCACGCTAATGTGCCCTCTTGGGAGCCAAAATGCACGCTAAAGTGCCCTCCTGGGAGCCAAAATGCACGCTAATGTGCCCTCTTGGGAGCCAAAATGCACGCTAAAATGCCCTCTTGGGAGCCAAAATGCACAGGGATTTATTTCCTTCATACATCCATGTCTCTGTGTGTTCTTCACAGTCCAATGTTGAACTAACTTGAGTAGTCTGTCTAGTTAGTCTGTTTTAAGGCTATATAATGTGCCATTTGTATAACATATAAACATGTCTAAAGTGCCCTCGAAAACACGCGGAACTTAGTGCCCTCTTCAGTGGCGAGAATGTGCTGTATGTGCCCTTTTTTTTTCTTTTCGCCCCTGCCCTTCAAAAGGTCTGTGCATGCCACTGGGTCACAGGATGTGGTTGCTATGCTTATTGCACCAGGCTGTTTGCATGAAAACAAAGCCACACAAACAAAACAAAGACAACATGGTATAAGTGAATAATATTCAGATGTGTATTTTTAATAACGTCATTACTAATAAAGCTAAATCAGAGAGTAACAAAGCTTTTACAGGTCACTTCTACTTTGATGTGAAATTACTGTTTAAATAATACATAATATACAGCATTCTGCAAACTGAATACTATCAATACATTGTATTATCCAGTATGCTATTTACTTTCTTTCTGACAGTGAGATGTTTAAATACTCACAAACCACACCTGGCAACTGACCACAGTGCTGAGGACACTGAACAGTGCTAGGTGGATGAACAAACTGATGTTTGTCAAGAAATAGTTCCTCCTATAACGATAAATTTGTGGTTTTCTGTTTCAGATAATTCAAATTTAATTCCAATTCAAATAATCTGACAAAATACACAAAACAAATTGTGAAATAGGCTAGGTTATGTTAGCTGACTATTGTAATTTTTGGAATTGTCACCAAGTTCATGGACGAAAATAAATTGCAAGGTGTTTAATTAATGGTTCAAATTTATACTGACTCTTTCTGTAATGACACAACAGGCAGCAGTTAACTGATAAACAAACTGAGTAAAGTGAAAGATTTCTCTTTATTACCATGACAGCAAAACTTACGGTATTTTAACTCAGTTGTTCCCTATTACAGGTTCTGAAAATACCTATCAACATTATAGCCAGCTAACATAATGTTAGCCTGTTTCACAATTAAGTGTGTGTATTTTGTCAGATTATTTAAATGAGCAGGTTAATACTAAGCAAAGCACTTATGCTAGGTGAATTTCACCAATGTGCATCACAGTTACAATTGTTGTGTCAGCTAATTGCAGCACATTTATGTTGCATGTCTCTGTATTTGGCAGTGTTTTCTGCATCTAGAGCACTATTTGTATTTGGTTGTGTTTCCTGTAGTTCCAGCTTGTTTCTCTATTTGGTTGTGTTTTTGCAGTGTGTTTCTGAATTTGCTTGTGTTTTCTCTGTTTGGAGTGCATTTCTGCAATTGGTTGCATTTTCTGTAATCGATGCACTTATGTATTTGGTTGTGTTTTCTCTGTTTGCAGTGCATTTCTGCAGTTGGTTGTATTTTCTGTGATTGGTGCACTTCTGCTTTCTGTGTTTGCAGTGGGTTTTTTATGAATGCTGTGCATGTGTCAGATCAGCGAGGATGCTTGTGTTGTGTTTTCTTAATCTGCAGTGTGTGCCCTCACAATCATTGTAAGAGACACAACCTACAGCACAGCTGCAAGGCCATGAGCAGCTGCACAGTGGTGCTGCACAGAAGCAAGGTTTATTTATGTAACGGTCATTATACAACAAGCTGGACTGAGCCAGGTGTAAGGGCAGGCATAAGGTGATGAAATAATTTCAAGTGAAAACTGCTAAAACTTTAGATCAATGATAAGAACAAAGGATCAAATTAATCATCAAGCATCAGAAGCATCATGATTTCACGTTTTTACTGAGCCAAACCTTTTCTGTGTCACCATGTATCAAACAGTGTGGTGCTCATCTGCATGGACATTTTAAGACATGATTTTAGCATCTTAAGATTTAGTGAAAATGAATTCTTATATTGGTTGAACTACCACAACAGTTCGCTTGAAATGCACTGTACTTTTGTATTTTTATTTTTAATTTAATGTATTTTTAGTGTATGACCTTGTGTTTTCTGTGTTTCTTCTTTTTGATAAAATTCCTGTCTCCCTTTTGGTACTCGTCTCTTTTCTTTGTTGAAATGCCAATGTGCTCGTACCCTTTACCTGTGCAAATGGCAGATAAAGTCACTTGAAATTGACTTTGACTAAAATAGTGTGAACTTGAACTTAAAAATAATATTAGCATCCACTTTGATTGCAGCCTCAACCCTTTTTGTCTGCTTCAGTATCTCTCTCAAATTTAACTCAACAGCCTTGAGCCTGTTTGCTCATCACTGAGACAAACATGAGGGCTGTTTATATGGAATATTGTGAGAAATATGTGGAACCGTTAAGTGTGTTTGCATGTCAGAGATTAGGAGAGCGTGAGGCTCACTGATAAAGACAGAGAGAATGAGGCAGCTTTGGTTATGTAACAGCCTGTTAGCCCCGCCTTCCTACACTGGCCAATCTAATCCCTCCATCACTCTCCTTTCTCTTTACACGCAATGGCCTTACCAGCCCTCTCACTCACACACACACACACACACACACACACACACACACAATGGCCCTGAGGCAGCTGGGTGGGCGCCTTTAAGGGATCTACATCCCCGACCCCGTTGGAGGAGAGAGATGCATGACCGCAGCGTCCTATTGGGTGGCAGCCTGTATCACCACCATCATCATCATCATGTGTGACATGTGCAGCAACAGCAGGGGGATGCAGAGAACAGCATGTTCACATGGATATATGGGCCACTACTGGCTACTGTTGAAGCAAGGTGCAATGTGTTCACATTGCAAAATGGAATAAATGCCCTATAATTAGCTTTTAATGTGTGAAAGTGAAACATTTAAAGGGACAGTTCACCCAAAAATTAAAAACAAATATTTTTCCTCTCCCCTGTAGCGCTGTTTATCAGTCTAGATAGTTTTGGTGTGAGTTGTCAAGTGTTGGAGATACTGGCTGTAGAGATATCTGCCTTTTCTCCAATATAATGGAACTAGATGGCACTCGGTGGTGCTCCACTGAGTGCTCAAAGTGCCAAAAAATACATTTGAAAAACTCAACAGCAATGTCTCTTTCCAGAAATCATGACCCAGTTACTCAAGACAACCCACAGAGCTTGTTGGGAGCAGTTTCCTTTTTGGAACTATTTTCTTTTTACTGAACTACGCCCACCAACCTTATCACCGCGCAGAAGGAAGCCTCCATAAACATTAATGGCATCCTCCTCAGCTAAGCTGTAGCGTTAGCTAGCTCAGCTTCTGTGCGATGATTTGGTTGGTGTGTGTAGTTCGGTAACTACAAGTTCAGTGCCACTAATGTTTATGGATGCTTCCCTCTGCATAGTGGTATGGTTGGGGGGTGCAATTTGGTAGAAAGAAAATAGTTCCTATGTGAAACTACTCACAACAAGGTCTGTGGATTATCTTAAATAACAGGGTCATGATTTCTGGAAAGAGACTTTGCTGTTGATTTTTTGAAGAAAGTTTTGGCCCTTTGAGCACCACAAGTTGAGTGCTATCAAGTTCCATTATATTGCAGAGAAGGCAGGCATCTCTACAGCCAATATCTCCAACACTCTGCAACTTACACCAAAACAATCTAGACTGATAAATAGCACTACAGGGTAGAGATATGTATTTTTGATTTGGGATTGAACTGTCCCTTTAACACTTTGTGAAAAAATGAAGGTAAATGTTAAAAGATGTTAAAGGCCATAGAAAGGAAGTGAAGAAGAAAAGAGGAGGCTCTGTGGAGTTGAATATTGTATCTCTGTTCACAGACTTTCTCTTCTTCTCTGTGACCCAGTGAACGTTGAAGACATAAAACGCTTGAGATGAATCTCATCTGACCTCCAGACCTCGTTAGCAGGCACAAAGCCCAAAGGTGACTGATGGATATTTTGTTATGCAATATCACAGGTAATTATGACTGAGTAAAGAAAGCTGCAGACATCACTGCAGATGGTGTTGAAGAAGTGTCACAAGTTGTAAAAGAATCCTGATGTTATCATATAATGAAATGTCGGTCACATTATATTGAGAGTTTTAACCACATGTTCTGCAGACTGGACAAAGTGCACCACTGAGTTGAGTTAAATATTTTATTTGCTACAGTAAGTCTCACCCTGGAGTGTTATGAATGCTTTATTTACAGGTCAAGGTCCACTTGTGTCCGGGTCCACCCAGATAAGGTAAACACACCTGTGGAGTTTACAGAGACTTATTGGCTGGATGCCATCTCAGTTCAGATAACTTAAGGTAAAAGACTGGGTTGTGTTTAAGAGCTGATGAAGCTGTGTCTGGTCACGAGTAGGAAATAACCACATCCTTTACTTCCGTGAAAGCAGAGATACTACACGTAATACAGTTCTGCATTCAACGTGTTTCTTTTGTAATGGTACCGAATAATGTCGGTAGTGTAAAGTAAAGTAGTGATTACGCTAATACAATAGCCCCTCTCAGTGTTATATTATTGTATGTTATAATGCTGTTATTGCAATATTTGATGTTGTAGCTGGTAAAGATTGAACCATTTAACATTCTGCTGGGTAGTTTCAACTACAACAGAGAACCCTCACTTTAAAATCTACTTTCAAAAATCAAAGAAAATGACTGACTCCAAAAGGGTAAAATGTTATTATTATTATGTTATGTTTACTTTCTATCTAATAATAACTTTACTTTAAATTTAGTAGAGAGGTACCGAACTTAGAGATATCTGAACTCCACCACATGCAAAATCCCCTTTGTCATGAGAAAATTAAGTCAAAATAACTTGGTTTAATTAAGTTGATAGAACATAGGAAGAACAACTTATTTCTCTTGTCATTTTCAAGTTGCAACAACTTATCAAAGTTAAGTTTTATAATCTGTTTTAAGTTATGTTTACTTTACATCTAATGTTAGGTGTACTGACAATTTATTTGTATGTACTTTAATTGTTGCAACTTAAAAAATGACAAGTTGTTCTCAAGTGTTGGCAACTTAAATAAATCAAGTTGGTCTGATTTAATTTAATCATGACAAGAGGATTTTGCATGTGGTGAAGTTAGGATATCCGTGAGTTCTGTAGTTCTATACTTAATTTAAGTAAACTTAATAATTACTGGTGGATGTAAAATAAACATAACTGAAGACTTATAGTTATATTTACTGGTTTCCTAGATCCTACATTTTTTAGTAAGGTTAACTTGTCAGGTTTTCCAGAGTAATTTAAAAGTTGAGGTTATATGAAAAAAAAAAATCTGTTAAGTAACTTTAGCTGATATAAATGTAGTAAAATAAGAAATATGTTTTCTCTGAAATACACAAAAGTACAAAGAAGTATTGCAGCCAAATATACGCTACTCAAGCAAAGTAGTTCCTCAAACTATGTATAAAAACTATAGCCTATGTTCATAGGTTAGGTTATTATGCACATATTTTATTTATATTATTTTAGTCTTTTTTGAAACTCTGCTGCTGCAGCTAAGACTGAACGTGTGGGTCAGAAAATCCGAAACCCCCAGGAGAGGTTATTATTGGATCTGTCCTTAATTTAACAGTCCTATATACTGTGGAGCATCTTTAATCACATTTTGCATCCTCTCCTCTCACATTCATGAAGAGATGTTTATATTTTAAACTTTTTAACTTTAAAATGACCTCTCTTTTATGTAAAAGAATGCATTCAGAGCTAGGAATCTCTGCTGGGTTACAGTTAAATAGAAATAAAATGCAATGTGTCACCCACTTCAGGAAATGAAAGGGAAAGTGTGAGTAAGATACCCTGGTGGTTGAACTCACTGACTTTAGTCAGAAGGGGAAATTATACGTGAGCAGGGAGTGTGGTTATATTAACCTACATCACTCAGAGTGGGTGTCCGTGCTGCTGCCTGACTGAGGAGTGGAAACTTAAAAAATAAAAATGTATCTTAAAGAGACAGGGGGGGGATCATGAAATATAGTTGTGCGTTTTACATCCACCATATTTCCCGATGCAAACATGTAAATGTCTCGCAGACAGCCTGGCATCATGCCCTGCACTCCTCCTCACATGTGAAGCCATCCTGGTCACATTGGCAATCCATCCTCCACCTCCTCCTCCTCCACCACCTCCTCCTCTTCCTCCTGCAACCCGTTCAGCTCCACACTCTCCCCATCTCTGTGCCAGCCGCCGGACTCCACCGTCTCCTCCACCGGACCAGATAACGGATATCAGCTTGTAGAAACGTCTGTAAAACCGTGAGTATCCTGCTTATTATATTTCATATTTCTCGGTGCTGGCGCACACAGAGGCGTGCTGAGCGCAGCAGCAGCAATGGATGCTCTCAGTTGAAATGCCCGCTGCAGGAATCCATTTTCAATTTATGCGAAGTTGCACTAAATCTCATTTAAATGCTTGAAACTATATTAAAGGAAAGTTTCATGAATGTTTTGCGTCACTTTGGATAAGTCAACAGCCATCGGGTAGCTAAGATTATGAATTATTATTTTTAATGACGTGCGAATTTAATTTCAGCCTTTCATAAGAGTTAATAAGTGCTGGAAGTGCAGCTACTGTAGCTCGTTAATAGAAAAATGTCGGGCCATTATTTTACATTCTATCACATAAATATCGACATATTTATATTTACGATCATGTTTGATTGTAACGTTATTCCGGAGGTGCACTTGACTGTGAGAGCGCTTATATATTTGTACTGACATGCCTTGTTGTCGCACAGACAGGAAACCACACGCCAATGAACTCGCAGTGAACTTGAACGCTTCTCGGAGTTCGGATGCCATTAAGCGCTGTATTTATATTAACTGCACATCTAAATCTTTCTGCCTGCGCAGTCTGTCTTCATGGTCACCAAAATCGAGGTCGACGGCAGGCAGGGCCGAGGCCGGGCTGTTACATAACCCCAATTCCATTGAAATCACTATAAAAAAAAAAGAGGAACAAAAGCAGCCTGTCGCCTCATTAAAGTAAATCTCCATCAGGCTGTGTTAGTAGGACACCTGCCCTGTAAGCCATGAGGCTACTGAACCCATTACAGAGTTGATTTTTGGAGGCTAAAATGAGGCATTGTGTGCTTCAGCAACTCCATTGTCTCCTGAACAAGTGGCAGATATCTGCACAGCCCCACACACAGCCACGAGGCGCATCCCTTTCTGGAAACAAACCACCTCCCCAACCTCCTATTTCAAGTAGCCATATGACCTTGGTATGAGCTGATATCATAACTTGTTGGCAGCGTGTGCCAGCAGGCTAAATATTACAGGACAGCACGAGCTCAGGGCATTGTTCTTCATGCATGCTGATAGATAAGGTCATCAGTTCCCAAAGTGAGGCCCTGGGACCTGCAGGGGTGTCTGCTGGGATCACTGGGTGTCCTGAACATGTGGTTTATTCAGTTTTCTTTGTCATAATATATTACTTTATATAAGGGTGCCATTTTTCCATCTTAAGTTAATTGTATATTGTGATGTGTTATATTTAGTAACTAGTATGATTTTCCTCTCAACACAATTTTATTAATAAGACTTCAGTCTATTATATTTCTAGAGGTGACTGAAAGAGGGGAAAGTCCTGATCAGTCAGTACGTTTACATGACATTAGAGAAAATCAATTTATTGTGTTAGTCAGACTAAAACCCACCTTTTAAAATACATTTAAACATGTTAGTCTGACTGACATTGTACTAAATCGAATTTCTCAAAGTCAGACTAACACTCTGATAATGCCATTGGGAGCTGAATTACTCCTACATGTATACAGTCAGTCGGACCCAAACTGGCCGAGGTGCTCTGCACATGCTCCACAGTTTCCACCCCAGGCTTTGACCAGAAGTTGAATGCATTAAATGCAAAATAGAAGAAGTCAGTGACAACATGACAAAATCTACATCCAGAGCTGTGCATTTTTGGACGGACGAAATATACAGAGCTGTAAAGTCGTCCACCATGGTACCAGTTTGCCGCTAGCTAAGTGTAGCTAACTTGCTTGTCGATTGTTTGGTCTGTGACGTAACAGGTCAACCAAAAAAAAGTTATGTCGCCTGCACTTTTTCTTTTTCAGAAGGCCTTTCGTTGTTTCCAAAAATGCTATACAAAAATAAAACGGCATGGAAGTTGGAATGTGTCAATACAGCATTATATTGTGATATTTTTGTGTGGCAATACCGTATCACCACGCAGTGCCAAGTATTTATTTTGTTTTTGTAGAAATGATTACTATGACAAATACAAATTAAACTTTAGGTAGCCTACTAGAATAATAGAATCAATTGCTTTATCAGTCCACTAGATACATTTTGCTAGTGCAAAAAAAATGGCTGAAGTGAGATGAATTTTATTAGATAACAGATGTTGACAAAGTTTCTCTTTGGGGACATCATTTACCATTGGAAAAAAGGAAATAAATTGCAGTATATTTTATCACAATACACAGCATATCGCAACATAATTAAAATAGCAATAATATTGCATCTTCACTTAAGTATCGTGATAATATCATATCGTGGATCCTCTGGTGATTCCCACTCCTACATTGTAGCAAATTACAAAAAGAATGAAGGGAGAGTATGGAAATGAGAATAACCTTAAAATAACTTAAAAACTAAAAAGAATTTCAAAAATCTGTGTAAAATCTTTAAAGTACTTACAGTATCTATTAGAGTGAAGCTCGATGTGTCTATTTTAAACCTTGCTAGAGGGGATACATTTTTAAATCTTGAGCTCCAAAGGGTTTAATGGGGTTAATATTTTATTTTCTAAGAAAGAAATAACAGTTTATTGTTGCATACTTTGTTAAATATTAACTTAGAAAAATAAATTTCACTCCTCACTTGACACATTTTGCTTTATTGCACCATCATTGTTTTTGTGCAAACTGTGCCAACATACCATCATATATCACCTTATGTCAAAGTAACCTTCTTTTAAAAAGGTGTCTGTGTGAAATTTCTGACTGCTTTGTATTTAAAGGCCTCTATGAACTAGTTTTATGACATATTTTGATATTCATGTAGGGCAGACATGAGGGCAAATTTGACCTAAGTAGGTGAAAAAAGACTGTGGCACTGTTTGCTGCTGTATAAAATATTGTTCTTATTCAATTCAATTCAATTTTCAATTCAATTTTATTTATAAAGCCCAATATCACAAATCACAATTTGCCTCACAGGGCTGTACAGCATACGACATCCCTCTCTCCTTAGGACCCTCACAGCGGATAAGGAAAAAGTCCCCAAAAAAAACCCTTTAACGGGGGAAAAAACAGTAGAAACCTCAGGAAGAGCAACTGAGGAGGGATCCCTCTTCCAGGACGGACAGACGTGCAACTGATGTCATACAGAACAGATCAGCATGACCATCCATTTCATGACAGACATAATTCGGCCTCTGGTTTCAGTTGTACACTGTGTCCCACTTTTGGTGAACAGCACCTACTTTCATCCTGCCATTTGAAGTGCTGATTTGACCTTGATAATATATGGCATGATAATATATAAATGAACAGTGCTGCTGAGTTAGGCACAATAAGATCAACTCAATTGATCGGTTGTTTTAGTGCTTTTCCTGGAATCATTTTCAGTCTCTGAGCTTCCTATAATTTGTAATTGAAATGTCTATTTGACCGTTACTATGAGAGGTCATTTCCCTGTTGATACTGTAACTTGTCAACAGAAAGCACATGAGCAATGCTGTCTAGGAGGAAGTACAACACTGAAGGACAAAATGAACTTGTGACTCAAGTTGAAAATGTTTCTGTGCAGGAACACACAGACGTAAACCTGCTGTTCTGTTGTTAAGTTTGAATACACTGAATTCAAAGATATTCTGTAACCCAGATTTGATTCATTGTCCTGAGTGTCGTTGTAAGGTTGGTGAATAGAGGACTGAGAGACCTCTGTGGTGCTTTGTCAGTCTGGGGGACCCTGAAGTGGATTGTTGGCTTTCAGAGAGCCCCATTGCATCTTATTTTATTCTATTTTTTGTTTGTTTGTTTGTTTGTTTGTCAGGACAGCCATATTTGACTCAAGTATTTTTCAGTTGAAATGATTAGGGCACATGTGTCAACATAGTCCCCAGGGAGGAGTTCTCAAAATGCTGTGATCAACACTTTGAATAATTCATTTTAACTAAGAAAGTAATATGAATAGTACTTCAAACACACAAATATCAACATTAGATGAAGCTTCAATGACATCTACAAATGAAAGAGAGACAAGTTAGGAAAAGACACTACATGTGTTTTTGCAATAACGGCATGAAGCCATGAAAATACTGGGGCACATGGAAACACCAACACCATTTTTTTCCAGACCGTCACAAATCAGCTGTTACAGCTGCAGCCAGCTGTACACATTTAAGAACTTGCTCATAATCATAGCATGTATCAAGACCCTTTTCTGTATTATTTTGCAATATATTTAACAATTTGATAAAGTAATAAAAATGCCACAATGTGAACAAAACTGTGGCTGTGAACTTGCTTGTAATCATGCTGTAATATGTCATAAATACAAGTTAAATCTTGTAAAAATGAGAAAAGTGTGGGTTTCACGGCCCTCTTAGAAGCTGCTAGCTCATGCAGATAGCTAACATGTCTATCTAACAGGACATCTCAGTACTGTTCCTGGTGCCCGTATTACAGAACAGTGCTACACCCAGTCCTCACACAGCAACTAGTCATTAGCATGACTCACTTTTCTCCAATATATCCAAATGTAGTGAGAAAGAATTATTTTTCCTGCACAGAGTCCACTAAATCCACTCAGGTAGGTATCACACATATTGACACAGAGATCTCAGACATGTGCTGATACAACAGGATCCAACTGTACTCATTTGTACCTGACCTGACTCAGGACTAAGAACTGAGAGGACCATGAACACAACCCAGTCGGCCCTGCAAACCACAAATATATTACATATGTACATTATTATGTATTGAACACATTGAAACTTTATGTTTCAACAACGCTGTAGTTTGCACGTGGTTCTGTTTAAGCACAAAAACCACTCTGTTATGGTTTGGAAAAGATCATGTTTTGGATTGAAATACCTGGTTTTGGGGGTGACAATCCTGGCTGGAAACGCAGCGATTTCTCAGTAAAAAAACAACCATTTTTTTGGCTCTATCCCCGCTAGGAAAAACAGTAATGGGTCACTACAAAACAGCCATCTTTGGTGTCTAAAAAGCAGCTGGAAACACAGCGATGATTCACTAAAACACAACTGGTTTTGCTGTTTGTTGGTTTTATGACCCAGCTCAAATGGGCACAACAAAACAGAAACACACCAAGGCAATGTTTGACAAAAGAATTTTTTTCAATCCAAATTTGACCAAATCTGACCAAAGTAAAGATGAGCTTAATATTAACAGTGAGGGGTGTGGAGGTCAGAAGTGTCACTGCCAGGGTTTTCCTCTGGCGACTGGGCTGGTGAGAGGAATGTGGCATTGACTTGACAGACCTTACAATTCTTGGTGTCAGATACACTCCTGCTTTTTCAGGTAGATGTAGTAGATTTCCCCATAATAACAAACAAGAGGAAAACATGACTCATCAGTATAAGATACTGACATTCTACAACGATCACAAATAAAAACAGTGGTAGCATTTTTCAGTTCCCAGTTGAGCCACTCTTGGAACATCAGGCATCCATGAAGGACACCATCTTCTTGTGATAAGTGTCAAGCTCTGAGTCAACTGTTGTGTATCAGAGGATGACAGCATCAGAAATGATAACTGCTGTCAGTGTCATACATACATACAGTGGTGCAAGATGGATATGAAAACAGCCACAGTAACAAACACATCATGTATGTTCAGATTAGCATGTTGCTCGAACAACTTTGTGTTCATGTCCGTACAGTGATGATGCTGTCAGTGAAAGTGAAGAAAATTATGACAGTGACAATCCTGATAAGACTTTACTATTTAAAATGGACACTGGCTTTTAGTCAGTCATCAGTTGTTGATTTCTGGGTTTGGTTCCTGCACTCGCCACGATGTCTCGCTTTCTGATGCCCATCCGCAAATCCTCCTGTAAGTGTTACCGTACCCTTCATGTGGGTTTTACGTGTTATAACTGCTTGTGTTTTGTTATTCTGCAGCGTACAAACCAGGATTGGTTGTGTTGGAGACTTTATTTGCCATTATCTAGTCTCTGTTGAGACTAATTCCCTTATTTGTGGAGCTACTTTGTTTTTAAAATCCACTGCTGTTCATTAGTTTTCAAACTATTAATCAATGACACTTTAATAATCAGTTAATATTTAAGTCATTCATTGAACAGAACTGCCACACATGGTGGTGACATCTACCAATCTGAGTATTTGCTTTCCTTTTATATACTGTTGTAAATCAAATACATTAAGGGAAAAAATGAACAGTAGATTAATGGGTGATGAAAATAATCACTGAAGCTACTGCTTGTTCATTTTGATTCATGTTTGTGTATGCAGTCTCCAACTATTTGTTTGGAGAAACTGAGCACTAAAGTGATTCATCAATTCATCGATTAGTTGACAGGAAATGAATCAACACAAACCCGATGAGCTACTTTAGACATTTATCAAGCAAACATTGTCTGGTTCCAGCATTTCCATGGGGATGATTTGATGAGGCTTATCTCTGTGTGATATCACTGTAAAATGAATATCTTTAGGTTGTGAACTGTAGATTAGACAGAACAATACATTTTAGTTTTACATCTCCCAGATTTTAGATTTAGATCTTTTTAGTTTTAGACAATTTGTTGACGATATCTGTCTTCCCCATTGCTTTGGCTGGGAAAAGTTTTAAAGTAACGAGTTTGCTATGTTCCACAAGCTCTCTCAGCTTTTTTAGTCCAATAAAAACTAAAATGAACTCACAAAATGTCACGAGAGGTAATATTCTTAAATTTATTTTCTTTATTAAACAGACAAAAAAAACCCAACAACAATCTTACATCCTCTGAATTCATTTCAACATTTCATTCAAATGAGACAAATCAAAATGAAACTCATCAAAATCATCTCAGTTAGTCTTTCCACTGTTCTAACAATCAACAGCTCTGGTTTGGTTGAAATAAACCCTAACTCACAGAGTTAGGTGTGAAAATATGCTGTTTTTCCTGCAGTCTCTCTCTCTGCTGTTGGTAGCCATTTGGTGACTGCCAGGGGTGGGGATAATGTTACAGGACTGCAAGTCCTGTAACATTATCCCCACCCCTGGCAGTCACCATCTTTCTCAGCTCAGGTGCCTGTGCCACCTGTAGAGACTGACCTCTGGTGGTGTATGCAGTGCACTACGATACATCATCTCAATACAGTATCACCGTATCAGTTTATTAGAAAGACAAGTTTTATATTAAAAGGGTTACAAATTATAGCATCAGGATTTCTGAAAACCCTGGTATACCTTCACACCGCTCAAGCCTTCTGTTTACCCTTTATCAAAACAGAATTCTGACTCACTTCCTTATTTATTGCAACCCCCTGAGAGACTCTGTGACCTCTGACCTGTGTGTTGCTACACTAAACCATTTAGGCAAACCGCTGCTGTAGTCTGCAGGCTGCTTTTCGGATCGGACTAGTTGAGACGGATTGAAGCCCAGATTTTTTTTCTTGCTTCCTGTCTGAGAGCTGCTCACCAGGACATGTCTCCTCTGTGTCTCCTTGCAGCTGTGATCATGTCCTCAGTGCTGCAGAAACTGATCAGCCCTCTGGCCAGCAGTCCCGCTGAGCCTCCCAGGAACAAGGTGACAGTGGTCGGGGTGGGCCAGGTGGGCATGGCCTGTGCCATCAGCATCCTGCTGCGGGTAAGACACAGCAACACATTCAGAATGAGCCGTCTCACAAGAAATACAAAATAGAAATGAACCAATAGAAATAGCATTGGTGGTTAAGTCCAAGAAGAGTCAAAACCTTTTTGATTTTGTCAAGTCACACCCTCTCCTTGTCTTCCTCCTCCTCCTCTACAGGACCTGTGCGATGAGCTGGCTCTGGTAGATGTGATGGAGGATCGCCTCAAGGGAGAGATGATGGACCTGCAGCACGGCAGCCTCTTCCTCAAGACCTCCAAGATAGTCGCCGACAAAGGTCTGTATCTGCTGTTCACATGCTGCAGCTGCACTGCGCGGGAGATTTCCCATCTTCCCCTAACGAGAAAGCAGACATCACTCATCAGATCTTGTTTCACTTCCTCTCCTCTTCCTCTAGACTACGCAGTGACAGCCAACTCCCGCCTGGTCGTGGTGACGGCCGGTGTCCGCCAGCAGGAGGGAGAGAGCCGCCTCAACCTGGTGCAGAGGAACGTCAACGTCTTCAAGTCCATCATCCCCCAGATCATCAAGTACAGCCCCAACTGCACACTCATCGTGGTGTCCAACCCTGGTGAATACAATCGTACACATCTCTGGCTTTGTTTGTATGTGTTGTGTATCTTACATATCAATAACTCCTGGCTGTAACACTCCCTCCACAGTTGACGTGTTGACCTATGTGACCTGGAAGCTGAGCGGTCTGCCCAAGCACCGTGTCATCGGCAGCGGCACCAACCTGGACTCTGCCCGCTTCCGCTACCTGATGGCTGAACGCCTCGGCATCCATGCCTCCTCCTTTAACGGCTGGGTTCTGGGAGAGCATGGAGACACCAGTGGTGGGTAGACTTTGTTATTCATCATCACTTTAGAATCATAAGAATAGTCTACACTGACAAGGTGAATGGACTTTAAAAATGTACATTGTACAGTATTAACTATGTGTTTGTGTGTTTTTTGTTTTCAGTGCCTGTGTGGAGCGGTGCTAACGTGGCAGGAGTCAACCTGCAGAAGCTGAATCCTGAGATTGGCACTGATGGTGATAAGGAACAATGGAAGGCCACACACAAGGCTGTAGTGGACAGGTACGGTTTGTGTGAGTGAATGTAAGAGAGAAAGCAAGACTTATGATCAGATAATAAAACAGAAAAGTTGAGTTTCAGAAAACTGAATTGATAACTCATCTCTAATATCTGGGATTTACACACAAAATTAGGGTTCATATCTTTTCAGTAACTAAGCTAAACATCTAATAAAACATCCAGTAGGCTGAACTAATCTCATCACAAAAATATCTATTGAGCCAAAGTCCTGATGTCACTTCCTGTTTAGCAGGTCCAAGAAGCAAAACATTTACTGGGAACAAGCCTTCGTAAGTTTAGGGGAGACTCGTGGGTACCCATAGAACCTATTTTCATTCAGATATCTTGAAGTAAGAGTTCAAGGGACTCTTTTGAAAATGGCCATGCCAGTTTTTCCATCGCCAGCAGCAGTTAGCAGCATTATTAAGCTCTCTTTGCAACAAGCTACGCCGACATGGTTGGTACAAATGGGTGCCTTATGCTGTCTAGTTCTCCAGGATGCCCCACTACTTCTGCACTATCTTAAAAAATGAGTGTGTCACAGCCTCTTAAAGAAAGATGTTTTTGCCCCCAGTTATTTCTGCGAGGGGGTCCAATGGGGGGCCAGCAATTGTATCAGGGTGGCCATGGCCCCCCCACCCCCCTTTGGGTGGCACCACTGCTCAGAGCTCAGGCTGCATCCTGCCATGGCTTTTAAATGGAGACAAAACACAAGACCACAAGACTGACGACATCTTTATATGATTAAGTGGACCGATAACTGCTATCGTGTACATGATCATTGATTCTCTGTGCTGTTATTTAACTCGTCTGTCAGTGGGAGAACTGTGAGTGCTTCTATTATCTGAGGCATGAGTGATTACAGTTTTAGTTCAAGTGGCCCAGAGGGAATGTGACCTCCAACCCAGGCAGTGTTAATACCAGCCTCACTCACTAGCAGCCTGTCAGAGCGGATGTGCATTAAGGACTCTGCATGAAAGGCAGCAGCACAGTTAGTTCATCCACAGTACATAAAAGACCAATCAGCAGGTTGTGTCCGCTTAAACGGCATTTACATATTTTATAATAAATTTTTATGATGGCATAGTATATTGACTATTATTCATCAACCTGTGTTATATCAGTTTTGTTACTCATATTAAAATGGGTTAGGGTTAGCCTAACCCTGATCCCCAACCCTGACCATAACTCATTCACTGCAGAAAAGGCTCTTAAGAATATAATGACTTATGTATTCTTGCAATATGATTAATATATTATACTGTAGGATGTCTATAAAAATGGAAAGTTCTATTTGTGTACTTTTCATATTAATATAAAATTGATTTACAACGATTTAGGTCAGTTTTTTACGGGGTAATGGTCAGATCATAGATTTTATATGAATTTACATGTTACAAGGTGGTTGCTACGGTGTTGTGGGTGGTTGCTAGTAAATATATATTGATATATGTGTATTTGTACACAATGTACACATGCGTGCGTGCACACACACACACACACACACACACACACACACACTATTATATATGTATATAGATGTTAAAAGAATGTGACTTTGTGTTTCAGTGCCTATGAGGTGATCAAGCTGAAGGGCTACACTAACTGGGCCATTGGTCTGAGCGTGGCGGACCTGACTGAGAGCATTGTCAAGAACATGAGCCGTGTCCATCCTGTCTCCACCATGGTCAAGGTCTGACAAAACACACATGCATGAAAAAGCACAAACAAAAACACACGTACACTCACATACGTTTACTTATGCAGACATATACATTAATTTCCTGGAAACTAACCCCTCACCTCTTAACCTTCATGCTAACCTAACCATAACCACTGGAAGCTGACCCCATAATCTTCTTCTTGCCAGCTGGGGACATGGCTTCTGTCCCCACTTGCACAAGCCGTCCCCCGATTTACAAATTTTGTTTTGTTATTTATTGTTGTTGTTTATTACCCACAATGCAGATTTTTGACACAGTTCCCCTTTGTTAAACAGGTAGTAATGCCTTAATATCCCATCATTTACCATCATGTAAGCTGTTATTGTGCCTTAGTGGTGCTTATTCCCAAAATAATTTTTAGTGAATTTAATTACAACAAATCACCTGCAAAAGAATGAAGGTGGATTCTCAGGACCCCAGGATAGTTTCCTGTTATAGCTAGTTGGTGATCTAACCTTGCACACAGCCTAAATCCTAAATACAGTCATTGTTTCTGATAAAAACCATGGTGACGTGATTATTTTTTGGTCTTGCTATCAAATGATCCCCACCATGACTCATATTCCTCTGCCATTTCAGTCCTTGTTTGTTATTGAAGGACAGAAGGGAGGTTAAAAAGACACACTGTTCTGCACCATTGTCTCATTTTTCTAACAACCTAAACTTATGCTGGTTAATTTGTTATCTCTAGATTACAGGTTTAAAAAATAAGAACACTAATCACTAACCATAACCTAATCAGATAACAAATGCATGTTCTTGGACTGAAAGTTTATGTTCATGTATCTATACATGTTAGGTGATGTATTGTTAGCTTAAATTTGGAGGACATTGAATGTAAGTAAAACACTCACTAGAAACAGGCCTTCTCAACTTTAGGGGAGACTTATGGGTGCCCCTAGAACCCAACCCAAGTGAAAATTCAAGGAACCCCTTTGAAAAGGGCCATGCCAGTTGTTCCCTCGTCAAAATTCAGCCTTACTTTGGAGAATTATTTAACCCCCATGCCTTCAACAAACTATGCTTATATGGTTGGTACCAATGGATGCCTTAGATTGTCTCTTTGTCCAAAGATACCACTACCTTCTTAGCTTAAAAAACAAGTGCACCACAGCCTGTAGAAGACAGTAATTTCAGCCTCTAATCATTTTCGCAATCATTTTTTGGCCAGTTGGGGCAACTGTTTCAGGGAGGTTGTGGCCCACCTGGCAACCCATTTGCAAATATTGATCGTGAGCAAATCCCTTTCTTGGCTTCTGCAGTTGCCTCCAGTTGTATGACTTGTCTAAAATAGCAGTCCTACAGCTAGTGTGTTGATGACAGTCATTGCGACTCTTAAGTACTAGATGTAACTATTTAGTAATCAGTTTTTTCCCAAACATCACTCAGTCAGTGCTGTCTCTGGAAGTCTCTGGATGGTGTGTGTCTTTGTGCCTCCTCACCTAACTCTGTGTATGTGTGTGTCTTTTCCTCAGAGCATGTATGGGATTGGTGAGGAGGTCTTCCTGTCTCTGCCCTGCGTGCTGAACAGCACCGGCGTGAGCAGCGTGGTCAACATGACCCTGACGGAGGCCGAGGTGGCCCAGCTGAAGAAGAGTGCCGACACGCTGTGGGGCATCCAGAAGGACCTGAAGGACCTCTGAACACACCCGCGCACATAAGACACACCCATGGTGCAGAGAGGCCTGTCGGCACGTACACACTCCTTTTATAACGCCCCCCTCTCTTAGACCGTATCGCTCTTATTTTGAAGGAGACTACCAGAGTTTTTTGTAAAGATTGTGCCAGTGAGATTTTTTGTTTAACCTGTACGTCATCCAGCCTGATTTGACTGTTTAAAATCGGTGCTGTCAGCTTCCTGTCATTCACCTTTTTGTCTGAGAAACTCTGGTATGCTCCTTTAACAAAATAAAGAGATTTGCTCTCCAGCACTTAGTAGGCTGAAGTCGCTGTGTTACTGTGTTTATGTAACAAGATGTAAGCTGACCTGTGTTACTGTACTCTTTCAGCTGTTTGGACCAGAATCAAACACAACCCTCAGAAAGCCAAAACTATCACTGTACTCCACCGCCACCACTTCCTGTACTGAGTCCTTTCTTTAGTTCACTCAGAGAAAGACCCCAAACGTCTCGGCAAAGACACAAAAAAATCCAAAATGACGCTGTTTTCCTCTTGCCTTCGTCTAAAAGTGGTTTTCTGCAGCAGTCGGCTGCACACTTAGGTCAACACGCAGTGAAATTGTGACATCGTGAGTGTGATGGTGGATTGTTCTTCCCCTCCTGTTTTCTCAATGTTAGCAAAGGGAGATGGAGCAGCAGGGGAGGAGTGGGAAAGTCCAGCTTGAGTTGTTTTTTAAACATCAGTTGTTACCGTCTGACCTTGTGTTGTGTGTAACTTAATAAATCTGATGAAGAGTGGTTTGTGTATGTGAGTGTTTTTCCTTTTCAGATTACTCAAACAGTGTCACCTTTTGTTAACAAGAGGAGAAATCATTGCTCCTTCATTTTTTGTTCGTGGAATAATAGACACCACCGTGAGAGCAAAGGGATGACTGGAAGGTTGTCCAATTGAAATGTACTTCTAAGATCAAATGGATAAAAAGATGTCAGTAACATTTGCAAAATTCCAACAGCAGGCTTTATTATCTCAGAAATAGTGTTTTATTTGGAACCACATCAATATTACTGTCAACTGTTAGAGCACAGATGCACCATTTCGTTACTGTGTTGTTTGAGAGTGGCCATCTCTTAAAAATAAGGATTTTCTTCCAAGTTTAAGAATGAATCTCTGTAATAAAGCCATTCTTAAAAGTATTAAAAAGTTATTGAAATGAAGTTATCATGTTACTGTAACAGAGTCCTGTTTTTGAGCAAGATAACAGATCCAAAATATTTAAGTACAGATCGTTTAGGAATCAACAAATTAGCCAATATCGATTAAGTTTGCTCCTTCTAAATTTTGTATTTCAAATGACAGAAGAGAATCTGGTTAAAGATTTGACCTGACGTTTGTTCATGATCATGTCAAGAATATACTGATATGGATGATAAACATAGATAGTATGATATGAAACGAGGTAGCACTCGACTGCAATGGGTAGATATAATCAATGCCAAGCACTGTACTGTCCTTCTATTTCAAATTTATTAAAAAAAAAGAAGCAAAAAACTAGAACTGATAATGAGTGTTGCGTAGGCTATATCACTGTCAACAACTTTAATCTTTGCATGCTTATTGTGTGTGCTTAGATACTTAATACACAAGCTGGTTCAGTGCCATGTTAACATGTTAACATGTTAGGGCCGGCCCTGATTGCTGATGCACATTATATGAACGTGATACTTATTTGCACAACGATGTGGCCGCTAAACAACTCATGCAGTTTATTTTAAAAGGCACCACAGTGACATCTTATGGTCAGATCAAGCCACTACATAAAATTCCAATTGAGCTTCTCTAACATTGCATCTCTTCTATTGTCCCCTCATCACTAAAGCCTATGAACTGTTGAACTTCTTAAATACTAGAGGACTACAAGCAAACATGCAAGCAAAAAAAAATGTTACTGTCTGAGGCATTAACCTATTCTAGTATAGTAGTTTTTTGTTCCTCTCAAACTCTTGTTTTAAAATAATTTCACAGTGACGGTGGGTACAAAAGTTTTATTCACAGAAACATCATTTCATCTGAGACAAAAGGCCTTTTCCAAACACATATAGACAGACACTTGTCACCTTGACTTTTCACCAGTGGGACACAAGTCCTCAAAGGAAGACACGCATCTGTTTCAAGAAGGCACCTCCAGTTCTCGCGAGAAGAGAGAAAAGGGTGAAAACTTATTTGTCCTGGCTGTTTTCACGGCTCTCCTGTAAATGTAGCCGTTGTATCGTTTCCCGAAGCGGAGGCCAAACGGGTTGAAGTTGAATTTACTCCTGCGGTCGTTACACAGCAGCTGCCGCTGCTCCTCATTCTCCCTCAGGGACAAACACGGGCTGGTATCCTCCGCCACAAACTCTCCTGTGCTCCTTCTCCTCAGTGCAGACAGGATGGATCCTGAGGAGGACAGGGACATCAGCTCAGTGCATGGACCTGCAGCCTGCTGCTGCTACATAAACACACCATCACTGTCACTGTTTGTTAACTAAACTAACTGACAAATTCTATCATTAGTATTATTTAAAGGTAATATTTTACTTAGGCATATTTGGTCATATTTTCTGTCAATTTTATATCTGTTTTCTGAAAATGTATTTTTAAATACGCAAATAAGGCAGCTAAAAAACAGCCCTAAAAATCTCTTATTATTATTGAAAATATCTTTTGCCATGTTTTTGGGAAATAAAATGTCTTTTAAATCAGGCTATGACTGACATATTAACAAACCCTTCTGTAAAAACCTTCAGAATATAGACAGGAATACAACTGGGAACTTTGGTGTGTGAAAGTGGTACTGATGTAGTTAGTCTGAGGAAAAAACTGCCTTTAAAAGATTTGTTTTGTAAGGTTCCGTACATTTTTAGACCAAAAAAAGACAAATTAAGACAGAAGACATTTTTCTTCTCAATATTCTTGTTTTGTTTACATGTTGGAGTCAAAGGTTTAACAGAGGAAATTTTAAATTTCTCTTTCTATAAATTTGAAAATACTGTCAACAGCCATTGAAAAAATCCACTGTCGCCATGTTTTTTTTTTATAGAAATAAAAAGTAAGGCTGAAAATAATATTTGAAAAAATTCCTCTGTATTACAATCACAATACCAGAAACATGGCCTGTAATGATAAATATTGTAAAATACAAAAAAGAAGACACTACAGTGGATAGGGTAAAAAAAACAACAAAAAAACAAATAAACAAAAAAAACTTATACATATCACCATGAAACTTACCCAGTTTATTACTTACATTAAGACAATATTTTTTATCTTATAAATTATCTCAAACTGTATGTATAAATTTGCATTATCTAATAAAATACATGCTCATTTGCCAACACAGAAATCTGAACTAAAACAAACACCTAAACTCTTAGACACTTTATTTCTACTAGTCTGAAAGAAGACAGAAGTAAAATAACCCAAAACCTCAAAATGACCAGTGTATAAAATATGTTTTAACTTGTAGGCACCCTTAATTATTATTCTAGACTGTAAACTCTAGGTTTCTACAGCCAAAATAAAAGACAGGTCCAGTGTCAGCCTAGATTAAAAGTAAAAATCCTGCATTAAAGGAAGTTTAAAAATATCGAAAAACATGAAAAACATGGTAGTGAAAGTACTTGGTGGGGCTGTATACTGTAAGTACTGTGGAGAATGCTCCCCTTTAGTAGTGGACTAATAATAATAATAATAATAATAATAATAATGATAAAAAAAATAATGATAATAATAATAATAATGATGATAATACATATATCATTTTATTGGATTGGATTAGTGCAGCGTGTTGTAGCTGGGCAAGGTGGAGCTGATTTGCTTCAAAGACTGTTTGGTTAGTGTAATTAGATTTCACAATTTAATCATATGATTTGAGTGCAAAATCATAATCAGCAAAGTAACTTAATGTAAAAAGTAAGCTAACTCCCTCTGTAGTAGAAATTAGCATAAAAAGGAGCAATTCTTAAGATTATATTCAGTTCTTGGGTAAATGTATCCTGTGTAGTTACCCTCCACCAGTCACAGTCTACTATCTCCATAAAGAATAATATAAGATTAAATATTCTCATCAGTTTGCCCACCTGTTGCATGTGTCCTCTGTGCAGAGTCAAATCCCGGCAGAGCTGCTCCCACACTGTCTCCATCCTGTCCAACAATCAGGCCACACACCACAACCAGAGTCACCAGTCTCATGTTTGGACACAAGGTACAAATCCTTTGTCTCTCTGTCCAACAGTGCTGATTCAAGTGTTTATCTTCACCTCCTCAGCAGGCACTAACACGTTCACTCCTATCAGACCTGTTTTATATTTTCACCAGGTGACCTTGTGCTCCTCCAGCTCACAGCCAATCACAGCCGTGTGCGTCTGTGAGCTGTAAATTGCGGAGCTGTCCTCTGCTGCTGGTGCTGAAATGTATCATTCATCAGCTCTTCTGGGAAATGTGGCCAGCTCAGTTTGCTGCTGGGATCATTCAGGTATTGCAAGATAATGTGTGACTGCATGTTGAAAATGGTGATGTCCTGAGCATTTTAAAATCAAATAAGTGACAGGAACAAGGCTGAAACGCCAGGATGTGTAATTGGCCAATTAGGTTCCAGTTTGGCGACAGTAAAACAAAGAGCAGCAGCAGAATGGTGGGCTGAGTTGATAGTAGAAAACTGTTCTTTAATATATATTCTACTTTAATTCTTGACTTCCATGTGTGTAATACAGCAATGTGTTGCCATGCAGAGAGAGGAAGGCCCAAAGCATAAATGGCTACACAAACAGCATTTACTGACTTGCCACTGCACGCTGTATGGATATGAGCTTGTAGACTTTCCAGGGATGAAATGCAGCTGTATATGAAATTGGGACACAGTCTGATAAATAGGTACATACCTGGATATAAGGAGCATTACCACTATTGGTAAAGGTCTGTCATTGCAGGGAGGGTTAAACAATCTTTCTTGTATTCATATTTTTTTGGCATTTCTTCCAGACAGGATGCAGATAATGAGAGGGGAGAGAGGTAGGATAACAGGAACCATAGGCTCTTAGTCAGACTTGAACCAGGATGATGACATCACGTGGTTAATGTCTTGAAGCCCTGTGGCTACCAGAACACACCGGATTTCATAAATTGAAATAAAATACAAAATAGACCAGATTTAGATTATTAAATAAAGTGAATGCATTTGGAGAATTGTTTCTAAGTCATATTTAGACCTAAGTTACTTCTTGTACTTTTCTTATAGAACATTACAGAGCCGTAATCATCTAGTTAACATTTGGGGTAATAAGAATGCTGAAACTAAAACTAAAAGGGTATAGCAACAAAAATGGTGGGGATGTTGCATTTTATTAACTGTTTGACTTGTTACTCTACATTAGTTTTTATGGGGAAGGGTTTTAAGTGAGTAATTAATGCATTCAGGTAAAATGGGGCAAAAGAATAAGCTAAAATAGGGCATCGTTTCTGAAGTGAAACCAGCATGTTGTTAAGCTACCAGCTGCCATGCTGTGTGTGCCACCCTGTAATATAAAAAACATTTTTAGTATTTGTGTCACTTAAAAAAAACTAAAGATGATGCAGTGAGTTTTGCATCAGCCAAAGTAGTCCAGCATTGACCATCATTGTTACACAAATGCAAGCACACACAGAATAAGTCCATTGTGGACAATATGGCAACAAGGAAACAGACAACAAAAGGACTGGAAAAGCATGTCAGAAAAGCTGGACATATATTTTAAATGAATAGTTAGGTTACATTAATGATTTGACGAATTAATGACTGAACTGGTAAATGGATTTAATTGTTTAAAAAACAAGCAAGCATGAGTGTCCCACTTTACCTGAGCATGTCAGTGGAGTGAGGTAGCAGTTCTTAGTGTGTTTAAATGTCCAACATTTCTAAATTATTTTATTTGGCAACATATTTTCTTTATAGAAATATAGCAGAAATATATAAAGTTAAATAAGTAACATTCAAGGTAGTCCTCAGAGTTTTAGGCAGTTTTCTTTATAACTTGCCAAAAAATGTCCCCAATGACCAGACTTCACTCTGCCAACACTTTGCAAAAACTACAAGTGACAGTGATGTAGCCTACATGACACTCTATTCTATTTTTCCACTTTTCAATGCGTGTGAGAGATTTATAATTACAGCCTAGGGAAATGACAAGCCTGACAACGGCTTGCAGGTATTGCAAGAAAACTGTATTAGACAGGATGAGCGCAAAAAACTGTGCAGTATTTCCTCACTGGAACATTACCCTGCCTGAGGTTAGCTGTCTGCCACTTAGTGTGTGATAATGTATGAAACACAGATCTGTTTCAGAACATGCACCAAGTGAGCAGAGTATAAGTGTTTTCTTTCCACTCTGTGGCATCAGTGAAAACACTAAACATCTTTCCATTAGGTGTCTGACAGTGAACCAAGACAGAGATGATGAAGATGACTATGAGGTTGATGATGACTATGATTAATTGCATTGTTTATGAGAACGTTTAATGAAAAACTGATGTTAAATGAAAGCTTGAGAATACTGAAAGGAGTTCTGACCATAGGTGGATTATGACACAGTGGGCCTTTAGGCTCATACATGAAAGAGCCCCTCCTTCAAGGTGATTGTGTAGGTTTTTCCTTCAGGGTTTTTTCTGTTTTAGCACTTTTGGGGCTCTGTTATTGACATGATGACTTACTCCTTTCACAAAAAGCAAAGTTAAAAACAGTGACTTCATGCAGAGAGGCCCTTGAGCATCTGGGTTTGGCTTTGGTTATACAGCCATGACTCTGACAATGCGTTGATTAAAGCCAGAGAGTATTGAATGAAATTGAAGATGCAGACAAAGCTTAAGCATGTTTGTGTGTCGGTGTAATTAGCCCATATTTACATTTTTATCAACCTGAAAATGAATATAACTTTGATACACTTTGTGCTATATATTGCCAAAGTATGAGTTATTAACTCAATTGAATAATGTTGCTTTCATATTGTGTGAATTTTCAGAGCAAGTATTATTCAGTATTCTCAGTTTTTCACAAAATACTCTCAAGGTGGTCATATTGTTTTTGGCATGATCTCATGTGGGGGAAAAAGAGGTTAAAACATTGCTGCACCACACTTATGACACGCCAGAGGGCTCCACAGGACTGCAACAATAACAGTAGTCCTTCTGGCCTCCTGGTCTGGTCTGATGCAAATCATGCAACTGCCAAATCCTCCAGTGTCACCGCCTCCTCTCTCCTCATATTTCTTGTCAATTTTTACTTAGTGTCACATATGAATTATTACATATTAGAATGCATATATGAATTTTATGTTAGGTCTTTTTATTCTATTTTCAGGCTGCCTTTTTTAGTATGACCAGGAATAACAGAAGCAAATGAACCTTTTAGGTTAACACAGGGTCATTTACAGTGTTCCACTGTTGATCATTAAGCACTGTCCCTGTCAAACATACTAACTACAGTAAACATGAAAAAAAGGAAGATAAAGGCAAAACATAGCACAAGTAATCATCTCAAAGAAATGTAGCTAAAAAAAGTCGGCATCATAACTTTCTTAACCACTCATATGTCACATGTGTATGTCATAATGTGGTGGATACATTGAAACTTAACATTTCCTTTTCCAACAACACTGTGGTTAGCATGTAGCCTGGTTTAGGCACAAAACCACTTGGTTATGGATAGGAAAAAAATCATGTCTGGATTTAAAATACCCAGTTTTGGTTGCACAGTCACAGCTGAAGAAGCCACCAAAAAAAACACTTTTATGGCATGTTCTCAGAAGGAAACGACTGCTTTCTGTTGTACTATCCTCAGTGGAAAAAACAGTGATGGGTCGCTTTAAACCATCCCCTCCACCTCCAGATGACAAGGTCAGCTCATATTGTGTCATATGGATTACTGTTAATTTATTATGCTGATCTGTTCTGTACCACATCTATTGCTCGTCTGTCCGTCCTGGAAGAGGGATCCCTCCTCAGTTGCTCTTCCTGAGGTTTCTACCGGTTTTTTTTCCCCGTTAAAGGGTTTTTTTTGGGGAGTTTTTCCTTATCTGCTGTGAGGGTCATAAGGACAGAGGGATGTTGTATGCTGTAAAGCCCTGTGAGGCAAACTGTGATGTGTGATATTGGGCTTTATAAATAAAATTGATTGATTGATTGATTGATTGATTGATTGATATACTACGTCACTTTAGAAACACTGATTTGATACGTATGACACATACAAATGTAACATATTCGTGGTTCGCAAAAACATACAAAGCCAAAACATTTTCTTCTGGGCTGCCAGTAATGATGAAGTTTTTACTATGACTGCCAGGGTGACATTCTCTGTGAATATTCTGGCACTTTCAGTCAGTGGGAGTGCACTAATGGGAAGACCTTCTTTCATTCATCTACATTTCACAATCACATTCAGTTCAGCTCAGCAACAACACTACTAAACCTTTCACCCCTACGTGTGTGTGTGTGTGTGTGTGTGTGTGTGTGTGTGTGTGTGTGTGTGTGTGTGTCTGTGTGTGTAATGTTGACATCCCTTCCTGGAGGTCAGCCTCAGTAGGCGGGGTGGAAGCTCTTTGCCCCCATCAGTCCCTTTTATCTTGTCCTGGAGGTCTGTCCCCGCTGAGCCCAGGACCTCCACCTGCAGACCTGTTTGAAGGATCTCTCCACTGACACTTTTCCATTCAGTTTCTGTCGGACCTTCAGATATTTTAAGATGCCGCTGTCACGTTCCCTGTCCATGTCGTCCCTGAGCGGGGTGCTGCCGGCCTGGGAGGAAGACGAGCTCCCCGTGGAGGATCTGCTGCTCTTTGAGGTGGCTTGGGAGGTCACCAACAAAGGTCAGATCACAAGTGTAATGATTTTCTGAACAAAATTAGATGTTTGAATTGATGCATTCAGTCAGTAAGCACGAGTTCAGCCACAGAGGGCTTTCTTCCAAAGTATTGCAAAATTCTACAGTGCGAACGCTGCATTTTTATATTTCACAATGCTGCCTTACCATTTCAAGTATTTGAACTGCAACTTGAATCAAAGTCAGCCATAATGAAGGGAAAATATTGTCTGATTTTAGCAGGAAACTGTATGATTTATCCAGAGATTTCTCAGATTGTACATTAACTGTAAACAGGGCATTTTATCAAAAGCAGCAAATGAAGCATGTCCATTAATGCTTATGACTCAGCAATTAAAAATCTGTTTGTTTGGCAGTGTTGGTTTTATTTTGTGTAAATCTGTGTCTCTGTACCCCATAAAGAGCAAATATTGAAATCCGGTGAGCATAGACACAGAGTCTGCTCCCTCTTAAGAGTTAAACATTAAACTGCAGATAAGTGGTGAAAGAGAAAAAGGCATGTGTAATAACACAGACATGAAACAAAAACTGACAGCGAACAAACTGGATAAATAAATTCCTGGATAAGGTGTCAACATATAAGTGTTGGTGACAGTGTCACCCTGTGTCACCACTCATTATGATTGTATATACCCTCAGTTTGACTTTAGCTTTGACTGAGGCAGAGCCGTACTGCTGAGGATGACGAGGTCATGATCCCTTTGGGGGATGTGGAGGTTTTGCAACTTGTTTCTAATGTGTGTAGCAATCAGTATAGGTGGAGATTAGTTGTGGAAATGGTCTGCTAGTGACAACATCAACTATTGGTTTCAGCACCAGTATGTTATACACTCAAAATATTCTAATGTTTTTGAATTAAGTCTTTTTGTCAGGCTCACGTATTTTAATGACATAAAATTTCCATCCAAGTGAGGCAAGTAATTTTAACATAAACTAAAAAGTATCATTTATGGAATTAAATCAAATAAAGCTGAGATTAATAGACCATAAGAATTTATCTAACTATAACTCAAAGTATTTCAAATATGTTAATGTTCATCAATTCACAGCTGGATGGAAATTTTATATGTAATTAAAATATGTAAACTTGAGAAAATACATAAAATAATTTCTGTCTTTCTTCCATAGAGTACATATTACAGTATTCATATTATATTGTGCATATAGTGCATGGTCATGTTGTCAAACAGTTCAGAGGTTATTGGCCATTCTGGTGTTTTCTCTGCCCTCTGCACTTATATAACGCCTGCTCTCTGATGCAGTTTAGACGTCACTGATTGTTGATGGTCGTTCATATCAATATTTGTCTTTTTGCTGCCACGTGAGAGACTTGGAAAACATTTCCACATGTTTTGGTCTGTTACAAAAAAGAAAAAAAAATCTGTCTGTGTCACAAACCAAACAGCGATGAGATCAGTTTGTAGCCTGCTTTAAATTTACATTTTCCATTTTTTTTTATGTTTATCTGCATGAAATTACCCCCTTAGAACTGTGTCAATCTGGTCTTGATTTAATTTCAGACTCATCTTTTTTTCCGATTTTTCCTGATCCAAAATTAACACATCCATCCCAAAGTCAACTGCATAAATACTCAGGGACAGATGTGCCTCTCCAAGTCTCTTAATAACTCCAAGTATGGATGAATGCATGTCTTTCTTCAGAATAACCTTCTTAAAAATAGAGAAACATCTGAATTTAAAATTTATGACAGATTATGTACATGTACAATTTAGGTTAGCCCATAAGACAATTGTTACAAAATGCACTTAATTATAATAGACTGTATCAGATGAGTCTTATACAGAACCGTAACTCAACTGATCACTTTGACTTGTGAGGACTATCTGATCTTTGACCTCTATTAGTGTATTCAGGTAGAACAGGGTCCCAAATTTAAAACAGCATTTCCTTCATCTTACTCAGTAAAGTCACACTAATATTTAAATGAAGAGAAGTTAAAAACACAATTTCAGGGCTGTCCCTTCCGTTCACTCTCTGTATGTGAACCTGCAGTTGGAGGAATCTACACAGTGATCCAAACCAAAGCCAAGATCACAGTGGATGAATGGGGGGAGAATTACTATATGATGGGGCCCTACTTTGAACACAACTTTAAGACCCAGGTGGAAGGCTGCGAGCCGCCAAACCCTGCCATCAGGAAGGCCATGGACGCTCTCATCCACAACGGCTGCCAGGTGGGAGAGAGTGAGTGTTTGTGTGTGTTAGAAATAGACAAAATGTCTCATGTCTAATGTAATTAAGGACGTTGAGAGTGCTATTTTAGTTTTAGTTTAATTTTAATAATTGCTAACACGTATGATTGTGTCTGGAGCAGGTCGTCATTATTCATAGAATTGGTGGCTACCTGGGTTTGAGCAGATTTGGGTGTTTAAGAATTTGATGCACTTGATTCCTCTTATTTTTCTCTTAACAGAAATAAGAGATATCCTAAAAAAGTTAAGATAATGTTGTTGCATAAAGCACGTCGCCCGCCCTCATAAGAGACTCGCTCACATCTCCCACCCAACACAATAGGCTATGATGCCAGAAATTAAAGTGATCATACCACTAAGCATGGGAAATAAACATAAACGGACAAACAAAAAAAGACACCCAACTATTAGCATATGAACTGACTACTGCACTAGTAGGTCTGTGTTTTCAAAACTTTTCTATGGTTAGGCCTCTTGGTTTCACAGTTCTATGCCTCTTATCACTGAGTGCATTTTTATTTCTACTTATCTTTTTTTAATAACCAGTCATACCTTTTAAGAATGCATCATACCCAGCAACATAGTCAACCACACCTTCTCACTAGGGTAAAAGTTTCTCTCCCTTTGCTGCTCAGAGTTGTGCTGTGAATTTCCCTAAATTACTTCTAAGCCAGAACTCCTTACTACAAAGTGAGGATCTCTCTGAGAGTATTCCCAGAATGTCTGTGAATATGACCTTTTTTTTTTTTTCAAAATATCCACAATCTTTATAGCTCAGTCTGGTTAAGGATTCACTTTGTTCTGAGGTTCACTAAATTCACTAGACTCAATAAGGAGATTGGTGGTTGGCATTAGAGCAATTAGATCTTCATCATGCAAAAAGACACAGTCACTGGCTTAGAAAAATGAAAGTAAAAAATATTTTTTATGAAAGGTATTTTGTTAAGTATCAGTTCTCTGATACACTTCCCTTTTTCCATAACTCAAGCTTTTCCCTTTCCGAGAAACCCAAATTAATTCCACTTGACTCAAATTTACCACTCAAATACACCATGGGAACCAAATAAATGTACATTGCACAAATATGCATATATTAAGACTGACTTTATTCTCCCATCCCAACAGTGTCGCAGTGTACATGCACTTTACTTATTCACCAAACTCTCACTGATAGTACTTGTGCATTGTCTAGCTACCAATCAGTAGCCACTAGATGGCACCATATATCAGAGACCATGAGGATCCAGGAGTATGGACAAATATTTCAGTCCAAAATTGTCCCAATTTAAATGCTATAGGTAGCTCATTGGTCTGCTAAAACAAAAAAAACTGCCACCACTTAAGTCAGAAATATTTTACTTCACTGCACTCCAGTCCATGATGTGTAAGAAACAGAAAATGTAATGTTACAAGCCTGCAAAATTTGAATGAACAGTGCCTGACCACATAAAGACAACCTGAAGATGAAATCTAATTAAGATCCAAAAGTTTTCAAAGGTAACAAATGCTCAGTTGCAGGGAAACATGCATAAAATGATGCACAATAATTTATTTCATTTATACAAAATTGCAATCACAATAATGGCTTCTTGGGTTTAAAAACTCAAACATTACAGTTTATGGAATTAGAAATGCTAAAAGAAACAAATATTGTATGTGATATTGTTCTTTTCCTTAAAGGTCCAATGTGCAGGATTTAGGCTCTTCTGCAGAAATGCTATATAATATTCATAACTACGTTGTTCTAAGTGTATAGTTAACTGAAAATAGAATTTCTTTACCTAAGAACAAGCCGTTTATATCTACCCACAAAGCAGGTCCTCTTCCACGGAGTCCTCCATGTTGTTTCTACAGTAGCCCAGGATGCACAAACCAAACATTGGCTCCTGTTAGGACCATAAGTATTTTCACTACCATAGTTCTCCTACATGCTTGGCACATGGGAGAAGTTTCAGTTCTGCAACCTCCCCAATAGACACCACTAAAACCTCACACTGGACCTTAAAGTAGAACCTTAAATGTAGGACTTCTGCATGTAGGGATTCTTCTATTTAAGTAAAGACAGTGAGAACTTTTTCTACCACTATTATTTGCAAAAAAAAATCAATGTCAGCAGCTGTGTATGAGCAGGAAATTGCTGATAGAGGCTCTCATCGCAGTGTGTTTTTAGTGGACCCAGTCACACTAATTACATTTTGCCGATTGCTCTCTAAATGGTATGTCTCTCACTGGGCTTCCTTTGCTGACGTTGATGCTGCAGGTTTATTTTGGCCGCTGGCTGATTGAGGGCAGCCCCTTTGTGATCCTGTTCGATATCGGCTCTGCAGCCTGGAACCTGGACCGCTGGAAGGGGGACCTGTGGGAGACCTGCCACATAGGCTTACCCTACCATGACAGAGAGGCTAATGACGCACTCATCCTGGGCTCCCTGATCACCTGGTTCTTCAAAGAGGTGAGGTGGTGTTCAGCCTGCTGTTCAGCACGCTGCTCATCTGTAAATTCCCAGAATTTCAACATTTTACCTCCTGCTGCCATTTCTGGCCAAAAAAGTGCGAAAGTGACCGTATGAATTTAGTAAACACTATTTCTAACTCAGATGCATCCTTTGTTTTCCAGTTAACAGACCAGCTGGGAGACAATCCCAATGTCATTGGTCATTTCCATGAGTGGCAGGCGGGTCCAGGGGTTATTCTCTCTCGCTCCCGCAAGATTCCCATGGCAACAGTCTTCACTACACACGCCACCCTGCTGGGAAGATACCTTTGTGCTGGGAATGCCGACTTTTACAACAACTTGGACAAGGTGAGAGACCAGGAGATCAAGTTGGTCATGCAGTATACAGAGGCATACACATACTGTCACTGCCTAAAACAACACTGTAACAGATATGGACACATTATTACTGAAGGCGACAATGCAGCTCCTGCATTATTCTTAGAGTTAAATGCAGCTTGTGCATAGTTGATACTGTGCGAACATGGCAACCTGATCTCACAGAAATACATGAAATAAGCACAACCTCTTAAAACCACATTATGAGGTTATGTGGTGGCAGGTTTTAGCACCACAGAAACAATGCCAATGGAAAGTCAATTAGGATCATTTGTTGTGATGGGCACATGAATTCCCTGACTCAGCGATGTCATGCAGTGGGTGGTGGTTAATGTTACAACCCCACAGGTAGTATAAAGAGAGGGAAGGTCCATGTAGGGAGGAGGTTAGGATGGTGGATGGGTCAAATAAATACAGGACTTTCACCCAGGAGACAGCTGTTTATGTCCTAACCCTAACCCTTACCCTAATACCCTAACACAGGACTTTCCGCCAGGAGCCTACTGTTTGTGTCTTATGTTAAAATGAAACTTAATGCTGACCTCTTTTAACTTTACATACTTGCGTCCTTTATGTAGTTACACCACTTTACAAAGTATTTATGTCCCGTACAAAACGAACATAGATATTTTCACCAAAAACACAATCTTTTTTTAAGTCTAACCAAGCAGTTTTGGTGCCTAAACCCAACCGTGCCACCACCATGTAATGCAGTGTTAAGTAGTCACGGTCATTTCACATATTTCTGTAAGATCATGTTGCACATGCTGATTATTTCTATAGGATTTCTATTTAGTTATCGAGGTTCAGGGTTAAAGGTTATTATACAACATATGGTTGGACAGCAAAACGCAGCTGTAGTCCCTCTATGCTACACACACACACACACACACACACACACACACACACACAAAACAGCAGTGCATTTTTTGTAGTTTGCATGAGGTGGAGCAGCAGCAACAAAAACACAGGTGGATTCTCTGGGAAGATAATACAGCCAGCATCTTAACATTAAAAATGAGTGACACTTGATCATCAAGCATCCCAGATGCAAAGTTAGAGTCCACCTTCCCCCTTCCCACTGGAGTCCTGCACTTTGTTAGCCTGGACCACCGACTACAAATAGACTCCAAACAAAAACCAGAATACTTCCGATACTAAATCTTGTCTCATCGCCTATAGACTCAGAATCTGTGTATAGAGATTGCTCCACACCTGACCAATTACTGCATAAAATGGGCCTAACCCAGCTGTGTGTCTGGGGCCAGGGCTTTTAAACACTGTTTCACCATTCAACAAGTACTTTGTTTGAAACATTCTAACACTTTTATTCCAGTGCACACCATAAAACATGTTTCTTTCTTCTAACTTCTGGATAGTAGTCAAGACTGGAGTGGAGTGGAGCACTTGAGAGACAAAACTCTTGCATACGTTAAGACATTTTAAAAGGGTTTTTATTCTGAATTTTTGGAGCCAGCATTGAGCAGCCACTAGTTGTATGATTAATGCACAAGAATTTAAGAATTTTGTCATTTGTTTCAATTGTCGGTCATCATGGTGGCTGCTTGCCGAAAAAAAGGTGTCTTCAAAATTCCAGGAACCAAGACAAAGACACCTGGTTTATTGCTTGATAACAGTTATTCATTAGCAGAGCTACAGTATTCCCCAGGCTTTGAAAAGGTCCAAGAGGTTAGAAAATACTCCCTCATGTAACTCTTCCACCCCAAAAACAACATATGAAATCCCCATTTGATTCACCTTCTATGTTTTCACTAAAACGTGATTCTCACACCACCTATGGGAGTTACTGCACATGATTATCACATATGGACCTGAAGATCTCCCACATATTTCTTCTTGTCCATATCAACAACATTTTAAGATCAACAAACCATGATAATAGCAATATGCATTGGATTTGGGACACACATGCAAGCACACACAATTTTGAACATGCACGCACACATCCCACATAGTTCTGTTTCATCAGATTCATTTTCACATTCAAAGGTTCAGGTCAACAAATCGCAGTCCTTTACAGACACTTAGAGCATCATCAGCGGTGTTGAGCTGTGTGTGGAGGGGTCATTGTGAGGTTTATAATTGGCCCTGCTCTCGTCACATCCTAAAGGTCAGCGTGCAGCTAAAGGCCACTCACTGGCTGAATGGATAATTGACAGACATCGTATTTACAACCCTTGACTTGAACAGGAAGTCCAGAGGCACTTCACGCCTGTTCTATTGAAGGAATCCTATCAATATGCATTTTCGGTTTTATTGACTGTGTCTTATTATGCATGCAGGATAGAGAAATCAAAGCAGAACATGGAACCAGAGAGCTGTATTATGTACCAGAGATACAGTACACATTGTAAATGAAATCAAAATAAAATATATTATATATATATTTTTTACATGTATAGTAGTTGTATGTGTTTAGCAAACATCATTTGAAGTTTAATTAGCAGTGGGATGCCAAAGTCACAGTTTGATTTACATTTATTTGTTCACATCACATCACTTCCTGTTAGTAAAAACAATGCTTTTACAGCCTCTACTCACCTTTAGACGCATGCAGAATCATGCAAACACACACAGATGCACATGAGTTGAAAGGCAGTCATTCAGATTTGGATTTCATAGGTCAGGGTTTCACAATACAGTTTATTATCCAGAAGCATATTAACTGCTGTAATACAAATTTAAGAAAAAAAGAAGCTGAAAACTAGTGTTTTGGTACTGTTTGTTCTAAGGATGTGGTTTTGCATGTTGCATGCAGGACTTAAGGCATCTACAGCTGCGATCTTACATTCACATTCACAAGGTTTTAATGATTTAATTATAAATACATTCCTTTGTGTCTTCAAAAATCAACTGACTCTTCTGAGAGTCAATGTGATATGCTCTTTGTCTACATTTCACCTTATCGGAATAAATAAATTAATAAATAAATAAAATTAGCTTATACATAGCATCATGCACCTGCAAGCTCTGTGGCACTTCTGTCAGGTCGAATGTTGAACTGAACATTGAGCATAGACTGTATGAAATAATGGACATCCCAATGTAAGTCTATGGGAAAAGGAGTTATGCACTCAATGACACTAAGTGGCGGACACAGAAGTTGTAGTTACATGGTTTGGCCACTATGTCACACTTCCTGGGGGCCTGGTTGAAATAAGTTCGTTTGTAGTCTCTATATACAGACTCTACATTCAGTGAATGTAGAGTCTGTAGGCAAACCCCGGAGATCTTGCCTCCGGAAGAAGAGCGGAAGAGCCCTGGTTTCCGGTGCTAGGCTGTATTCGGCATCTGCCGGAAGTCAGACGCCGAATACAGCCGATGGGTTCCAAGAATGGTTCATTTGTAACGTAACACAATGCAACATAGATACATTATGTATGTGAGTGATGTAAGATTTGCAGTTTAATTAAATTTTCTTACTTTCAGTGCTTGAATACATTTTGTGAATTAATCCTACATTTATACTACAAGGTTAAAAATGAGAATTCTTAAATAATTGCCCCTCACACCGTACTGACCTGTGTGTTGTAGTTCAACATCGACAAGGAGGCAGGTGAGAGGCAGATCTACCATCGTTACTGCCTGGAAAGAGCGGCGGTCCACTGTGCTCACGTCTTCACCACGGTTTCCCAGATCACCGCTGTGGAGGCCAGCCACATGCTGCACAGGAAGCCAGGTGGGGAAGCTTTCCACTGTTGCACCTTGATTTTAACAGAGTTGATTTGATTGTTTTAAGCACAGTGATGACAGCTAGTTAGTCTATTCATCCATCCATTTGCCTATTAAAGCTGTCCTGTTGCTGTGTTGATGGTACAGATGTCGTGACCCCGAACGGGCTGAATGTGAAGAAGTTCTCGGCCATGCATGAGTTTCAGAACCTGCATTCCACCAGCAAGGCCCGCATCAAGGAGTTTGTCAGAGGACACTTCTATGGGTGGGTGGAGTTTATTCATGTAGCTCTGATTCATCTCATTTAAAGGTAACCCAGATTTTTGTTTTAAGAAGGGGCTGTCCAGTTTTGATTCATTACAGTAGAGACCATTCACATATTAACTGAGACAAAGTACTTCAGAAAATTATGAATTTCTGTCATTCTTAATTCTTCTCAGTCACCTGGACTTCAACCTGGAGAAAACCCTCTTCTTCTTCATTGCCGGACGCTATGAGTTTTCCAACAAAGGAGCTGATATTTTCCTTGAGTCACTCTCCAGACTCAACTACCTACTGCGGGTGAGATCCTTTAGTCCTTTGCATTCAGTAGCACTTTGCTGTACGCATTAAATGTGCAAACCTCGCAAAAAGTACACCTTCAAACGTTTTCTAACCTTGTAAAGAAAAAAGATGAGAGTATAATCTTCAGCATGCATTCCTGTACGCTACCACTTTGTCCTGATCCCCCTGTTTTTCGTTCCTCACTCTATCCACAGGTCCACAGAAATGATGTAACAGTGGTAGTTTTCTTCATCATGCCAGCTAAAACCAACAACTTCAATGTGGAGTCACTGAAGGGACAGGCAGTACGCAAGCAGCTCTGGTATGTCCCGATGTGGTTTATATAACAGTTCAATACCAGCATAACAACCCCATCGACAGAATAAATGTTGACATTGTACGTTTCTGTGAACCATGGATATTTTACATTTGTAGGTTATTATGTAGCAGATAAGTTGAAAGTGCACATTTCAGCAAAGGTGCAGTTAACATGTGGTTAGGTTTGGGTATTTCCTGCTGAGGATAAAAAAAACTATCCTCAGCAGGAAATGCAGAAATGTCTCACTAAAAACCAACTGCTTTTCGTTGCGCCATCCCAGCTGGAAATCCAGCAATGTCTCAGTACCTTTCAAATACTTTTCATGACACTATCCATGGCAGGAGACACAGCAATGTAAAAAACAAATGTTTTTTGTTGCACTATACCTGTTGGAAACACCATGACGGGTCACTATGAAACACCCATGTGTGATGGCCAAATGGTTGCTGAAAACGCAGCAATGACTCGCTAAAAAATAGTTTCAAACAGTCTTCGAAAATAGTCTGCAGCTTGGCAGGCATCTTGCCTATAGGCGGAAAAACAATGGCATTGACTGATCTCTTATGGTCATGCAAATAATGACTGTTGTCCCTAAGAAGCAAATGCAAAGGGGGCATGATAGTGTAGTATAACAAAACAAAAAAAGGAGGAGGTTGAGGTTGATGAAGTGTTTCTATCGCCATAAGCAAACATTGGTTTAACCATGTCTATGATTTTTCCTCAACCTTAAACCAAGTTGTTTTTATGCCTAAACTAACCACAGCAGTGGCAGATAAAAATAGTAACATAAATCACTTTTGGAGTGGGGAACCAGCAGGCAAGCTTCTAGTCCCACGCTGGTTTGTTGAACCTCTAGTCTAGACCTGAAAATGTAGGACCTTGATGGAGAGGATGGTCTCTCATGTCGTCCTCATAGAGAGTTAATAATGGAGGTTTCCATTTTCATATTATTGTTTAGGACATGATATGTGTGTGGTTAAGCAATGCTGGTGACGTTCATTAGTTAGGGGTGAATGGTAAATATGAAGGTACAGTTCTTAAGAAGGTTTCCATTTGGCTTTTACAGGGATACAGCTCACACTGTGAAGGAGAAGTTTGGTAAAAAGCTGTATGATGCTCTGTTAAAGTAAGTAAATGGACACTGTAAGTGTACCTATAGCTTTATTGATTTTACACTGTGTACATCAACACGGCTTCTCTGTGATGAATGGTGAATGTTCTGTGTTAGTGTTTAATGGTCTGCTCTGTCCTCAGAGGGCAGATCCCGGACATGAGCTCCATTCTGGATCGAGACGACCTCACCATTATGAAGAGAGCCATCTATGCTACTCAGGTACTGGAGCTTTTCTCTTCTCTTCCTCTGTTTACAGTAAACATGTAGTGGCATCAGTTTGAGTTGTTTGTTGTGTCTTCCATATGATTTCTTTTTTTAAATTTGTGTAGCATGGCAAAACATATGTTAATAAGAAGGAACATAACAAAGTGAGTTATCACGAAATAACACTCGAAGCAGAGACTACAGCAAACAACATCAGGGTTAGATAAGACTGGGGTAAGCTTGCCTGTGGCGCCCAGTGTTCTAGGTCCAGCTCTGCCTAGAGTTATTCCTAAAGTAACATAAATTATAACATAACACTTACATTATTAATTATCATTTCATTGTTCTTTAACAAAATAATTATTAACTGAAGTTTAATTAACTGTCAGTTTACCATTTATAAATGATGGTTATTGTAGGTGTTTTCCAAAGATTACATTTTTGCGAGTTCAGTAAATGTGTTGTGCACTGACTAAAAGGCTTCCTCTGTAATGATAACAATTTATTGGAAGTGTACTGAGTAAAATCCCCGTTTTCCATATTATTAGCATTTCTCAAGTCAAGTCCTTCTCAGGAACCTTCTTGTAACCTGACATTTCCTTTCTAGGAAACCATTAAATAATACAAAGAATTACTGGTGTTGTTTTGTGTTGTGAGGTGGTGTGAGCCAGTAATCAGATATCATTAGTTTCAGATGATGCCTGCACTGATCAATACCTCTCAGAATCACACTCTGAAAGGTTACGAGACGAGGACCACTGACTCACAGTCATTAGGTCATTTCTCCTCTCTCTGCTGCTTTAGTGTGGGTTTGAATGTGTGTGACGTGTAGTGTATGGATGCAGTTATGTAAACATTAACAACACTCTGTCCTTAGGACCCTCACAGCGAATAAGGCAAAACTCCACCTTTGTTTTTCCCCCTTTAACGGGGGAAAACAAACTGAATACACACATTGTTTCTCTGTCCAGTGGTGTTCACAGTAGACTTCATCATGTTTCAGTCTCTTATCCTGATACAATGAGTATGAGCTTAATTAACATTGATATCCTTCAGGGACATTGATTTAAATGAAATCACAACAACATTCAGGACCCTGACCCCATTAAACTGACCTTATGAGGATATAGATCTTACATGGACTGTCAAGCCAATCACCAGAAGAAAATGTTGGCATTGTATATGTTTCTGTAGGCCACAGGTACATTATATTTATATGTTATCACGTAGTGGATACGTTGAAATATCCATTTTTGGAGGCTTGATAACAAAAACAACCACTTTGTGTGACAGAAAAAAACGGAGAAAAAAAACTGGAGAAAAAACGATGTCTCGGAAAAAAGAACCGCTTTTCATGGCACTGTCCCAAGTTCAAAACACAGCAATTTCACAATAAAAAACAACTGCTTTTTGTGGCGCTATCGGGGCTGGAAACACAACAGTGTCTCGGTAAAAATGATAACCGCTTTTCATGACTATCCAGCTCTAAACGCAGTGATGTCTCTGCAAAAAATTACCGCATTTCAGGGCACCCACTAGCTCACCTGGTAGAGGAGGCGCCCCATGTACAAAGACATTATCCTTGTTGCAGTGGGTGCATGTCATTGGTCCGACAGCCCATTGGTCCGACATCCCATTAGTCTGACGGTCCGTGGTGCTGAACGGCTCCCGGCGGGCGTATTTCTGCCTTGATGGTGCGCTGTGACTGGCTCTGGGTCAGCTGGGAAAAGCTTGAGGTGAAGCAGGCTCACAGCTTATGTGTTTGTCACTTTCTTTTTCATTTTAACCCACACCATGATCTTTTCCTGACCCTAACCAAGCGGTTTTTGTGCCTAAACCTAACCAGACCTTAACCACAGGGCATCATGATGATTTCGGAACGGACTTCGGAACAATGGGTTTAATATGGTCGGAACAATGGGATGTCGGACCAATGGGCAGTTCCTGCTGCAGCAGCCACGGGTTTGATTCCGGCTCACAGTCCTTTGCTGCATGTCATCCCAGACATCTCGCCAAGGTGTCACTGCAGCCACAATCACCTCTACCTCAGCTTATGTAATGCTTCCCTATATAAATGTTGATATGATAACTATAAAGCATACAAATGCAATGTATATGTGGCATGCAGAAACATATATTGCATCAACATGCAAAACATACAGCATTTTCTGAATGGGCTGGTGTTTTCTTATATTTTGTCAGGTATGAAAATGTGGTGCTTGAAAATTCCATCACAGAACCACACAATCCAGACACCAAACTGACCTGTGCCTGTCTTTTAAATAAAACTGTATGCACAGAGACACAGCCTTCCTCCAGTGACCACTCACAACATGCAAGACGACTCACAAGATCCCATCCTGTCCAACGTTAGACGCGTCGGCCTCTTCAACTCCAGGACCGATCGAGTCAAGGTAGACCTCATATTTCTGTATTTACTGTTTCACATATTGCAAATAATGACAAGTCCACGTTCAAGTGGAGACTAAAGCTCATGTTTCTACTCTACATTTCTCAGATTATCTTCCACCCTGAGTTCCTGTCCTCCACCAGTCCTCTGCTGCCGATGGACTATGAGGATTTTGTTCGTGGCTGTAACCTTGGAGTGTTCCCCTCTTACTATGAACCATGGGGATACACACCTGGTAACTTCACAGTTGGGACATAAATCTCCACAGCAGACACACGAGGCAATGACGGAGTAGTTCTTCAGCATTTTGTATAGCCGGTGCACACTTTACAATATGGCAGTCTATGAGCCCATGAAGCCTGGAAACCTGTTCAGGCTTACAGTGCATGTTGTGCTGCATCATTAATGCATGACGCATACTTTGTATAGCAATCTGTAGAACACGCTGTGCTAAAAGGCACTTTACATAAGCTGACATCCTGTGTTCACACTTCGAGCTACAAAGCAACAATGTGGCCAGCTGCATTAACACTGAATTGCCCTTGAAGTGTTGCTCGTTGGCGTAGTTATGTCATCCTGGGCTTGTATGTGTCTGCTACTTGTGACAAAGCACCCCGACCAAATGTCATCTAAATTTTGTATTTGGTCAAAAAAATATTTATGCTTTAATTAATGTCTGGACCTTATTTACGAAACAATACATGCAGTAGTCAGTAACAGGGAGAGACAAATAATTTTTTGATCCCATTCAATTGTGTCATATGATGTTTGTCAATTTAAAACCTAATTTTGCAAGTCAAGAAGGTTGCTGTATGCCGTGGGTTCATCGCAGTACTCCATAGTTTTTTGTGAAACTCAGCTCAGTGAAGTACATCTGTTGTCTGGCACAATATACGTCACCTTTACCAGCTAGCTAACTAGCTATCTGGGTAATTTACTTATGTTCCACGCGCAAATGTAAAAATATCTATGTATCTAATATACCTGATGTCTTTTATCCAGTGACTCCTGTTTTTTTATCAGCCAGGAAGCAAAGAAAAGAGCAACGAGTACGATACAAAACGCACAGGCGTCGTAGCTTCAGTGAGAGAGAACACTATGATGTCATTTACATGACTTGTGTAAATGTTGTAATTACATATTTTCAGTCTTATACTTAAACAGTTTTAGGACAAACTTTCTTAACTTGCAGAATGATTTTTTAAACTGACAAACATTGTATGTGTAATTCATGGTGCAATTCAAATCAAAAATTATTTGTCCCTCCCCATTAACTATGTACACATTTTCTCTGAAATTTCTCTACAAAAGTGGATACTTTTGGATTTTACCTATATATTTCCTCCAGTTCCATGGTGGTCCAGTGAAAAGGGAGAGACTTTGGCTCTCTATACATAGAAGGCTTGCACAGAGTGCCCCAGGAATGAGACCTAAAATTTGGAAATTAGTTTTTTGCATTGTTGCAACACGTGGTTTCCTCGTCTCAAAGTTGATGGGGGTTTTTTTATGGGTTTTTTGCTTAGATGCCCAAAATACGTTCTGTGCTGAACACAAGCTTAAGAGACTTTAATGTTTTGTTCTACAGCATAAAATGCGTCGTTGGATACTTGTGAATTTTGAAACTTTTATGCGTCTCAAAAAAGGCAGCTGCTAACAAGTGGCTAAATGAGATGATAGAACGTCATCATGCCAAACATGGCTTCACAGCCTCACTGTGGTAGGGACGCTAATTTATGCAACTGTGGTGTATTTCTTTATAGCCCCACGTTAGCTTTTAGTGATTGCATTTGGGCTTCAAAACTCATTAAAGTGGTGTTCATTTGTGAAGATTATCTTATATCTGTATATCATAAATGTTTGGACTATTGCAGAAAATAAGCTCTGTGACAAACAAAGTCCAGTGGGAAAATCCCATAGGTTTTTTGACGAGGGAACCAAGGCAATGCTACGTTCACATCAGCCTACAGGTCGTCATCCCTGAAGCATGCAGTGTTTGGTGTCGGTTTGAAGTTGCATGTCACTGGCTTACATTGTAAAAGACTTGTAGCTTGTTGCTGTGTAGCTCGTTGTGTGAACATAACATTAATCCTCAACATTCTGTATATGAAATTCACCCAGCTGGTAGTCTTTGATCAGCACACTATTTAATGCAATGAGACGATCTTGTCATACTCTTTCTGAGCTGTGTTGTTCCTCCCCAGGTGAATGCACTGTAATGGGCATTCCCAGTGTGACCACCAACCTGTCAGGTTTTGGCTGCTTTATGGAGGAGCATGTGTCAGACCCTGCTGCCTATGGCGAGTACACACACACATAATAATTATATAATAGGTTATAACAGGTTATAATCAGAACTATTGCTGCCCTTTCACTTTGAGATTTACATGACTGTCCACATGCTGACACTGATACTGTCTGTGTTTTTTCTTTTCCCTCCTGCACTACCCCTCTTGTCCCTCACCGTCTCTATCAGGCGTTTACATCGTGGACCGGCGGTTCCGTGCAGCCGAGGAGTCCTGCAACCAGCTGACCCAGTTCATGTTCAATTTCTGTCAGCAGTCTCTGCGCCAGCGCATTATCCAACGGAACCGAACTGAGAGGCTGTCTGACCTGCTGGACTGGAGATACCTGGGACGGGTCTGTCTTTGCTGCACCAGCAATTTATCAATTTAGCAATTTACAATATCTATCTGGCAGAACACTTTATTCATGTCTGCACACAGTTCATTAATGGAATCATAATAATCAATAAAACAGAAAGAGATTTTCATTAAACCATGTTTAAGATGCACATTAGATATGACACTGAGCTGTAAGTCAGTGTAGCTTGAGTAGTAAACAAGTTCAAGACCAAGAAGTTAAGTTCTTGTACTGGACGTAAACGTGGGCCAGAAACAGGAAGTCTTTTCACTGTGTTCCCTCCGTAAACCCATCTCCTTTTTCATGTTACTGTTTTGAAACAGAATCGTAAAATGCCTTTTAAAAATTTTCAAAACAAAGGCGAAAGCTTGAGCTGAAGATGTAGATCTAGCCAGATGTTCTGTCAAATGTTACTCAGTTTTTGATGTCCATCTCTGCTGATCTGTCATTTGCAGTTCTACATACATGCCCGCCATCTGGCACTTCATAGAGCATTCCCAGACAAGTTCAAAATAGACCCCATGGCCCCAATGAAGGTAAGGAATACTGTCCAAGAAATCTGGAAGTTTGTGAATGAGTGAGTGAACAGGAGAATGAACACCTCTGCCAAGGCCCCAGAGTCATCAGCATAAGTTATTTTAATAATGAAAAAACTGTTTTTACATTTTGGATCTACACCTGCAAACAGATGCCTTTAGTATCCAATGCAACTGTTTTATGTGCAGTAGTTCATGGGAAATTAGGTAAAATACCATATCTATGTTAAGAGATTATTTTTAAAATTCTTGGATGTGGGGCTTTGTCCCATATTGCCTCCCATTTACTGCCCCTTGACAGCAATTCTTGTGACTGCTTAAAGGGATAGGTTACCCCTAAATCAAAAATACATATTTTCCCCAGATTGTTTTGGTGTGAGTTGCTGAGTGTCGGAGATATAAGCCATAGAGATGTCTGCTGTCTTTCCAGTATAATGAAACTAGATGGCACTGAGCTTGTGGTGCTCAAAGCACCAAAAAGAAAAAAATATATAAATTTGAAAAACTCAACAGCAATGCCTCTTTCCAGAAATCATGACCTGGTTACTCAAGATAATCCACAGACCTTGTTGTGAACAATGACATGTAGGAACTGTTTTCTTTCTAAACTACACCCACCAACCAGATCACTGCACAGAAGGAAGCAGGTCACCTAGGACCACTGAACAAGCTAATATTGCAACTCAACCCATTAATGTTTACATCTCATGCTGTCATGAACACAAGCCTCTCATCCATGAGTAGATGTAGCTTGGAAGTAATGGGCTTGGGAGAAGGTATCTGCTATTTTAAATCCAAAAGGCTCAAGCCCAAGTAAGGTCAAGAGTCAATAGTGTTTAAGTCCAAGTTGACTTAGGCTATGTCAGTTCAAGACCAGTAAAGGGCCTCAGTGAGATTGAAATAGTGAGAGCATGTAGAAGCGCCCAGTAGACGGTAATATGGCGGAGTGAGAAGAGGCTATAACCGCATGATGGTCTTGTTGTGATGTTCTGCATTAATGCCAGCTCAACTGAAGATGAAGTCTGTAATTGATATCCAAACATATCACAAGTCTAAAGTCATTAAATTTTTGACTCGAGTCTGACTTGAGTCCAAGTTATGTGACTCAAGTCCACACCTCTGCCATCTAATTAGTATGTACCTTTATTAAGCAGGATAAGCCCCTTGAGATGAACCATCTCGTTTACAAGGGGGTCCTAATCATACAGGCAATAGTTCCATTATATTGGAGAGAAGGCAGACATCTGTAAGTGATATCTCTGACACTCTGCAACTCACACCAAAACAATCTATACTGATAAATAGCACTACATAAGAGGAAAAATATGTATTTTTTATTTTGGCATGAACTATCCCTTTAAGAGTGCTCAGAGACTGGGCCAGAGGGATGTCCAGGTGTGGTTCAGACAGACAGGTAATTGGCTTGTTACTATCAGAACCTCTGGATGATGTGACTCCTTAAAAAGTCAATCCAATGTCAACAAAGAGACGCAAAATGACTAAAATGTTTATTACTGCAAAAAAACAGGACTTTAAATTGGAGTCTTACCAGATATTTTCTCATTTCCCAAATGTGCCCCAGTCAGCCCCCTCCCATTAAAAAGCATTACGGCACTACCATGCTTCCCACCCTTATTCATTTTATGCAGCAAGAGTTCTCACTGACAAATAAGCAAACAACAACTTTTAAGCACAATATCTCAATGGTGCTACAGACTGAAAAGCATCTTTCAGCAGCTCCCAGTGAATTGCTGTCTGAGAGCCAAGAACGGGGTCTCACTCTAACTGCACATGCATGTACATGAGAATCCCTCTCATGTACTGACTGACACACACACATTGGATACTTTAGATTTCACCCACATTTGTCAGACTTTAATTGACAGCCTAACATTTGGATGAATGACAAGACATTATCATGGAGTGTGCTGATGCCGATCCCCGCAGAATTAGATAAAATAAGACTCCCCCTTTCTACCTTTGCTCCTCCTTTTTGATTCAAGGACTGTGATTTATACTATATCTGATACACAATTTTCAGGTTCGTTACAAATTTCGAATTTCAAACACAATTAGATTAAATGTTAATTCGTCATTGACATGTATTAATACAAGAGTGATAAACATCTAGTTCCAAAAAAGGGAAAAAGAAAAAAGCGAAAAGGATGGGAGGGAAAAAAGAGGGATACAAAAGAAAGAGAAGAGATGAAGAAAGGAACTAGGAAAGAGGGGGACAAACAAAGGAAAAGTAAAGAAAGTGGTAAAGAAAGGAGGGAAAAGGAGGGTTGTGAATGATGGAAAGAGAGGAGTGACAATAAAACTTGACCTGACTTAAATACAATTTATGAAGTAACTGATAGTGATAAATTATTTATTTGCAGAAAATCTGAAGTCTCTGTTAGGTAGTTTAGACGTGAACAGAAAGCCGTTTGGAAAACAGAAAATCTTAAGGTATACTTTATAAAACTTTATGCAGAGTAATCTTCAGTAACATCTTTGTCTCCTCAGACTGAGGGTTTCCGTTACCCCCGACCCTACTCAGTGCCCCCCTCTCCCTCTGCCTCCATCCACTCCACCCCCCACCACAGTGATGTGGAGGATGATGATGACGAGCCCTATGATGAAGATGAGGAGGCTGAGAGGGACCGACTGAACATCAAGTCTCCCTTTGTGCTGGGTACCATACCAGAGGGCAAGAAAAAGCAACCTGGAGAGTCAGGAAACTGAGATTTACCTTGAGTAGCTGCAGATTATACACAGGTTAATGGAATGTGAGGAGAATAAATTAAAAAAATAATAAAGTTTCTTGAACGTTAGTGGATTTTGAAACAAAATCATTAAAGGCCTGAAAGTGTAATGAAAATGGATGGTCTTGATTGCACTGGTTTGAAATGTACTAGTCTTGATCTAGGTCCAACACAGTCCCAGACCTCGCTTCTGAAGAAATAAGCTGTCTTTGTGGGATTCCCCAGGGCTCCATTTTTGGTCCACTGTTTTCAATATACATGCTTCCCCTCAGTCAGGTCATACAGAATAAAGATGTTGTCCTCAGTTGCTATGCAGATCATATTCAGTTATATGTTATAATGCAATCCAGTAATTCTAGCAGCCTAATTCATTTAAGTGTTTGCCTTAATAACAGTGAAATTAAAAGATAAATAAATAAAACAATTTTACAATTTCACACCCTGTGTGTCTGTGTTAATCAGTTATCTCAGACAAATACACATCAACAAGTAATTTTGGGTATGGATATTTTTTTTTTCTCTTAAATCATTGCATATTTATAGATTTGAGACAAAATGATAAAAGGCCTAAAAGTGTTACAAAAGTAGATGGTCTCGATTGAGTTGGTTTGGAATATACTAGTCCTGATCCAGGTCCATCACAAAACCCAAACTTCTCCTGTAAAGCTCTTAATTAAGCTTCAGTGGTCGTGTTCCCCAAGGCTCCATTCTTGGTCCACTGTTGTTCTCAATATGCATGTGTTCTCTCAGTCATGATATACAGAAGAAAGATGTCGTCCCCAGTTACTATGCAGATGGCATACAGTTACATGTTCTGGTGCATCAAGCAATTCTAGTAGCCTAACCAATCAAGTTCAAGTTCAAGTTCAAGTGCTTTGTCACATGTACGCATACAGTGAAATGAAAAAAAGAATATATATCATTTGCTGTTAAACCTCACTGTTGATAGCTCATCAACAAATTAGGTCCAACACTGATGTCGGGCGATAAGCTCTGCTATGTATGTGGACAGGGGCATGTAGAGGTCGGTGGCTCGAGAGATATGACTTGAGTCAGACTCAAGTTGCAGATCTGAGGACTTAAGACTTGCTTGGCTTACATTAAAAGACTAGACTTGACTTTTACTTGGTATTAATGACTTGAGACTTGAATTAGTATTGAAACAGATGACTCGAAAGGACTTGGATTTTTAAAATTAAAGATTTGCATTATTCTGGATATTGCAAAGTTATCCATTGTTTTTGAAACACGATTGGCTGATTTCTAGTGCAACTTGGCAACCTACTCAGATGCAGTAGACCAGCCTAGCTTTACACACGGGGCAGCTATCATGAAGGGGGCTGGTCCAAAAATAGTAAAATTTGGATCCAGGATTATGCTGTTGATGATGGTTGTAAGAACACAGTTCTTACAGTTCTTACGAAGTGACATGACCACAACATCCAATGTCATGCATCTCTACAAAATCAAAAAAGAAAGTTATGTGAATGTGTCTTTTTTTTGTTAACTTATTAGCTTATTGGCTGATCATAATTGACTTGAGACTTACTTGACCTGAGCAATGACTTTACTTGTCTTGCTTGACTTAAAGCAGGCACTTGACTCGACTTGGGACTTAACTGTGACTTGAAGGTTAGGACTTGATGCTTGCTTGATACCTGCACATGTGTGATCTACCCCCTCTTCTTGGGGTGCATGTACTTTTGGCAATACAGTGTATCATATTTATGGACAGATGTAATTGTACATGTAACGTCTCTTTCCCTTATGTTCTATCCTGTTATTAAAAAAAAAAAAGAGAGAGTCATTCTCAGAGATAATTCCCCACCAAAAAATAGTGTATGTTCACTAAAAAAAAAAGAAATCATCTAAAACAAACAAACAAAACAAAACAAAAAAACCCCACCAACTCTCTTTGGTTACGTTTGTCATTTACATGGCTATATTACAGAATTTTGATTAATTTGTATGCATTGTAATTGATATGCCATCATAAATGCTGTATGTGTTCTACTTTGTAATCACAAAAGTAGAACCCTCAATATTTTGTCAAGGAACTTTACAAAACTCAGTCAATCTTAAACCAGTAGTGCTATGAATTCAAACTCTTTTTATTAAAACATTACATTTCAAACATAGTCAGAGAATTCGTATTTACAAAACAGCTGTTTTTCTTCTCACAGAGCTGAACACCTTCGACTGAAAACAAAGACAGTGTTGTCTGGCAGCTTTAAAAATGTATGAAAGACGGTCAGAAGTATTCTCTCTTCCACACCGGCAGCTCCTGGAAATACACTTCATCTGGGTTTTCATCTGCTAAATAAGAGAAAATGACCATTAACTTATAGAATTCAAATATAAGGTTTGAATCAAAGAAAGAGCAAATGACACAATCACTCATCTGGATGCCTTGAATGCCCTCAAAAGTTTTTCACTACTCATTTGTCCCTTTTTTTAAAAAACAAAAAAAAAAGAAAGAAATTTCATGATCATAACATGCAGTTTTCTTTTTTACCCCAGTTTCCTTGAATTTCATAAATAAATGACCTTGAAAGTATTGGAAAGACCCTTACATTGGATTTCTAAGTAGGTGTTCAGAGAAAGGACAGTAAGATACTCTTGTGTTTAAAAAAAGAAAACGTCACAAAAATGATGAACTTGAAATCCTACTGTTTTACATTTCCGGTTTGTTTGATTAACTCACTAAAATCTCTGTAAACATTGTCCTTTGTCTGTCCAGCTGTCATAATCCAGAACTCTGATTTTATAAAAATGGTGATACACTCAACTGGGTGACCTTCAATTTTTCTGTGCGCTCAAAGCAATAAGCTTTATAAGCAACAGAAAACATTTGTTGACTTTTTTGCTTTGGGTTTCACCTAACAGACTACATACAGGCTGCCCATATCCTCTGATACTGGACGCTGTCCAGTGCTGAATTACTGAGGAGTGATGAAAGCACTGTCACCTCTTATACTTTTTTGGGGGGTTAAAAATCAATCAATCTATATTTTGATCAAAAAGTTACCAATACAATATTATCCACAAATAAAATTGGGTGTCATTTAAAGTCGGTCTTAATAATACAGAAATTCACACGAATTAAATTGGTTTCCTTTCCAGCCTTTTTTTTCTATTATCATTGCAATCATTTTAGTCATACTCTGCTATTTGCTTTTGAGAGAAATATATTGGCTTAACTGTCCTCCCGCACTGCTGAAACCAAACCTCAGCTCTTAAAGCTATGGTTGGCAACTTTTATGTTTTAAAAAGTGTCATATTTGGTGAAACTGTCACTATATCCTGATAGTGCTACATGAGATGGATAATATGTGAAAAAAAAAAAAAAACAACCAGTCAGAGCTGAGGAGTCTCTAACGCAGCTTTCAATCATGACAATCACTGCTAGTGAACTGCGGTCAAATTGTCAAACTAGGCAGCGCTGATCAAATATGATCAATATTTTGTTACCGCATTGCCTATTTCTCGCCTAAAAAGTTTTCAGAAACATATTTTAGTGTACTGTTTAGCTGTAAAATAAGACAGTTTGTGACCTGGCTGCCATGTTGGTTAGAAATCCAGTCTTAACCAAATACAGCCCGTCAACCTTTCACGTGTTGTGGATTCTTATAGGTGCCATCAGGAGCACTATGTGGAGGCAAAGGAACCTGATTTTTTTCAGATTATCCGTCTCATGAACTACTGTCAGGATATAATGACAGTTTCATCTAATATGACAAACAGCTCTTTTTTTAAATCAAAGTTACCAACTGTGTCAACCTGCATGTGTAGATGTAGTTGCTGTGTGGCAGCTGGTGCAGATGCTGCTCTCACCTCCCTCTCTGGCCTGCTGCAGGAAGTTAAGCAGGACGGTGGCTGCCTGGTCCACGCTGAGCTTCTCTGTGTTCTGACTGCGGGTCTCTGACAGGGAACACACACCAGATACAGATTATCTGTCTGCTTTATGTGCCAAAGGTGATTCCAGCTTCAAGACTGTTTTAGGAAGCTCTTGGGGAAATTTCTCCAATAAAATAAAGACGGTTAACAAAGTGTGTTCTGAACTACACAAAGAATTTTTGTTTAGTAATGTTCATGTACCTAAGTGTAATGTGTCATAGACATCTCCTTCTTTTCGGTCCTCTGAGATGAACCTTCGTCCCTCTGGGGGAAAAAATAAAATAAAAAGATGCATCTAATACTCACTTTTTGGAGGGTAATGCCTAGAAACAGATACACAAGGATTCATCTTTCTTCTAGAGTGTTCTTAAATAAGTACATTAGATATAATGAAGTAAATAATAATATCAATAAGCATATAGATTATGTGAAATACACATGCAGCCCAGAGGCCAGAGGAAAATGTTCGTATAGCAAACCATAAATACGTTACATTTGTACATTTCATATGTATCATACCATACCATGTGAGCTGACTTAGTCATCGGAGGTGTAGAGGACGGTGGATGATGTCACACCCAGGCAAGATGCCTGCCAAGCTGCAGACCACTGTTCAAGACCAACAAACTACATAACCTGTTTCCAGTTGCTTTTTAGGCACCAAGCATGGGAGTTTGGTGGCGTCCTGCCACTGTGTTTCCAGCAGCATTTTAAGTGATCCATCACTGTTTTTCCAGTAGGCTTTTTCGGCACAAAAAGCACTTGTTGGTTTTACAATACACTGCTGCTTTTCCAACAGGGGTTGTGCCACCAGTGTCAGGTATTTTAGGCCAAAATATGATCTTTTCCTAACCATAACCAAGTTGTTTTTGTGCCAAAACCTAACCACACATTACCCACAGCATTGTTCAAACATAACACTTCAAAACTACATAATAACGTGCAAATGTAACGAATCTGTGGTTTGCAGAAACGTACAATGCCAAGACTTCTGGCACCTGGGCTGACACATGACACTGTAAGAAATCCAAAAGGTGTTTCAAAATCAGTTCATTCTTTCCATAATAAAAGAGTGGTTTTATCAATTAACAGCAGCTCTTATTTCACAATGATCGTTTTTAAAAAAAAATTCTCAAAGTCACAAACTTTGAATTGCTTGTCTTGACTAGATAAAGGGTTCCCAAGGACGCATTATGAATTAAAACTGACTGCGGAAAAACTGCATTACATAGTGCGTCTGTCTTTAATCATATTTAAATGTTTGTTTGTTTTTCTAAAAAATGAACACTTTGAGTCTGCATACAGACATGGGATCATTAGGTAGATACATACGAGTGCCCTTGAGGTACAGCATAGCCTGCGGCGTCCAGTTTCTCCGTTGGAAAGAGCCCTTTAATAAAGAAACAAATCTTAAAGCTGCATACATGTAATGCTTGTAACGCTGCCCTTCTGTAATCTTGCAATCGCATTTCATATTTGGAGCTCTCTTCCTCCAGTTATTAAGTGAAAACATCACCGTCGATAGTTTAATAAAAAGAAAACAGTTTTACCTTCGGTGCGCTCCACGACTGCGAGATAAATGATGCCAGCAGTAACAGGCTGAGCACATAAGTTGATGTGACGGCCTTCAAACCCTGTTGGAGATAAAGGCAAATGGAAAGAAACTTGTAACACAGCAGCGTCCTTCTCAGAGAAAGATTTAATCGGGCATGTGCGTTTTTGGAGCGTAATTTACGCACGGGGTACGCGCATTAGAAGAAGATTAACCAAACATTGAATTCATTTAGTAACTTTGAAAATTGAGTGCAAGATAGTATAATTGATATATGTAGATACGAACCATGTTTTATTATTTATTTTATCAGCAGCAGTCCAATGGTGCGTAAAATGCCAGAAAAGCTTTCTTTCGTTTCAAAGAATTGTCGATTTTTTTAGAAAGCATTTTAATTAAAATATTATTAAGCTTATTTTCTCCAATAAAGTGTAGGAGGAAAAACGCATCTCACTATATTCTCCACATCTCTACACTGTACTTACTTTCATGGCGTCGAAGCTCCTGGTGTCCAGCAGAGAGGATGAGAGAGTTGAGGATGCTTGCTGGCGGTGTTCCCTCTCCCTGTATTTATATCCTCCGGGACGGGGAAGCCTCCATGCTCTGCGCTCCTTCACCATGCCAGCAGCGATAGGTCACGCCAATTTGTTGAATCGGGGGCGGTGAGGGGAGTGAATGAACGGATCCATCGATCGATTCAGCTCCTTCCATTGAGAGCTGGCCTGTAAATACTTCTGAATTAAACCTGCTGCCATTAGCACATTCAGCCCCCTCGATGTAGTTTTTCAAAATTACACATGTTGGTGCTGCAGGTCATTGTTGTTAAATGTGGATGGGCTCTGGGGGATGTTGTCAAAGTTGATATGACAGGTAATATGTCCCCCTCCGTGGGAGTATTGATATGTTTGCACCTTGCTCACTGGAGCATGACGAGAAGGAATGAGAGCTGGATTTTATGAATCAAAAGGCCACACTTCCAATTATGAATGTAATTATCCATGAGTGAGTGAGACTGGGAGCACTGAATTTTCCTGTCAGTGATGTCAGACAGTCTAAGTAATACCATTAACTGTCAGGGCAGCACCCCCACCCCTTCCCCGGACACTCAGGCAGGAAGATTGCTACTTTTAGAAATACTGAGGTCATGAGTCCAAGTTTGCCTACCACTGCTGCCCCACTGAAGAATTACCTCAACATGTATAGTGTTTATTGGTTTATTATACTGTCATACACAAGCCACATTTCTTTATCAAACTAGAATTACTGCCTCATGATTGTATACCTATACAAATACGTTAACTTGCAGTAACAGTTTACAGTAATGTCTGTCTAGACTCATATGTAGCCATGACTGTAGACAATGCGTCAGATATGGATGTTACTGCAGGGATGCTACAAATTCTAAAATGTGAATACTTCACACACATCTTACGATCATCTAATCATCTATACAATCAGCACAGTTTCAAGATGGACACCCAAGATTAATGTCACTAATTCAGTATCTGACCAAATGTCAGTGACCTTTGAACATCAAACAATTCATCACAAAGTCCACGTGGGCATTTGTGCCAATTTGAGGAAGTTCCCAGAAGGACTTCCTAAAATATCATGTTCTTGTGAATGGAATGTATGGATGGATGCTTGCGTCCATGGATGTAGCTGGCATAAAAAAAGGCTATTGGATTACCAAATTATTAAATTTTGAATTCTTGATTTTTGGTCAAAACATGTTTTGTGAGGTTACATTGACCTTGACCTCAGCCATCAAAAGCTAATCAGTTCATCCTCGAGTTCCAGTGGAAGTTTGTGCAAACTTGAGGAAATCCCCTCAAGGCATTATTGAGACATCATGCTCACAAGAAGGGGATTGAGACAAGGTCACAGTGATCTTGACCCTTGATCACCAAACACTAACTGGTTCATCCTTTAGTCCAAGTGGATGTTTGTGCCAAATTTGAGGAAATTCCCTCAAGGCACTCTTGAAATACCACATTCACGAGAATGGAATGCATGGATGGACTGACAGACAACCCACAAACAAAATGCCTGCGACCATAGCTGCTGCTGATATTAAAAAGGCCATTGGATTACCAGAATTAATAACTAAGATTCTCCAGAGAGAGTCATAGCAAAATTCAAAATTTATATGCTCTCTGTCCAGTAAAAAATATGTCCAGTAAATTTTAGACCAATTTGACTATTAGATTTTGAGATAGTCAGATTCTTCTGGGGTTTTTTTGGTTAGATTTTAGAGTTTGTCCCGTGGAGTACCTAAACATAAATATAAATAGCAACTGGCTGGTACTTTCAAGATATGGATGAGTGACAAATGAATGGAAAAATCAATATTAAGTGTGTTAGTGATGTAGTGTTCCACTTCAAGCCTCCAGAACAGCTTCAGTGCTCCTTGACGTGGATTCTCCAATTCAAATATCCAACTGAGAACATATGGGACGTATTGGTGCATCCGACGCCGCCAAGTACAACCACAAACTGTCTAGGAGCTCACTGATGCCCTCATCCAGGTCTGGGAGGAGATCCCCCAGGACACCATCTGCCAACTCATCAGGAGCATACCCAGACATTGTTAGTAGTACATACAGGCATGCGGGGGTCATGCACACTACTGAGTCACATTATAAGTTGCTGTGATAAAACTGATACAAGTTGGATCGGCCTGTGATTTCAATTTTTTACTTTGATTTTCGGTGTGATTTTGAATCCAGCCCTCAGTGGGTTGATGATTGTGGTTTCCGTTTACCATTGTCACGTAAATTTGTTCTCAATAACTTATACAATGTACATCAGTAAAAAATTTCCAACTTGGAATAATTCATTCATAATTTGCTGAGCAGTGTATTTATACTTACTTATTACTTATTCAGGTTTTTTTGTCATCTATATCTGGCACCAAAGTGCTGGATGGGCTGACTTACTGATTGGCTCACATCACCTACATCTGTTCTTTACTTTTTCAGTTTAATTTTGAATGGTTACTCTACAACTGCTCAGACAATATGCAAATATATACTGTGTATATCTATATTTGGCATGTGAATGTTGAGAAATCTGATTTATAGTGAATGTAAAGGGTCAATGGCAAGACAGGAAGAAATTAACAGAAACAATATGGATGGCAGATACAAAGCTAACTTCCATAGTTTATTTACAAAAGTGCCATACAGCAAAACATTGTCATTTCACAGGTCACTTCAATTTTCTGGATACCCTAAACAGAAAAAACCCACAGCTGAAGAGTTCATTTTTTCAGTTCCTGGGTTGTGGTGGCGAATTGACGAACTGCTGAAGAACTCTCTCTCAAAGAAAAAAAGGAGACTTTGAACATTAAAGCTCAACACAGTTTAAGGACACAGAGGGATTCTCTAAGTGGTATGATCTTATAAAACTAATGCTCATTTAGATATAAAGGGTCTGTAAGTCCACAAGAATGTGAAGCTGCAGCTGCTTCAGAGTGAAAGTTCTCAGGTTTAAAAAGACTTTTACACAAAAACTGGACAGACTGCTCTAAACCACTGAAGTAATATTTCTGAGTAAATAATACATTCTTTAAGTGAGAAATCATCACCATACCAGTATTTAACATGTTTTAGTCCATATATTTTTTGTTTTTTACAATTTGGCTTTTTTTCATAGTTTTGGCTTTAATAGGACCCACGTTGAAATAAAGCAATAATACCCTTTGATAACAAAAGGTGTACACTTTATATCGCCAACCATTTTCCACAGTATATCTAGTTTTCTACCTCACAGGCAGACACCGGTTCATTTCAGTAAGCTATGAAAATCAGCTTGCAGAGAACTCAACCATGCTGCTCAAACAATCCATTACAATTAGCATTACATTTTGAAAAATGTTCTTTTGGTGATTTGTTTAAGTGCTTGTGTGGGAAACTTCTTGTTGCACCAGAAAGGTTGAGAGACAGGATGGTACAAACATGTATTGAATAAACTGAACCTTGAGTATTTCACAACTAAGCTACCTAGCTTGCTACTAACAGCAAACCAGCTAGCTTGGAGAGCTTTTGTGACCGACTAGCGCTAGCATGTTTCCGGCTGGCTAGTGTGTTAGCTGTTAGCTCACCAACTACAACGGTGATCGAGGTGGCTTTATGAGTGGTCAATAAATTACCAAGCTTCTAGCACCACCTGAACAAACTTCCCCGTCCATGTGTCATTGTGAATTAGGTGTTGTCACTTTCTGATTTGACCAGTTGTTAAAGGGACATTTCACCCCAAAATCCAAACTAGGCCTTCATATTTTCCCTCCTTCCTGTATTCCTTTTTATTTATCTAGATCAGGGGTCTTCAACAACAAGGGTTTTTCGCTAGTGTCTGAGGTGAAGGTATGTCTGTTTGAGTCTTTTGTTCAGAAAGTTACAAAACAATCCACTGTGGCTCACAAGAACCGTTAAGTCAGTAGTTCACCTCGCTGTATGGACAGGTGCCACACAGTGACTTAGCGTTAGCTAGCTAACATGATTGCACAAGATTCATGGTTCACAGTTAGTTAGTCATTAATGCTCTGTACTGTAAATTAAATGTTTTTTATTAATAGGCTAATTTATCCTAGCTAATATATTTGACCCACATTCATGTGTATTTTCAGGCATATTTTAATTAAAAAATAAACTAAATTAAAACTTAAACAATAATTTGGCAGCCCCCCTACAGTAAGTCTGAGGACCCCCTAGGGTTGAGGACCCAGAATGTAGCTTGTGGTGCTCAAAGCACCAAAAAAATACAATTGAAAAACTCAACAGCAATGTTTCTTTCCAGAAATCATGATGTGGTTACTCATAATAATCCACAGACCTGGTTGTGAGCAGTTTCATGTAGGAACCATTTCCTCGCTACCGAACACCTGCCAACCGTATTACTAGTCATGGACTGGAGGCTCATGCTTGTGACAGCACAAGATGTAAACATTAATAGCGTTCTCCTCAGGTGAGCTGTAAAGTTAACTACCTCAGCAGTGCTAGGTGTGCTAGCAGTAGATGCACGCTTTCTTCTATGCAGTGATGCCGTGGGAAGGGGTAGGTTGTTAGAAAGAAAATAGTTCCTACATGAAACTGCTCACAACAAGGTCTGCAGATTATCCTGAGTAACCACGTCATGATTTCTGGAAAGAGACGTCGTTTATGAATTTATTTATTTTTTGGCTCTTTGAGCACCACAAGCCAAGTGCCATCTAGTTTCATTATATTAGAGAGAAGGCAGACATCTCTACACCAGTTATCTCCAACACTCGGCAACTCACACCAAAACACACTAGACTGATAAACAGCACTACAGGTAAGAAGAAAAAAATATATATTTGAGTTGGGGGTGAACTGTCCCTTTAACAGCAGCATTAGTGACAAATACTAGTATGACCTCATAGCACCTCACCATAGATTAAGTAAAGCACGGATCGTTTAAAAAATAATTTATACTGAAGTACTCATTAGCCAACTGTGAACAGAAATAACATGTAATGAAGGGAAAATATTACAATAGCCACAAAAAATGAACAAAGTGTCACAGAATAACTGCAAAGAGACAAAATGCTGGACTTAAGCTTTTGTCCAAATAAAGTTAAAGCACAGGCACAGAAATATGGCAACATGACAGGCTGTCGGTCCACTTCTCATCCTTGTGGAGGGTCAGTGGTTTTGTCTGTTTGTTCCACAGAGTAAGAAAGTCACGTAGACAGAGTCGATGGTGCTCTGAGGGAGTCTTCCATCCTCCATTTTCATGTCGGATGCACTCAATGGCGAAGGGATCAATAGCATTTGAAATATTTATTGTAGTGACCTTAGTGACTCCACCCTTTAGTAAGAGACTGGTGGTGCGACGCTCCGATGAACCTTTGATTGGTAGCACTGACCAGTGAAACTGCAGACAGACAGAAAGCAGTCTTTGCCTGCTGGAGGAGGGGAGGAATCTGAACGTATAACCTTAGCGGCTTTAAATCAGCCCAATGGGAGATTGTGTTGCTCTATAAAACCTGCTGTACTCAAACAGCCTTCTCTGGGTACAAAGAGTCACTGTTATACCATGGTGTTGCTCTCGCCCGCTTGATCCACGTACTGAAAGAAAAGAAAAAAAATCATGTTAAGAGGCAGTTGATTGATTTTCAGCTTCTCCCATGTATAAAGCATGATCTGACACACACACACACACACACACACACACACACACACACACACACTTGTGAGCTTTTGATGAGATGCAAAGTGTTAGTGTGGATTAATCCGATGACTGGACTGCATTGTCTGCCCGCTATCCTGAAGCATATTATAATGGCAAGCATGCATGACTTAAGGGGACACACCACAGGTGAACAGGACAAACAGAATTACTCTGTCACTTTTGGTTGTATTCTTATTACAATTTGGAAATGAAATGAAAATTTTCATTGAAAATGTGCAAATTTGTGCATAGGTTGAGTTCTGTTTTAATTGTGAAGAATCATTCAACAGGTTATAATTTAAAGAACACAAGAATTTGATTCATTCATCTTGATAATATCTCATAAAACTACAAACTAAACTTCACATATAAGCATAATGACTTTAGTTGGGGTTCCATCCATATGTATCACAATGTTCAATAAATCAGTGAAAGAAAATGAAAATTTATGTACTTTTCCATCCACTACTGTTATGTGAAAATTAGGAGTTGGTTCATCAAGATAAGCAACAGGTGGCGTTAAGTCTCCAGCCTGGTGCCATTGTACCACTGCAGAAGAGCACCTACCAGAATAATAAAATCAATAGCTTCAGTCCACTTTACTGCAAAAAATGACTGAAATACGAACAGACTGAAAACTTTATCTTATTTAATAAAACAGATGTTGACAAAGTTTTGCTTTAGGGACATAATTTGCAGTTGAAAAAAGGTAATAATTGCAATGTATGTAATTACAATACTCAGCACATCACAAAGCATTAAAAATCAGCATTTAAAAGTATTGTGAAAACATCCTATCATGGGGCCTCGGCTCATTCCCACCCCGAGTATTTAGAATAGAAAACTGGAGTAAAGCTAATTCTTTTCGAGGGAAAACGGTGTTTAATGGATTTGCTGACAGAGGTGAAATAACGATGCACGCAGCTTTATATGTGAGTTTAACTTTGTGAATTTACCAAACGCTAAAACCCACAAGGCCTGACTCGGCAATTTTACTAAAAACTGACCATTACTGACTACGCAAGCTGTTATTACAAGGTTTTCTTAATAACGACACTAGCTGTGGGTTTGATTTATGGGTTTTTATTTTGAAAAGTGTTACAAAGGATACAGAGTTGGTGGAAATAAGTCTTTTGTTGGGTGGCAGACCCATGTATTAAAGAAAAATATGTAAGAATACATCTGTAATTCATACAGAGAGGTGAAAAAATAACTTTTAACTCTGTGTGATAGGCTTACATGAACTCACTTACTTACAGGGTGGAAAATAATTAATTGTTATAAGAGGCTATAAAAACTCAAGTTTGTCAAGCATGGATTTGGCTTATTTTCCTTGGTTAATACTTTTGGAGACATCCCTATATAATATAACTTAATGCAGAAATACATAACTATTCAGCCAGCGCTAGCTAGCTAGCTAGCTAGCTAGCACTGTCTACTTACAAACTCCTTGATCATTCTGGAGCATAGAAACTTTAAACACTGCTCATTTTCGAAAGGCCACCACTGTTTAGATAATTAAACAGAAAACGGATCATAGCTATTTGTTTCTGGCTGCCCCCAGCATAGCTAGCATGTTAATGCTAGCAAGCTTTTATTTTTCCAGGATCATGCTCGCTGGTGGACGGGAAACAATCTGAACCCACATTACATACATTACTTTATGTAACAAGTTTGTTTCAACCTCACTCCCTCTTGACTTCGCCTGTGTGTTTACTTTCGTCAATTCTGTTTCTGTTCTTGTGCGCTGAGGTGAACTGCCAATCAGAGTGATTTCATTCATTGACGGAATCTGCAGTCAAATCGTCGATGGGGAAAAAAATAAATAAATAAATAAATTAAAAAAAAAAAAAAAAAGCAGATGCGGGCATTTATCTTGTCTTGTCCAATGTGTCGGAAAAGTTGACGTATGATCCAGCAGCCAATGAGATGTCTATGTTTATCTATGTTACCAGTTTGCTTGCCAGCTATAGCAGATCACAAACTTCCCCTGCTAACAGTCACTATGCCATCACCCTTCCTGCAGGACCCATTTTGCGAGGCTGAAGAGATACATTTTTCTGTGCAACATTTATTTCCCATGCACATATTCTCAATAATAGTTCAGAAAAGGCCACAGAAAATGTTGAAAATACCATTAAATAAATAACCTGGACTTCATAGTTGCCTTTGAATCTTGCTTTACCTATGGTGTGTGCCTTTAAAGTCAAATGAACATTAAGGTTTAATCTTAAAAAAAAACAAAAAAGGATTAGCAGATCTCTAACCAAAGTATATATTTCCCCTTTAATCATGAGGTAATTGTTTACTAGATACTGTAAAGCGTATATGTTAGCATGCAAGGGAAAATCGGCAGTGACTGACCACGACTGCTGATTGTCCTCAGAGCCTTACGAAGGCTTTAATAAAAAACAAAGACAGAGAGACATTCACCTCAAAACAAAGCTTCGCACACAACAGCATGGAAGGAGCATGTCCACTAGCCACAACACTATGTGTCTGCTAACTCATAGCTCTAGATGTAAATGGGTACCAGTCCCCACTGGAGACCTCATGAGACTGGGGTTAAAGGCCAGATGACCCTCATATCACTTCATTTCTGAAACCACTTTTTTGATGTTGATATACCACAACATTCTTGCCATGTATACTCAGATCTTGTGATCACTGAATTAATCTCTGACTAGATTTGCAGGTAGTTTCCCAGTGGTTTACTAACCCAGACAAACTGACAGTTTCAGCCAGCTGTAATATGCAGGAGCTGAGCTGTCACTGGATCAGGGCAGTTTGGTTAATCTGTTGTAGCTGCGGTGTTTGAACAGAGTGATTAATAAACAAGAAAAAGCCATGCTGCGTGTGGACGAAGCAGAGCTGCAGGATCGCTGCAGTGCTGGGTAATACATACTGCACTGATGAAGGGCAGGTTTAGGATGGAGCCAAGGACAGGTATTCTTCTGATAAAGCCCACTACAACTGGGAAGAAACCCCTGGATAGGATGAGAGTGAAAGAGAAAGGGAGGAGAAAAGACAAAGACAGTGAAGTCAGAGTCCAAATAAAGAGAACTGCACTAAACAGAGGACGACAATTTATGAAAAAATAATAACATCTAAACATGTATAAATGATTTGGATCTTGTAAAATAAGAATGATGTCCAGAAAGTACAGTAGTTTATTATTATTTAGAGTTTCTTTACCCTTACCTAAACAAGAGGAAAAAGCCGTAGACCTCCAGCACAACTCCGATGATGGGCCAGCCAATCAGCACCACAAACACACCTCCCAGGAAGAAACTGGTGGCTTTCATCTTGTGCTTCTGGAAGAAGAAACGGAAGGTCCTCTCCAGCCCAATGACGAAGGCAAGTCCAGCAACAAACAGGATCTACAGTGTAAGAGGGGGGTGTCAAATTTGGTCCAATATTTGTCCTTTGAAAGTGCAGGAACAACTCCACCTTTTCCTTTATCCTGACTGAGGAGTCTATTTCAATTTTAGCCCCTTTCTCTGCTGCACCTTGCATGCAGCATCCAATCAGACTGCAATAAAGCATTGGTTAGTGCTGGTATAGTAGGACTAGGGATAAAATTTAATTTAATGCTATTAATGTTTACCTTAATTCTGTAATTTTACATGAAGTACGTGGGGTGCTAATCCATAGGATATTATACAAATGTGGTATGAGGACACATCGATGTAAGAAACAATTCTAGCAAAGAAACAATATTAGAGACACATTTCCGAGACTCCTCTTGGTATGTCCCAGTTGTCAAAATAAATTTGATCTTTTTATAGCTAGTATTTGGGAACTGACATTTTGCAGATCACATTTAGCAGGATTACACCACCTATTCTTAAATAATATATATATATATATAACTACTGTGAAGGGGCACTCAACTGATATCAAGATAGGGTGAGAACCTGTGAAAACTGTCTTGTGCTGCTCTGGAGGAGCTTTGTCACGTCTGAGAAAATAACACAGATGATGTCATAGTGATGGCATTGGGGTTATTTCAGTTTTGGCTTGGGGACTTCAGACTTAAGACTGGCCCACATAAAAAGATTTTTCAAATCTTAACAGATGTTGGAAATGTAATGATAAATTTGCCTACTCTGCTCCTATAGTGTGTGCGACAGCCATGATTTGGCCAAAACAGCACACCACACACTAACAGATTACACTCACTAACAACCAAAGTCCGGAGACTCAAAAGTGGAAATCTTGCAAATTTCTCACAATTAAATGTGACTTCAGAACAAACAAGATGGCAGAAGTCAGGCAGGAAGAACTAACTGTTAGTATGTGCACTACTTTTTACAAAAAAAATCAGGAAAACAAAAGAAAAAAATCTGAATAAAGTAATGGAGACAGCATGAACATGGATTGTACAAGTTACAGCTCCAAGTTGGAGGTGAGTAAATTCTGAGTTGAATCCCATTTGACATTGCATTAAAACTGACACCTGCAGGACTGCTGGTTGTCCTTGGGGTTCCACTCTCACAACAGGGATACATAGCAAACATATTGAATGTGTTTACAATTTGAAATCGATGCAGCCAGGAAGGACTTCTGAGCAAATCGGGGGCTGTAACAACACTCACAACATGGTCTTTAGCACCATCAAAAAATCAAGGCTTTGCTGGCTACTGTTGGGAGGGTGGAATGGGGCCAAAACTAACCTGATTTTCATGTAGGGTGTACCCAGCATTAAACAGAAAGTATTAATTATGAAATAGGGGGTGTGGAGTTTAAAGACATCCAAGTTTACATGGCAGGGAGGAGCTAACAAAGACATGATATGGAATTGCATTGTAGGAAATGTGTGAGCCAGTGATTTTGAAGGTCTAACCAAGGTAAGATCTTATGATATCTGCTGCTTCAGTTTTTAATCTGTCACTTGTGAGTCCCCCAATCCCAACAGTGAGAGACAACAGAAGAACAGCAAAGCTAGAGGAGTTGTTGAGAAAGCTGTGCAGCAAAATTTCAAGAACATGTCAGTTAGCCAGTTTTGATACTATCAAGGACTCATGCAGGTGGTTTTACTGTACAACTAACACAGTGTTTGCAAACCTGTTTCTACAAGTGCGCTGAGTCTGTCTTGAACTGACTTAATCAGCACTATCAACCAGGTGAGACCTGATAAACTGCTCCTCTTTTGTGAAAAGCAGAGGATGGACCTTCATGTTAATAATAACTTGAGGACAGAGTGCTTTCCAGGGTCAGCACAAACTCTTATGGAGGAAAGATAGCTGCATCTGTATGTTTCTCAACATTACTTATAATGACAGTTCAATGAAGCAGAAACACTCACATTCCCAATAGCCAGGAGTGCTTTGTCGAAGAAAAGGATCATCCCAAAGAAGAGGAAAAACACGCCGAAGCCTGTTAATCCCATTCCAATCTCTGCAGGACACACACATACCACAGTAAAATTTAATTACTCCATCTGAGATAGCCACTGAAGTGTAGAGGTTTGCTTTGCATGTCACTGACTGTTCAACTCTTAGGAACAAGTGGAAATCACCTAGAAAGTGTGATTTGTATTGTTATGGGTGGCCAATTCAAACTAAACTTATTGTTACAGAGAGCTGCTATAGAGAGAGATAGGCGATGATGTAAGGTTTAACAGGTCCCCAGCTGTTTCACAGCCAAGGCCACAATCAGTTTGTCATCTAGATAAATATCTGGTGAATGCAGCACACTTTGTCCTGTATGTTATACTTGTTAATGATCAACTTAACTGAATGGTTTCAGTATTTAACCTGACAATACCTCAAAGTACTCCGTTCATAGATGGAAAAACAGTTAGGTAAACAAATAAAGGTCAATATTTCAAGTTGAACCACATTCAAACTAAAACAGTAATTTCACTGACGCTTCCTTTGGACCTCCGTTGTTCCCTCTGTATTTGAAGCTAGTCACAGCTTTTCAAATGCGGAATTAAAACATGGCCGTATGTTATTTACAAGTAAAAGGCTTGCCAGGAGCAGCACAAATAGTAGCAGGAGGTAGCTATTAGCTTTCTGGGCCACAGGTTATCGTTATGACACACCATGAGAAAAAAAACTAAGCTAACTTTCCTAGCAACGAATGCTAATTGCTAGTTAACCAAGTGGTGCAGCTGAGATAAAGCCGGTGTCACAGAGAGAGCAGTAGCTCACAGAGATGCTGAAACACAAAGAGTCTTACTTTGGGAGTCCGTTAACGAAATCATCTTGACGCCGAATAAACGGGTGAAGATTAAACAGAAACAGAAAAAATATTATTGTGGCATTCAAGTACTCCTCCTGGAACAATTTGGATGACAGCTGCCACTGCAGCAACAGCCACGTCTTCCGGAAACACACTTTCTCGCGATGTCATCTTCCGGAACAACGCTGTGTCGCATTCAACGTGGCAACTTCACCTTCGTTCTTCACAGAGTTGCGAAGTGGATCGTGAGCTAATTTGGACAATGGTATGTGACCTATGTGACTCACAGTTGGAAGTTCCAACTGTACTATTTTGATGAGTACGAAACTCAGCAGGAGAAATGATTGAGAACTCATAGTTCTCTGAGAAAAGAAACCAGAAGTGTGTGTACATAAAAACCTTGAGGTTGATGTTAACTACGACTCCCTAGATGCATTTCGTCAGCAAGAAACATCCAATCAGTATTCGTGGAAAGAGCTGAGCTGGAGCAAGAGCTGCTAAACTTCAAATTCACATGACATTAAAGGAGAACTACGCACATTTTCTAAATTCATAAATGTTGTTCCTATGGTCTGAGACCATCCAAAAAACAAATATAAACAACTATATCCCAAATCCATAAACAAGAATGCTAAAACTCAGATTTATGTTGTCTTCAAGTGTGGAACTGCTCCACAGACAATGAACTGAGATAGAATCAGAAATACTTCATTGAGTCTGGAGGAGAAATTATGATTTATTGCAGTCGCCCCAATGTAAAGAATAGATTATTATAAGTAGGAAAAGACTATGAAATAGAACTATGTAGATATAAAGCAATAAAGTACAATAAGATATAAATACATATACAAATGTGCATTATACTACAATGTTTAACACTAGTACATATAAAATTGAGAATAAAATATATATGTTTGTTAATGTGTAAAACATGTACAAATATCTGCATTGTGCTACATTACACTGTATAAAATGATGTCACAGAAATATGGAATATTTATTATGCTATAATGTTGACTACAATATATACATCAATAGAATAAAGATAACAATAAGAATAAACATAATAAGTATGTACAGTTATGTGCATTGTATGTTGAATAAATATATACATTCAGATCAGCGGTCTCCAACCTATTTCCTTAAGGGACCCCTTTTCTATCAATTAGTCAACTGATGGCCCCTAAATAAGTGACATATTCTATGCATATTTCATATTTTATTTAATGCATAACAATAACATTACAGAGCAAAGGACAAATTATACAATCAATCAAAATAGTGAACGTAGTAACTGCAGGAAGTTTGTGTAAAACAAGCAATTTGGATGAATTTTGAGCAGATTCTTTTTGCATATTGCACCAGAGCTGACTTTTCCTGATACTTTTTAGGGACTCTTTTGGGGACTTATACAATTCTCTGTCTGTATTGTTTTTTTTATATTTATGTATATATATATATATATATATATATATATATATATATATATATATATATATATATCTATAGGCTATCATTCATTCATTCATTTTCAGTAGCTGCTTATCCTCTTGGGGGTTGTGGATGTGCTGCCTATCCCACCTGACACTGGACAAGAGGCAGGGTACACCCTGGACAGGACGGCAGACCATCACAGGGCTGACACATAGTGACAACCATTCACGCTCACATTCACACCTTGTTCAACATGGCAAACCACCTAAATACTTGGAAGACTCGCGATTTGACATCTTTAGCAAGCGAGCTGCTGCTGGGAGCATCACACCTGAGAAACTCCCCCCGACAACAGGAGCTGCAGGACAACACTCTCTCTGGGCTTACCTCCAGACTAGGGACTGGCTCATGCTGCAAAGTCTATCGTTGGATGCCCTGGACTATGGATGGCAACTCACTGAGCAAGGATATGCACCGGTTCCTTCAATAGACCCCACTGCACCAGACTACCTCCTGTCAGCGGCAACTGTGCAGGCGACTGTAGCACAGTCAGGTGCTGCTGTTAAAAGCAAGGAGTCAGGTGTATCTCAGCTTGCGGCAACTGTCATGGCAACTTTTGCCAGAACATTAACCAGCCAAATGACAAGATGAGTGAGGGAGATGCTGCAGAGTTTGATAAATAAGGTTGACTAGAAAACTGATAAAACAATGTTTCCACTGAGTTCAGTTCTGTTTAATTATGTCAGTAGAATACATTTTATGTGACTATCTATATTTATCTGACTCTTCTGCTGTCTGTCTTGGTCAACCATCTCCCACTCTGCCCTCCTCCCCCACTCCTCCCTCTCACACCTCAACACCCTCCTGCTTGACCCCCCCTCCTCCTCCTCCTCCTCACACCTCATCCCCCCCGTGGTCAGACTGACTGCTCTCTCCATCATGAGGACTACACCCCTCCCCCACGTGTCGTCACCTCCACAATGTGCTTCACGGCTGACCATGTGAGAAGACAGCTGATGAGACTCCACTCAAATAAGGCTGCAGGCCCTGATGGTGTCAGCCCCAGGGTGCTCAAAGCCTGTGCCCCCCAGCTATGTGGAGTACTTCAGCATGTCTTCAACATGAGCCTGAGTCTCCAGAGGGTCCCCTTGCTGTGGAAGACATCCTGCCTCGTTCCTGTGCCAAAGACATCACGTCCCAGTGGCTCCAAGGACTACAGACCTGTGGCATTGACCTCCCACATCATGAAGACCCTGGAGAGACTCGTCTTGGAGCAGCTCCGGCCCATGGTCAAGCCACTTTTGGACCCCCTCCAGTTCGCCTATCAGCCCCGACTTGGAGTTGAGGACGCCATCATCTACCTGCTCAACCGCGTCTACGCCCATTTGGATAAGCCGGCGAGTACTGTGAGGGTCATGTTTTTTGACTTCTCTAGTGCATTCAACACCATCCGTCCAGCTCTACTGGGTGACAAGCTGACAGCAATGCAGGTGGATGCCCCCCTGGTGTCCTGGATTGTAGACTACTTGACTGGCAGACCACAGTATGTGCGCTTGCAACGCTGTGTGTCAGACAGAGTGGTCAGCAATACCGGAGCCCCGCAGGGGACTGTCCTCTCTCCCTTCCTCTTCACCCTCTACACCACGGACTTCAGCTATTGCACTGAGACCTGCCATCTTCAGAAGTTTTCTGATGACTCTGCTATAGTTGGATGTATCACCAAGGGTGATGAGGATGAGTACATGGCTGTTGTGGATAACTTTGTCACATGGTGTGAGCAGAACCATCTGCAGCTCAACGTGGCAAAGACAAAGGAACTGGCTGTGGACCTGAGGAGGACCAAGACATCGGTGACCCCTGTTTCCATCCAAGGGGTCAGTGTGGACATTGTAGAGGACTATAAGTACCTGGGGGTACACATTGACAGTAAACTGGACTGGGCTAAGAACACTAACGCTCTCTATAGGAAGGGCCAGAGCCGTCTCTATTTTCTGAGGCGACTGAGGTCCTTCAACATCTGCCGGACTATGCTGAGGATTTTCTATGAGTCTGTGGTGGCCAGTGCTATCCTCTATGCTGTTGTGTGCTGGGGCAGCAGGCTGAGGATGGCGGATGCCAACAGACTTAACAAACTGATCCGCAAGGCCAGTGACGTTGTGGGAACGGAGTGTGACTCTCTGATGGTGGTGTCAGAGAGGAGGATGCTGTCTAAGCTGCGAACTGTCTTGGACAATGTCTCACACCCACTCCACCATGTGCTGGTCAGGCACAAGAGTACTTTCAGTGGGAGACTCATACCACCAAGATGTACCACTGAGCGCCACAGGAAATCATTCCTGCCTGTGGCCATCAAACTGTACAACTCCTCCCTCTGAGTGGCCCTGAGACTTTCACACACTGCAATAACTTAATTTAACTTGTGCAATAACCCCGTTCACCCTGACTGTATATATTCTGTTTGTGTAAATTTTGTTTACAATATATATATATATATATATACATATATAATTTACGTTTATGTTTGTTAATAATTCCTGTTTATTTAACTATATATTTGTTAATACTTGTGTTTAAATTTCTTATATTTTCATGTATCTTTCCTGTCTTGCAAGGAGCACCTGTAACATAAATAATTTCCCCTCGGGGATCAATAAAGTATTTCTGATTCTGATTCTGATGTGATCAGGGAGTGATTTTTTCTGATAAATAATGGCTGGTATCAATTCAGCACCCCAAAAAAACCCTAGATAGACATCTCACAAGCTATTACTGGCAAAAGTTTATTTTCCCATTTTTTTGCCCAGGTCCTCTGAGCACCCTGATTTTGATTGGCTCCCCAGAATTTTCCACAAGGATTTGGGTTTGCATAAATTGATAGATGTTAGTAGACACCTAGATGAACATATTAGTGAAGAAAGCAAGTGGTAAGCAATTTTGTCACAGATGGTCTATGCAATTTGCTAAAATTCCCTAACTATCTTCTTCTCACTGGATTTATATTTGGCGCCTCTGCTCTTTGTATGTTACACGAGTTCCCAGGATGCTTTGTGTTCACCGCGGGATACGCCATTGATGACGAGACATCCGCAATAAATGTTCTAATTTATATATATTCTCTCAGCAACTGCATTACTGCTTCTCTGTTGGTATAACACACCACTACTGGACTGCATATGACAAGAATACCAACTGAAAATGAGAAACATTTTAACTCTGAAAATCATTTTCATTTCTGTACAACGTCCGCTTGAATACGCGGGATATAGTTGCCCTGTGTATATTCTGTCAGGCAGCGCTGGTATGGAACTTAAAAAGTACAATATTGTGCTCCTTCTAGGTTATGTTTTAAACGTAGACTATATAAGCTTCATTTATACATTTATAAAACGAGCCATATTTGATAATAATGTGTGTCAATCCTGCAGCAGGAGGCGGAAGTTGCCTAGCAGGCAGAACTCCGGGTGAAAATTCAAGACTTCAAGTACTTCATTGCACTCGGCGCGGTCTGTGTCAGTATGGTGCCACAGTACTATAGCAACCGTGAAGTGGATTCACCAACAAGAAAGGGGCCTGGACAGAGTTTGTGAATGGTTCGTCACTTGTATTTGATATTTTCTGCTTTTCCAAAGTCTTGTCCCAGACGTGTTAACCCATTTTACCGACAGCAGAGAGGAAGTGTTTCAAGTAGGGAAGCTTATGTAGCAGTGACCCGAGAGTGAGAAGCCGGTTAAACATGATGCTTCAATATGTTTGTATGGTGAGAGTATCTATCAAGAAGCTAACAGCTAACTTAACTGTGCCGCTCCCTGTGTGATGAGACAGATGCAGCGCTGTGGAGTCTTAGCTAAGTTAGCTTATGTTAAGATACAATAAGTAGTTTGGGTTGGCTAACGCTATCTGAAATTTATGTACTTAGTCACTACAGTTACGTTAGTTAATGATGGGTAACGTTATATAGCTGTAGCCTGAAATAGTTACTTAGTTTGTCCTGGTTACACTGCTCCATTAGAGGTGAACTGGCAGTGGTTGGAAATTAGATTATGAATGCTCCGCTTGATAATAACTTTAATAATTTAGCTAACTAAAATGTATTAATACTGACACGTTTTTATATAAAAAATCAAATTATTACACTTAAAACACTGAACTAAAAGAATAAGTCGGGTATTCACTCACATAAACAATCAAGAACTAAATTATACAGCACCATTAACTAGTGTGCAGTCAGATAACTGTAGTAGAGGCAGGAGTAACCTAAGTTTGTTCCTCATTTGAAAAAAATGGGGCCCAGTCAGATTCACAGTACGGCAAAACTGACTTTCATGTCTTTCTGTTTTACAGGAAATCATATTTACATCTCTTACAGTCTGAAGGTTGGCTCCTCTCTGAGCAGATCAGTCTGACAAACATGGATGGTGATGGTGGAAGCAATGGTAAGTCAGTTCTTTCCAAGCCAAGAAACAAACTGTGCAGATATGTTGTCACCTAACTACTTTGAATTAGTTTTATTTGTGTGAAAAATGAGCCAAACCTTATTAGAGACCAAACAAGGCAAGAGCCAATATGTAAACATACAGAAAGTCCTCTGTGATAATCCTGTTGTTTTTCTGTGAGAGGAGGTTGATTTCATGGGGACTGATGACAGATCACACCCTGCCTCAGCTCTAATGGGACTCTGAGGGGAGGTACAAAGAAATGGAATGACATCATTAACTGTGGAAGTGTGATCCCCAGAGGTCTTAAACCTGTGCAGGTGCAAGACCTGACAGTCTCCTCCCTGTTCATACTCTTAGGATAACTCCACTGAGAAAACCTGCTGCACATGTTACTCTATAATCATGCAGTCTATCCCTGCCTGCCTGTTACTAATTTGATACAAGTGCTAAGTGGACTATAGTTTACTGGATTCATTGATCTAAATCATGTATTATAACTTTGAGTAACATTTATTTTACATATTCAGAAGTGAAGAACATTTTCTTTCTTATCTTTTTTTCCCAATAAAACAGTGAAATAGAAGTAAAATGGGTTTGCAACTATCTTAGTGCAGCCATCCTATCTCCATTCACATGTCAGTGTATCTGCTCAGAATCAGTGTCCCTAACAGTGTTCCTGGTGTGTCTGTTACTTCTCAGATGTGCAGGCAGAGCTGGACTCAGTGGAGGCAGAGCTGGAGTTAGTGGAGCTGCAGATCACAGAGCTCCTACAGAAGCAGGCCGAGCTGACTACTCGTAAAAATGCACTCCTGCAGCAGCTGGAGGAGGCCTGTGATGCTGCCCAGCCGTCATCCTCTTCATCCTCATCTTCCTCAAAGTCATCTGGAGCTGATTCAGTAATGAGCAAGAAGGAGATGCAGCTCTATGATGGCACAGGTACTCTACACTCAGGGCTGTACGTTTTCTTTTTTTGCACAGCACTGGTGCTACTTGGGTTGAAAATTTTGTAGCAGAGCCTCAAAACTCAGTCCCTCTAATATTTCATGATGTTGTAAGTGAAAATATTAAGGGAAGCTCAGCAAATCCCTGTGAATTCTGTGCGACCCTGCATTGTTGTCTAGTCACCACAGCTTTCCTGCAAATTTAACTTTTTAAAATGTGTAAAATCTCTTTTTATTTTAGAGCTGCGTGCAGCTCATTGATTCACTCAGCCTCTGTGTCTCTCTTTTTATCAAGAGACTGCTGCCAGATCAGAGCTCTGCGCCTGGGACAGTCTCACACACACACACACACACACAGCAACAGGGCTAATTGTTAGCATCACAAAGCTAACGTTACTCAATGTTTATTAACAGGTTGAATAACAGAGTCGAGCCCTTCCAATGTCGGCTTCTGCTGGCAATGTTGCCAGCAAAACATGACGAGTAGTGGTGAGATCTCTTTGTGCTGTGTTAGCTCATGCTAACTGGGAGAGTGGCTCATGGAGACAGTCCTACAGGACTACATGAAATGGCAAAAAAAAATCGCCTTCAAACATTGCAACATTCATTGCAGATTTTTAGAAAAGCTGCTGTAAAAACAGCCATTTCAGGCTACAACAATCCCAGAAACAGCCCGTGAAATCCTGGAGGGAGTGAAAACTGTAGCACAAGTACAAAAGTATCAGTTAAGTCCTCTGTAGTCAGAGACTATTCAGTATCTGAATTGGAGCATACAAAGATACAGTTTAAAAGTCATTTTCCATGAGCTTTTAAATGAATGTAGTACTTCAATGTATTAATGATATGTTATGCCCATGTTATGAGCGTAACATGGGCATCTGAAGTAGGGGTTCTGTGGGGACTGCAGCACCTCCTAAAACCAAGTGTTATGACAACCATACTTTTGATAAATGAATAAATAAATAAATAAATAAAACTTTGTGTTAAAACTTTTTGTTTTCCCCTTCTTACTGGGAGATGAGCTATATGTGTTGTAAGCAATATTTCTTATTTTTTATAAGTTCAGTGAGAAACTGTATTGTGTAATTTATCTGACAGGCCTGAAAAAATTCAAATGTAATTTGTAACAAAATACTTTAGAGTGAAGTCTGTGTTTTTCCAAACACTCCAAACAATTTCCCCATGCTTTATTGATTTGGAAGATTTTCCATGGTCCAAAGAAGTGGAGCGTCACCTGAAGGACACATTCCATCTCTCCACGTTCAGACCACTGCAGCTGAGGGCCATCAACCTGACCATGTCAGGAAAAGATCTGTACTTGGTGATGCCTACAGGAAGAGGAAAAAGCCTCTGCTACCAGCTGCCTGCAGTCTGCTCCAATGGTACACTGACACACAAATATACAGTGTTGATGCTTACATACCACTTTTGTAGTTTCTAAGATAATTCTGTTCATCTTATGAGTACATACATGCTTACTGTCTCAGTCTTTCCCACTGTAATCTCATTACCTGAGTGTGTTTTATGTCAGGTTTTACACTGGTTGTCAGTCCCCTGGTGTCCCTGATTGAGGACCAGATCATGTGCTTGACGTCCATCAATGTGTCAGCAGTCATGCTGAATGCATCCAGTAGCAAGGTAATGACTGGCAGCCATATTCTGCTTATTTATTTCACTTCAACCTTTCAGTCTGTCAGTCTGCTCTTCGGCTACTCTTTGACAACCATGCGTGAACCTCAGATTCCACAGAACCGCTGATAAAACTGTTGACATGATCATGTCTCTTTGACTCAGCGTAACATTGCTAACACTCTCTCCAACTTTGCCCTGATTCAATCCTGTGAGCTGCATGATGTAGTGCAGCAGCTCAGTTCTTCAATATGTGCTCTTGACATGATGCCAACTAAAATGTTCAAAAATGTTTTTAGTTGTATGGTGGAGGATGTTCTTGACATTGTTAATGTCTCCCTACTTTCTGGAACTTTCCCTCATGTCTCAAACATGCTGTTGTGAAACCACTGTTAAAGAAAAATAGTCTTGATCCACTGGTTTTTGACAACTACAGACCATAAAGTCTCTGTTCTGGTACTTCTTGATCTAAGCGCAGCGTTCGATACTATGGATCATGAAATTCTTATTCAACATCTTGAACACTGTTTAAGCCTTAAAGGTACAGCTCTGAACTGGCTTTCTTCTTACCTCAGTGGAAGATCTTTCTCTGTGTCCATCAGTAATTTTGATTCAGATAAGATAAGCATTCCACATGGTGTCCCTCAAGGATCGATTTTAGGTCCTCTTTTATTATACATGCTTCCTCTTGGGTCCATTATTCAGCAATATAACGTCTCATATCAGTCATATGTTGATGATATACAGCTATACATATTGGTTTCTGCCAATGAATATGACCCTCTCAACTATCTCATCCAGTGCATCTCAGATATCAGTTCCTGGATGAGCAAAAGCTTAATCAGGACAAGACGGAGAGTCTTGTTGTTGGCCCTAGGGCCCTGAGGCACGAAATTCAATCCCTGCTTACTCCCTTATCTGTTCAACCATGTGATCATGTCAAAAACTTGGTGTGGTTCTTGATGCTGACCTCAACTTTCACAAGCACATCTCTAATATATCTAAGACAGCATTTTATCACTTGAGAAATATTGCAAAAGTTAGATGTTTTTTTATCCCAATCAGATTCTGAGAAGCTGGTTCATGCTTTTATTTCTAGTGGACTAGACTACTGCAATGCCCTCTTTGCTGGACTGCCAAAACAAACTCCAGCTTATTAAGAATGCAGCTGCTAGGGTACTAACAAAAATCAAAAGGTCTGACCATATTACCCCGATTTTATCATCACTACACTGGCTCCCAGTAAAACAAATAATTGATTTTAAAGTTCTTCTTATTGTTTATAAATGTTTTAATCGGTTAGCTCCTTCCTACGTTTCTGACATGCTCACTGAGTATGTACCAGAGAGATCCCTTAGATCATCAAACAAAGGTCTCCTCACAATACCTAGAATCAACTCCAATTCAGGTTTTGGTGCTTTCAGTCATTATGGTCCCACTCTCTGGAATTCGTTACCAATTGAACTACGTTCTGCTACTTCAGTGTCTTCTTTTAAAAGCAAACTTAAAACATATCTATTCTCAAAAGCTTTTAGTTAGGTTTACTGAATTAGTATTATTATTGTTATTATCTCCTGTTTTTAACCGTGATGAGAAAGATATCCTCTTACCTTGTTTAACTAACACCTTTGATTACATCGTGTGTGTTTTTATAAATGTTAGTCACTCTTATCATGATGTTTATGTTTTGTCGTGTACAATGTACCTTTGTTTCTGTTTTTAAGCACATTGAGTCTGCCCTTGCATGAAATGTGCTATATAAATAAACTTGACTTGACTTGACTTGTAGATGACATAGATTAATGAGGACACTGTTTCGGGGAAGATGTTGCTGTTGATTTTTTTAAAATATATTTTTTCACAGGTGTGAGCTTTAGAAACTTTATTTCATTTTCCTCTGTAGTATTGGGGTGGAGGTAGACATCTCAGGGTGAGATATCTCAAACTTGTAAAACCAAAACTATCTGGCCAGATATAACAAAAAGTAAGTGAGAGGTTTTGTTAATTTGGTGAATTGACCGTTTTAAAAATCTGTTATTGTCATTCAGAAAGGGAAACCAGAAGACCGTCCTGATGTTAGTTAGCATGTTAGCACATTCACAACAAAATCCAATGAGAACAAACCATATTTACTCTGCAGGAGTGAGCAACTACACAAACCATCCTAAAATGTTTCTGCTTAAGAGCTCCATGCTAAAGAAAATTAATCTTACCTTATGTTACAAGTTTGTTTAAGTCTTACTCCCTCTTGACTTCAGCGGTTTGTTTACTTTCCTCACTTCAGTTTGTTGTCTCGTGTGCTGAGCTGAACTGCTGATCGGAGTGATTTCATTCACCGACGGGCTCCACTGTCGCTGTCGCTGATTCAACATGCTGAATCGTCAAAAAGAAAAGCAGACACTGGGCAGCAGTGCGGGACACATCACACTGACTACAGTGACAGACACTCACTGACGGTCCAACATTGACCCATGGCTGACTGTCGGCTTGGTGTGTCAGGGCCTTTACATCTATTCCCAGTCCCTCCAGGATCTCGCAGCAAACCTTGACCTTGAATTTGCGGCCCAAAAACCTTGAATTTGCGGCCAATTTTGTCAAAAATTGCGATTAAAAATTGTGGCATTTTTATGTGTTTTTTTTTTTTGTGGGAAATTGCAAATACTACAAAAATAGCTGCAAATGTTTTTTTATAGTTCTCTTCTTTAGTTTTATTTAATTATTTTCAAAACATGGACTCCAATAATGTTGCAAAAAATCCTGAGTGAATATTGTAGCTCTCAAACCACACAATGTGACTGTTAAACAACATGTAAGCTACATCTTCTGTAAACATAACATTTTAATACATTCAACACATAAAGTATGCATTTAAACAGTGCAAATTCTTATGTCAATACAGAGCGTTTCTCCATACTGCAGTGCCATTTGATGACACGTCTGACGTTTCAAATGACTTTGACTGTAAGCATGACGACTTCTGGTCAGCCATAAAATGTGAAACAACGTGGAAAATTTGCGGAACTTTTGAAAAATTGCAAGCCCCTGCAAATATTGCCGACTTGCGTTGAATTTGCATTAATTATTGCAATCGCAAGATCGCAAATTTTCTGGAGGGACTGTATTTCCCACATGAAATACAGAAATACAACTTCACACAGTTCATCCAAACTCAACAGAAACAAAATAAACAAAACCGTTTAAGTTAGTGTTCTTAGTCATCTAGTTAGTTACCTCAATCAATACAGCCTTTTACTATGAGTTAATAATTAAGAGGAGCATCTGTATTTTTGACGGAAATGGAAATAATGCCATCGGGATTTCTAAATACTCTGCTCCAGGCTTGGGTAGTATCATGGTATACCAGAGTTTTTGTGTTTAAAATGTCAGCTTTCACAGTGTAAAAAAATTAAAAAGCAATGTTTATACATTTTTTAGGAGCACGCCAAGACCGTCATGAATGGATTGACTGATCCAAAGGCCCCCTTTAAGCTGGTGTACGTGACTCCAGAGAAGATCGCCAAGAGCAAGCTGCTCATGTCTCGTCTGGAGAAAGCCTACAACGCAAACCGTCTGAGTCGCATCGCTGTGGACGAGGTGCATTGCTGCAGCCAGTGGGGACATGACTTCAGACCAGGTGAGCTTCACTAGGATGGAGGGGTGGAAGTATGGTGCTTCTAAAGCCTGGTTTGGGCTTTTCATAGAAAGATGACCAATCCGAAAGATTTGGGCGATACCTTTGTTCGTGGCTCTAAAATGGTGGTCCTGTGTTGCCCAGTGAGAGAGGTTCAAGGATGGCCATTGACATGGTCTTGCAATCAAAGACAGCCTGGGATAAAATCATGTCAGAAATTTGGGATGACCATCTCACAGTGTGACTGCTGTTATGACCTATGCCTACCAACCAACCAATAGAAATCCAGCATGAAAGGACGCACTGATCGGCGCAACAATGCTAATGCATTGGGCTCGACTTTGTTTTCATTTGTCTCTTACCACCACAGTGACATAGATGGATGACGCACGCTGATGGTATTTCGTTCTTGCGTATTGACGCTGATGGACGTATGCTGTAGCCTAGGATTCAGTATAGACCCAAGTTTTTTTAGATCCATGTCGCACCGTTTAAACTTAGATGATGCTAAAATCCCACAGTCTCTAGGAGGCTTGAGGCAACCTTACCCCCTTCTGATCAAAATTCTAGGTTTATCTTCTAATTATGTGTTTGTATGTATGACCCTGTGCAGATTATAAACTGCTTGGCATCCTGAAGAGGCAGTTCCCCAAAGTCCCGCTGCTTGGCCTCACAGCCACCGCCACCAGCAGCGTCCTCAAGGACTGTGAGAAGATCCTGTGTGTGCAAAAGCCAATCACACTCTCTGCGTCCTTCAACCGAACTAACCTCTACTACGAGGTGGTAACCACAGCAACTCCATCTCTCAGCCACCTGCTTCCTACACAAACACACACACTGAATGTCTCTTCATCAAGCACAGGCACACATGCGCTGCACAATCCTGCTTACACACCTGTCAGACCAGTTAAAATCCACAAATTATAATACACAAATGACCATTTTGTGTTTTTGCATGTTCAGCCTGTTACAAAAAACATACTGTCATCTCTACGTACTACCTCACACCTGTTGAACAAATTTAACAACTCAGTTTCACACCTCTATGGGAAATGTTCCAGTAACACTGAATTCTGCTCTTTTTTCAGGTTCGTGTTAAAGATTCTAACTATGATGTATCAGTAAGTGACATTGCCTCTCTGATCAAGAACAGATACAAGGACCAGTCAGGTACTGCAGCACACAAGACTGATGAGACTCAGAAAAAGCAAATATAATGCATCACACTGAGGCTAATATGCTCAGGTTTAGGACTGAATAGATTATTTAAGGTGTATAAATTCACATACAGAGCAGTCTTGTTCAGCAGTCATTTTTCCTGGTGTGTGTGCCACAGGGATCGTGTATGTGTTCTCTCAGAAGGATGCAGAGTCAGTGTCATCTGAACTCCAGAAGAGAGACATCCTTGCCTATCCCTACCACGCTAACATGGATCCTAATGATAAGTCTCGTGTTCACCGCAAATGGACCAACAACAAAATCCAGGTATGTGGGTGTGACACGTACTGGTATTATTCTTTCACAGGAGGGACTCCAGAATATTGGGCCAAGATTTGCTTTAATTCTTTGATTATGGTGACTGGAGGTCTTTCACGCAGCATATTCTTATCCCAGGGCTTACTTAGCCCCTTTTCACACACACAGTCAGTACCATTCACAGTTAAAGCTCAACAAGGCCATTTAATTAGACTCCTGTCCTTGTCCCAGTATACAAGCACAGGAGTGGAATCAATTTATTGACCGAAGTATGTCCAACTCCACTACCATGGGTGGCCATACGCCCCCTTTCAGCTGGTTAGTATTCGGTTGACGTATTATGTCGCAGACCAAACAATCAACAAACAAGTTAGCTACTGACAAACTGGTACCTTGGTAGACAACTTTACAGCTCTGTACATTTTATTTTTTAAAAGTCCAATATTAGTCAGGCTAACACAATAAATCGATTTTCTCTAATGTCATGCAAACATACTGATTGTTAACCCAGGGTAAAATAAGCCCAGGGCAATACAATTCACTAACCCACTAACCCTTAAATGTCTGTTGGAACACATGATGGATGTTTACATTCTAGAACGACACAGGACTACTTTTTGAAAGCAAATAGCAACATCAAAATGTCGGCTTTAGCAGGGCTTTATGTGAGTTAAGTTTAAGTTGGACTTTCGTTGGCTTTGACTTTTACTTTACTGAGCTGACATGAGCTGGCACCATTGTTGTGGTCCAGCCTACACACTCACGTAAATACAAACAGACTGATGAGTTGATCCTCTCTTCCCCCCATCAAAAAGTGCCATTGGACTGGCTAGTTAGCTAGCTAGGTTCATACTCATAACTCACTCATTGAGAGGCTTTAGCATTTATAGAGCTGGCCTCGCCTCTCTGATCCAGCCAAAAAACAAAACAAAACAAAGGATGATGAGGGCAATACGTACGACTGCCCTTTTATAAAAGATACACACTTACTGCTTATATTTGAATATGTTACGGTACGTGACTGTGTTGTTCTATAGGTGGTGGTTGCCACAGTGGCATTTGGCATGGGCATCGACAAGCCTGACGTCCGGTTTGTCATCCACCACACCATCAGCAAGTCCATCGAGAACTACTACCAAGAGAGTGGACGCGCAGGTAGACACTGTTTGTCTTCTGTCAGGACACAATACTAGTTTATACTGCTCTAGTGTTTTTGCAGATACATCTCGTTAAATTCCTGATGTCTGTGTATCTTCAGGACGAGACGACCGCCAAGCAGACTGTGTCGTCTACTTTGGTTTCTCTGATATCTTCCGGATCAGCACCATGGTGGTGATGGAGAACGTCGGTCAGCAGAAGCTGCTGCAGATGGTTGACTACTGCCAAAACATTGACAGGTAACACACACACACATACACGCACAGTTTGTTCTTCATGTACCATGACTCGAAGGTCTGTTGAATGTCATGTTTGCTGTGTGAAGGTGTCGACGCTCTCTCATGGCTGTTCATTTTGATGAGGTGTGGGACGATGAAGGATGCAACCAGATGTGTGATACTTGCCGCCATGCAAAAGGTGCGTGTGTCTGTGTCAATAAACATCATGGTTGCATGTGTTCTTCAAGGTTGTGAAAAGCCATCTTCTCTAAATTTGAGTGAATAATAGTCCGATCTCTATCCCTGCAGACTCCACCACCGTGGACATTACCGAGCATGCCAAGCAGGTGGTGCAGATCCTGGAGTTAGCAGGGTCAATGGATGAGAAGCTGACTCCTCTGAAGCTGGTTGAGGCCTGGATGGGGAAAGGCCCAGCCAAGCGCAGGAAGATGATCCAGACCACTACACTGTCTCGACTGCAGGCAGAAGCTGTGATAATTCAGCTGCTGCTGAAGGGGTACCTCAGGTGACTCATCATGTTCTGTGGTTTGTATTTAAAATACAAGTACAAGCATGGTCCAAAACACACTGACTTTTTTGTTCTTTATTTTGTCTTTATTATGACAAATAGGCTTATTAGCCTTTGAAGCATATGGAGGCTGGTAGTTTGGGGTTGGTATGATGCAGTTTGCCTAGAGAGCATTCCTCTTGAAAGTTTGTGTAATAAATTATGGAAGACTCTGGACTTTCAGAACCGATTTAGATCTGGCCCTACCCTTAAGGTCTTTGCAATACAAAAACATCTGTTACTATCAGACAATAATTAACAGTTAATTGAGCTACTCCCACTAGATATATATTGTAATTAAATCAATAATAAGATGTTGATAAGAACACGCTTTGGACAGTTTAGACTCTGACATAGATTCTGTCTGTTGACTTCAGAGAGGATTTCAGCTTCACTCCATACACCACCTACTTTTACATGAAGCTTGGCCGCAAAGCTCCTCTGCTGAAGAACCAGACTCACACACTCAGTATGAAGATGAGGACAACAGGGGCTGGATCTGCTGTGGTGAGTAAATGCTGCCCACAGTGATATATCACAAAGCAGTCAAACAGAAGTTCACTGGATCTAGTATATTGGATCATACGCATGTAATCAAGCTGATGTTCGCTCGTTTGCATCGTTCCCAGTTAGGAAGAGGTGTAACACCATCTGAAAACAATTTTATTCACAGTATGTATTTAAGTCTAGAAAATCAATGTAGGGTTGGGGCCTGATAGCCGCCTCCAATTTGGATTAGGGTCCATATTTATGAAGCATATTTAGAAATTAGAATCAAGTGTGAATGTAGGACCCACCCTAAACAATTCAGCTATGCATGTTGGCCACCATACACTGTAAAAACAGTTTATCTGTGACAAGCAAACAATGGGTACAAATGTTGTACATTACAGTATGTGTTTTCTTCTCTCTTTAGTGCTCCACTGAATATTATTTTCCTTTATCTCCTGTTTGTGTAATAATGTGATTTTTCTTTCAATCTTCTGTGTTATCTTTGTGAAGTCTCTAACCAGTTTCCTCTTCTTCTATTGTGTCTTTCCTCCATGTCACCTTAAATGTTGTCAGATATTTTCTAATTGTTTCTAATAATCCATCGAGGTAAGTCAAAATTGAATTGAAGCTAAATATTGTGATGTTTATGCTGCACACTTATAGACACATACAAAAGACTTATGTCCACATAGTGATTAGAGGATTTTTGTGTTTTTATTGTCAAGATTTCACAGGAAAATAACCTTCGCACCATGACCACGACTGATAATGATCATTAGTACTCTAACATGATTAATCATAGATTAAATAGTTGTAGTTGATGTAGATTCCACTGCTGCTCTTAATTTTGCCACTATGATTTGCACAGCTGATCGAAAGGTACGAGGCCAAACAACTATTACTGGCATAGACCACTACTTAAACCAAACCAGTGGCCTGCAAAACAAAATGCTAGCATTGTACATTTCTGCAAACCACAGATACGTTACATTTGCACGTTATTATTTAGTGTAATGCTGTGGTTAAATAATGTTTTAGCTCAAAATGCTTGGTTTGGAGGGCACAATCCCGGCTAGAAACAGAGCAATACCTCAGTAAAAACAATTGCTTTTCGTGCCACCACCCTGGCAGGAAAAGCAGCGATGTCTTAAGCCCCTTTTCCACTACACAAAAAAAAACTGCTAACACCTGCTTACATTTGGCTCTTTAATGCAGTGAGAAGGGTTTAAATCAGCCGTCACACCTGGGTCAAACGACTCTTCAGTAGTCATGGGTATTACCGCCTCCACCTCTGATTGTCATTAATGAAAACACAACATCCGGGTGAATGTGCTAATCTATACCGTCAAGATACAATGACACGCCACCCACAAAATACCATCCATTTCTGCACAAGCAGTGCTCAAACATTGATTCAAATTAGTCTGAACCAAGTTTGAAAGAGAGACTGAATAAGTAAGACAGATATAAAAAGAAGTACATGGTAAATGGACTGCACTTGTGTAGCACTTTTCTAGTCATCCGACCACTCAAATCACTTTTTACACTATGTCACATTCACCCATTCACACACACACACATACACACACACACACATTCACACTCTGGTGGCCAAGACTTTCGTACATGGTGCCACCTGCTACTTAGTAACCATTCACATTCTACTTTGGAACAACCATCGGGAGCAATTTGGGGTTCAGTATCTTGCCCGAGGATACTTCAAACCGAAGGAGCAGAGTGCCGCCGATCGACCAATTAGGAGATGACCTACTCCACCTCCTGACCCACAGCCACCCCATCAAGTAGCCACCATAAAGTTTCCATACTCCTCTCTACTTTTTACCTGTTCTCCGGCCTGTCTGTGATGTTGAATGTGTCACACCAAAAAAAAACACCCATACACAGAAAGGCATACTCATGTGCTGCAGAGCCACTCTTGGAAATACCAAATCACTTTTTTCACTACTCAACAAGATCCTCCAGCCTCCCCACTCCTTACCCCCCCACCTTTACTCTACTGACACCTGTAACTCCTTGATGCTATTCTTTAATGATAAAATCAACTCCATTCATCAGCACCTCTGTTCACACCCTCCTCCTCTCTCCACACCCGAATCCTTCCTCTACAGTCAGCCTTTTTCCTCCTTTCAACTCCCAAATGCCTCTGAAATATCCGACCTCATCCGCAAATCTAAGCCCTCCACATGCCTGCTGGACCCTTTCCCCACAACCTTGGTCAAATCCTGCCTCTCCTCTCTGCTTCCCCTCATTTCTGCCATTATCCACTCTTCACTGTCCACCGGTATTGTCCCTTCAGCTTTCAAAACTGCTGCTGTCACCCCAATCCTGAAAAGACCTGGTTCAGATCCCAACAACTTCAATAATCTCCGCCCTATCTCCAACTTACCTTTCATCTCCAAAATTCTTGAAAAAATAGTCTCCTCCCAACTTCACGCACATCTCACTCTAAACAGTCTGTATGAACCCTTCCAGTCTGGTTTCCGTCCACGTCACAGCACTGAAACTGCACTTATCAAAATCACCAATGATCTCCTCACTGCAGCTGACACCGGTTCACTCTCCATTCTCATCCTCCTCGACCTGAGTGCGGCCTTTGACACCATCTCACACCCCATCCTCCTCAGCAGACTCTCCTCAATTGGCATCACCCACACCCCCTTCACTGGTTCCATTCTTATCTCACAGACCGCACTCAGTTCATACAGCTTAAATCTTTCTCCTCTGACCCTTCCCCAGTCACCACAGGTGTGCCCCAGGGCTCTGTCCTGGGGCCCCTCCTCTTCATAACCTACCTCCTCCCCCTCGGCCATATCTTCCGCAAATTTAACATTAATTTCCACTGCTTCGCGGATGACACCCAGCTCTACCTCTCTTGCAAACCTAACTCCACACTCCCACCCCCCTCCCTCACATCCTGTCTTTCTGTAATAAAATCATGGTTCACCTCTAACTTTCTAAAATTAAACAGCAATAAAACTGAATTCCTACTCATTGGCACCAAATCCACCCTATCTAAAGCTGACATCTTCTCTCTCTCTATCGACAGCTCCTTAGTCTCCCCCTCCCCTCAGGTTAAGAGTCTGGGTGTCATCCTCGACAGTACACTATCCTTTCAATCTCACATTAATAGAATCACCCGGTCTGCTTATTTCCACCTGCGCTCCATCAATCGTCTCCGCCGCTCCCTCACCCCCCACACCATCGCTATCCTCGTCCATAGCCTTGTCACCTCCCGCCTTGACTATTGTAATTCACTCCTCTTCGGCCTCCCTCAAAAGTCCCTCCATAAACTTCAGCTGGTTCAGAACTCTGCTGCCCGGATCATCACCAAAACCCCCTCTTCCCACCACATCACCCCCGTCCTTCAGCAACTCCACTGGCTCCCGGTTAATCAAAGAATCACTTACAAAATCCTTCTGTACACCTACAAGTCTATCCATAACCTCGCCCCTCCTTACCTCTCTGACCTCCTGCACGTTGTCACCCCATCCCGTGCCCTCAGATCTTCCTCCTCCCTCCATCTCACTGTACCCGCTGCCCGCCTTAGCTCTATGGGGAGCAGAGCTTTCAGCCGCTCTGCTCCCCAACTCTGGAACTCACTGCCACCTGACCTCCGTAACTCTGCCACCCTGCCCATCTTCATATCTAAACTCAAAACTCATCTGTTCAGACTTGCTTACTCTCTCTAAACTGCTTCACACGGTCCCCCCTCCCTTTTTATTGTTTGTTGTCTTTTATCATGTATTTTATATCTTTGTTTTTATATTTTCTGTACAGTGACCTTGGGTGTCCTGAAAGGCGCTTTCAAATAAAATGTATTATTATTATTATTATTATTATTGTCTACTAATAATGGGAAGAAGAAGTCTGTAGCCTACTCATCGCTGCCTACTCTTCACAGGTTTGCCCGTGTTTGAAAATACCCACATACATGCATGAATTCGGTGGAAAAGGGGTATTAGTAAAAAAAAAAAAAACAGCCAATTTTTGTAACACTATCCTGGCAGGACTAACAGTGATGTCTTGGTAAAAAATCAACTGCTGTTTGTGCCTAAATAGCTGCTGGAAACGCAGTGATCGCTTTCTAGAACAAAACAGGTTTTGTTGCTTTTTGGTCTCGAACACTGGTCTATAGCTCAGCAGGCGTGTCACCAAGGTGTCCTGCTATCCACCATCCCCTCCACCTCCTGATGATACTACGCCACTTTAGAAACTTTCATATGATACAAATGAAATGTACTAATGTAACATAATCGTGGTTTGCACAAATGAACAATGCCAATATTTTCTTGTGGTGACTGGGCTGGGAAAAATATCAAAGTGTGACCTATGGATTTTTGCTTACTTACCTGAGTTACTTATTTATATCATGTTACACAAATAGTGATGCTTAAATAACCATTGAGATTGTCAGTTAAGTAATTTAACAGAAATTAAAGATTTTAAAATCATATTTCAAATGATCAGTTTTAGAAGATACATTTTTTAATAACGCCAAAGTTAATTCTTGACCTTGTGAATGGTAGTTTGACAAAACACTCACAGCTCACAGTCCATTTAATATATTTTCTGTCTGTGGACTTTTAAATGCCCATCATGGTCTTCATCAATAGATTTTTTGATGAAGACCATGAGATGTGGTTTAATATAGATTATTATTTAAATTGAATAATTTGGGGTAATTGACTGTTGTTCAGACCACTTAAGCACTTATGATAGGCATTTTTGACTAGCATTTTTGATTTGATTTTTAAGCTCAGGTCCTAAACAGTTCCATGTAGATCTGGAAAGACTCAGCAAAGAACCTCAAAGATGATCTGAGTACAGAGACCTCTGGGGATCCCCAGCATCAGCCAGTGTAATGATGAACGGAGGATTCTGTCGTTTTTGTCCATGTGCAGACTTGAATGTCCTCCCCTCTAGTTTTCCCTCGTCCACTCCATGTAGGTCCTTGAACCCTCTCAGGTAAAGACTGTTGTTAATGACCTGCAGGTAAAAGCTGTGAGTGGCCAGGGCAAAGCCAAAGAGGGAAAGAGATCAGTACAAAGCGGTGGAGACGCCCCTGTGTCCAAGAAAGTCAAGACAGAGCTCCCCTAACCCCCCACCCTGTCCAGAAGACAAGCTGACAAAGTACAGTCCATCATTCTTTCTTCTGTTCACTACTGCTTCTGTTGGCATGGCACTGTCCAGACCTTTACTTCATGCTTCACACGTGGATCAGGCAGTCTAAGTGCGGGAGTATTAGTCAACACAGAAAATCTCTTTTTAAGTTATTTAAAATGCTCTTAATGGTTTTAAAATAATCAGTATGATGTTATCTATTTGTTTCTAACCAGCAGGCTTGGGCGATAAAAGGACATTATTGGCTCAGTTTGATTGCCTTGATCTTCCTGGTGACACTGTTTGCAACAAAATATGAGATTAACTAATGTGTCCCTTGTTTAGCCACTCTGCTAATGGATGTAGGGTGGTGTAGCTCACTAGCCAGCTAGCTCGATGAAATGTTGTGCAGCTGTATGTGGCTGCTTAAAATGGAGCTCTGATATGTTGTGTTGCCCTGTGGATACAGGAAACTGATAGATCCAAACATCTTTATCTTTAAAACTCCTCCACAATTTTTCATTAGTTCATAGCATACTAGCCAAATTTTTAAGATGTTGCCTATTTAAAAAAAAAATCACAGTCTTATGATATGAATATTCACTTATTCACTGCACATTACAACTGTATACACATAGTTAACATTTAAATGAAGGCTAGATGAAAAAAAGCTATGCTGCTGAAGCACAGGTTATTCTGTGACTATGTCTACACTGTCACTTTTTCAAAAAACTAGGCCTACTTTACAGCGAAGAACTAACACCTTAATTTGTTTAAATTAATGCTAACATTAGCATTAGCAAAATCATTATCCAAACACACCAAATTGCATTGACATCTATAGGATCAGTTTTCTAGCCCCCAAAAAAGGGCGTGGCCCTTACATTTTATGAAGACCCCCATATGTGCCGGTCTGTCTGTTGGCATATGCAGCTAATTGGTGGTAGGAATATTTAACGAGAGGGTAAAGTTAGGAAGTGCGAGCAGTTTGCTGAGCCGCAAATACTCTGTAAGTGTGTCGATATTGTATTACTGTATCGCAGTGTAGGCCTACACTATCTAAACTTACTTAAATAACGTCATGGAAATGGGGTAAAATATTATGGAAAAGTTTTTTAAAAAATTCATTGGTAAAATGTGTGGGAACCCTGGAAGAAAATAGCCTGGCACAGGAACAGGATATGCAGTGTGTCAGATGGACAGTGCACAGCTTTGAGGTTAGACACTGACTGATAGTGACAAACTGAAATATGTGATTTATTTTAATGTGTGAACTGTTGATTGAATCATGACAAAGAAGACAGCCCAGTGATACTAGAGGTATTAAGTCTCCTCGATATTTTGGGGCATAAATGATCCCGACTGACTGACAATACTGATAGCTGTAAAAATTAAAGTATCGCCCAAGCCTATTGCTCGTAAGCAGAAGCATGTTGCCACTAACTGTCACTAACATTTCATCACACTGGCCCTGCTAACATAATCAGTTTATTCTCACTGACTACACAGAGAGGTCAGCTAAACTTCAATATAGACTCCTTTTGCCTATCTGTTATGGCACATATCTGAATTGCATATTACTCAAACAGCAATAAGTAATGAATATGATGGTGACTGCTAAAACTGGTGTCACTTTTCTACTGTCGTTCACTGACACTTGGTTGTCACATGTTTACAGCACACATCAGCCGGTGAGGAGGGGATTGATGTGACCTTTGACCCCACTGGCATGGACAACAGCTGTCCCCCACATCCCAAACAGAAACTGATTAAAGAACAGAGGAACCTGTCCAGGAAACAAGACCTGAAGCCAGTCAGCCAGACAGACAAACAGACAGAGCAAGCAGAAAAACTGCAGACAGACAGACATGGAGAGGAAGAGCAGGATAAAAGGAGGGCCTGCATGCCTCAACATGAAATTGAGGTTGATGTTGAAATAAACATTATAGAAAACAGTGATGGTCAGAAAACACCATCGCATCCAGCTAAACTTTGTTCTAAACGTAAATCCACCACTCCTCAGAGAGTGAGGAGGAAACCCCGTGCTGGTGCAGCGGCAGCAGCAGTTTCCTCCCCATCCCCAGGTGGTGACACAGCCACCAACACTGTGCCTGGCTCTCCATCACACTCCTCCATCATCTCTGAGACTGCAGCCGAGGAGCTCTGTGACCTGAGGAACTACTACAGCAAACAGCTGAGGAGAATAAACTACATTTCCCATGAATACCTGGGGCAGCCCTCAGAATCAGGAGTACTGGCATGTATCAGGGAGCCTCTTAGGAGCCTCCGCCTGCCCCGCAGGGTTACCATCGCCCAGACGGCTCGCAGCCTGTGGACACGAGTCAGTGGCAGGAGGAAGCTGGTCCATCGGTGACACCATAGTTTGGAGTGCAGTCAGCTGCAGTTAGAATTAATGTTCATTATCAAGAAATATTTGGTGCTGCTGTTGTACTGTAATCACAAAGGTTTTATCTGCTGCCCCAGTTAAAGAAGCCACTATTAATGGGATTTAAAATGCCAGACTTTGGAGTTACCCGGTGGTTGTATGTTATAAGATATTGAACCCCATCATGGTACATATCGGACCTGGGGACATAAAGATAAATGGACTGAAAGCAACACAAAACATGATTGTTTTATTTTTCTACAAACAAAAATATATGCTGTAAGAAAACTTTGAAAGATGCTGAAATAGGAAATCTTAAAAAATTTAAATGCCCTTCATAGGTTTATAAACATTTTTCATAATTCATACCTCAGCTGCTGTTCTGCAAATTGATGAATGTGTTCATAAATATAATATGAAGTTCTGGACCCTGATTTAAACTTGCACTTCTCTTTTCTATAATCTTTGTTATTAGAAAATCTGTTCTTATTAACTGCATCCCAAAAAGGGAAAAGATCATGATTGCAGATTTAGATTGATTTGGGGCATTTAAAGGAACTTGGATGAATTCACATAGATGCAGTGGAGTTATGTTATGTTTTCCTGCTACTACATACGCATCTGAAAATCACATGTCCATTGAGGAAAATCCGAATCCCAAAGGAAGAAATGTATGTATTTTGTTTCATAGTGGCACCTGCTGCCTGCATACCATAAACCCTGCTGGTTCTCTGTAAACATTTCTTTTTAAAGTTTGTGTCAAACCAGCAGCTAATGCTACAGCCGGTAAAAAATGCAGTTCTCCTAATGGCCACATGAGGCTGGCTCCAAATGCGAGTCAATCCCATAGACCCCCATGTTAAAATGCCCAACTTTACAGCAGAAATAAACATGTTCACAGCCTGGTATAAAAAACAATTTTGGTCTCCATAGCTAATATCTACAATTTCAAGACATCTGTATGAAGGGTGAATTTTCATATAACTCACCTGTTTTCAATCTTATGGATTAAAGTTATGCATAATCAAGGAGGTGACAGGTGGATGTAGTCCATTGTCAAGTTGCTACCACTGTGACAACCTTGTAGCTGTCCCTATTTCATTGTGTTTTCAGTTTATAAAAGCTAATTGTAACACGACTAAAAAAAGTCTTGCCCAGTGTTAGGTTGTATTAACAGACCTTTAAAACCATTAAAACAAAATGTACTTACTGGAAATTGAATAAATTATCACTGTTAACCATAACCATAAATGCACTGTAGTTACTAAGCTAGCAGCTAATGTTAAGGTTAGCTTCACCCTCTTATTTAAATATGGTCACATCTGGCTCCCAAAAAACAAACCCAATATGACGATGGCCAAAATGCCAAAGTTAGTGTGTGTTAGTTTCATAATGCCATTCCTTAGATGTCTTTTGTGTGTTGACTACCTGTTGAACTGTCAGATCTCTATTTGGTAAACTCCTCTGTCCAAGTTTTGTTACATTTTTGTTATTATTTTTCATTTCTAACAGCAGTGTGAGTTACAGCTGAGGGAAATGTGACCTGTAAATAAAACTGCACAAGGTTTCTAAACTCTGCTTTTGCTGTCATCTTATTGGACTGTTCACATTGCCCATGGCCAGATCAAGCTTGTACAAATCAGTGCAACAATGCTTTATTTACTGTGACACCTCGGCTCCAGGGAGTAATGAAAAGCAACATCAGAGACAACATGACTGTATATGTTATTTTCAGATTTGTAAGGGTGTGTTAATCAACTTGTGAGGAATTAATCATGAGATTCAATATGGATTTCTTCTGTTGCATTGACGATTCACTGTTGGTAAAAAAAAAAAAAAAAAAAAAAGAGTAGAATTTAAAAATGAAAGAAACTTTCTGCCAACCCTTTTCTGATGTAGATTTCAGTAATTTGGTTCTTCCTGTTGCTTCAACAAGTTTTCCTGGTGGAATTCTTGTTCTTCTTCTTCTTCTTCTTCTTCTTCTTCTTCTTCTTCTTCTTTTTATTCTTCCTCCTTTTATTCTTCTCCTCTTCCTCCTTGTTCTCCTCCATTGGTCATCTTTTCTAAAAAATATCATATTTTGAGACTTTTTCTCAGATTTCTCAAACTCCTATTCTTGAGAAATTGTTAGAAACCCCCATTCATCTCAAAACCTTGGCAGGGGCAGGACAGCTCCCAGGGGTATTGTATTCTGGTTTGTATATTGACATAGCTAATTTCAGTCCCCCATTTATTGTCCATCCTAATAAGGTATTGACTGTGCTTGTGCTGAACTGTGTTCCTGTTATTCCTGCTTATTTTAGTGGCTGGTTCCTTCCCTTGATTCTCTGACCATGTGCCTGTCTTCATGCCTGATGTTTTGAACTGAATACGGACCATGACATCTATCTTCAAATACAGTAGTGGAAAAAGGCAACATTATAGACACTATTACATTTTATTCAGCGTAGCTCAGCCATTCATCATTTACTTGACTTGGATTACTTAATGGATGATAAAGTGCTGGTATCCTACTGCACACTTGATTTTTAAATATATGTATTCAGCTATAACCTGACAGGGACAAAATACAGATGACAGCAACTGAAGATGAAAACATGATTGTACAGATAAAACATAAATTCTTAGTCTGACCCAGTAATAATTATTTTGTTGATATGCAGTTGAAAAGGTGTCTAGGTTTTAAAATCTAACTCAACCGCATTTAATGATTAGTCTGTAATTTAATGTGTGTGAGATGAAATGCTGTCAAAAAATTAAGTCTAAAAGCAGCCTATATTGGGAAAAAAATCCATTTCTAACTATCTTTAGTCCAGTTTAGAATCAGTTTCAGCTGTACCACAATCATCAATACTCAGAAATATTGACATAATTTGCGACATAGTAACAACTTGTCTTTGGATGTCTGCCTGTTTTTTCCAAATATATAATTGAAATGATTGTAGAAGCAATTATTTCTTTTTTTCCCTCAACAGTTTACTTTGCTATTCTAAATAGATTAAAATGTGTCTTAGGCAACCCATGAGCACCACTGAAGATTGTGTAGCTTCTCTCTGGTTAAATAAACTGAGTGAACGGAAACCCTCAGTAAAACTGTTAATATATAAACAGACTGCACTATCATTACAGACTGCTGATTATAATATACCGTTGTGTTTTTATCAGTCACCGCCGTCCCTACAGTTGACCTACCCTGGCCCCGCCCCTTTAGCGTAATATCCTAGCAACGAGTTCCTCTGTTCTCCCCTCATTGGTCGTTTTTTGGATTTCCGCCATATTCAAAAACAGTCACGAGCCCCTGCTATTATAGTAAGATTTATTGTTATTATTGTGTTCAACCTATTCAGTGGCACGTAGTTAAAGAAAAACACGGTCTGTGACATTTCAAATGGGTGAAACCGGTGAAGTCCAAGCTCCCGTTTCAACATTAGAGAAACCTAAGAGACAACCGAGCTCTAACAACCTGAAGAGGAAGTGTTCAGCTGATGAAGAAGAGTTTTCCCTGGAGAACACCAGCAGGAGTCTGAGACGGTGAGTGGGTGTTTTCTGTTCGGACCTACAGTCTGTGGTTCTCGGAACGAAAGCCAACAAAGCTGAAGTCACAAAACTAAAACCCCGAAAAACCTTCACTTGCAAACCAGTCTTTGCTGTTAGCCCGTGACAGCATTCACAGTTAAACTAACTGTGGCTAGCATGCTCTAGCCTAGCACTTTGCTGCAGGTAGCAGTCGTGTTACGTTAACGTTACATGGCTTTAAACTTGGACACAGCCAAGTGAGCATGAGCAGTCATTTTAAACAAGCTACAAATCCTCTAAATACATACAATGCATTGTTTTGAACCGTGTAGATAGTTTCGTTGCGTCAAAACGCCACAAGATGTCAGCAAAGCGCCACAGTTGGCCCTCCTCAGGTACAGAAAAGTGTGGCCTGCCACTTGTACACTGTTGCATTCCATTGTGTTACATTTCCTGATGCTTACTCAGCTTTCATTTTTATGCTTCCCTTAGCAGTTTTAAATCTATGTTTAACGCCTTCAGCATTTCTAGTTAATGATGTACAGAAGTACTGTTTTTCCCCTTTTTTTATTGAGAACTTTATCAGTACACATTCTCTCTCAAGCCTTGTTCATCAAGTAGACTCTGCCACAGGTTGAAAAAATTATGGAAATAGAAATTTAATAATATAAAAAAACAGGGCTATCTCAAATTAACTTAAACATATTAAGTAGAAGAAGAAGCTATACTTTATTAATCCCAGAGGGAAAATTATTATTGTTTTCACTCTGTTGTCATACACACAGGTGCGAAATACACACACATGCATAAACAGGACCTGCATTAAACAGAGATATCAGAGTGAGTGGGCTGCCTTGGACAGGCGCCCCGAGCAGTTGGGGGTTTAGTGCCTTCGTCAAGGGTACCTCAGCAGTGCCCAGGAGGCAAAATGACGCCTCCCTAGCTACCGGTCGAAACTCCATGTTTGGAGCATATGAAGACTTGGTCTGTATGGGGATTTGAGCCAGCAACCCTCCGGTTCCTAAGCCAAGTCCCTGTGGAATGAGCTACTGTCACCCCAATAATGAAAACAAGAGCTTTCTTGTCCTAAAACAAGTTTCAGTGACTTACTCAAGAATCTTCATTACTGCTTTTTTATATTGTCACAGCAGGTTCGGCCTTGTGATTACCATTGCATTTTATTCAGATGCACTTATATGTTTTATCCCATCTACATCTAGCAATTTGTATTTTTTAGTCTTGACACAATTATATGGCAAAATGAGTTCAGATACACAAACCCATGGGAGCACTATGAAACACTGGCCCCCTGGGCACACATATGCAAAAGGCCTCACCACCTCTTCTACAGAGGAACAAGACTCACAGACTTTGTGGTGGTTTTGCATCTCATTGTCATCATTATGCATCTTTATGTGCTTATGTGTGTCTTTGTGAGGTCATTTTGTGTCTCTTTTGGTCCTTTTTGTCTCTTTGTAGTCATTTTGTGGCTCTCTGAGGTTTTGCTTGTTTTTGTAGTTATTTTGAGTCTCTTTGCAGTTCCTTTGCATCTGTTTGTGGTCTTTGTGTCTCTTAGCTGTTCGTTTGCATCCCTCTATGGTCTTTTTGCATCTGTTTGTGGTCATCTTGAGTCTCTCTCTGGTCAGTATGTATTAATTTGAGTGGAAATTTTGCAGGTGATGGCCAGGGGGGCCCTGACATGTTGGGCCCCTGGACCTATCCCTGGGAGGCCTGTTCTGTAACCCATCCATGCACAAACCACATAGTAAAGAAGTGGTTTATACAAAACAAAAAATGTGTCAAAGGACAGTTTCTCATTTTTCAAAGTCTGTCTAAAAACAACACTCACATGGCCATCCATATTTGCATATGAACGGTTATGTTGCTGTCACTCCGCTTTGCACGGTCCGATAAAGAGGGTATTTTGTACTAAAAAAACTTCACTTTGGAAGATATCCACTTGATGTGACTCATATTAGCCTCAGTTTAGCTTTAGGTTGCATATTTGCAAAGATCTGTGGATTTTTCCCCCCACTTACATTGGAATTGTGCTAGATGGGGATCATGTCACAAATAATACTGATGGAAGGAGTTATTACAGCGACCAGTAACTCAAAGTTTATCCCAGACTGAACTGGCATGATGTTTTTAATGTCAGTCCAGTAACGGGTGAGCTTTGAAAACTCCCAAGACAGTACCCATAATAGTAAACCTAGTATCAAGGGAGTGTTATTCCATCCCTATCTCTGTGTATAACTTTAGAGATCATGTTATTCTGCATCCAGGCAACTCAAGCACTCATCACAGTCTCTTTAGGTATTCTCTTTAATTCATTAGCCATAAATGTGACCAGTACTTAAAAAGTATCCCAGAGCTCATTTGTATCAATACAATGAGATTTATCTAAGTTCTCAGACTAACGTACAATAATAGTAATCAGTGTGTTTTGGTGTAATAAACCTCTGCGAGAGTTTATATTGGACTCTTTTCAAAGGCTTTCCATGTTGTGTGCCAAAGTGCCCCAGCCCTGCCCAGTGCCCAGCCAGCTCTGCAGACAAACATGGAAAACCATCACCCCGTATGTGACCTCCATAACAAAGTTTATGGAAAAAAAGCATAAGCGTTGAGTGAGAGAAAATAAGGCTCAATTTCCCAAGTGAGATTGACATTAAATATTAGACTGGCAGTGCAATTTTTTTTAATTTATTTATTTTGTGAGTTGCCAAGCACGTGCAGCATTTAACCAACATATCTAAACAAGGTTGATCCACAGCTTGTGAACTCAGCATTGTAAGTTCATTGTCCATGTAAAGCATTACGGTTTCAAACAGCACGTTGAGCGGGCGGATGCAGGGTTGTATAAATGTTCTGCAGGTGGGGTTTGTACCTCATAAAAATGGGAATGTTTTTCATTAAACTTCACTTAATGTAAGACTTCATACAACAATAGAATGTAAGCACGCTGCAGTGAGATGATGTTATCATTATGAGAATGCAGTGTGTGCTCTCTGTAGTATCAGTTAAGGAGATACAGGGCAACATGTGGGTGCAGGTGGTGTTGGCACTGGGGTACTTTAGTTTCAGAGTCAGCTTTAACAAACAAGGGCAGGGCTAACTGGGATGTTGATCCACTGACTCATGAGCCACTCTTCCCTCGACACATAAGAGCAGGTACAGGAGTATAAAAGACCTTTGTCCCCTGGCTGTTGGCAGTGACGAACATGTGAAGGTATTAATCATGTATTTATGAAGAAGCTACACACAGAGGCTATCAGCTTTCAGAATAGCTTATCTTGTGGGAAACATGACATTGGATAAGTCTACATCCAGTGACTCATTTAACGTAGAAATATGTTTTAATGACCTGACAATTTGCTGAGATGGCCTCAGCAGTGTTACCCATGCTGCACATTGCAGACAAAATAGGTAATAAAACCAACCCAAGTATTCTCAGCCATTAGTAAGAGCTCTGATTCTTTTTGGAGAAGTTATATTTCATATGTTTAACTGTTGCTCATTAGTCCACAGGTAGCTGACAGAGTAAGCAGAGATTTGGTTCCTGTCTCAAAGACACTTTGACAGGATACATAACTGTTGACGTACACACTGTTGCTATTTAAAGGATTGAACCTGCAGGTTCATAAAATAATCACTCAGCTCATGTGAGAATAGATTACTGTTTTTACATAGTAATTTCCTTTTATCCTGGATCCCTTTGTACAGCAGTTATTTGACTTGTTAAAGTAGGAAAATGTGTTAATGGAAAAATAACTGCTTCAAAAGCCTTTTTACTATAAATAATGTATCATAATTCCCTCTCTAATATATATTCTATATTGCTGTGAAAACATCAACAAATTTGCCCTTCAAACAGCTGTATTTATTTGAGTTTCTCACCAGAAACTACATTTTACAAGATTACATGTGAACACATGAGAACATTATATTTACCTTCACCCAATACTCATTTTTACTGAATAGAGCTTGAGTGCATCCCTATATAACTCAATGTGACCTCTGCGAGCTGTGTGTTCCAGCCACCGGCTGCTAACATTTACTACCTGTCCTCCTGCTGCTTTACATGGATTTGTTGTTCACAGTGTAACATCGGGGACACAATAGGGTGTGTCCCCTGACGTGTCGATAGGAGTTTACTGCGTCCTTTCGTCCTATAAAAGCTGGCTGCTACCAGCCCTCTCGTCACATAACAGTGAGATCACAGAGCCCATTTGCCAAATAGTCATTGTGTTCTTCTTGTACCTGCTCATTAATTTAAGTTTATGTTCGAGACCTACTTTTCAGTCTGTGCAACACTGATGTGACATAATAAAAAAAACATAGGCCACTGCCATCAGTGAATCTCATCTTATTTGCTGATAGGCCAATGGAATACAACAAGACCAACAAGGATGTTAAGACGATAAATCCGAGCATCCCTACTTGTATTCTTTTGTCCCTGTAAGTTATGACAGTGTGAGTGTGAGCCAATAAGGTTCAATCTGGTGAATTTTTCTGCAGCACCGCAAAAGAGTGCCCCAGGAATTAGTCTAAAATCTGGAAGTGAGTTAACGTTTTTGCACTCCCAGTTCATTTGTCTTTAAGTCAACAGGTTTTTAAATAGTTTTTTGCCTGAAATAAGGTCTGTGGTTAACATAAGCTAAAGAGACTCGTACGTTTTGCTCTACAAGATAAATACGTCAGTAAATACCCCACTCATGAATTTAGAAGCTTTTACGTGTCTTAAAAAAGACAGTGGCTAACAAGGTGCTTAATGTGGCTGGAGAGTATCATCACACCGAAAACGGCTTTACAGCCTGATTGTGGTGATATCAATTAAGTCACGCCACCGTGGTGTAGTTTGTTTGTAGCCTAACATTAGCTTTTTACTTCTGGCGACTGCATTTAGGCTTCAAAAATCATAACAGTGGTGTTAATTTCTGAAGCTTATCTTGCTGAACAAAATGTGTAAGTACCATCAACTTTTGTTTGCAATAGAGCTTAATTTCTGCAATAATTCAAAATCAAACAGGAAAATCCCAGAGGCTTTTTGACGAGAGAACAAGGGCAACGCTAACTTCTTTGTTGCCTACAAATAAAAATCATCCTTGCAGCACTCTATACAATGTCATAGCAACTCCAGACGGCAACCTCAGGGGCTGATCAATGAAGCCATCTCAAAAATGCCAAAACCCGCAGTACCTCAAATGGCCACTTGAGGCTGGCTCTTGAGATGAGTCAAGAGCCAAAAGGCCAACTTTACAGCAGAAATAAACATGTTTACAGCCTGGCGCAAATAACGCTTTTGGACTCTATAGTTAATTCCCCTGTTGGGGGTTGAATTTTTATGGAATTCCCCTCTTTAAATGTTATAAGGCCTTAAAGTTTTGCAAAATTAAGAGCTTAGGTGCTTTGAGTGATAGTTTGTCTGCAAGGCGTCACTGCAGTCTGTGAGTCAGATCCACCCTCTCGTCCATATATGGTCACTTCTTGTTTTGAAAATCCAAGATGTTGATGGCCAAACTGTCAAACTCGAGGCTTCAAAACAGGAGTCCAAAAACCAATGGTTGGTGTCACAGTGGCCCCGCCCATAACAGTCTCTGGGCAACAAAGTCTTCTTTATAGCATGATAACTTTCTAGAAATGTAAAATCTTGTCTTGTAGTGTTAAACTGCTGTGCATTGTTTTGGCATCTGATAAGTAGCCTATTTGATTTTAGGACTGTCAGTCATATTTCACTGTCTTGGCAAGATGCCTACGGGAACATAGCTCCTAGTTTGTTTGTTTATTTGTTTTTAAACTGGTGATCTGTTGTTAATAAGCTTTCTTCCTCACAGTCTTTTATTACAGATATCCTTGTCTAATCTTGCACCATTTTCTGTAGAAGAATTTAGATTAAGCAGTGAGACTTTCAGTTAACGAGCGGAAGAGTGGTTATGGTGAATTGCTGCAGGCTCTCATCTCCTGTGAGATTCCCAGCATGTCTCTCTACACCAGTGTGAGAAATCGGCCTTGGCCAAAAGCCCGATGATATAACAATCATTAGATACTGCATGTAGCCCAACCCTGCTCCTGTGCCAATGCTTGCCTTTAGCTACAATGACTGTCTGTCTGTCTAGAGACTGTGCCCATTCCACAGAAGCCTCTGCTTCTTACTCATCTCATCTCCATCCTGGGTCAGTGTCGTCATGTTCCAGTGACACTTTAATAGCCTTTTAATGCCTCTTCATTGAGTGACCCTCTTATTGTGGGTGAATTATATAATATCTTCTTCTACCGAAATAAGCTAAATGGATGAATTCCACAGAAGTATTTACATAATTGCTGTGGAAAATGATGAGACCAAAGTGTTCCAGAGAGACAGTGCTAATGGACATAGTTACAGGGATGTCACTCATTAGTTCGTGGACTGGCGGTTTGAAGCCTCAAGTTCAACATTTTGGCCATTGCCATGTTAGTTTTTTGCAGCCAGAAGTGACCATATTTGCATTAAAGAGAGGGAGCTGAGGAAGAGAGAGGGGTGGATCTGACTCATAGACTGTAGTGACTCTTTGCAGACCACCTGTCAGTCAAGCAGCCCTGCCCTTAAATATGCATAAATTTGGGCCTTAATAAAATATAATCTGGTGATTAATAAAAAAAAAATCATCCCCAGTACAGTCGTCATGAATGAAGAAATTTACTATAGAGACCAAATGTCTTTTTTTGTACCAGGCTGCAAACATGTTAATTTCTGCTGTAAAGTTGATCATTTTAGCATGGGGGTCTGTGGGGATTTACTCTATTTTGGAGCCAGCCTCAAGTGGCCATTCAGTGAACTGCAGTTTTTTTTGCACCTCTGCATTGGCTTCATTTATCAGTCCAGGAGATGGTGCTTGGTTCTAGCAATATATTATATCTAGACCTCACTGCCTCTGGTACCATGTTAGTCTCTTCTATACAATAATATGTTATTAATAATGGCATAGGCTGCTGTTTTAGAACAGCAAAGAAGAATTTATCCAGGTGTGTAACTACTTCACAGTTTCTTAATAAATTGCGTGGTATCAGATCAATGCATAGATTCACGGACTTGCCAATCCTCAGTCCAACATTTCGGCAGTATCGGAGGCATTTCCAATACTGGTATTGGAGCAACTCTGCTGTGAACATTTGCTTAAAATGCTGTATTTCTTTGTTGTTGTTTTTTTTTAAAGCAACCTCATAAAGAATCTCACCCGCGTGTGCATCTCCTTTTATATACAGTATATAGCCTATATATACACATGAAAATATACATAATAGATATAGCCTAATTCTTAATTCTTTTCTTTTTCTATCCTTTTCTTTTTTTGTAAACATCTTTTGGCTTTTCACTGATGTTTATAAGTGGCTTGGTTTTGTAACAGATGTTGTAAACGTAGGCCTACAGCACTACAATCAAATGACTGTTTTCTTGAGACTAGAGAAGAATATATATTATCCTTTATTCAATGTAACCTGAAGATGTTGATGTCAGTGTGACAGTAGGCCTATAAATATATATATTAGTTTGAGCAGTTTATATTTGTAAGGGTAGTCAAGGGAACTTTATTTGTACGGAATGTCTTCCATGACAAACTCAATACGGTATTGCGCATGGTCAGTAAGTTTTGTCATAAGGTGTACTTCATTTCAGATGCAGAAGTGAACTTAGTGGACACTCCTTAAAATGTATTGTAAATCAGTAGATAGGCCTACCTCCTGATGTAGTCACAGAAAATGTTAGCGTGTTAAGACTGTAATGAAGTATATGATAAGAGATACAGAAAGAAACCATTTTGATCTTTCTGTTCAACTTCTGGGACAGCTCATCACACTGCATTTGAATCTGGTTTTGTGCCGTAGATCTGTCATCTTTAAACTAAGACTGCAACAATTTACCAATTAGTTGTCAGTTATTAAATAAATTGGCCACTAACTTGATAATTCCAGCTTCTTAAATGAGATTTTCTGGTTTCATAACTCCTCTATGATAGTGAATATCTTTGGGTTGTGGACAAAACAAGACCTTTGAGCAGGTTATTTTGGGCTTCGAGTGACACTGAATAACATTTTTCACCATTTTCTGCCATTTCATAGATCAAACAACTAATCGAGTAGTCGAGAAAATAATAACAGTGAAAATAATTGTTTGTTGCAGCCCTACTCCAAACCATCAACCAGTTTGCTGGGTGGTTGAGACACTCCTATACAGGAGTCCTGTTGGAGTGTCTCAAGTTAATTCAGCACTTTGACAGTCTGAACAACACCTGCAGTGACCTTTGACTGCTGACTTGCCTCCAGGACACCCAGGGAGCTCCTCATTTTCCTTCTCTCTGGAGCTATTGTTGTTGTCCTACAGCACATGCTGTTTATCCCAAACACCTTACAGTAGCATCAGTGCATGCATTTCCAACATGGGTGGTCCCAACAGGAACTCTAACTTAGTTCATTGGTGTGTGTTGGTGCTCTGTTTCACCCACTGAGCTCCACAGGACCTGTCTGCTCCAGTTTTCTCCCCTTTGCATTTATTGTCTCTTCAGCCAAACCCATCTGTGATAGTTTATATATGAGCATTATCACTATTGGTCAATCAATATTGGTTCTTCAATGGCCGATGTCAATATTTAGAGAGCAAAGCAGCTTATGGCCAATATATAATGCAGATATTTTGTTTTTATGTTTTCTGATAAAATACAACAACTTAAGTATGATAAGAAAACTATTGTACTTAAACGAACATTTGTTAATTGTATTGTCTGCATTGTCTCTCAGAAATGCAATACTTGAACGATACGTGATTTAGGGACATTATGTCAACATCAAAGTTTTCTTATTATCTATATATTTATTTAGAATTAAAAATGAATGAATGAAACTAGAGCTGGGCAATTTATCAATATTGTATTGATATCATGATTTGAGACTGGATATTGTCTTGGATTTTGGATATCATAATATCATATGTGTTGTCTTTATCTGGTTTTAAAGGCTGCATTACAGTTAATTGATGTACTTTTTTTAACTTAGCAGACTGTTCTAGCTGTTTTATTATTTGCCTTTACCTGCTAAGTCATTATATTCACATTACTGATGATTATTTATTAAAATTCTTGTGTAAATATTTTGCGAAAGCACCAATAATAATACAGTATCATTGCAATATTGATGTCGAGGTATCTGGTCAAAAACATTATGATATTGGATTTTCTCCATATTGCCTAGCCCTTCATGAAATTAATAATTAAAAGAAGAAATTCCCTCTTCATCAGGCTGGGCAGGAGGTCTGGCCATTTGCCAGTCTGGTTTTGATAGGACTTATTTGGATAGTCCACCTATGATAGTATTTGTTACATCTCAACAGCTTTGTTTTGCTTTGTCTGTATATTTATCTATAGTATATGTAACATGTGTGATATATGTGAGTATGTGACAATTTATGAACAGACATATTCCTACATATTCTCAGAATTATTTACTTGAACTTGAACTATTAACTCAATCTATGAGGCACTGGTTGAGAGGCAGATTGCAGTGTAGGTAGTGTAGGTACTAGTTCTAGTTATAAGCAGCAAGTTAATAAGTGATATTGTATGTTTGGATCATTGTAGTGTCTTAAGACATTACGGCTCCTTGTGGTTTTTATCGGTATTGTATTGTTTATATCGCAAACACATTGGAGCAAAGATACTGTATCTCAAAGGCTGTTGCAAAACTTAACTATCATGTTACATCAATACAGGGCTGCAACTAACAGGTATTTTCATTTCAGTTAATAAATTAATTGAAAATAATGACTGTTTTTAATGGGCGGCACGGTGGTGTGGTGGTTAGCGCTGTCGCCTCACAGCAAGAGGGTTCCCGGTTCGATCCCGGGTGTGGGAGCCTTTCTGTGCGGAGTTTGCATGTTCTCCCCGTGTCAGCGTGGGTTCTCTCTGGGCACTCTGGCTTCCTCCCACAGTCCAAAGACTAGGTTAATTGATAACTCTAAATTGTCCGTAGGTGTGAATGTGAGCGTGAGTAGTTGTTTGTGTCTATGTGTCAGCCCTGTGATAGTCTGGCGACCTGTCCAGGGTGTACCCTGCCTCTCGCCTGATGTCAGCTGGGATAGGCTCCAGCCCCCCCCCGCGACCCTCAAGAAGATGAAGCGGTTAGAAGATGAATGAATGAATGAATGACTGTTTTTAATTATTAGTAATAATTAATTAATTTTTTAGCCCATTAAAGGTCCATAGTGTCAGATTTAGTGGCATCTAGTGGTGAAATGCAGAACTGATACTTCTCCAGTTTGTCAAGCGTGTAGGAGAACTACAGTGGCGGGTGCGAAAATGTGAATGGTCCTGTCTAAAACCATTGTTCAAATTTGTCCGTTCTGGGCTACTGTAGAACAACATGGCACACTCTGGGAGACGACCCATTCTTTATGTTGATATAAACTGCTCAGTCTAAGGAAACAAAAACACAGATGATTATTAAGTTAGTTATGAAAACGAAAATAAGAATATTATTTACCATTTTGCCTATAGTTGGCCCTAAATTGCACACATTGGACCTGTTAAATGTCAAAAATATCCCAAAATTCCCATCACAACTCCTCAGAGTCCAGGGGGATGTCTCTAGATAACTTGTTTTGTTCAAACAAAACTCAAAGAAATACAGTTTACAGTGATATGACAAAGCAAAGTTGGAAATCTTTTCACATGAAGCTGGAACCAGAGAATGTTTGGCATTCTCTCACTCTTTTTTTTTTCTTAAATGACTGAAATGATTAACTGATTATCATATAATAGTCAAAATAATTGGTTATTTTTCTATTAAACAGTCAATCAGAAGAATACCTTATTAATCTGATTTGACCTTAATTAAGACCTTAGTTTGTCTAAGCAATAGTAGACATGATCAATGTTCAAAGGAGTGATGTGCACATACTACTTAGTGAATGACTGTAAATGATTGCGTAGCCTCAACTAAGACTGGAACAAAAAAATATCTTCATAGACAGTTATTTTCTGTTATTAACTGTAATTTTCTTGATTTTAGTGTTTATGTAAATGTAAAAAAGAACCCAAGAACCCAATGTGATCCCTTCAAATGTCTCGTTTTATCTGACTCAAAGTCTCATATGAAAAATATTCAATTAATAATGATATAAAACCTGGAGAGGCAGTAAATCTTCACATTTGACACGGTAAAACCAAAGAATCTTTGACATTTGCGCTTGAAAATCGTCAACAGTTCAACAATGAATCACTTTTTTAAATGGTTGCCGGTTAATTTCTGACTAATAAATGAATCGACTAATCATTTCTGCACAAGTCACAACCCACTGTTATGGGGTGTCAGAGCAGAGTGAGAGGGTGCAGCTGCCTGCAGTGCTGACTATAGATGGACAGTTGGCTGTGTCACTGGATAAATGCCAACTGGAGCAACAGTGGTAGACCGGTAGGATAACTGGGATGACTCAGCCTTACGAGCAGCACTTGCCGGACACACACACAGAACAAGTGTTTCTGAGCAGTCCTGCATTCTCCGAATGCTGGAGTCTTTTTAGGTCCCCCCATCTAAGGCAGCTCCAAGACATTCATCATTAATATTATCAACTACTCTGACACCGTGTATGATCATGTGTAAGACTGGATTATGAAAACTGAGGAACGTAGGAGGTTTTGATTCATCGTGCAGTCATGTCTGCTGAGTGTGATGCACTGTTGTTGCATGATAGTTCCTTTAAACATATTCCACAATGTCCTAGCATTTCATCTTTTGCTGATTTCACATTAGTTCAATTGTGGTATCTGCATTTATTAGAAATGTAGCTTTTTTCATAATTATATGCCTCCACACTGGCAACAGCATAATGTTTTTCAGGGTCATCCATCCGTCTGATTCTCATGAACGTGATATCTCAGGAAAGCTTTGAGGGAATTTCTTCAAATTTGGCAGAAACGTCCACTTGGACTCAAGGATGAATGGATTAGTCAAAGGTCACTGTGACCTCACAAAACATGTTTCAGGCCATAACTCAGGAATTCATACACTAATTATGACAACATTTCAAACAAATGTCTAATAGGATAAAATGATTAGGTGATGACATTTTAGATTAAAGGTTAGCTTCACTGTGAAATCATAATGTTCTGCAAAAAACATTGGACTAATGACTCTATGTAAAGATGGACAACACATCTCCACTTCCTCTCACTGTACAAAAATAAAGTCTGTCTAACCATTGATTGCAAATTATTAATTAAAACCAAATGTATCAGAATAACGAATACTTGAACATGCATCGGCGTGGGGATTTATTTGGTGTGTGCTTTGATCTTTTAGTTTGGCCCATGTCCCGTTGGCTAACATGACCTATTATGACCCATAATGAAGCCAGCGAGCAGGGCACAATCGAGACGCTTTGGCTTGTCTTTTGGGGAGCTGTAATTATGTCCATCTTTATCATACAGTCAACAAAGTGCTGCAGAGATACTGTTTTTTTATGTAGACCAACACGGAAGTTAGCTTTACCCTGGTTCCCTTGTTAAAAAGCCAAAGGGATTTTTCCATTGTATTTTTGATTATTGCAGAAAATAAGCTCTGTGGCAAAATTTATGATACTTACACGCTTTGCTCAGCAAGATAATTAGTCTATAAACGAACTATACCACAGTCGCATGACTCAGTGTCGCCACAACGACAAGGCTATAAAGCCGTGTTCAATATGATGTAGTTCTGTAATTTTATTTAGCCACTTGTTAGCAACCGTCTTACTGACATATTTTATGAACAAAACGTAAAAGTCTCTTGTGTTAGCCACAGACCTTATTCTAGGCTTCTTACCAACAACCTATTCAAAAAAATCCATTGACTTTGAGACAGGGGAACCAGGAGTGCTAAAATGCTAACTCATTTCCAGGTTTCTGGACTTATTCCTGAACCGCTCTATGGTCTGGACAGACATGGATGTAAACTGTAACTTCACTGGTTGATGGAGGCATACAACTGCAAGCCAGTAATTCTAGTTTAAAACTAGTGGCATAAAAGTCTGCCTACCAGTGGTTTCCATTTTTAAAAAAAAAAAAAAGTTGAGGCTTTATGTTTTTATCAACAAGAAGTACGAAGATAAATGCAACAGGATACACTCTTTTTCCACAGTGTGTGTCAAGACTCAGTTTTGTAAGCTGCACTGTTACTTAGCCTTGTACGGCAGTCATGAAACACAGTTCTGGCTGAAAATATTTCATGAAATAATGCTTCAATAAAAATCCAAATTGTTGGTATTAGACAGATCTTAAGTACTGCTTTGATGTTTTTCTTCTTGCTGAGTTACCATCCATTCACAGAGTGTGATTTGTTGTGTAATTGTCCTCAGTGTGGCCTTTTCCAGCAGAACCTTGTAATACTTTAATAATCACACGGGTTGAGGATAAGTTGTTTGACAGAGGAAGGAATCACAGTATGCATGACTGGTTTGGGGGGGTGTTTAGTCCAGACAATCCCAGCATGGAGTCCCAAAAAAGGCAAAGCTGTCCCCTGAAAAAAAACAAACCCAACAAAGAGAGACGTTTGGGCGTTTGTCCAAATCTTTGGGCGGGAAGGCGGTGTAGAATAAATGACTCCTCCTTCAAATCTGACAGGGGTCTTAGGTCTAAGGACAGTCATGTTCCCCTTTCCACCCTGACAGGGAGGGTCCTTATCTGTCAGTCCTGGTCTGAGCTGGAGGGCAGCGCTGTGGCTACACCATGCTGAGGCTGTGGTAGGTAACAGGAGGTGAATGTTTTCTCAGGACACCACTGTTCCATGAGTCACAGTTCCCCTCTTATCAACTTATGAATGCTTTACGCTCACTAAGTCATCAGCTTTACTCACTCTTTGGCTGGGACTTAAGGTCAAAGTGGACTCCACTGGTGGTTTAATTTGATCTGGTGCTTCTTAAATATTCTCATGGTTGCTTCTGAGTCATGGTTGTTCACAGCAGTGGGTTTTGAGGGATTACCTTCTCTAATAACATTCAAGGCAAGGCTGCACACTCAGCAGTGCATCATACTCAACAGGCCCTACACATGTTGGTTTTTGTGGCTGAGGGTGCATTGTATTTCTGTTCTAATTGTGACCCTCCCCTCTGGTTGTTGTTCAGGTCACTGCGAAGAGGAAGCTCCTTCACCTTCCTCACCCCAGGACCACAATGGGACTTCAGTCTGGTAAGTACAGGCCTTTTGCAGATCATATTAGGCCACATGCAAGACACAGACACTGAATTTTGGAAGTTCATTGCTAATCAAAATAACCTACAGCAGAGTGCCGACCATCAGCGCTACCTGGAAGAAGGGAATAATATGTGCAAGGTGGTCCACAGCCTAGACAAAGTGCCAAGCAGCAAGAACATGACATTTCTGCTTTATTTACTTTTTATGAAATATACAGTACTTGCACGAGGTATGCATTTGTCATATATACATTTACTGTCTGCACATTTCTCTGAGATGGCTCCTGGCTGACTTCTGTCCTGTCGTGCAAAGTGGGAGTGCACTTGAGCACCGCTTCCCGTCTTAACAATGTGTTTTGGCTTTAAATCTCGCCTTGGAGTTTTCAACAAAGTCTCGGAAACGATAGCCCTGTTCATTGTCACAGCGATGGAAGGCAGGTCCTTTGTTGGCCCTCAGCCACTTTAACCCCGATAAACACTCCAGACCCGAGGACAAATGTCTTATTTACTTTACGTCTTTACACTATGAGCACGTTATGCATCTTGCTACATACAAAAATTCTTTATAATGCCAATCCCTGGGCAGTATTTGTGCTCCAGTGGTATGCCATAGGCTCTGTATGTTTATTTCTTTTGGGGTGTGAAAGTGGGGAGAGACAGTGTTATAGAAACAAAACTCAGTGACTGCCCACAATAACAACACAAGCTGAAGTGTTTGGGGCACCATTATCTGCTCAGATTCAACCAAATGCTTCAAAACTCATTGGACGATGCTTCACAGTACAGATGGACATTGACCTGAAGCATACTGCAAAAGCAACCAAAGACATTTTTAAGGCAAAGAAGTGGAATGTTCTGCAATGGCCAAGTCATATCATCTGACCTGAATCCAATTGAGCATGCGTTTCTCTTGCTGAAGCCAAAACTGAGGGCAAAACACCCAAAACACAAGCAGGAAGTGCAGACGGCTGCAGTAAAGGGCTGGCAGAGCATCACCAGGGAAGAAACCCAGCATCTGATGATGCCTATGTGTCCAACACTTGAGGCAGTCATTGACTGTAAAGGATTTGCAACCAAGTATTAAAACTGACTGTTTAATTGATGATTATGTTAGTTTGTCCAAATACTTATGAGCCCTTAAAGTTGGGGGACTGTGTGAAGAAATGGTTGTAATTCCTACACGGTTCATACTACATTTTTGAAAAAAGCCTTAAATGAAAGCTGAGAGTCTGCACTTTAAGCAGGTATTCATTGTTTCATTTAAAACCCATTGTGGTGGTGTGCAGAGCCAAAATGATGACAACTGTATCATTGTCCAAATAATTATGGACCTGACTGTAAACTCTGTGTGCAAAAACGCTGATATTTATAAAAAAAAAACAAAAAAAAAGTCAATAACAAAAAATACATGTGTTACAATATAAAGTGTACATTTAAAAGCCCTATACACCTATTTTCTCAGTCAACATCTTATCATGAGCTATGGGGGCCCTACAACACATTATTTTCTCCCAAGATTACGACAGTTCTGCTTATTTTACACAAGAGATTTCTCTGTTTGTGTTTTTCAAAGTGCTCCACTCAATAACTTGACATGGGTGGGCCTCAACTGGAAAAAGGTGACGTTAAAAGGTGATTTCCTTCCAATCAGGATTTAGCAACATTTGAGTCAAAGTCTGATGACAGTTGTTGGGGTATCTGCATAATGTTGCAAGCACTGTGAATCAAACCACACCCACACAGTACTGATAAAGCAGATGAACTGAATTTTTGAAAAATAAACTCTTACAGTAACAGGTAATACCTTGCAATGTTTTTCCAAATTAAAGTTTGATTGTCACTAGGGATGTCCTGATTAAGTGTTTTTGGCCCCGATAATAGTCCTTTTAATATTACGTATATGCAGACGCAAGTCTTGTATTTACCCTAATGTTGATCAAATATGTAGGCCAATATGACACATCCAAATAACAGCTGTAGCCTTCTAAATTTCACCCACCTTATTTTTTAAGAGCTACTTGACCCAAATACTGAAGGTCCTAAGTCAAATAATGTTTCACATTCATATACGCGCTGCAAAACCAGTAGGCTGAGGTCAACAAAACACAAATGAGTACAGTGAAGAAATAATTTTATTTGATATTACGTTATTAAAATAAGCCTGGATTAGCCCTTATACAGATCCTAAGGACTGTCTGGGGACAAATCCCTAGTTATAAAGAAATAAGATTTGAAATCAAGTTTTCAGGGTTTTTAATGTGTAAGTGAACATATAGATGTTGGGGGCTACACAAGACAAGGAGAACAGTTACAGTAACAACAATTACAGTAGCCCTTTTAACACAGAGATCGTGCTGCAACAGAGTCTTTTCTTTATGCCGCCTTTCCATTTGAACACAAAACCAAACAATGGCGGCATAATGCTGCTCCAGTGTGTGATTTTAGACAGCATGCAAGCATCACAGAAGCAAAGGAAATGTGACAGGCGTGACTTGTTACAAAACAGCGTCAGTCTCTTGTGTGACATACTGTATAACATACGTATTAACAGCACTTTCTAAACAATAACAATGGCGAAAATGTCAATAACAATCATTTACCGTGTCTGTTATATGAAGGCTGATCTCATTCTCAGCTCGGAGGGTAAGGAGCTCCCGGACCTCATTGTTTTTCCAATTTGTGGAGTTTTTGGCCGCTGTTCCTCTTCTTTGAATTCGCTGCTAACTGCTATCAGCTACTGTTTAAATCTCTCGGGGGTTTGTCAAACGCACAACACATCATCAAAACATCATACCTGTGCCACCCATAATCCTGTCCTGCCGGCAGTCCTGTTTATACAGAACTGTGAGGCGGAATAGCGGCTTGAATGTCCTGCCTTGAAGAGGCAGTATAAAAAGGGTAGTGATTCTAGTATACATTTGTTTACAGGGAAATGCAGGGGAACTAGTCCACTTAACAAACAATCATGCTGACATATTAGCTTATAAATACTTTAAGAAGTAAGAAGTGTTCGTATGCACACCTTTGCAAATGAATGGATGTGTTGATACTGAATGAAAAAAAAAAGATAGAACATTAGAATAGGAAAAAAGTACAACTTTGACATTACTGAGTCACTTTAACCAGCCTGATAAACATATGTCTGAGTTTTAAGGGGGGAAAAAATCAACAATAGGTTCATTGCACCAACAGAGGTTATATAACAGTGCTGGCTGGCACCAAGCAGCACCTGTAGCACTGTTTGAGATTTACAGAGTTGTTGGCACTTGTTCTGTGACTTTTTTAGGTTAGTGTGATCTATAGCAGTATTGTTGTAAGTGTAGCACACATTTGAGAGTTATTGTCCTGTGTAGAGATCTGTCCATCCAAAGTCTTGAGTCTTGGCCTTGTTTCACTCAGGGCTTCTTAAGATCTGCGCTGGGATGCATAAACTACCTTAAGATGTAAACTTCAATTTGTCCACTATACAAAATATTTCCCGAAGGTGAGAAGTTCATTTGAGAGCGTTGTATAATGCCTCTTAGGCTGTCTTTTTGCCTAAGTGTTTAGACCAAGGCTTTCATAGCAGTAACCGTCATAATGTTTTATTTCACATCATCATAATAATCATAATCTAATGTAAATTTAAACCAGTCATGTACAAACAAGCAGATGTGGCAAGAAATAATGAACAAAATCAACGTGAGAAATCTCGCAGTGAGACAAACTGTAGAAGAGGTAATGAAGAGATGTGAAAATATTACTGTGACAGCAAGAAAGGAGATATCCAAACATCAACAAGAGTTGACAAAAACTGATGAGAATAAACATTATAGATATGGCTAATATATGAGACAGTTATGTGAATGTGTGGCTTGCTAGCTACAAAGTTGTGCAAACTGTAATGCTACAATGCTCGTAATTTAATAACTGTTAACCCTAGCATTGCAGGGTTAACAGCTGAAAGAACAACAGGTAGGACTAATATGCAGGCTATGCAGATGCCTTGCCACATTAACACATTGTTAAATCTAACAGAGCTGAACTAGCTTATGGTAGACATCTACTCCTTTTAAGAGATGACTTATGATTTCTTATGACTCATAGAGCCTGTTTTCACTTGGTACTAACACGCGCTTTCCTGATCCAAACAGAAATGCGGAGACACATCGTGGTTCACATGTGTATCTGTCATGCATCTCCAACTGACCACTTGTGTTCAGATTTCATTACTGCCTACTTCAATTACGGGAGAAGGTCAAAGGGCCCCACACACAGCTATAATGTCCAAACTCTAGCTAGCTGCTTGAAATATTAGCGGTTGTGTCAGTACAGCTGGAGGTATCGCTGTCTGCAGAATTCAACGTGTCTCCTTCCTTATGGCAAAATGATGGACGGTTTCGCAAGACTTCATCCAATTTGTTGTAAAATGGGCAAGTTATAGAGCGTTAGCGCCTGCGTTGATGACATTAATTTTAGCTCCATGTTAAGTGAATAAACATGTTTTCAGATAGCATTAATGCTCGTTTGCCTTAATGACACAGTTTACACATTTTTATGACTGCTGTTTTGTTAAATCAGAGTTCTACTGAGTGAAACATAACACTAATTTCAACAGAATACCTCAATAATGTCAGTAATATAAAGTACTGGTTTGGTGTTTAAGGCCCAGTTCAGATTTGTAGAGATTTTGAAGATAGTCAGACAGTGTATACTCTTCAAGGGCCAATAAATAGTTTCCATGTCCCTGAGGTTCCGCTTTGGTCTACGTGACATAAATGTCATCTTCCTCCCATGTCTGTGAGAGTCCATACGGACAAACTCTTGATCCAAACTCCAGTCCAGTCCAAAACAGTGTGGTTCAGTCAGTGGCAGCCGACTAACCACAGTGAAGAGAGTTTTAAGTTGGATATTTGAGAGACATTTACCCCGGACCCAGTAGCTTTGCTAGTTTCACTGGATCCCGACGTTGGCAGCAGAACGACAGTAAACTCACCTCCTGGCCCTCCCATTTACTGCTGGGGGCTGATGTGGATAGAACCGCATGCATGTCTGCGTGACCGCAGCCGTCCATTGACATCCAATACTGAAAGCATGTCCAAGCCTTAAAATGTCCGAGCCATAACATTGCTCATAGTGTCCAGTAGGTTTTCCCCAGCCCAAAAAAATGCGTTTTTGTATCTCCCCTGCCTTTCCAATCATCATAAATTCAGCCATTTTCATTTGTTCCACAGATTATTTCACTTTAAAGAGACTATGAGTCCCTTGAATTTTCTGAGGCAAATGGTCACTGAGGCCCTTTTATCAATGCATAAGAAAATATTTAAGTAGCTAAGGGCAAACAAGTAATCAAAGGGTTTTCCTTTACAACATCCTTAGGAAATCTTTATGGTGAATTTTTGCAACATTTTTTAAGGCATCCTTAGGTGAAATTAAGGGGCAGCCATAGCCAAAGTGGTTTCATGCAACCAGAATGGAGCCCCTGTACTCAACCTTCATAGTAATCGCCAGCCTTAATCCTCATACCTTGGTTTCAGAGTGCCATCAGTGGAGTGAAAACTATAAACTTGGCTCTACATTCCAGCCCAGCTTTCCCTTTGGCATCTCCAAACACTGAGCGTATATCTTCATCTAATACCTTGCTAAGGGACCGTGATGACTGTTCTTATGTGGCTCCCTCATGGCTGAACAAGGCCTGTTCATGTAGCCAGGGACCAAATGCTGGATAAAGGAAATCCAGCCTGCTCCGATTTCTTATCCCCCCTCCTATCAGAGAAACATAATGGCCTACAAACCGCTGCTCCCTCTAATAGACTGGCCTGCTTGTGGTTTACAGTCGGCCTTAAATGGGACGAGCTGATTAGAAACAGAAAAGAACGAGCAGATTAGACAGTGAGCAGCATGACGAGTGTGGAGGCATTTCAGGGTTTACAGCTGCCTGAAACACAATCCATCGCTCATGTGAAGGCCGAGGACGAGGAATAAAAGCGGGGTTAGAAAGAGAGAAGGCCAACAGCTCTTTATCTCGTGCCAGCCTGCTGCCTTTGATTTGAAAACATGGTACGCTTAGCTCATACACCAAACCATGTGGACCTCGTTAGCTCAACCTTTCAATTTACTCCCCCCATTTTATCTGTCATTTATAAATCTATCAAACAGCAAGCGATAAAAGAATCCTGGAAGTGTCTTTGTCTCAGTGCCCCTCTTATCTCAACCCTGCCACTTTAAGCTTGAAGGTTTAGCCAAGTCTTTGGGCTTTGAAGTGGTTAGGGGAGATTTTTTTTACCCCTGTCTAGGGTTGGGGGAGGGATAGGTATAGGTGGGGGTGTATTTGCCCCCAGGCAAATCTTGGAAGCAGGCGAGGCGAACATTCCCCGGGCGCTTGGTGCATTCTCTCAGACTACATCAGGTACAAGGCCTCAAGGGGCTTTCTGTCACGCCAAGAATGTGAGTCAGGTTTCCAACCCAGTGCCAAGGTGGAGCAGATCAAACCAGACTGCCTTTTGGTGGAATGTGAAGGTAATTAACAACAGTGAGAGTCAGATTCTGAGCTTTCTGTATCATCAGGCAACAAGTTCAGGCGGCCAGAGATGTCAGCTTCAAGAGTGGCCTGTCTGATAAGTAGCATTCCAGACCAGCTTTAATCAGATGAAGTGATTTAATGTGGCTGTCAGCTGCCGAGTCGCGTCAGGCTTTTTCATGCAAACATTGATAATTATTGTGGGAAGGCCTTGCCCATATAAACAGCAATTTATATTCAAACTAAGACCGACTTCTTAAACCACTGACTGTCTGAAGATTCCTCAGCATTCCACAGAGATGGGGATTTATATCACTGAACCCTTGATAACGCAAATGCATCTAACGTGCTGCTCCCCAGTGGCCATTCATTCATTCCAATAAGAGAACCCAGTACAGCTGTATCATCCCTCTGCAGATACATAGCACTTTGATGTTACATTGCAGCTGTTCAGTGTTTTGGATTCATGCCTCTTAATAGTTGCTAACACGTTTGAAGTAAAAGAATTTTTTTTGGCTGGTTTTACGAGTTCTTTGTGATGTTTTGCAGGCTTTTGACAGGGATCATAAATGTATGTTGTAATGCTATAGTTAGTGACCATAACTGATCAGGCTTATCTCACGGAAACACAAAATCCATGTGTTTCGAACAAGCACTTTGCAACTGCATGAATGCATTATATATGAACTTGTCCTTCACTTTCCCTTGTTACTGTGTTTAAAGCAGCTCTGTAGAGAGTAGGATATAACTTATTAAGTTGTGCAGTACACAGATCGGTCAATGCAATCCAATTCTCAGTCACTCCAGGATTTTGTGCTGCTTTTGGAGATTGCTGCAGACTAAAATCTCACAGCAGCTTTTCTTAAACACTAAGATGCATGTTGCAATGTTTGTAGACATTTTTTTTGCAATGAAAATTATTGAAGCAAGTGAAAATTGCAAAAATAGTTGCAATTTTTTTTGTGTGTGTAATTCATTAAAACTTGAAGGCAACTTGTTCCACTGAGAATATCACGGGAATTATCTGAGTTCTCTGATTAGTGAGAGTTGCCACTGATCACGCATATTTAAAAGAACTCACCTCGATTCTTTCAGCACATGGAACAGATGGATGCAACAGCCTCTGTCATGGTGATTTGTCTGTTGTCAGTGTGTTAAAGCCATTCTCTGGGTGTGTGTTTGTGGTGGACAAGTGATTGTCAGTTGATGAGTTTCATTTGTGTTCCACCAAAATGTTGCATGCGGTGCAAAATAGGTTACCCCCACTTTCATGCAGAGCACAAGGGAATTGCCTTGCATGATTTTTAGCAGTAATTTTTGTAGGTATATGTGAGACATCCATGCTGCATGTCTGTATCTTAACAACCAGAAACAAGGAAGTGAGTTTGGTGATTTGTAAAAAGTTGCAGTGATTGGAGAAAAATTGCAAGGTTGCACAGATTTCAAAAAGACTAGTTGAATTTGTGTCATTGTTGCGATTGCAACATCCTGGAGGAGCTGATTTCTGGATGACATTACAACCAAAGTTAAGTCTGGTTCAGTGTTTTTCATCTGCATCTGATTTGTTGCATCTGAATCGACTGGCTGCATTTTTTTTTGTCCCCCACACAGAGCCTGTTTCTACCTGTTATTAACATGCATTTTGAGTGATTCGATTACAAGTGGACAGCTCTAACTTTGTCTGTTTACACCTGGCATTAGAATTTGTTTTGTGTCTACATGTGTCTCAAATGACCATTTGCGATCTGATCTCACTCTCCCACTTTAGTATATTCAAATAAAATGATAGCCTACTTCATCTCATTTACCATCTTTAGGAGACTATTGCTGCAGGACTGTGAGCTCTGCGCTGGGGACAGTTGGTGAGAGTCTTCACAAATAGTGACAGGACTTATTGTTAAGAAGAAAAATAACACAGAATGACATAAAAATACAAGAGGCCTTATCTATAAGTCCTGCACTTGACTCCGTAAGTGTTAGTGCTGAATTTCAAAGCGCCATTCATTTAGAGGTGGTAAAATTTAAACATTTTGTGATGTAAATATCTCACCTTATACTTTATTTTCTGTTGGCTTTACTGACAGCTGGCTTGCTGCATTAACATGCAAAACATAGTGCCCACTGCCCACCCTCCTCTGGTCTTTACTGGTTAGCAATCCTTGGCTGCTCTGCACTGTGCACCACCTAGAGTGGGTGGGAGCTAGCTAGTGGAGTCGTTCATTAGCGATTACCGTTGATAATGTTGTCCTGGTGGTGGTTTCTGCTAAAGTATGGTGCCCCCCCCCCCCCCAGGTCGCACCCATTGAGTAAGCTGCCAAATTGTGAGCTGCAAAACCCCTTTAGCATTGTTAACTCTTTTAGTACTAATTGTTGTGCTGAAGCTGCTAACAGTTTGTTTTTCTGCCGGGGAGTTAGATAGGCAAGGATGACAGCTGAATAGGTAGTCCTTCAATATGGCCCAGGACACATTAGCGTTCACACTGCTAAAGAAAATGTGGCCACATGTGCCTCAGACCACCTCTGTCAGATCTTGTTGCATTGAGGACGTTTAGGTTCATTCACACCTGTACTCAGAGCTGTCCACTTCTGATCCGATCACCCAGGACACATGTTTAACCAGGTGTCTGGTCAGTCTGAACACTGATCTACATAAGGCCATCGTAGAGGTTTGGATGCTTGTGTACTCTGTCAGCAGACCAGCTCATAGTGTTACTGTCATTTACATGTGACTATGGTGGGGCAGAACAATGGCCGTGCCTGTTTGATTTGCATTTGCATTTGATTTGCAAACACAAATGAGTCTTGCTCTTTGTTTTAGTGTTTCTTTTTATTTCTCCCTTTCTCCCTCCAACTTTTCTGTGTCCATATAGTAAATATTTGTCTTCCTTTTCACCAAACTCTATGAGTTAAAATTTCTTGGCTCGTTTGGCTCAGGTCTCATCTAGACCTGGGTCAGAACGAGCAGCTTGTCAGGTCAAATAATGGATTTTTCTTTGAACACTCAGCCCATGATGTCATGGTAATATGAAACTGTGATATTGTTTGAATCTGGCAGACAGAAGAACAAGCCTCTATGAGCAGGCTGTTATCCAAAGACAGAAAAGCAAAACCCCTCATTGTCTGTCTGAAAGTGTTGAAACTTGTTTGTAGTGTTTGTGGCTGTTCATTATGGCTGCTGTGTTTATGTTGTCTGTGTACATCATCATCCTTTTATGTAACATACAAATCTGTCAGACTCTCCCCAGATGAGTAACTGAGTAACCAGGCCCAGGTCGCGACACTTTCTATAGCCTGAGTGTGTGTGTAATGAGCAGAGAGGGGGGGGGTCGTGTTTGTTGAGTCAGAGTATTTATGAGGAGCCCAGCCCACCATTTGAACAAGTCGCTGCCTGGAGTGTGTTATTCCATCTGTGAGCTGCTGACGGAGGGATTTCCAAAGGTGGCAGGAACAGGATGGCTAATTTTCTTCTCCTTTACCCTGCCGTGTCTGTTTTTGCACAGAGATTACTCTTGTGTCATTTTTATCTCATGTGTAAGACCCGAGCTTAAGGCAATATTTAACTTGGAGTGAGCATTCACACTTAGCACGCACACCTCATGGACAATAAGCTGCGGACTTCAGCTGACCTGCTGATCTGTACCCACAACCACTGTTCCGGCTTTTCTTAGTCTCAGTTGACGTTTTCATAACCTAGTCTGATTGTTATTCTCCTCATCTATATAAAAATCCTGCACATACACACAAATACTGTCTAATCAGCAATGTAAAAAAATGTAGCTATGTTCTGCAAAGAGCTGGTACAAAACAACATGTTTACCTGGGGAGGCCTTGGTATTGAACCTCACAGTGTACTAGTAGTTGTAGGTTTTGTACCTCTGGACCAAAAGCGAATGCCACAGCCCATTTTCATGGTTTCCTCTGGTCATGTAGCACCAATTTTAAAAGTTTGTTTCTCTATAGACAGCCTAGTTTTATGAAAAGACCATCTTTCCAGCAGTGAAATACTTATTTGATAGTGGAGGCACCTGAAATAAAGTATAGCATTGTTAACACTGAATAAATGTATTAGAGTTTTATAAAATATAATATGAGCCATGTTAAGCTTTGGGAAAAACACTTATTTACTACCTGACTTTAGCTGAGATTTTCTACTCACCGACAGCTTTTGAAGGCAGCTTTTCAACAAAAGCCCCCCCAGGCAAATCAGCGCTCTGTTCTGTGAAGCAGTGTTTGATGCACTTACACAGAGATCCTGCTACAAGGCTGCAACAAAGTCCCTTCCATATGCGGCCTTTGGATTTTCCTACAGAACAAAGCAACAGTAGCATCATGTTGCTGCAGTGTGTGATTTTAGACTGAACGCCATCATCCCAGAGCCAAAAGCGGGGTGACGGGCTTGACACACCTGTGCATACAGATATCGTTTTGGCACTGTTACTACCTCCAATGTTGGCTTAAAGGCAAGACAACTATGTCCCCATGTGAGGCAGCGTAACAGCGTGAAATTCCCACCTTGAAGAGGCAGTGTAAAAGGAGATAATGAGGAAACAGGTTATTTTGTGAACATGTGTGCCAATGATAAGCGAAAAAAACCCTAGTGTCCATCTAGTGTCACTTTGCATGTGTGTTTTTGTGACAGCACATACTATGGAGACCAGAATAATTCCTCCTGGTGAAAACTTGTAGCGTGTGATCTTCTGTCACCGGTCAGTCATGTAGTGTGACACAACGATTTCAGGACTCCCAATTACAAGGCAACAAGTTGTGTAATGTGAAAAGTGCATCAATGTGACGACTTTGTAAGTCCTGTAGTGTCAGTCTTGGAGCTTGTCAGATATCAGTCTGATGCAATAAAGCCTCTGGAAGTAACACTATTTTGGGAGATCCAGTGTAGAAAGTGAATATCCGGGCCAAGACTTCCTCTTTCATGCACCCCACATTGTTAACAGTTCCATTTTCAGCTTGAAACAGGCCCAGACATAATTTTGGCCAATCTCTATAAACAGATATCTGCACATGAATGCAGATCAATAAGACAAAAGGTAATTAAAAGCTATAGGGCTGACCCAAAAGCTGTGAAACTTCAATCATTACTGTAAATAGTAGTTATCCAACAATATTCATTATGCATTAACATTAATCATTTAAGTTATTCTTACATCAAGTGTCTAGAATGATATCAAAATTTGCGCAGATGACCCCCAAAAGTCAAGGCAGATACGCCAAAGTAAACAGGTATGTCACAAATCCACAATGAGCTCGGCAAATTACTTGGAAACCGTAAGCAACGGCTCACCAGAACCAAACAAACCAAACCAGATTGCTTCTATTGCCAAAATCCTTCTCATTGCCCACAGATTCTGCATACATATGCAGTTATTTGTTTATATAGACTAGTGTGGCATGAACGAGGCATAAGTGAGACGATGCAAATTGCTCCTCAGAAAAAAATTGTGTTTCAAATTTGAATTTGAATTGACTGTTCAAAGCACTATCTAGTAAATGCATTGATGTGCCAGGATCTGTCTGATTGGGTTCAACAGCTGTTTGATCAATCGCACTGGACATTAACTTCACAGTAATTAATCAGAGCAGCACATTGCAGTAGTGCAAATAAAGACAGTCTCCCGAATTTTTACAACTTTGGAAATTAAGAGATACTTGAGAGTTGACCAACAGGGTCTATATCGGGTTTTCCAGGGGAACCACTGCAATATGATATGAAAATGACATGTTTCGATAGATTATTTTGTCAATACTGCCCACCGTCAATGGCTTATGTAGGCATAATTACGTGAAATGATGGAACCCATGTTTAATCTAATCCCATCTGCTGTTGGTCCAAAGATTATATCAGGAAAATCGTATTTATTGAAACTAATTTTGTTAGTAATTACAGAAGTAATTACAGTACTCAATATCAAAATTGAGACAATATTGTAGGGTTGACTATTGGTGCTTTCACAAAGTGTTTACACAATGAGATTTTTGCTAAATAATCATCAGTAATGTAGATATAATGACAAAGTTGGTGTATGCATATAATATAACAGCAAGAACAGTTTGGCAAGCTCTGAAAATTACATCACTTTACTGTAATTCTGCCTCTAAAACCAGGAGAAGACAACACTTACCGTATTACAATATACAAAAGATAAGACGATAACTACTTTCAAATGCAGATATTGATATGATATTGATATAATATTGATAAATTGCCCAGCCCCAGCTGTTAGCTTGTCAGTCTATTTCTTAGCTAGCTGTAAAACCATTGGTGAAACCTCTCTGCTGTGCTCAGCTGTGACGCTGAATAAAAGGTTGCTGTGAAGTGAATTACACAATCTTGTCTTATTTGCAGCTCTGCCTCCTATTGAGATGCAACCAACTTTAAACAAACCTTACCATTCATTGCTGTATTAAGGTTAACAGTCACAACACCACCTGAAATGCATGCAAGGGGGAAATATTTAAAGCTGTCGAGTAGAAATAGTTGAGCAGATAGCTCTTAAGTTTTTACGGATGTGGGAAAACAAACAGTTTCACCCGTCAGTGAGGAAATGCCTTACACCAACACAAACAATCACACAGCTCAGTCATTCATCGTCAGCCACCCCTGACCATTATGTGTCCATTTTGGCCCTCCTCACCTCGCTGGTCAATCAGGTCTTGACGTCCTGTGTGTCCAGCCAGAAGCAGTCTGGCCTCCATGGTTAATGGAGCGCAGTAACAGAGCCCCAGGGGTCCCAGAGGCCACCAGTGCTCCTCAGGGCTATTACAACCCTCAGCTTCAGCAGGCCAGACTGCTGTTCTCACCTGCTAACTAAACTGACTCTCCCTGCCTACTGTCAGTCCACATGCAGGTGTTAAAGTGTCCTGCTGCCTAATTAACCATTTCCTGTTCCCAAGAGGACCTCCAGCAGTGTCTAGTCTAGCTTTACAATGGAGCTAAGGGGGCAATGAGCATAATTGGCCTAAAGTACGAGCAGGGATTTGGGTGGCTGTAAATCGCTTTTCATGATAGTCTCATATTGGCACCCAGACAAAGATGTGTATTCCGGCATACAGTGAAGAACATATACTGATGTTACTGAATGGAAGTCCAAGAATATGAGAAATGTTTGCCCATATTCCCAGTCTGAGATCATTCTGTATACAAAGTTTGGCATAGAGCACAACAACTTAAAATGCTACTATAGACCTGGAGAGGAAAATCCTCTTCTGTTTAGAGTGTTTATTCCAGACTTCCAGACTTTTGTAAGTGTCTGTGTCTTTGTCACACTCTACATCATAAGAATGTTTAATGACACATCAACATGTTCCAGTGATGCATGTTGAATATTCCAGCTAACATCCTATCTGCTCATCTCTCCACAGAAGCGGAAACGCAGAGAGAAGGATGACGGTGACGCAGTCAGCCTCTGCAGCTTTGACTTCAAGGTAAATCACATCAGCAGACATTCAGTTTCATTTCCAGTTAGAAACACCAGGGCTTTCCATACTCTCATGCAAAGAGGTAAAACTGTGTTTTAGAGAAAACCCTTGGTATGATTTTTTTCAGGAACTCTCTATTTTTGAAAGCTTTTGTAATGGTGTTTTATAGAAAGTTGAAACTCTCAGTAGGGAAAGTGAAACCTATGCATTTGTAGGAATCAATCATGTTTTGTTTGCTAGGACCCCTTTGTCATGCGTCAAAGACCCCTGTGTCTGTAAAGCCATCTTTGAGAACCAGTGAATGGGCTCTGCATGTTCTTCTTTGTCATGAAGTCACAGCGGATTCAAAGATTCACCTATAAACCATTCATTTTATTTCACAAAATTATAAATTTAGAACAAAGCCATTATATCCAAAATTAGAGCCAATTCAGGCATTTTTAATGGCCTAACATTTTACGGTAGTAGGCCCAATTGCAACAGGCCAGTAGAACAGTTGCTTTGCACAAAAATTAACAAACAGCTGGCTTGTTATAATGGTGTCCTATCCAATACAGACTTAAAGGAATACTTCACCCGTAAAATGACCATTTGTATATCAATTACTCGCTGTGTGTAATGTTGAATTTGTAAAGAAAACTTTGTTTTTCTCGCATGCCTCCACGATGAACAAAGAATCCAAAAAACTCAAACATTCTCCATTAATTAAAGTAAATGGGGTCAGCGTTTACAATAGCAAAACTATTTCAACACATTGGTTTACAAACTCTCACACAACTCATGCAGTATAATCCAAGTGTCATTTATCCAGTCGTATGCTCAGTGCTTCCTAAACATATGCATTTTTGCTAAAAACATGATTAAGAACACGGCAGCATAAACACTCTCACGCACGTCCCAGTAGTGTGCCTAGTGGAGCTCATACGCACACACATGTCCAGGCACGCTACTCAGAGGTGAAAGTGTTTTATTTTGTAATGTTTTAGTGAAAATACATGTGTTTGGGAAGCACTGAGCATACAACTGGATAAATAAGACTTGGATTACACTGCACGAGATATGTGAGAGTTTTTAAATGAATGTTTTGATAGGGTTTTACTGTTGTTAAACGTGGTCCCCATTTACTTCAATTATTGAAAATGTTTGTCTTTTTTGGATTCTGCATTCACCATTAAGGCATGCGAGAGAAACAAAGTTTTCTTCATGATATTAATGTTGGTAATGAGTAATTACCACAATGAGTAATTAATGTACAAAGGTCATTTTGCAGGTGAAGTTTTCCTTTAAGAATTTCTTAGTTTAATCAGTTTTCATGCTGTTGATCAAGCAACCCTGCTTTCCTACCGTGTTTGAAAGCTGGTTCCTCTGCCATAGAAACACTACATCAGAATAAAAGGGCTGTATATATATGCTATACTTCAAAATTATGTTTAAACTTGTTATTTTTCTCTAACAAAGTTCTTCCACACACTTGCGATACCCTTACAATCCACTCAGCATGAATCTAAGTCCCAGTGGTAGTCCCATATTTTTTAATGATGTTTCCTCATTCACATCATTATTAACAATGAAATAAAAATGAACCCATAAATATTTTTATTGTAAATCTATAGTTTTTTTTTAATTAGCATTAATGAGCCATGATCAAATAACTGTTAATACATCTTGTTAAATCATCTGTTGGGCTTTATTGAATGTGAGTAAACTTGGAGAGAAGAGAAAAGTATTGCCACGTGTCAAAAAACAAAAAAAATGATACAAAGACTTTATTTTAAATTATTTTATTTCATGGAAAACTTTTGTACAATCCAGACTGCAGCACATCCAGAACAGTTATATGAATCTGTGCCAGAAGTCTGTGCCGTAGTCCACCACACTGTCTGCAACAGGCTCCAACTACAAACCAGAGGTTTTTGTCTTTCTGCAGGCTACAGAACACTGTGCATTATAGTGTGTGAGCAAACAGGTTTTTTGTTTTGGATGACATAAACAAGAAAAAACATAAGGATAACCAAACAAACTGGTTTGACACTTACACCAAAAGGAAATATAGTCACAAAGAGCTTTTGAGAGGCTGATTGGATGACAGCGGCTGTCTGACAAAATCTCAGTGGATAAGAGATTGGATCAGTCATGGCAGATCCAGGGTTGTTTTTTCTCTTATTATATCATTAACTGTAATAAACAAAGTGTTTATTTTCGGACCAAAAATATATAAATTCCTCTATCTGCCCTCTTGTTTGTTACTCTTGTTTGTTGTGTTGTTAAGACACATCTGATAGCAACCATGTTGCGTAACTAAAAACTGATGGCCATATCTGATGTGTTGCTGTATCTGGAGTCAGTGCTTGCTCTGTTTATTTAGAGCATATCAGCAAAATGACTAAGCTTATCACAGAGAGACATCTAGATAAAGCTTGTGTTTTTCTGGTGAAGAGCCCATTGAGGTCTGCTGTAGGATCTCTAAATTGAAGAACCTGCTTTGGAGTAACTGAAAGGCAGGACTGGCTGGGTTGGAAAATACACCTCATTTGGTGTGTGGGTGTGAAATGAGCACATATGTGAACAAAGATCTGTCAGTGCTATTTCTATGAAGGATGATTTCGTCATAACTGAACAGTTAGCTTCAGGCACATTTCACCTTTTTACTAGCAATGCAGCTGATCTGAATGACAGTGTTCTGCATGTACAAAGCAGACTGTTCTTATACATTGTTCGCATGCATATCTGCAAAAAATAATAAATAATAGGCTGCAATGAGTTGATTAATGTGCCGACAGGAGTAAAGAAGGAGGTAGTATAAAGACCGAAAATCTTTGTAAGGATGCAGAATGAGGAATGGTGGATAGGTCAAACAAACACAGGACTTTTCACCAGGACATGTTCATGTTCCGTGTGAAACAAAGTACGCCATCACGTTACTTTGAGTGTAACTTTACCTTAAATATGTAATGTGACAAAGCCCAACCATGATTCTTTTCCCAAACCTAACTTGCATAACTTACGTAACTCATGATTCTTTTTCTAAGCCTAGCCTAACCAGATACATTGACAGTGTCTCAAACTTGACTAACTTCATTTCAAATCTTATTTTTTGGTTGCTCTCACTCTTCTTAGAAATATTTGGGTATAAAACTCCTCTCGTGCTGAGGGTGCAAACAGTTTAGAGCCAACTGGTGGCCTCTCTCCATCTATTCTGACTCCATACAGGCTGTTTTTGTCCTGCGCCCACATGAGAGGGATTAGCGGAGACGTACAGCCTGGACTTCTGTAACCAGTTGGATCAGTTGCTCTGATTTAAGTAAACAAAGCTTTAACAGTGTTGTGGAGAGTCCTGGGGGCCACTCCTTGATTCATATCAGAGCAGCGCTCAGTGTGCTGACTTTCTTCTCCTCCAGCGCAGTCTAATCCCTGCACTTTCTGTTTAACATTCAGAGGCAGTTATAGTAGAAAACCATATGGCTGATGGTATGCTGCTGTTCTTTGGTTCAGAGCTGCAAGAAATGGTCTTTGAACACAGTTCTTTTACAGTATCTCATTTTTGTGTCATGTTTAATAACATTTGCCATGATTAGGGCTGCAACAAACAATTACTGTCCTTATTGATCAGTCTGCAGATTTATTTTCCATCACAATTTCTCAGAGCCCAAAGTAGCATCTTCAAAAGTCATTTTGCCTGAGCAACAGACCCAAACCTGAAGACTATGACATTAGTACTCTCCAGATGTAAACTGTGGCTATAAGCCTGCCATTAGGTGCTGATTTCAGTCGGCATTCTCCCTGCCTTGCGCTATCTGTTTTAACATTTTCAAAATCCTCTTAGCTACAGGAAAAAAAAAAACCTCAGAGCTAACAGCCTACACTCTGAAAATGGCGAGTTGTGATGAAGATTTGGATTGTGCAGTAAAGCATGCCTGCTTTGTTCTTTCGGCCAAATGTTGTAAAGATGTACAACGAATAAGACAACTTGTGAACACACCTTGGTAAAGCCCAGACTCCGTCTCGCAGGATGCTTGATGTTAATCTGTTTTCTGACACAGCCAGTTGGAGCAGATTTGCCCCATCTTCTTACCCTAACAGCAGCATGTGCCAGTGACAGTGACCTCACAAATATATCGATCCGTTCCTCTTCACGTGAGCTTCTGTGATATTGTCAGAATAAATAATGTTTTGCAAGAGCCACATAGTAACAGTGCTCACCACCCCACTTGAAAATGTTCCACCAGAAGAAGTTCCTCCCCAACACTTTTGTAAGGACATCATCACCGTATCCAGAGCCAACACATTCTCACTCCCGATTTTGTCACTTATCAAGGTTTGGTCATTGATTTTCCATGTCAAGGTCTAGGTCGAAGTTCCTGGCTGCGTTGGTTATTGACGATCTGGGATGCCATGTCAACTTCAGCCTGTTACCTACCTTGTCTGTTTTCAAACTACACTTCAGTTTTCACAGGATTTGTACAGTTTGCATATAGTCTCTTTCAAAATAAATGCACTACATAGGTACAACACCATGAATCAACACTTTTTTCCTTCAGCAACAAAAGCACACAGTTGGGTTTAGGAAAAAATAACAGGGTTTGGCTTTACAATCTTACGGGAAGTGAACACTGGCCTCCTGGGTGAAAGCCTGTGGATGTTGGTCCCATCCAAAATCCTTCTCACCTTCCTTACTCGGGCCTCCACTCCCTTAACTTTTGATGTTGTTAAACATCCACAGGCTAACCCGACAAGCATGGTTTATCTAACAAACAACTTTTGCACAGCTTAAAGGGATAGTGCGCCCAAAAATGAAAATTCAGCCATTACTCACCCATATGCCGAGGGAGGCTCAGGTGAAGTTTTAGAGTCCTCACATCCCTTGCGGAGATCCCAGGGGAGAGGGGTAACAACACAACTCCACCTAATGGAGGCTTATGGAGCCCCAGATTCAAACGTCCAAAAACACATAATTGAAACCACAAAATATCTCCATACTACTCGTCTGTAGTGATCCAAGTATCCTGGGGCGCCATAAGCCTCCATTAGATGGAGTTGTGTTGCTAACACCTCTCCCCTTGGATCTCTGCAAGTGATGTGAGGACTCTAAAACTTCTTGAGCCTCCCTCGGCATATGGGTGAGTAGATAGTGGCTGAATTTTCATTTTTGGGTGCACTATCCCCTGAAGCTTTCCAGGTGGAACTAACACTTTAAAAGATATGATCTACACATGCTTTACACTTAGGCTCAATCTGACTGTATTTGGGGAAGTCAACTTGAATTATTTGGTTAATAGGGATTACTTAAAACAGCTGTGCGGAACTTCTGCACAGCTGTTCCGACTACAGCCGGCATTCGGCTTCATTCGTAAAATCTCGACTGCAACCGGCAATTACCGCATGCATTTGTTTTGGAGAGCGAGAGGATTAACGTTAGGTCAGTCCAAGTAATTAGTGGAAACATGCTAACGTTACACACAAGTTAGTAGTAAAGTAAGACCTGTTCATAAATGTTCTGGTGTAGCTCTGAATTTCTTAGAAACTGGGGACAACTGCCTGCTGTATATTTGTGTTCATGGTCATAGTCACAGATAATTTTGTGGTGTTTGTTGTAATGTTACTAAACAAAAGCGGTTCACATCAGCTAACGTTACATTTAGCTTGCTTATAACTTCCATGTCGCCATATATTGAAGTGAAACAACGTCTAACAAGTTGGTATATTCTCTAAATAAAAACAAAAATTACATACCTGTCGATTAGGAAAAGGGCCAACTCGGGATCAGTTTTAAAACCTTTCAAATCTCTCAGCTCTCTCCACTTGGTGAATGCCCGACCGAGGTTTACAACGTTTGGGCTCGAGCCCTATCACTGTCCCTTTTAGCCTTCTTCTGTTCTTCTGTTCTTTTTCTTTTAGATGGTGTTCCTTCTTTATCCGCCATGACATCGAAAGTACAACCAAGTCCTTATAGATACATCTGGTAAAACTGTTAAGTGTTGAGCAGTGCCCGTTGCGTCCCGCTTACTCGAAGAACACTCTCTGTAAACACGGCTCCTTCTTCTTCTGTGGTTTAATGGCTGCGGGCCGCTGCGGGCATGCAGACTTACTTCCACCTCCAGGTGCCGTATTCTGGTTTGCTGACTTCCACTGTGTCCGACCCGACTGAGGCTACGCTAAATAGCCATACAGAGAAAGGCTTTTTTTTGTTGCTGTTGGGTTCAAATAAATATGCGGATCTTCAAGGGGGGGGGTGATACGAACTAGGGACAGTTTTATAAATGGTAAAAAGTTCCGCACAGCTGCTTTAACCAAACATCCTGTCACAAACTGTTTCTAAATTACTTAAGAAACCATAGCCCGGGATGTAATGGTAGGGTAGGGTGAAGTGAATAAAACAGTCAGACATGAAGTTTTAAGTTTATTTACTTTGTTAATCCCCCTGATGGGAAATTCAATGTTTTCACTCTTGCTTGTCAATTACACACAGGTCCGAAAGACACACACATGCACAAACAGGACCTATACATGCACAAAGTGGAGAGATGTCAGAGTGAGGGGGCTGCCCTTGGTGAGGCGCCCCAAGCGGTTGGGGGGGGTTTGCTGTCTTGCTCAAGGGCACCTCGGCAGTGCCCAGGAGGTGAACCGGCACCTCTCCAGCCACCAGTCCACGCTCCATATTTTGGTCCAGATGGGGACTCGAACAGGCGACCCTCCGGTTCCCAAACCAGGTCCCTATGGACTGAGCTCCTGCCGCCACCAGAGGTGTGGTATTGAAGTATCACTACCACTGGAAATATGATGTATTTCATGTGATGCGAAATCTATCATCATAACTATCATCCCACTCTACTGTGGACCTGTCAAACTGCGTCCTGCGGGTGGGTGCCTCAGAACCAGAATGTTGCAATGAAAATTTCATTGTACATGATAGACGTGAGTCACATGAGACGTAACTTGAACATGAATTCCCTGGAACCCTCAAAACGATAATGAAACCTCTCCCACTGTCATATTTCTGCTGAACTCTTAGTAGTTTACAGTAAAAACATAGACGCATATGATCAGCTGGCAACTGTTCACTAAGGTCTCCCTTTGCACTATAGTGCTGTTGTGTCACCCATGTGCCATATCTACAGAACATCCAAGTGTGAATTATCCATATGTGTGTGGGCCACCATGACAAAGGACTTCATGTTAACTTGGAAAATTGTGTTTTTATGTTTGTGTCTGTAGGCTGAAGCTCTATCAGTATCACAAAGCGTCGGCGGTATCACTGTGAGTCTTAGTTACCGCCCTGTGTTTGGTAGCAACCAGCGCTGCTCTGGGTGTGTGAACACAAGCAAAAAGAAATTAGTGTTGAGTAACCCTAGCATGTTAGTCTGGTTGGAGAACTGTGGTTTTTCTACAGGCTGCTGTGTGATTAGATCACTGTCTACATCTTTAGTCTGTATTTAATTGCAGCCACAGAGGAGTGGAGGTATTTATAGTTACTCGTTGTCTTAACAGAAACTTCCTGGATTAATAGTAGTTCTCTCAATCACGCCCTAACCTCGGGGGGTGGGGTTGGTTTTGAACTTTACAGGCAAAGACAGTTAGAGATTTCCTCTTCATAGCCCTGATTCAAGTCAGATAAACTGCAGATGCTTCCACTATACAAAAATAATGTTTCTCAATCATATAGCAATCAAACAACTCTTTATCATTTAAAAAAATAATTTATGCAAAATTTTAGCTGCATGGATAAATAAATGAATATCCAGCAAAATGCTTTTCATATAGAATGTGAGCTAATAGGACTGAATTTGCTGTCTGACCATATTAAATGATGGAACAGATGACACTATGTATTAAATGACAGTGATAAGCAGAGGCCAGCTTTGTGTTGTAACAATGTGGGTAGTATGTGTAAATGAACTATTGTGCGTAAACTTCCCTTCATGTTGCCAGCACTCAGATCTCCCTGCTTATCTCCCAGCGAAACGTGTCACCTGGAAGATTATTGCTGTCACTTAGGATGTTGCTCAAACTACAGATTGTACTCATTCTCATATGCCTGCAACCACTGACACAAACTCCAGTCAGCGTTTAACACTAGGCAGTGCTGATCTAACACAAACCAAGTTTCTGTTTCTGTATTGCCTCTGTCTTGCCTAAAATGTTTTCAGGAACATATTGTAGTGTACTGTTTATCTGAAATATAAAAAATTGTGAACAGAAAGTGGGTGCCAAACTGTTTCCTGTTTTGTGTAAATGGAAGCTAAAAAAAATGAGGTCCAACAGTAAAACAGTAAAGCTGATCAAATATGAGAAATTCTATTTCTGCATTGCCTATTCCTCACCTCAGGGGTTTTTAGGAACATTTCAAATTACCGTTTAGCTGCAATACAAAGTCATTTCTTACCACCTGGCTGCCACATTGTTTTTGGAGAAGGCGCAGTGCATTCTGGTAGTTGCAGGTTTTCTACCTTTAGAACAAGAGCGAATGCCACAGTCTTTTTTTATGTTTTCTCTGAACATGTTGCACCAATTTCAGAACTATTTGTGTCTTTCTCGGGGTGGGGCAAAAAAATCGATACAGTATAGTATAGCAATATTTTGTGTAGCAATATTGTATGGACACACAGATGCCAAGTATTAATATTTTCATTGTATAACTTATTAACACTGATACATTTGCTGGAATTAACATGATTGATGTGAGATGACATAATTAGGGACATGATTTACAGTTCAAAAGAGATCATATTACAATATATGACAATATATGTTATGGCTATACCCAGCATATCACAAAACATTTTACATTGCAATCATATTGTATGGTGACTTAATTATCGTGATAACATCGTATCGTGGGGCCTCTGGTGATTTACTTTCTGCTGCATAGACAGCCTAGTTTAATGAAAAGACCATCTTTCCAGCAGTAAAATATTTCTTTAAGGCTTAAGAATCAGTATTAAAATAAGCCTGATGCAACCTGCAAGAGAGCAGTAAACACTCCTCTTCTCCAATGATAGCAAGAAACTAAAATACTTTGCAAGATGTTATGCAGGCAATGTTGGTCTTTCTGTGACAGTCCTATCATGTCTGAATGAAGTCATCACAAACATTTATGAAACGCACATTTCCACATTTACTGTAACTCAGAAACAGAGGGAAAGATAAATAAATGATATCATGTGGCTTGATAAAAAGTTGCTTATCTGAGAGGTTGGTTGTTGCTACCCAGAGAGATGAATCTTTCAGTCGTCTCCCCCCCCTCCCCTCCTCCTTCCTGTTGCTAAACTCCATCAGCAGAGGGCGGCAACATCTCCTTGTTGTTTTAAGCCAGTCAGCACTCGGCAGTGTTTCTTTGCCCAGAGCTGCCTGCTAATGCCTTCCCCTAAAACTGTAATTAGGCCCTGTGCATCCTGTCCTCTGCTGCTGATGTGGAGTTTAAGTTGAGCTCAGCTCCTCAGGCCTCGGGGCTCAGTCCGTCCCTGGCACGGCATAGGTTAGACAGCGGTGAAACTGTATTACTCATCCCACTCCAGCACTCTGAGCGTAGACTGGCATGTGTGTGTGTTTTGGAGTGTAAATCACAGCTGCACTCCAGCTACAGCTCAGTGTGACTAGAGGCTACGAGGCCAGGCAGGCCGAGCCATGTTGAGTTGAGTTTTTATAGTGGCTGGGCCAGACGTACAGCTGAATCAGCCCAAGGTCTCCCCATACAGAGTGAGTAACAGCAGGACTGCACACAGTGTCTTCTGAAGACACGCATAGACTACACACAGACATACAGATTCATTTTTTATTAGATCCTCTCTGACTCCTCAGTCTGCATAGTTTTTCGCTCTGCTGTCTTATTTTGCTCCTGAACTTTCTCCCCTCTGAGCCTGAAGTCATTCCCAATCCCACTTCACTTTGTTTTGGTGGTTTGTGGGTGATGTAATCCCAACTTGGCATCCTGTTGTTCTGCAGCAAATGAGACCTCCTGACCGCTGCGTCAACAAACCCAAAGAACAAGGTGTCAACATCCATACACCTCCATCAGCATCTGTGTTTTGTCACCCACACACACACAGCAACAGCATGAAGCCTGTGTCCTGTTTCACACCTCCATGTTGACCCAGGAGGATGAAGCAGAGCCATGATCAGGCTTGTCCATTTGCCCCAAAACACACACACATTGTGACACCCTGCCTTGCAGCACCTCCACATTAGCTGCTCCATCAGACCCTAACACCTCCACTTTTTGCTGTGCATTTGTTAACCAGCTGCAAGGGTGTGTAGAATCTGTGGCTTCAGGTGTGGTTGTCCTTCAGCCATCTGCCTGTCTGGGTGTGCACACATGCATGAAAAAGAGACACAAATTTGATTTCAACTTCTTTGTCTTTGCTGAAACTGACCAACACGTTGCCCTTTCCTCCACTGTTGGATCAATCAACATATGGGTGGCACTTGCACCCCCCCAGTGGTGCTCAATATACAGGTTTCAGTTTCAACATCTGGCTGAGTGTGTTACAATGCTCCCCTATTGATATTCTAATTGATTACCTCCCCCATTTGAAATGATGAGACTGATAACAGCTCTGTTTAAAGCAGGGAGCAGAGAGCATTGCCACCGCCACCCCCCCTCTCCTTGTCTCGGTTTTTTACTTAAGGAATCCCCAGACTGTTGAACAAAAGACCTTAGTGACCAAAGCAAGGTAAAAAAAACAAAACAAAAAACCTTGAGGTACCTCTGACTCTATCTTAACTACAACTTGACCGAGTTTATGGTGATAAATGAAAAAACTCATTTATCACTCTCAGAGAAGAGTGTTCTGGGACCACGAGAACCAAATTGATACACTTGATTTTACACTTTAGATTTGACTGAATTAATTTTTGTCGCAATTTCTTCCTGCAATTGTTTTCTGGTATTTGGGAATCAAATTCACAATTAAACAAACAATTTCCATGGAAACTTTAAAACTGTAAAATCTCCTTCAACGCAGTAAATGAGTTGACGTTTTTTCTTAACTACAGAAACCTTTTATGGGATTCTGTGCAACTGTGTAAGTCCCTCAGCTATGAAGAAATTAAGCCCTAAGTATCATACTTAAGGAGAAAACTAAGGGTGTTTTGTGCTATCTGTCGGAGGACTCCCAAACCCTGCCATTTTATATATGCCCCCGCCAGTGTTGAATTGAAACCTATGCCCTTAAAACTTAAGCTGTCTAACTCACAATTAAAATTCTCTTGAACTTAAAAGCTTAAGAACAAAAAAGCTGAATTCTGAAAGCTAAATTCTAATAACTGTGACAGGTATATCAAGAGGCTAATATTGTCTTTTCACAGATCATATGTATATATAATATATATACATATATATATACATACATACATATGTGTGTGTGTGTGTGTGTGTGTGTGTGTGTGTGTGTGTGTGTGTATGTTGCAAGTTCTCCCCAAAAAAGTTGAAGATGTTTGAATTATTGGGATTTGTTATCAATTAATTGTTTCCAGCTCTAGCAGTTACATCATCAATCATTTCCAAGTAAATTTGATTGTAAAGCTAGTTGCTGAATTGCAGCAAAAACAGCTTATCCCTTGTAGTACTCTTTCATAATAGTTGTGATGAATCATTTCCAGATATATTTTATGCATTATTGTCAAAACGAAAAAAGGCTTGTTAGGCTTTACAGCAAAAGTTAAACTATGAGGAATAACCCATATTGTGTTAGATAAGGTTCACTCTTTTTCCAACATTAATGCACCCTCATCAGAATTGTTTACATCAACTCTACCTAGCAGTAAGCTCTTCCAGTCATTGTAAAATTCTCACTACTGTTTTTATTCTGCGTTGATGGACCAACAGAGCCTGCGGGCAGCTGCTCCCCACTTCCAGGGAAAGTTTTCCTGCATCATCTGCAGCTATGAGGGCTGAGCAGAGGCTTGCTCCTCCCCTGTCTGGACTGCCGGTATAAAGCCTTCCCTCACTCAGTTTACCTCAGACCAAAGATTAGAAAGCGTGTTTGAGGGTAGCGCACAGAGAGCTCCAGCCCCTGAGGCAAGAAGAACAGGGGGAAGGTGTATTTATTTATTTAAGTTTATTTTTTTGACTCACACAGCTCTTGATTTTGATCAACATTTTTTCTGTCATGTGGATTACTTCAAGCTGACTCGCCAGGATTAAGAAAACGGATATTGTGTTTTTATTGAAAGCTATGGTGGCTTACGATGAACTGGGTAGCTTGGTGCCTATCAAACGGACTCTGCAAGTGATAGACTACCAGAACCAAGCCAACAAAGAGTCAGAGGTGAGATGCAAAAACACACTGTGAAGGTGGTGGTTGATATTTCTTCTTTGTTTAGCTGTTGCCTGTGTCTCCAAGTCATTGTTTGTCCGGAACTCATTCAGATGAAGTCAGATCTTTGTGTCAGATTGTGAGTGAATCAGCGCCTAACCCTGCTCTTATCTTACTTGGGCACACAGTGTTTGTGTGTGATAATGTGCGTGTGCTTTCAATTGCCTTGTACCTGTAAGATGAGACTTTGAACTTTGTCCCTGGGCAGGTTTGAGATACTGCCTAACCTGGAAAAGTTAATCATTGGATTACACTGTACCTATGAAGTTGTAAACAGTGGACAGACCCCCCTCAGTGTTGTGTATTCCCATTCTGTTCTTTAATATGCATCCCAGCAGGGAGCTCAGTCTTGATGGGATATTGGAGGGATTGGGACAGTTGGTAGACTCAAAGTACTACAAACATTGAAGCAGCAGGGGGTAAACTCTCAGTCAACAACCCTGTCTAGAATTACTTGTTTTTTAACTCTGATATTTGGAGTGAAATGCAAATTCAACACAGCAGCCTGAGAGCATTCCTTCAGCTGCAGACACAGTTAAAGGGACATTAGTGTTGAAACCCAGGTGTGCCTTCTGTACTATTTCAGCTCCTTCCTTCCCTCTCTGAGGCATACATAGTTCTCTTTCGGAAGAGATTTCAGGAAGATGGTTTCATTGACAGTAAACCATATGATAAAGGAGAAGGACAATTCATGAAGTGAGTCCTGTTGTCACAGAACCTTTCGTTTTACACCCTGTGCTGGTTTACTGGTGACCTCAACTCTTTCCTTTGTGGTCTGCTCTCAGCACCTATCAGCACAAACTGTGCTGCAATCCCAGGAACACATCTGGAGTATTAGCTCACAGCACACACAGGGTTACATCAAAGAGAAAGCAAAGGAAGCACTTGGGGGATCCCTGAAAAAAACTCCTGATGTTTATAAGGTTGTAATCTTGGGTCAGGAGTTTAAGGAGTGCGCTGCACATGTTCAGTATGTATGTCTGGAGGCTCGGTGTTTCACTGATAATAGTTACCCAACACAGCAGCACAAACCCCGGATCTGTCTGATTTCCTGAAGTGAGCCAGATTCGTCGTACCTCCACAGAGTGCATGAGTCAAACTACCATGAATAGCAACTTTCCCTCGTTTGTCTGCACATTTTCACTTTACAGCTGATAAACAAAGAGTGGGACTAGTGGGCTTTTGTTATTCTGGGGCTGGTTCCTAAAGGACAGGAAGGGCAGAATGACCAGCATGCGTTTCCAATGTTGACATTGGAACCCCCACCCACCTGAAACTCTTTTACTCTCTCTGTCTGCTGATATTAAAAGGTCAAAAATAAGATTCAGGCAAGTCAAGTCCCCAGAGGCAAGGTAAAAAAAGAAAGATCTGTCTTTGCATGCGGAACACGGTCAAAGCAGTGACTCTGCCACTAGAGGGCTTGCTATGTTTTCAAGGCTGCTCTGGTCCAACTTGGAGACCCAGAGCAGACGGTGACTCGACCGCAGCCTCAGCAGCTCCCAGGCCACAGCAGACTGAGCGGATCTGTTCTACAGCTGTGTCCGCAGAGCCCGGAGCCTCAATGGCTGCTCTGTTTCCCAGATTCGCTGAGCCAAGGCAAAACCCAATTTGGCCTGAGTCAGGAGAAAACACATACGGCTTTTAGCAGTGCGGTGCTCAATTTCAGAGAGCAAGCCCTGATTAGTGTGAAGTTCTTAAAATGCAAAATGTTTTGCGGGGAGTGCAAACTTTGGGAATGCTAATTATGGCTGTCTCCTCGTGTCATGTTTTTGAAGAGGCTCTGTGGGCTGAAATCATTACCTCAGATCTTCAGCTCTTTGATTCCTGCAGCCTGTTGTTGTTGGCACGGGGCCAGGTAGCTCTCTCCTTTCTCTCAGCCTCGGGGCTGGGTGAGGGGAGGAGAGAAGGGGGGTCACCTGGCCCAGGTGTAGCACTGCTCTCACGCGAGGCCTGTTGAGGAGCCTGTCTCGACTCGCAGCCATAAACACCACCATGCACCCCCTGCAATGCCGCACTGTGTAAGCACTCAAGAGGGGACAGGTTCACTGACTTTTATGACTGCTGCTCCTTTGCCCGACTCACAGCGGTGGTCTGTTTTACTGAACAATCCTGACACACTGCCACACTTTCCATACTGTGTCCCTGGGAAAGGCAGTTAAAGAGCTGCAGCAATCAGGAAGCATTTATCTCACACTGTCGCACTGAGTGATGGAGCAGATCCACTCTCAAGTGGAGCTGTAGCTGTTGTCAGGCCAGATAGCAGCAGAGTGTGTGCGGGGAGGGGTGCTGAACAGCTGAGAGCAGGGTCTCGTGCATTCCTGGCATTCCTCCAGACCCCCTTCCCCTCCAGATCAGTGGTCAGAAAGGGTCTTTGTGCTCAGTGGGGCTGGCCTGGCTCAAGACCATTCACATGATGGAGCCAACAGCTGCTGGAGCGGCTTCCTCCTCCTCAGTATCTCAGTCTGTCCATTGGTCCGCCAGTCTGTCTGGCTGCGGCTCGACCTCGGCTCCAGCTACTCCTATTTCCTCACCCCAAAGCTGGGAGTGGAGTCAATAATGAGGATTTATGACTTGATGTGTTTCATCACAAGGAAGTCACAAGGGAGCATCTGGACTGACTGCTGAGGTCTCTCACAGTTGGCATTACTGATGGATTTGCCCTGTGCTGCTTTTCTTTGACATGACATTGCCTGACTAATCTTTCCCACCATTTTTCTCTTGTTCTCTAGGAACCCAGCACAAAGCGTGTCCGTCCTCTCGGCAGGGTGACGTCGCTAGCCAACCTCATCTCTCCGGTGAAGAATGGGGCCGTCCGGCGCTTCGGCCAAACCATCCAGGTAAGCTCCTGTGACACCCCACAAAAAGGGAACACCAAGGGGCACCTCTTTGCACCAAACAACTTGGCTTCCTGTTGCAACACGTCTGACATCTGGGGCTTCCTCTTTCCCATCTGTAGGCCTCTTTCAGGGGCGATGGAAAGTCGCCGGGCATGCCCCAGAAGCCTTGCAGCAAGGCGGCGGCCCCAACACCACCCAAAAGGAGGAACAGCACGCTGTGGTCAGAGACGCTAGACATCCACCAGAAGGGAACTTTCTCAACCAAAGAGATCAAGCGGCAGGAGGTGAGAATCAGCACTGACACATGAACATACAGTAGAGCATGGTGAGGACACCAAGGGGTACAGGGGCAGGTAAATGAGTTTGCTCAGTACGAAATCCAGACGGTGGTAAATTCTGCCACACTAGTTTAACATAACCCTGTAGTATTTGTGTCAAATAGTCTAAATGGGGCAAAAAGCCTTCCCAGGCTTTTTTCCCAGTCTCACATATACCTGACAAGCCAACAAACTCGTGCTCTCCTGCCCTACCTCCCTACTTGTCCTGCATATGTCAGACATCTTAGCCAACTGTCAGAAGCCATAAACTTTTTATAGTTTTAAACACAGAGAGCACAGAAGAGCGGGAGAGAGCAGCCAGAAAGATTTCAAAGGTGATTTCAGTCATTAGGCACCAACACAGTTTTAGATGTAATCTAATGGCTATCAGTTGCAATAATGTAATGGCATCCTGATCCATGTGTTTTGCTAAAAAAGTATCTTTTTGTTCCTCCTCCTCTCCTTCCTCAGGCCATATTTGAGCTGTCTCGTGGAGAACAGGACCTGATCGAGGACCTCCAGCTTGCACGCAAGGTTTGTACTTGTAAATCTCTGAGGCAGAGGGAGTACATATTAAGCAAACAGATTAAATCAAAGTCTGGCAGGGCTTCCACACAGCCAAGCCAGGAACTAAAAAAAGACGGAAATTATTCCGCTGTCTTTCTCTTGTACCCCTACTGCTCTATACAAGCTATTCTTAGCATCCACCCCCTTTTGGCATGATGGGATGTTGTTGTTTGACTGTTTGGCTTTTCTCCTGTACACAGGCGTACCATGACCCGATGCTGAAGCTCTCCATTATGTCTGAGGAGGAGCTCACTCACATCTTCGGCAACCTGGATGCCTACATCCCTCTGCACGAGGATCTCCTGGCACAGCTTTCCAAAGCCACAGGGCCGGATGGGACCGTGGGCGAGATCGGGCAGATTGTCGTGAGCTGGGTAAGCATCCTGTCAAGTACCTCAACCTCTTTGACTCTGTTAAAGTTCAGCTGGTTTCCAGTAAGAAAGGCAGCATTAGTAAGTGTCTCCTCTCACCCTTCAGCTGCCCAGGCTTAACGCCTACAAGGACTACTGCAGCAACCAGCTGGCAGCCAAGGCGCTGCTGGACCAGAAGAAGCAGGACCGCAGGGTACAGGACTTCCTGCAGCGCTGCCTTGAGTCACCCTTTAGCAGGAAGCTGGACCTGTGGAGCTTCCTGGACATCCCACGCTCCCGCCTGGTCAAATACCCACTGCTGCTTAAAGAGATACTGAGACACACTCCACCAGAGCACACAGACGCTGCCAGCCTGGAAGAAGCGGTAAGTCAAAGACACAGATTTGTGGCACTATCTTTAGATTGAGCTTATAAAACATGGCTGAAGTTAATATTTTGATCCTTTGTGTGTTCAGATCACCATCATGCAGGGTGTGCTGTCAGACATCAATATGAAGAAGGGAGAGTCTGAGTGCCAGTACTACATCGACAAGCTGGAGTATCTGGATGACAGGCAGAGGGACCCTCTTATCGAGCAATGCAAGAGCCTACTGTGTCACGGGGAGCTGCGGAACAAGAGCGGCACGGTGAGCAGAACACAACACAATGCTCCTTTGGCTGCCTCTTCACTCATCAACACAAGCCTCACATCCCATATAAGGCAATCAGGCTGTAACTGTCTGCTTCACTGACCCCTAACCAGCCCATGATTTAACCATTCGAGTATGAACTTTTGATAAGAGTAAACATCTTGCAGGAAACTTTATTGGTGGTTATGTAAAATATCTGGTTTTAATAATTGTTTTTTGTTTCTTTCCAGAAGTTGCATGTGTTCCTGTTCACTGAGCTGCTGGTTCTGACCCGCCCCGTCACCAGGAACGAGCGCCAGTGTTTCCAGGTTTACCGGCAGCCAATCCCAGTGCACGATCTTGTGTTGGAGGACCTGCAGGACGGAGACGTCAGAATGGGCGGCTCCTTCAGAGGCGCCTTCAGCAATGCAGATAAAGGTGAGGCTTGTGTCAAAGTCAAAAAGTCTACAGGGGTTAACACAGGAATATAGACAGTGCTCAGTCAAAAATTTTTTGCTAATTCAACTTTTTTCCACTTTCTCCACAGCCAAGAACATTTTCCGCGTGCGTCCCCAAGACCCAAGCCAGGCGCAGTCCCACACGCTGCAGGTCAACGATGTTTTCCATAAACAGCAGTGGCTCAATTGCCTCCGCAGCGCCATTTCCGTCCACCGGCCCCTCAGCGAGCCCTCCACGCCCTCCCCGCCTGTGAGCGACTCCCGCTTCAAGCGCCGCCCCTCCTCTGTCTCTGCCATCGTCCACATGGAGGAAGCAGACGAGAACTGCCCACAGCCGGCTTCTCAGTCTGCCCCCAGCTCACCGAGCAACAGCACAACCCCCAGCCCCACCACAACGTCCCCTTCATCTCGCTCCTCCTCATCGTCTTTGTCAACGACATCTTCGACGTCGCCGCTCTCCTCACCCACATTGCTCAAAACCAAAAAGGACAAGAAATCTTTGTGTTCTTTAGGGAAGAGAAAAGAGACTATGGTGTGAGCTGAGGTGAAAGGAGAAAATGGACTCCTGGGTGGACATTTTGTTTTTTGTACATAAATGTTAAGAAAACAACACGGAGAAGCGTGGGACTCGTATTTATGTGTGTCTGCGTGCGTGCGTATTATTACAACAGTGTTCTGTGTTACTGTCCTCTTCGGCAGCTATTTACCTTACCCCTCCATCCAAGTGCATCCCACAGAGACACAGTATTCTGGAGAGACGTGCATGGCTTCCACAGGCTCTTAAAAGGGAAGCATAATGAGAAGCAAACCCATTTTTCACACATGAATCTGTGTGTCCTGAGTTTGTTGATCTCTTGAAGATAGAGGTGGTGCATTCAATCCTGTTTACTATTAATTTGATATTTAAACATTATTTTAGACCTTTTTTGGGGGGCTAATGAAAGTTTTACATTTTTATATTTTAAAATTTATTGTAGTATTTTTTTAGGTATCATAAAGGAGCACTGTTTTAGTTTTTAGGTGAAGTAATTTGAAATTTTGAGTATGTTTAGCAGGCAAGAAAGGAGGAGAATCCCCCTGAAGAAAGATAAAATGTACGACACAAAGCTACAAATTTCTCTGTACAAGTCTGATTTTTACATTAATCAGAAAATGCGTCTTATTTTTATACATTCCTTTAATGACAGATGTTAGGACATGGAATCTTTTTTATTTTTCTGCATGTAGTGCAGTCGGAGGCATTAATTTAAAAATCCAGTGACAGATGAGACTTCAGTCTCTCTGTTTGAACAAACATCACTATGAAGTATAGTGGTAGCAAATCATCTGATATCAAAATCATGTCAGACAAGAGATGAGTTTTGTTTTAAAACAAAAGTTTGAACTGAGCCATGTTGGTTTTAAAAAAAAAGCTGACCTTTCAGAATGATACAGACCACTTTTCAGCGTAGCATCTTGCATGGAACTTTAGTTGTGGACACTGCGTGCACCAGTACAGGCAGCAGGATGTATTTACGTGTCCTGAGGGACAGGACAGTTAAACATGTCAAAGACTGGTTGATGGAAATAAGAGAATGTTGTTGAATGCTGAAGGGAAAAGAGAAAAGATAGACAAAGCTGTGTTTTGGAACTGAAATAGACTGTCAATGCAAGACGTTAAACTCCATTAACTTCCTGTGTAAGTTGATGTGATATCTTGCTTACAGATTGATGATAGGTGGTAAAAATCAAGTGAGTGTTAATGGTGGAAAAAAGTACGTAGGGGAAGAGAAGTAAACAAGAAGGTTTTTTGTATGTGTGCATTAAATGTTGTTGCTGAGATGGAAAAAAGAAAAGAGAAAAGGGCAACTTGCCTGCTACGAACTGTATGTAACAAAAGAACAATAAAGATCTGTGTAAGATTTGCAACTGAACTTTTGTTTCATGTCTTTTATCTTTTTCATTCTGACTGGTGATTTGCTTTCTTGCTGACCTGGATGAGTAAACTGATACTAGTCTCATATCTGTCTGTATGCTGACCATGAAGCTAGATGTATTAGCCGATTAGCTGGCTTAGCATAAAGACTGGAAGCAGAGAGAAATGGCTAGCCTTGCTCTGTCCAAAGGTGACAAAATCATATAAGCACCTGTAAAGCTCATTAATTTTACAGTCTTGTTTGTTCAATCTGAAGATGGAAGTACAAAGACAAGCTGTGGTTACGCATTAAGTCTCTGCTGTTCTGTGGTAAAACCATTAATCATCCTCAAGTTTTTGAGTGGATTAATCAGACAAGATGTAATGTGTAAATCAGTGATCTGCATGCTGTCAGGCTAGCTGTTTCCCTGTCTACACAGCCTTTATGCTAAATTAAGCTAACCAACTGCCTGCTTCCATGCTAATGTAAGCTAACAGACTGTGTTCTCATGCTAAAGTTAGCTAACCAACTGCCTGCTTTCATGCTAATTTAAGCTAACAGACCGCAAGCTTTCATGCTAAACTAACCTGACAGACTGTAAGTTTTCATGCTAAACTAACCTAACAGACTAAGTTTTCATGTTAAACTAAGCTAACAGACTGCCAGCTTCAATGCTAAACTAAGATGAGCTGCTGCCAGCTTTAATGCTAAACTAAACTAACAGACTGTAAGCTTTCATGCTAAACTAACCTAACCTAACCAGCTGCCAGCTTTAATGCTAAACTGAATTAACTAGCTGCCAGCTTTCATACTAAACCAACCTAACAGACCGCCAACTTTCATGCTAAACTAAGTTAACCTGTTTGTCTGTGTTTGCAAAAATGTCAAACTGTTCTTTTAACAGACTTTGAAACATACGCAGCAGCTTGCACGTCCACATTGGGTTAGGTCAGTGCTTACATGACACTGAATAAAAGAGTGTACCAAATGATGGCAGGAGGAGGAGATACACTGATTAATGACTCTGCTTAATTCTTAACTAAACAGTAAGTTCTGGGTGCCAAGAAAAACATTTCCAGTGAAGGTATTAGTCAAGATTTGGTTTTTCAAACTGCGACATCGCTGCCTGGTCCCTGTTTGAATGAGCTTATTTGTTTTTAGAGAGTCTTGAAAGAATACCCTCACTTTGTCAGGTCTATGATTTCCATTTGGAAGACCTGACAAATGGTCCACAAGAGCCTCTTGAAGGTTTTGATAAACAGATTGGGTTTAAAGGATTTAAAATTGGATAGGCCTCTCAGTTGGTGTATAGTGGGGTGATGATGCAAGATAAGTAAAGTGATCACTTGAAAGAAAACAAAGAGGGACAGCTTCATTTCAGCCATCATGAGCTTTTTAACTGTTAAACATTAAGTCTTTGCTGGAGTGAGGCAGGTTTTCTTCCCTTTTAATTTGTCTGCTTGGCAGAACCCAGTAATGGCCTCATGTCTGCCTCTCAGAAACTGAGAGCATTCTCTAAACATTCGCTCATGCTCTCCACACAATCGTTCATTTAATTTAATGTAAGTTGAACATGTACCAGCATTACAGTGAAATGGTTACTGTTAAGTTCCTGGGCAGCGAAGAATCTCAGCCTGTGACTAAAGTCAATAAGCAAGCTTAGAAAATACAGAAGTCATTGTACTGTCAGTCATTTAATGCTGTTTATAGGTATCATTCTTCATACAATTAAATATCCATATCATTGTCATGACCTTTGACCTAAAATCAGAGCTGCTGAGCTGCTCTGTACCATCTTGTTACTACCAATAGATAAAAAAGACCAACATCACAACAATAACTTGGGGTGTCCTGCAAAGTCCCTGGTTCCATTCGGCCCGCGAGACCTTCTTGTTTGTCTTGACTGTCGGCTGATAATTAAAAGAACAAAAATGAAAAAAAAGAAAAAAAAGATAAATAGATTAATAGAAAAAGAAAAGAAAAAACTGCCAAGTCATAATAAACCAGAATTGTCATTTGATTGTTGTCCTATGAAAACAGGCCATGGAAGAGAAAATGTGGACAGAGATTTTGTGAAACAAAGGTCATCTGGAAATAATTCTTTTTTTAAATGGAGTTGGAAAATATCTGCCTGTTAGCTTTTTAAATGTATCTAAATTTATATGCAGATATCTGTTTGTAGAGATAAGCCAAAATAAGCAATGCACGGAAGCACAAGTCTTGGCCCAGATATCCGCTGGCTACACTAGAACCTGGAGTCTAAAGAAGAGCATTCAGCTTGAAACATCACTGGTATATGTGCCAATAAACTGCACTTAAGGGAGCTACGGTGTGGGGACCTTTTTTCATGTTATTTACTGCTATCTTTTTGTCCAACACGTGCCTTAAAAAGTTCTTGGATGTGCACAATCAGAATCCCCAAAATATTGGCTGTGCCACAGAAGTCACAAGACTCACAATCGACACTTTCCAAGATTGGCAGTATCTAGACTGGTGGTGGAGGAGTAAAATCAGTGGATGGAAAATAAATCTTCCCAGTTGAATCTCCTGGAATAATCTGCAAACTATAGTAGTGATGGAAAGGTGTTGCATCACAGGTCTGAAAGACAGAATGGCCGGATGAAAATTATATTCACAGAACTACATTCAGACCAGAAAGATGACTGGCCAGATCTGATGATGTAAGATTAATGATGATGACAATGATTTAAGTAGGAGAGGTCATTCCAAGTTGGGTCCTACAGAGGCTAGGCAAGACTCCCTCCTAACATTCAGTGAACACAAATTGGATTCCAGCAAATCGTGAGCAAAAATTATGGGCACTTCATGCCCATTGAGGATACACACATGTATCCTTGAAAATGCTCTAAAGAAAGGACTCTGTCCTTTGTAGAATTTCAAGGATTCTTGACATTCGAACAGTCCTTCAGCAGGATTCGAGGACATATCCTCCTTGAAATTCAGCCGTTTAAGGATCCTGTCTTGGCTTTGAGAAGCACCAAGAGATGGCTGACTTGATTGTGGTTTAAAGGTAAAAGACAACCATTTTTTATGAACACCCAGAGACTTTTGACTGAGTAGGGACCATGCTAAATGTTCACCTGGCTTAAATTAAACCTAGTGTTGCTTTTGTTTTCCTCCATGCAAACACAGAACATGGTTGTTTATTTTAGTGTTGAGTCTGAATCAAAGTGTTGTTGAGGAAGTGAATGAAGTGGCTGAGGTTGATTTAAGGATGCCATACTCTATTAACTGCAGCTGCTGTTACATAACGGCGGTTCTTTTGAAGATCTTCTACTTTATGAAACAAACACATGGAGATTTTAACCAGCACCATAGCATTCTCTTAAGCTTAACCAGCAAAATAACTCAACTGAGAATCAGTCCAGACACAAACACAACAAGATACTTTCTCTAGTGTACCAGAAACTTCCCTCTCAGCAGCTCATCTGTCCTATTGAAAGAGCTGTGAGTTGACAGACGCAGACAGCTGAGCCTCCTGTCAGTGATCCATCACCACCACATCCTTGGACACTTATCTCCCTCCACTGAAAAACTCCACAAACACACCCTGACAGTTACAAACTGACTTTAGCTTCAGTGTCTGAGCTGCCCCATGGCTACAGCCAGCGGAAGAGACTCACCACAAAGGATCAGATAAACTTCCCTGACTGGCCTGACTCAGTCCCCCAGTTTTTCTTTTGAATGCAATGTGGAAGTGACACCTAATTCTGGACTTTGGCCAGTGTGACACTGAGCTGAGGTGGCAGAATTCTCCTCTCTGAGCAGTCCGAAGCAGTTAGTTTCAGAAATAAAATCTACGTCCATATTATTCGACTTTGCGGTTGCTATTCACGATAAGGGGAACTGGGTTAATTCCTCCGGATATACCAAATGACACATCACCACCAAATGAAGTCAGCATTTCAGTTCATCATCTTAAAACTGTGAATTCCTTGATGTATCTTAAATAGGACCAATATAGTATTCTTTGTTGGCTGTAAGTCACATGTGGCCTTGCTATTTTTCACTATGTTTGAGCTTGGTCTTTTGTAATAGAATGCTCCAGGAGTGAGTCCTGAAAACCCAGAAATGAGTTAGCATTTTAGCACTCCTGGTTCCCTTGTGTCGAAGTCAATGGGTTTTTGGTTAGATGCCTGAAATACGGTCTGTGGTTAACACAAACTTAAGAGATATTACTGTTGTGTTCTACAACATAAGATTCATCACTAAGTACCCCACTGGTGAAGGCTGAAGCTTTTATGGGTTGTAAAAAAGACAGTTGCTAACAAGTGGCTAAATGAGACTACAGAAAATCATCATGCCAAACACAGCTTTACAGCCTTGCCTCATTGTGGTGGTGACATTAGACATATCAACATCTAACAATGTTGCCAGGTTTTTAAAATGTCACAGCTGATAAACAGAATAGTCAACACGTTCTTATCCCACGTTGTCACATATCACCACTTTGTTAGTGGACTTTCACGTCTACATATTATGCGCTAGGTGTCTTCCTGCATATGCTGCAGACTTTCTGGGATGTCGCAACTGTTTAGGAAAAAACATCAAGGTTTGGCTCTACATTGATTCGGGACCTGAACACCAGGCTCCCAGGTGAGAATTTGAAGGTTTGTTGGATCATCCACCACCCCTCCCGCCCACCCTATAAGGACTTTCCAGCCCCTATATACGCTGTCACCAGAAGCCATTCAAATTGATGCCATCCAGCGGTGTATCATACCACTGCAAAAGGTAGTTTTTGGTGATGGCATCTAAGGCCAAAATCTCGGACAGAGCGGCAGTATTTGACGACTTCGGAATGAGAACATAACACAAATACACTGACTCGGTTTTTTGCCAAGAGTTAGACGAATAAATAATTCCACAGATTAAATAAAACAAGATAAAACATGTTACTTACTAAGCTTCGAAGATACTGGAAGGCAGATCTTTTGGTTTGAGCTTTAGACAGAGCCAGGCTAGCTGTTTCCCTGTTTCCAGTCATTATGCTAAAATAGGATGCTGTCAAGAAATTCTCTGAATTCATATAAATATTATTCTGGCTTCATCCAGTACTGAGGATTAGGAAGAACATGTGTTTGTCACATAGTCATGAAAATACTGCTGTTTGGAGAGGTACACGAGGCTAATTTAGCCGGGACAAAGGCCAGTCTAAACTGCCAGAACATTGCCGGCCTTGCCAGTGAAGAAAATTACGGACAAAAAGGTTGACATGCAAGGACTGTTTTGGCAAAAGTGGTCAGTAAAACAGCTGCGGAAAAAGAATTTAAAGCATATTTCATAGAGCACAACACAGTGCAACTTGTTGAAGGGCCTCTGTCACTGCTGGTGGACTACGTGGGCGATGAATTAATTTACTCATGGCTCATGCATGGTAAAAAGGCCACATAGCCCCACACAGAGTGGAGATAATATAACAGAGGGATTGTCTATGAGATTAACATGCAGACACATGAAGACTTACAAGCTGTGTAGCTTCTCTGTGTCTTCTAAAGCTTCACTTAATAAATGCAACAACATCCCATTTATTAGTGGTGGGCTAGATGCTAGAAGGCACTGGAAACTCCCTGGATATGAAACTTTAAAATCAGTTTACCAAGTCCACACCCACAGCTAATAACACAATAAGCTCCAGATTAAATCTGACCAGCAAAGTAGTGCTTGGGGGCAACCTCAGAAGACTGGAGGTCAAACAGGTTCACAGCACCCCTCCATCAATACCTGGACTCCATGTTTATGTCAAAATACACTCAGTTCTGCTGGTCCTGACAAACCAGGAACTTGTTCAGTCATCACTCAAAGGCTGCCAAAAGGAGCTGTCAGCTCAATGTGCTTTACTCTCAGACAAATATCACTTTGTCTCATGGATTTCCTTTCGCCTTAGGAGATGACATGTGAGGGTGGGAAAGAAAAAAAAAACCTTGAACAACAATTAATGGCTCCCTAAAATATTTGGGTGTTCTAAAAGGATGATGGAAAAGATTTTCCTCAGGGATGTTTTACACAAAACAAAAGCAGAGCTGCAAGTGGCAGTTGTTCTTGACAACAAGAACTTGTTTCAAACTTACATAAGCCAAAGTCTTTATCTCTTTTACTACTGTCTTGTGATGTACAGTAGCTACATTGTTTGCTAATAGTATTGGTGTGCAGGGTTACGCTATCAGGCCACAACTGTAGCATACGGGTGCGAAAGTTCTATCCTTTTTTCCTATAGACAGTTGGCTGCATCTGGATGGGCATGCAACTTTTTTGCAAACATGCAATACACTCAGGGGTTGAACAATAGCTTATTGTGGCTAATGCTGGCAAATGTTAGCAAACATTCGCTAAGTATTGCTGTGTAACTGACATTACCTAATCAAAGTATTGGTGTTTCCATTTAGTTGTCAGGCAAACTTTTGAAATGTGGCAAAGAAATAAAGTCAAATTAGATGCATTGCCATCAACTGGTTTAGAGCAGTTAATTAAATGCAAAGTGTATTTTTGTCAGAAGTTGGTAGTACCACACTTTACACATGGCTACTAAACAGAGTAGAGGAAGTAGAGGTTGCAAACAGGAAACAACTGGGAAAGTTTTAATTGGTCTTCCATGTCAGCTATTATTGGTCATGTTTCATGCTGTCTGCAGATGAAGACAAATTATGCAGGCTGTTTTTATGCCTTATTCGTCCGTGTACCTACAAAAAGTAATGGGTCATAATCTGAATATCATGAGCCAGTAACCTGTATATAACCCATGTAGGCTGTGATCACATGACCAGTGCTCTGATGGGAGTTAAGATGTAAGTAGTCCCCATAAGGAGGCAGGTTGAGGTGGTGGATAGATCACAAACCACAGGACTTTGCCCCAGGACATTTCCCCAGGTGACCACTGTTCAGAACCATGTGAAACCAAATGAGTCATTCTAATGCACGCCGTCACTAGGGTTGAGTCGAATTCCTCGGATGAAACAAGTATCTGGTACAGATAATGTATTTTTTTTACAAGTCTGAGGATCACACAAGTAAAATGTGTCAATATCTGTATTTGTGGTGAAGGTAAATTCTCATTTGCATAGCTGTTCTGCATTTGCCTTTCTTAAAAACAAAATAATTATGGCAAGCCCACCAACGTCCGGCCTAAACTCCATCCACCCCAAGTACAGGTACCGATACAGATAACTTATTTGGTTAACCCACCTCAAGCAAGCAAAAACGTTTTGTGCAACTGAGGGAGTTAATCAAGACAACTTTTCTTATTCAATACCTTAAAGTGTGCATAAAGATAAATTTACCAAAACACGGCTAGTGACGCTTCTCTACCTTTGCAACTGTATGTGGTCAGTAAGATGTTTCCAGAGACTAATACGTGAAAACATCTTCACAACAGACCAAAGAAGGTTGTTTGCCAACAAACATCGGCTAACCTTGCTTAGAGGCTAACAAGCTAACAAGCTAGCTACTGTGCGCAGCAGATAAGCTAGCATTCCAGTTGAAAGAAAATGTGAAACAAATGCTTAGAAGTGCATGTGATTTTCAGTGAAATGGTATATCCTCCAAGATATTGCTTTCAGTGTAAGAGGGAGATTCAGACTTTCTTTCATTTCCTCTTGAAGAGGCCCAGGGCTTTGGAGAAATGAGACAGTGACCACTCACTCTGAGCTAACTGGAGTTTTGCTTGGGCATGAATGATGCCAAACTTTCCCTGTTTTTTTCATGCTGTGAGCCTGTTGGAGTGAGTAATCACTCTTTATATGCTGACATTGGCTGAGATGAAGTGCAGTGGAGAGCAGAAGTGCTTTGAGGGCACATGATCCGCCAAGAGTGGTATAAAAACTTACATATGAGATTGTTATCAAACACCTTAAGATGCACTTTTTTTTCGTATTACTTTGAGTGAGAGCACACATGCAGGTTAAAATCAGGTGGAATTCTTCCACTTTGATTTGGCTTTTGCATCAGTCATAAGAGCTATCAAACAGGAATCTGCTCCACATATCAAGCATTCACTAACAGATTAGGCAAAGTCTAAAATAGTGGTTGGCTTCTTCCTTACTTGCCTCACCAGACTGACTCACTCTGTCAGGTATGAATGCTCCCCGAGTGAGCGCTTTGTTTTAAAATCTGTCAGCTGCTTGTTTACTGTTCTCTTCTCCATCCAAGCCTCCAAATGTTGGAGAAGAGATTAGCTGAACAAACCAAGCTCTCTAGTTCAGAGGAAACTCGAGAATCTCAGATTATCTCAGATTGTAATGAGGACTGGGTACTCTGTAGCCCCTTTCTCACTGCACCACAACCCATAAATGGTCCTGCAATTTTCCATGTCTGCATTAGGAGCCACGGTTCATTTTCCATGTGAGACGCTCCAGCAGCATCCTGGCTCAGGACCTGGTACAGTATGATTTCCATAAATATTCGCTAATGGCTCCAGTGGGAATTAAAGCAGCAACATTCCCAGGTAATAGTTTGGCTCATTTGTTCTAAGCTATCATACGGAAGAGTTTCATAACCCTATCAGTTACTAAAAGTATGTAAGTAGGCTATAATCAGGAAAATGTACAAAGAATTAAAAGTAAAACCCCCTGTAGACAGTGGGGCTCCCAGAAATGTTTCATAGGGGTGGCCAGATAGGGCCACTGAAAATCGTCAGGTGACACACCAAAACCAAAAGCCATAAGGCCCGTTTCCACTGAAGAAGTTCCTGGTATTATTTGGGGGGCAGGAACTACTACAGGAACATCCTCTCACTCAGCCCTCTCAACCGCCGTGTCTCCACTGAGAGAGCGGAGTAGGAGGAAGGTTCCTGTAAAGTTACGGGCTCTGGATGCGACGTAATCGTTGCGCGACCATTTACCGGGGCGACGTAGGGACGCCGTTGGCTGATAGCCCTTAGCGGTGTCTGTAATAACTCACTAAATGGCCTGTGAAAAAAAAAATTCCAGCGGATGTCTTAGTTACAACATGATTGAGCTAACTGGAGTAGTTTCATGTCGTATCCGACAACGGGAGGCTTTTAACAGATGACGTCCTGATGTTAGCCTGCTGTTAGCTGTCCCTGTCAGCTGCAGCCACTGATGCTTTCTAGACATCGTGATTTCCCAAAACTGAATAAATACCACACATAGCAACACAAAACTGCTTTGCTAGCTCAATCATGTTGTAACTAAGATATCCGCTGGAAAAGATATTTTTTTCACGGGTTTTTTTACATGGCGGAGGAAGCTATATGAACGAGCTAATCCTCGTCTGCTGAGTTTTAAAAATGCCGGCTATTTTGTAGCTTTCTGTTGACATCACATCCCATCTTGAGTATATCCAATCAGCACCAAGTAATCCCCAAGCCCCAGCCGGGAGTCTTTTGGGGCTGTTCTGAGTACCTACCCCGAGGCAGGGACTTGTTTAGCCCCTGTAAAAGTTCCAGAACTCTGTCCTTCGGGGGTGGTTCCTGCGGTGGAGACACGCACCAACAGGCCCGGCCCCGTAAAATTACCCCGAAGTTCCTGAAGTGGAAACGGGCCTATAACTGAAGCCATAACTGAATTTCACAAATTCAGTTCTGCTGTGGAAGTGTATAGGCTAGATAAAATTATGTCAATATGGAGAGTTAAAGAATCGTATAATGAAATACTTTGGTTTCTTATTTTGCAGTTAATATTACTAATGAGCTGATGTGCATAAAGCAATACTGGTGCAGTTAACAACAATCCTGTTTTAATGTGTTATGTTTGTATACGTGTTAGGCAATCCATTGTTCTTTAAATATGCTGGTTGTCCTTTTTCTTAAAAAGCCAAATTTACTGCTTTGAATTGAAGAAGAACATTGTCTGTGAGGAACAGGACATTGACTGCGAAGAATCCTTTTTAAGTTTAGGGGAAACACATGGGTACCCATAGAACCCATTTTCATTCACACACCTTGAGGTGAGAGTTCAAGGGACCCCTTTGAAACTGGACATGCCAGTCGTTACCTTGCTGAAATTTTGCTTGATTTCGTTATTTAGCCCAATTCCCAACAAGTTATACCAATATGGTTGGTACCAATGAATGCCTTAGGTTGTCTAGTTTCATTAGATGTCATAACCTTTGCACTACAGCCTCCTAAAGACAGTAATAGCAGTAGGGGACCAACATTTGTATCAGGGGCCTTGCCCCCCTTTGGGAATGCCACTGCCTGATGTAGATTATTATTACTAATGTATTTATGTAAGAGCAGGGTTTGCCTGTAGCAGTAGGTTGAGGTTTTGAACTTTTTGAATCGGTTTTTAACTAATGATTGTTTTCATTATGGATTAGTCTGATGATTATTTCCTCCATCCTCTGAAAACAGTCAGAAATACCATCACATTTACCCAGTGCTCAAAGCGACACCTTCACAGTGTTTGTTTTGTCCAACCAAGAATCCAGACTGCAACATCATTAAAAATAAAGTTGCTAAAATATTAAAAAGCAAAAGCAGCAAATCCTCATTTCAGAATTTGAATGTCTGTCATTTTCATATACACAAAAAACGCTTATCAATATAATAGCTCATTCATTTAATCTATCGCTTCACTGAGTAATCATTTCAGCTGTAATTGTATATTTTTGTACATTTTGTGTGCAAAAGTCTTAATTTGTAAAGAGCTGACAACAGTTGGGAAATAATTAAAGCTGAGTAAAAGTACAGTATTTACATGTAGTTGAGTAGAAGTGTCATGAAAAGAAAATACTCAAGTACAAGAACCTCAAATTTGTGCTTCAGTACAATACTTGAGTAAATGTACTTAGTTACATTCCACTGCCACTGATAAAGATAATTTGGCTAAACTGTTGCCATGTTTACAGTCTGTCTGAATGCTTGACTGCTTGAGCGCCTTGTCCTGTTACACTTAATTGCAGTGACATTGCCTTGTTCCAGGATTTCAGCAATTACTCTGATGAGTACAGTGTTATCATTACTGATGGAAGTGATAACCCAAACTACAAAAATAAGAGCAAAAATTGTAATAAACTGGAGTTATACTTGGTGATGGCCAGCATTCAGAGACCAAAGACTTGGACTGACTTGGACTTGCCCACAAGGACTTAAAGCCTGAAGGAATAATTCAGAATTGAGTTTGGCATTTTTGCTGTCGCCATCTTTGAGTTTTGGGGCCTGAAATCACCATATTTGGACAGAGATAGTTCTAGTGCTAGCTGCCAGCTTGAATTGCAGGATATATTTACAGCTACTATTAACTGTGATAATGCTAATGCTAATTTTTGCCAGCAAAAAACAGACTAAAAAAACATTACAACAGAATGTACTTACTGGAAAAACTGAACATCTTACTCTTTAAAAGGTCTGTTAGTACAACCAAGTGCTGGCCAAGACCTTTTAGACAACCAAAAATCACAACTGTCTTTTTGGAACTACACCTATTCTCCGGAAATCTGGGTATACGCCATGGTTACATTACCTAGCTCACCCTGTCACCATCAAAGCAACTTGTCAACTGACGGCACCCACCTGTCACTCAAGGCCATGACATTTCAATTGGTGAGTTCTATATAGGGTTACCTCCACCCCCCCATACAGTTGTCATTAAAGGGAAATTAGCTATAGAGACACAACCTGTTTTTGTACAAGGCTGTAAACATGAATATGTTTGCTGTAAAGTTTAGCTTTTTAACATACGGGTCAATGGGGACTGACGCACTCTTACTTGGACTGTACAACCACTGATTTATATATAAAAACCTCATTTATTTTAGAATCTGTCTACATCACCCCTGACCTGTTTTTGTTGACATTGCATAAATGTATTAACTAATCAGATAGCCTAATCACAATTGGTTTCAAATCTAATTACAGGTTGCTGTTTACAGTATCTTGGCCAAAGCTGCCTCTCTCATCGACGTGAGAACACTCCTTTTATCTCAGCATCAAGATATTATGTAAGGCCTCCAAGAAAATTACGCGTGTGCTCATATTTGAGCAAGCTGTGTATATATACGAGGAGGTCTGTGAGGACATGGTCTCATAAAAGAAGGATTTGGAAAGAGATTTATCTGTGTTTTGAGTGACAGTTCAGTCTGTGTACACAGCATCTCAGTACTCAAACATGCTTATCTGATAAAACTCTAACTCTCATATTTCCTAAAGTTTATAGTGCTATATGATGGTAATAAATTGACCTCACTTTGTAAATCTTTCATGATTTCATTGTTTGATACCAATTTATGTCTTCATATCCTTTCCTTTGTGCAGGGTCCAAACATAATATGTGTTTGTTAGGTTAACATTTGGATTTTAGGCTTTTGCCTGACGTAACATAGTCTGAGTGCAGCTGTATAATAAGTTTAAATTGTTACATCACTGAAATACATTCAAGGGGGCAAAGGTCAGACTCATTTTACCTCAAAACAAGGGATCCACAGCTATCCAGTACTGTAAAGACTTATAACATACATAGGGTAAGAACAGAAAAAAAATAAAAGATGAAGCTTTACCCCTTAAGGAAATCTGGGGGAAAGGGGAATCCGTTGTTTAAAATGTACCATCTGTCATGTTTTTTAAAACATAATTCCACAGACAAAACACTGAGAGGTACAAGTGGAAAATCTGGAGCTGAATTTACAGATGCGTACGGGAGCTTGAGCTTCTCTCAAGACCACACAGATCCGTGTCTGACTGAATGCTTCGATCCATGAGGAAATCTGTAAGCATGAACCCCCCAGAGGCATTTCCTCCGAGCTGTGTGGTCCCCCAAAACACTGAGATCTATAACTAAAACAGGGGCTGATTATCATAATTACAAGCTATGTTCAACACTGATCCCTCTGCCTGATTTATCCCCCTAGTGTTTGCCAGTTGTCCAAACTGGTGTTAGGAGTTCAGGGGGAGAGGATAGAGCATAGACTTGAGCCGGATTGATCCGTGTCAACTGAAATCCTGCCCTAAAGCTTCTATGTTGTTCTTGTGTCTTTAATGCCTCTAGTTTCTTATCTTTCTCTTCCTGATAACTGCAGGGATGAACATGCAGGTCTGAAAGGTCTAAGCACAGATGATTAGTTTAACACTTTCCATGTCTTTAAGTTGAACTGAAATATAAATCCTCTTCATCCCATAACAAGCTAGGCTAACAAGTTTTCACTCAAAAAGCTGAAGCTAATTAGCCTAGCGTACTAATGTTTACATTAACACAAATTTCCACTAGACATCACTTTTGTAGCCCATTTTGTGTCTGGGTTGGGTGAATTCAAGAAAGCTTATCAGAAAATATCGGGGTTGTTGGGCAGGTAGGTCAATAATTGACAAAGCAGCGTTGTGATTAGGTTTGTAAATGACTTACAGAAACATTGCAATAGTCCACCTTCTACCTTCTCTTCCCCTCTCTCTGTCACTCTAAGACATACACACACACACAAGTAGCTTTATCATCAGTGCTGCTGCTTAGGCTTTGTCTCTGTCCTTGTCTCAGTCGACAGTCCTGACAATTGTGTTACTATAATTCATAATGTTGATGGTTTGTGATTCAGATGGTTGCTTAGTGCGCATGTTTGTGGGTGAATGAGTGTAGAATGGCTCCAATAATGGGTCGGGTGGGTGTGGGTGTTAAAAAAATCTTGACCCGTGCATCACTACAGGCTACTCTTACAAACCAAAGTAATAGGTGTATTAGAGGGTATATGCGGGTATATGGTTTATACTCACCTCTTTTTCTGGCCGTTTACAGTAAACCTAGCTATCACCAAAGGGCCATTGGAGTATTTAGGTGAGTATACCCATTTCGTCCCTGGAAACCTACCCATCTGCCTCGTAGTACACCCACCTCATCAGATACCACAACACCACTGGCTGAAAAATATGTTGCTTTCAGACAATATTGCAGTACCTAGATACAGTATTATTATATTATTAGTGGTAAGACAACTTCTGATTCATAGACATTGAAGATTTTAAAAGCATGACAATTTGACTCTCAGCAGGAAGTGAACCCACATCCCTAGATTGAAAGGCAAAAGATTTACCCACTGGACAATACCACAAAAAATACACAATAATAAAGTATACAAAGAGATTTAAACATCTAACAATGTTGGCTCATTATCTGTCCTACTGCTAAACTAGCTATCTATATATTCTGATTTCCTAGCAAAAATGAAGTTGGCTCCAACATACATCTATAGGACTGGCTTTGTTTTTGCATTAAATATCCCCATTGTTAAGTCACCCATTAAGACAAAAAGTCATCTGGTAGAGTCGAATTCTCATCCATCACCAACACAGATCGTGTCAGAAGCCACAGACCCCGTTAGCAAATAAAGGCCTGGAAACAACATGGAAAATGTGTTGGAGGCCCCGTCTCTCCTCCTCTTTACCATCCCACTCCTCAGTACATAACAGTATTCTTGTTAGACAAAACAGTAGAGCGGCAGTGAACCAGGGGAACATTGTTGTGTTGTAATCCCATGTGGCTCTGCTCTCCACCCACAGTTTGTCTGCTTACACTGTGCTTTGCTTTTCTGTATAACAGACATGGATTAAGAGCCTGCAAGTGCACTGTAAAGGCCAGGCTCAAAACACTGAATAATAATAATTTGTACAGATCTTTAGTTAAATGGGGCACAAAAGTTTCCTATGCTTTTCTGTATTAAGTATCTTATAATGTTACAGCATCTGATGTTCATACTGAATGAGGCCTAAGTTTCAGATAATGAGGTAAATGTATGTAGAACTAATTGCAGTGAGCAAAGTGTTTACGTTACATAGCCCACACTGCTACATGAAGCTACATGCTAATGTTAGGGAAACACGTCAACTTGGTTGCGGATGTTGTAAAGTTACCACAGATTTTGGATCATATTCCTGCTGGAACAAGTCTGGTTGTGTTCAGCATCTTTTATTGGTGATTCTTTAGGTAGAAAGTGCTGCTATTCTGTGGTACAGTCATTCCCCAGCTGCAAGTACAATGCTAACTCACATGTAGCTATGCTAACGTTAGGGAAACATGTAATCCTAGTTGCTGATGTTTTTCATTTTGGCACAGTTTTGGTTCATATTACTGCTGGAACATGTTTTGTTTGTTTTTTATTTGTGATTTTTCACAATAAGAAGTACCCCTATGATCCATTACAGCTATTCACCAGCTGCAATGATGGTGCAGAGACCATAGATTTTAAGAATAACTAGATGCCAAGATGGTGACTATTTATTCCAATGGATTTTCTTGCCTGGCACATACACCAAAAACATTTGCGGCCCACTGAATATACACAGTAGCGTTTTTCCTGCTGGCCTCATCTGTGAGTTTCTGCTCAGTTCATAATCTTTACATTGTGATGATGTCACAGAGTTTTAAATTACTTTTCGAACCTTCAGAGTTCCAATATTCAGAATAAAAAGCTTCATGATTGACTTTATCAATAATTAATTATAAAAGACAGTTAAAAGTCTGTAAAACTGTTGACAGGACACCTTGAAATGCAAACAAGATAAATTATGACTCTTTCTATTCTGATTTTGAGCCATGATGGTTAAATAAAGCTTTCCTTAAGCCTAGCCTTGGACCAAGATGTTCATTGCATGAACGTCTTGAAAATGAACCCCGTTTTTCGTGTGGGGGTTCCCAGTCTAGACCGTTTCACGTCTCCATAAACTTTCAAATCAAACATGTAATGTACTCACCTCATAGGCACAGATGTTAGGAAGGTGTACGGGGGTTGCCGTGTGTTTGTATATCCGTTATTGTTCAATAAACATGCATTTTATCTCGGGATGTCTTGAAATTTTCTTCACCCCTTCTTCGTCCTGCAATGAATGAGTGCACCGGCTTTCTACTGCGCCACAGCGCCACTGTAGCGGTTGGGAGGTGTACTACCAATGTGCAATACACAAAATTGGTCTAGACCGGGAACCCCCACACGAAAAACGGGGTTCGTTTTCAAGACGTTCATGCAATGAACGTCTTGGTCCAAGGCTACCTTAAGCCAAGAAAAGCGATTTAAAAATCCCCCTATGAACAAAGCGGGAACTTGCGGGCTGGGCCAGCTGGGGGGACACTAGACACTACTGCACATATTCAGTCGGCCGCATACTGCGGAAGTAAACCCAGAAGCTGGAAAACCTTTTTTGGTGTAGGTGCCAAGCAAGCAACTCCATTGGCATGAATAGGTGTCATCTTGGCATCTGGCATCTATTTATTATTTAAATCTATAGAAGAGATGCAGAGATACGAAGATCTGCTCTATGAAAGAAATGCTGACCAATCAGAGCAGACTGGGAGGGGGGCTTAAAGTGACAGGCACTAAAACAGAGCATCTCAGACAGAAGGTGAACACAGGTCGTGTTTTTTTTTTTCTTTTCTTTTCTTTTGAAAATAAAGCATGTAGACATGTTCTAATAGATACTCAAAATACAAGTATGGAACTGAAAATGAGCATAACTGGTCATATTTAACACATGTTCATAAAGAAATCAAACTACACAAGACAATAAGATCAATAGAAACCAGTAAAACTAACAGTAAAATAGGCTACTATAGAAAAATATACACAATATAAAATATAAAAAAGGAACTGTAAAATAATAAAAGAGAAAGCATGTTTATTAAAGGGCAGTTTTCCAAAGGTTGCTACCATTTGACTGATTTAGAGGGAAGAGACCCATTGGCTGAGCTAAGGTAAAGTAAATAAAAAAATGTTCTTAATATTAAATTGGACAGTAAAACAGCTGGGGTAGAGACAGAGAGGTATTTATATGGACATGGTCTTCATTGTCACCACCAGCCTCATCCTTCCCCTCCTTCCTCCCTACTCTACCTCCCGTTCTAAGTGAAATGAGGTGACTGAAAGTTACGTAAACTCTGTGATCCATTTCCATTCTCCAACATCAAAGTGGGCTGGTGTCCTTTCAGTGAAGCTATGTGCTCTCCTCCCTGATGACCACAGATTCTCCATTAAACCTGGGGGACATATTGTCTCCGAGGACGACGCCACAGAAGGCAGAACTAATCCTCTCTGTCTTTACACTCTCACTGAATGGGTCCCTCTTTTCTCTTTCTGCCTGTTTCAGTTTCATTATCAGCTTTCCAGGCAATGCTGTGTTGCCAAGGCCAGCTAAGTGGAGTCCAACTTAGGAGCAAGGGACAATTTAAAAAGGAAATGTCAGATATGTCCGAGCCACTCGGGGTCAAGCTCCAAAGTTTTATCACAATTTGCATTGTGGCAGACAGGAAATCACTGCTTCAGGTCAAAATGTAGAATGCTTGCAAAGGTCATTAAAATACAGGATTATCACTGCAACTGTTTGTTCAGTGACATCTACAGCAGATGGAGGAGCTTACACGGGGAAAACCCATAAAACAAACAATTGTGTTTCCTTGAAAACATATTTGGCTTAATAGATAAGAGGTATGTAAACTTAATTAGCTGAGAAAGGTTATATGGTGAAATTTGAATAAGTCACCTGAAGGCCCTGAAAATATATATATTTTCTCAACAAGCCCCTTGCTGTGAGTGACATCATCAACAAGTTGCAATGAACTTCTCTTGGAAAATGTGCATGGAAATGAATGTGCGTGTATTGTAAGGAACTCAGATGTATCCTTTAAAAAAGATGATTTTTCAGATTGGAGATCACCACCAGGTAAGCCTACATGTGTGTATATGGCTGTATCCAATGCTTGCATTGAACTTAAATTGGGGGCAACAGCTAATATTTCAGGGGCTCTGGTGTAACCAGTGGATATCCAGATAATGGCTGTCCAGGCAAAGACTTCTTCTGTGCGTTAGTAATTGTTTATAGTCCAATTAGCAGCTTGAGACGAGTTGGACTTGTGAGACGACGTTTACAACCAGATTACTTTACAAGCAGCCAATAAAACTAATAAAGGCCAAAATTTTTGTCACACGACAGCCGATGCATTCAGAGGCTACAATTTGGCCTATACACTCTGCCTCTGTGCTCCACACAACCTGGTCTCATTCTCAACTCATCACATACGTACGCATGTAGTTTTGTTGCCTAATCTTAAGGAGCTACACCTACAAATGAAGTTTTTTACTTACATTCTAAGTTTATTTTGAAAAAGAATGCATGCATTTGACAAGCAACTGTAAATTTCCTGTGAAAGGGAAGTTTATTTTGAAAAGACAACACTTGTAACAATAAATACAAACATAAATATATCTACGATGTGAAAATGCAAAACGTGGTATCATAAAAACATTTCCATCTGTTTGTCTTCATTCATTAAACTAAGATTTTACAAATTTAAAAGGATGCAGTGGGAAACATACCCAAGCCCGACATGCCTGACATTTTTTTGCAGAAGACAAAAACACAGGAGACCATCTGAAAAAGCCCTGAGGATAGTCAAAGCTGATCTACTTATGTCCAATATGAGATATTATATTAGGTATAAGACATACTGACACACAGCTTTGGGACCTGCTGCAAACAACGAGACCCTGCCTGACCCAGTTAGTTCAATTTGGACCCAAGTCAACACGGGCCAACAGAGCTGAGCCATACTGATGAATAAAATGTAAAATATTTGTTCTTTTAAAATCTCTTCAAGCCTTACATTATTTCTCAAACACACACTTTCAGGACGTATATTCAAGGCTTCTGAAGGAGCGTGGGAACGCTGCTGTGAGCTGCAACTAAATGCCAGAGATGCAGATGTAAAATATCACCTGTCATTCAGTCGCTCATGAAAGCAGTGATTGGAAAATGATGGCTGACACTTTGTCTCACAAACCTGCCTCTGGTGCCAAACAGTAGCTCCACCTTTAAAGTCAGTTATTTATTCCATCAGCATTTTCCCGTACCAGTCAGCTGAGCCACCAGGAATCCAATTTACACGGTATATTCAATTGTCAGGGTGTGGAGAGAGGAAAAGTACAAACTGGCAGTAATTATGTTTCATAACAGGGATTTACATAACACTGAAACTTATTTAGTGCAGTGTGTTGTCTCTGTTTGTTCTCTTTTTTTCTAAAAAAAAAAAAAATACAGAGGCTCATTTGATGCACAGCAGGACAACAAGTCCAGCTCATTAAAAAGAAAGAATATAACCGGCTATCGTGGGACATCAGGGTGGTCTGGTGGTTATCTTCAACCAGACAACTCAGGCTTCTACAAGCATCCACCCTGCAGAGGTGTCCTTGGGCAAAACACTCAATGTCCAAACTAGCAGCTAGCCTGGAGACCTAAGTCACCATTGCTTTTAAAATGTGTCAGAAACTGACACAGATGCAGAAAGATTGGTTTCATAACACCTACACATGAGGCCAGGGGGTATTGGATGTGGCTGCAGCTGCACAGGTCAAGAGTCAAGGCCAGAGGTGGAGAGGTGAGGGTTGGGGTTTTACTGGAAATATGAGAAGGGTAGGATGTTTAGGAGCATAGGTGGGCAGGAGGCAAGCTTTTCCAGTTTTTTCAATTTCACAGTCAGTGGGAAGTCATCTTGCCTAGAGGCTCACTGTTTGGTATTAATTGACGCGACAGAAAGGTAAAGTAATGGGGAATGTTGGACAAGACTCAAGTCAAAGCAAGCAGCTATATGTATGCACTATGCAGTTACAGAATGATTGATTTATAAATCAAAACTGAGATTCCACAGATGAGTTCTCACGTCTGCAGGAATTTAGATAAGTGCAGTAATCAGTAACCACAGTGAGCTCAGCATCCGCACCGTGACCTACTGGCCTCATAAAAACATGTGGCTGTCTTGTGCCGCCGTCATGTTTGTTTTTGCATGTATGTGTTTGAGAGATTGTGGGTTTGGGTGTGCGTAGTGTGGAAGAATCAAAACAAAGAGCATCAGTCATGATGGTCAGCAGTTCAGAGTGTGGTTGAGAAGTCTCAGTCACAGCCACAGTGTGTTTTATTTGGACTCTTTTACTTGTGCTACATCCACTTCGCCTGGTAAAAGTCAACCACTTCATATATTGCATATTGAATGAACAGAAAGGTTTTTAAACACAGGAAACCCCACTGAAAATAAAGGCTATAGACTACTTTCCAATTGCCAGTAATATGCTTTTATGCTTTTTTTGTGTGTGTGTCATGTTCAATGCCACGGACTTGCTGGAGAAAAGGGTTAGTAAACAGTAGAAAGCAGCATTGAGGCCTGTGAAAATGTATTGATGCTACTTCTTTTTAATATTTGTTACTAATTTGGTCTGTCTTTTAACCTCTGTGCTGACTAATTTGGAATGATGTTCAAGCGCTGCTTGGAAGGAGATGGCCCAGTGGGAAAGAGGGTATAGTTAGTATCAAACACTGTGTAAGAAAATCTCTAATATACTTAGAAATATTTGTAATAATTTAAGCAAATAGTGTAACATTTGGACATTTGGATTGTCTCTTTTTCCTGTCTCATTTCAGACTTGTCTAAATCCATTCAAAGTTGACTGTCATTATGACCAACAGTAAGACAACAGCATGAATTGTACTGAATAAACACTTTTTTGTTTCTTTGGTCTTGATTTGGTCTAAAAACCACACGGACTCGGAAAAGGATCATTTTTTAAGTGGACTGGAAAAAATTCAGAACTGGCTATCTGAACTGTGGTATAAACATAGATGTGGGTGGATTGCAATAGTTCAATCAGTTCAGTTTGTTAAAGGTGTGCAAAAAAACATTTAAAGAAATACTTTACCCCTCAAATGTTTATTTCTGAATTTTTTTTGTTTTTCTTGCATGCCTTGATGTGTGAATGAGGAATCCAAAAAATGGTGAACAGTTGTGATGAACTTGAAAAAAGGAGACTGTGTTTAACAACAGCAAAACTATATCAAAACATTGGTTTACCAACTCTCACACAACTCAGGCAGTATAGTCCAAGTGTCATTTGTCCAGTCGTATGCTCAGTACTTCCAAAACACATGCATTTTTGCTAAAACCTTACTATTTAAAATACAGTCTATTTCATGGACAAGTAACACAGCTCATGTGGAAGGGTTTTAAATGTTAGGGTTTTAGTGAAAATGCATGTGTTTAGAAAGTACTGAGCATATGACTGGATAAATGAGCCTTTGATTATACTGCACAAGTGGTGTGAGAAACTGTAAATTGATGTTTTGATATAGTTTGTTGTTACATTGTGGAGGCATGTGAAAAAAAAAGTTTGCCTCCCAAAGTTAGTGCAACATGAGTTGAGTATTGAGTACTGTTGATCTTTTGTGTGTGGAGAGTCTTTGGCAATTAGAGCCCATTATGACGCCATCATTATTCGTGACCAGTGATGTCAGGACATAGTACAGGAACATTCCCAAGAGGAAGATCTGGATGGATGGGATGTGGAGCGTGATTTCTGCTCAGTGGAAGCAACCCTGGGTGCTGGATATGATAAGAACTGGCAATGAATAGGGTTAGTTTTTGAAAGGCCAACATCCATTAACCAGTAGCTAACCAGTTAAGTTTTAGGAAAAAACAAAAAACAAACGTGAAACACCAGAAACCCTTCCTTTCAGTCAGGTGCTCCATTGACTTAGTGAGCTTTGGTGCCACATTGCAAAGCGCTATACAGTTAGAGATGGTGAAATTATAATGTTTTGCAATGTAAATGTTTTGCCTTTTATTTTATTTTCTGTTGGCTTTGCTGTCAGACAGCGGGCTTGCCACATTAACATGTGGATACATGGTACTCACTGTCCACCATCTGGTTGTCACTGGTTTCTTGGCTGCTCTGCGCTGCACACTATCTAGTTCTGGAGGGAGCTAATGTTAGCTCACTAGCAGTGGTGCTCATTCGGCGATCACAGCTGGTAATGCCGTCCGAGTGGCAAAACACGCTGATGTGGAAACACTGTACCCACCCTCCGGTCTCCCCCCGGGTTGTTCCCCTTGAGCTGCTTACTTACAGGGGTGAGCTGGGGGAAGACCAAAGGGTGAGCACAATGTTTCCACGGCAACGCTGTGGGGTCAGGATGGCACTACTAGCAGTAATGGCCAAATGAGCAGTGTCGCTAACACTAGCTAGCTCCTACCAGACCCAGGTGTTGCACAGTGCAGTAAAATGAAAGTAACAAAATTAACATATAGACCATCGTGTGTAAAAATATTCTCAGCTGTTAACAGATAAACAGTTAACCGTTGACAAATGGGGTGGAGGAGGGTCACGTCAACTTGAAAAAGAGAGTGAGAGAGATTTGTGAATGAAAAAAGAGCACAGGATCTTCCTTACTGAACTTCTTCTGAGCTTCGTTTAGTTAATTGTCCAGTTTCCAAGGACTCAGGGCTTTTTAAAACATGTGATATTGACTCATCAGCAACTTGTTTAGTCCACAGATTTTTTGCCAACTTCTAAATCTGTCAGGATGCAGATGTTGGTGATTGTTGGAGTCAGATCTGACTCCAGTTCATACCAAGTTATTAGTTTATTCACTACACTTTTACAATGCATTGTAATCTCCAACTCAGCGATAAATCCCCCTTTATAAAGCTCATTAGGTTCACTTTCTGTTTAGACTGTGTCAGAGAGATGGTGATGCAACTCTAAAGTCATCTTGGACGTCATTAGTGTTAGTATTGCATGTGACTGTCAGTGTATAAAGATGTACAAAACATCAGAATTACCTTTTGATATAATACAGTCCACTACAACCCATCACTGATTATGGCTTCCAAAATGACCATTTTATTAGGTACAACCACCCCACAGAATGTTCAGTTATTTAGTGCCACAGGAGCTCTGAATGACATTTTTCTCACCTGCTCTAATGAATCAAAGGGAAGGAAAAATCGCTCCAGGTTTTAAATAACTTGCGCTATAAATTCTTGGTGTAAACATGTCTTAACACATTAGTGCAGTGTTGGGAAGCAGCCACTCTGGACGTCAGCAAGGTTACAGCTGACTCTACTGGTCTGACCTCACTTCAGTGAAGCACTCTCCTCCAGTCTGTTGCGTGTCAGCCTCCTGCGAGCCACCTGGACCTCATCCACCACCTCAGGGAACACGCCATATTATTCAAGCCATTACTCACCCCGGTACTGTATTACTCACACCTTTGCTCCCTTGCTTTATTTCACACCAGACAGCATCTTTGTGTGAGACAGCCCCGCCGCTGCTGGTGCAGCCGGAGCAGATCCCTGCCAACAAACACACCTCTTGCCTGCGGTGATGAGCAGAAACAAAACTGGACTTTTTTCATCCCTCCAGTGACGAAGATGACGCTGAATGAAACACATCAACAATAATCCATCAACAAAACAGTTATGTAACTTCTAAAACAACAAGCGAGGTTCAGCATAAAGGTGCTACCACATCAAAAAGCTCATCCACAAACATATCAAATTCCTTAAAGGCTGTCACACAAATATGATGATAGTGATTGTAATATGATGAAAACAAGGATTTCTGTACATCTATTTGACTGCATTCAGCCTACATTACATAACCTATAATACTGTTGTTTTCCCTCTAACCCAGGGATAGTCCACCTGCTTGCCCAGGGGCTACTTTTGCGTGACAGAAGGCCAGGTGCCAGATAACAAACAAACATTAATAATTAATATACATATAAATAATTATCCTGGCATATTTTCTTACAAACCAGCTCTATTTTGAAGCTGTTTTATGCACCCTGGCACCTTATTTACAGTTAATGTACAATGAAACAATGTGACTGGCGGGCCAGATATGGGTTGAGTATCACTGCTCCAGTCTGATGTTATAGGCTATATCAGCTTTCTCTTGCAAGGCATATTGTCCTTTGAATAAAAAGATAGAATCATTATCTTTCTCACGAAACAGTCACTGCTGCAACCGGATATGGCATGTAGGTGTTTTCCTCACCGTAAGCCCAGTGAGTGTGGCACAAAGGTGTTCCGCCGTGTTCAGACTGAATGTGAGGCAATTTTTTGGAACGATTGCATGTAAAGGCAATGAGGTGACTTAAAAGGAAAAAGGAGAGAAACTTGAACAAATTAAACTTACACACTGTTAGTGTGCACAATGCTAGCAAGCTTCAGCTAACAACTGTACAGGATCCTACATGAGGATGAATGAAGGGAGGTTAAGGTTACTTTATTTGTACCAGTAGGTACCATTGGTTTGCAGTAGAAGGGTTAGTGTCTGTGCATTGCACACATACAGATAAAGCTGTCCAATTGTATACATGCTGAACATGCCTTTAGGGCCAACTTACATTACACACCCATTCAAAGGAAAATAAATGGCACACCCCATAAGCATGCACTCTGTATGGCAGTTAAAACACGGGGTAAACCTGTTCACAGATGATGCACATTTTGATTCAAATCACTAGAAAATTTTCGTTTCCTAGGATAGCAAAGACATGGCCCACCCTACACCCCCTCTGACTGGCTAGTACTCTTGCCTTCATTATTGGATTGGTTAGGTTTAGGCAAGAGGAGAGGTTGGTTAGGGTCAGGGTAAAAATGTTAGAGTCAGCTAATCAGGACAGAGTTAGGCAGAGTAGGGCAGTCTATGCTTTTTGTATCCTAGGAAATGCAAAGTCTCAATCAATTTGGCATGCTCAGTGACAAATATATTCTCTAAGAAAAGATAATGCATTACAGGCTGTGCCAGTGGCACAAAATGGTATACACTTCTGGTATCCTAAGCTGATATGATTGTCTCTCCACTGCATACCCCAACTTTATTTGGAAGTGTTGATAACATCATGTGAATGGATGAAATTAGATTCAAACAATACAACACTGTATATAGTACAAATTTAATGATTGCTCCTTATTTTCCGCTTGTTTTTATCTACAATGTCTGATATCATCCAAGTGTAAGATCACGTCAGTTGTTGCCAGATTTCACTTGAGTATGTTGCTAAAACAGAGGCATGTGTTGAACAAAGTTAATTTTCTCCTGATTTGTCTTCCTGAAAAAATGCCACTTCAGTGTCAGAATGTTTAGAAGGGTTGGGGAGACTCAGGACTGCCGCTAGTCTCCTAAACGGGCAGGGCAGTGGTGAAACCCATGTGACACAGATAGAGGCAATGGATCTGAAGTGGGCTGTCTTGGTTAATCAATGCTCTCTGTCATAGATTTTTTAAAATTTGTTGTCTGGTCCCCCTCAACTTTGGACAAATTTCCAGCAGTCTGAGACGTACCAGACGATGTAAGCGGACGTGCGTGTTTAAAGGGAAATTTCGGTTTATTTCAACCCGTCTCCTTTCGTCCTAAATTTGTTTCAAGTGACTAGTGACATAAAAATAATAGTTAGCATGTTAGCCGTTAGCCTAGATACAGCCGGGGCGCATAGTAGCATCAGACCTGTTAAAACGTAAGTGAATGGGCATACCTTCAAGTGCAAAGTTAGTCCACTAAACAAGCTTTTTTCCACAAAGACCGCCTCATATTGTTAGGATAAATGTCAGAGAACATATAGAAAATGACATGTAAACGTGTTGTCTTACTTTACCGGTGTGGTGCCGTGTTTGTTTATCCCTCTAGCTCTGCTTTCCAAAGCGCGGCCGAAATATATCTCGCCAGCTCTAGATAAAGCCCAGCTGGATACTAACGTTACTCCAGGTGGAGGTGTCTCGTCCTCGGTCACATCCAGACCTTGAAAATAAGGCTGCAACCGCTCCCATTCCTTGCAACAGAGGCATTCCTCACAGGTACACCACCAATCTCCAGAGCTACGCAGCATTGCAGCAGCCATTCGTCCTCTACCTGTTGCGCCTCACTCTCTCTCTCCTCCTCCATTCTTCAATTTCACGAAGCTCTTCGTCAGTGTATCCTTCCAGCTGTTGCTGCTTGTTCAGGCACGCTATGAGATCGCTGCTTGTTCTCGCGATATTTCGGCCGCACTTTGGAAAGCAGAGCTGTGGTGCGTTCCAGGCAACCCGTAACTCATGTTTTCACAACCTGTAACCCGTGAAAGTGCACTGGAACGGCAGTCAAACCCGTAACTTCCCACTTGTGAACTCGTACCAAAGCGATGTACTCCCAGTTCCGACCTCTGACATCACATAACCCACAAACAAATATGGCAGCCCCTGTGGATGCGGTGATGCTGCGTCTAATACACGGTAGACTTTAGGACAATGTAAAACCGTCTGTTAAACTGTTTGTGCACCACAGAAACATCAGTTTGTCACGGTCACATGGATTTTGTGTTCACGTTTGTGGCTGTGCACCCGGAACGCTTTGAGGTGGGAACTCTGAGATTTCAACTAGGAAATTTCCCAGTTCCCAGTTGTCTGGAGCGCAGACAATGTTCTCTGACATTTATCCTAACGATATGAGGCAGTCTTTGTGGGAAAAAAGCTTGTTTAGTGGACTAACTTTGCACTTGAAGGTTGCACGTTCACTTACGTTCTAACAGATCTGACGCTACTAATGCGCCCCGGCTGTATTTAGGCTAACGGCTTACATGCTAACTATTATTTTTACGTCACTAGTCACTTGAAATAAATTTAGGACGATAGGAGACAGGTTGAAATAAACCGAAATTTCCCTTTAAGACGAAGACTGTAAAGAGGAGCGCTGAGGCATTGAGGCATTTTTGAAATCAACCAAACTGATGTGGGACTTTCTGTTGATGCCTCTATTGCTTTAGTATTGAGCGAACTGGATGTTATATTTTGGCTCAAAGAAAAACAGTCATCTGCACTTGAAGCTTTTATTGACAAGATAGACGTGTTTGCTGTGCTTCCAGCAGAATTTGGCAAAATGTTAATGCACCAAATCCTAACAGGCCATACCAGCTCATCTCTGCATGCTGTAGTCTGTTGACATTTTTCCGTCGCTTGATGTACTTTTATCCATCAACGTCCCTGTGTTGTGATCAGCAGGTACTTCTGTGTTGTGACTGTCCATCTACACTGGATGAACCTGGTTACTGCTCGCTCAGTGCCATGTCACGCTGAAAACCCACTGATAATTATATTTTTTGTACAGTCCCTTAAAGCAGTTTGTGGTTTAATCAGATATAAATTAAGCATAATGCATGGCGTATTTGTGATCTCAGATACATTCAGAAATTGACTGGGTGGGTAATTCAAAGGAAGTATGTTTTTTTTCCAGTCTTAAAATTGCTTCATCCAGTCAGGTGCAGGTAATCGTGTTGATGTCTGCATGAAGCAAGGAAATACTTTCTGTCTGAAAGAGCATCTCTGCCTGAGGGAAATGTTTGTGTTTTCTTCTGTTCGTTCAGAGGCTTATATGACAGAGAGGTTCAAAGCATATACGAGCTGAACTCAACAACCCTGCACTGGCTCTACCTCCACACCTGGCTCATCCTGCATCTTAGCCAGCAAACCTCTTTTTGTGTCACTGCAAGTTTCTGTGACAGGTTTGAACAATGTCTCCTTTGTCTCACAGCAGGCTCACCTATTCCTCTGCCTCTCTTAAGTGACAGAACGGGTGATGAGGTAAATACCAGGAGGAAGATACAGAAAGCCTGAGATTAGCTCCATCCAAAATGTAGAGCGGAGGGGTTGAATGGGAGAAGAAATTGACTTAAATGACTTCAAAGAAGTGGTTAATGGATAATTTTTTATCATGTCTCAATCAGTAACAGTTTCTATGTCAATTGTACAAACCAGTCCAACACAACAGTCCTGATATAACTCCTAACTGTGTCACAGAAGTACTGATTGACTCTATGGCCATGTTGGAGACTGTGGCTTTTATTGCCCTGCTTCTGCAATCTAGCAGTGCAATACTTCAGTGATAACTGAGGTTGAAGAAATGATTGACAGCTGATAGAGTCCGAAATGACGTAAGCTCATCAGAAAGACTGTTCCGAAGTCTAAGAGACAAAGATTGACCTACTGTTGTTTTCAATCGAGACTTTGAATCTGCTGTTAAGGATCTGTCTGAGAAGTCTAGGATGTCATGAGGTCCATGTGTGATCACACTGTCTCTGCTGTATTTAAGTTTGAGGCCCTTTCTTGCCCAAAAACAGCACTGAGTTGAGCCAAAGCAACTTAGAGTGAGCGTAAAAGAACAACTCAGGTCTTTGGGTGTAAGAACATGTTTCATATACAAGATTATCAAAAGCACAAGCTACCAGCAGTTGGGAGTGCAAAAGTCAGAGCTACAATGACAATACACAGTTGTAACCTTAATTGAACCAGGATACATCTGTGCCTTTAAAGGAATAGTTTGGATTTCTTGAAGTGGGGTTGTATGAGGTGCCTCTCCATATTCAGTGTATTACAGTCTATAGCGCCACCATGGAAGCTTAGCAATGTACTGTGGTGGAGGGGGGGTGGCAGCAAAACATATTTTAATCACCTAAAAAAAGTCCCACCTAAAAAAGTCAATAACTGTAAGTGTTCAGTATACTGACAATAATTTGCTGCTTTACCTTTCAATCAGACAGCCTTTTCCTTTGGCGCTACATTTTCTCAATTGTAGAACTTCAGTATTCGTATATATAAGTTCTTCAGTTCACAAAAGTCTCCTTTTGTCTCTACAGGGAATATTTTATCATTGTTGACATATTCATGCATGTTTATTTTCTTGTATTTGAAGTCTGTTCCATAAACCACTTAAAGTCTGACCAGCTATTAAAGGTAATAAATGGCTATGGTTAAATACCTTATACAGCCTCATCTCCAAAAATCCAAACAACCCCTTTAAAGGAAATTCAGTTATATTTTAACCTGCTGAACAATAGTTTAGTGTGAAAGGAATTAAAGGCCTGTCCCATATAGACGCATGTCCCAAATATAGGCCTGTTGATTTCAGTGATTTAAGCAAATAATATTAATTGAACTATTACTGTAACTCACTTGGTTTCACAATGTTCCAAACACCGATCTCCTGGGGGAAAGTCCCGTTTTGTTTGACCCATCCACCACCACAACCTGCCTCCTTACAGACTTTCGGTTTTTATACTACTTCTTTCTTTACTTCCGTCAGCACATTGGAAATATAATTGTAACCTTCCCTAATACATGGGTTATCCACAAATTGCTGGCTCATGTTAACATGGGATACATATGAATTGTGGTGCATTACTTTTCATAGGAATACATAAAAACAGTGTGTGAGAACAGCATGCATCTTACAACATGTCAAAATTCAAAGTAGTGTGTTATTTCATTATTTTATCATATAGTTACTGAACTATTATTATTGATGTATTGATAACATATAAAAAGCATTGTGGTGTTATAGCTGGCTGGGGTTTAGCTGTAAAACCCCATTGCCTATTGGGTATTTTAATGTATAACAATGCATTGTATTATAAGGGACCATGTATTTGTGTAAAGAGGTAAGAGGTGAAACCACATTAGTGTACAGCTTCCTTAAATATGTTTACTTTGAGGCTGTATACTTGAGTGGAGTGACTGTTTATGCCTACTGTAGAGAGGAATACTAATTACTTTTTTTGCGCGAAATTGTACATTTTAAAATAAATATGACTTCATGTTGTGTCAATTAGTTCAGGTTTGTTTTTTGCTTTTTTCCCCCAGATGACAGATTTAAAAAACACATACGAAGAAACAGACTCATTGTGCAAAGGTCTTTAATCACTAAACAGATGAGAACAAATAATACTTTGTGTGTAACTGTGCAGCGTATTTTTTTCAGCCCTGGTACTGAAATACTAACAACACTAATAGCATCCCTGTTGTGTTTACAGGGCATACATGCACATTCCATCCCCAAATAAGTGGCTGAATCAAATACACAATCTCTACATCTCTACGTCCGTCCCCTCAGTCCAAAATGTCACAACTGATTACCTGTACAACATAATGCAGGTATTTAGTCAGGAAATCTGATGCAATTGAGCCAACTTGGCAAAAATCAAATGGAAACATTGAAGAAAAAAATGAGCACACTGCTAGTTCCTCATCAGTCTAATCACAGTGACCTCTCGTCTACCCAAAACAACAGTATGGGCTCATTAATAAAGTGTACAGTGGGGGTAAACTATTTTCATAGGAGCCTGGAGGATTCTCATAAAACTGGAAAAGGAAAACAGCAATGAAAGGTTAAGATTTTCAATTCTTTGCTTGCAGATTGCTTAGATACCCACTATGTTGTTTTTCATTAAATGGTCATTAGATGAAGTCATGGCTGATGGATGTTATTAGCTTTAATTATTAAAAGGTAGTCATTGTTCATTTCCTCTTGGTTTCCAACAGCATGGGAAGAAAATTGGCAACATTGCCCTGATTTGGGTTTGGGGAGACTGTTTTTTTTTTGTAAAGAATTGGGCCCCCCTCATATAATGGACACTTTTGTGCTGGAGACTCCCACATATTTACATCAGTTTGTGATTTAGTCAGCAGGTTTGCAGTTTAAAGTGACAGAGGCTTTATTTGGCTGAACATGAGCAGGATTATCTGAAAAAAAAAATAAAAAACTTTTATAGGAGAAGTCAACCCTCATTAACTGTTAAGAGGATCTAGTCTGCTCATTTTCAGGTTCATACTTGTATTTAAGGTTTCAACCAGAACATGTTAACATGCTACATCTACATTAGCAATGTATCTGCATTTGGGAAATGATTGTAACAGAGAGTAGCAGCATTTTCTACTGTGAAAAAAGTCATGACCAATAAAGCCTCTAAACATAACTTGACATGCCGCAGCAGAAATATGATCCCAAATTAGGGAGAAATGAACAACATCAACAACCAAGATCACGTTTCTCTGGCATTAGCATGTAGCTCAATGTAAATTAGAAGTATTCTTGCAGACAGGGAATGACTGTAACGGAGAATAGCAGCACTTTTTTTTAAAAAAAAACAACAATATTTTTAGAGCATTTTTTGCCTTTAATTGATAGGATAGTGAAGTGTGAAAGGGGGAGAGAGAGAGGGAGTGACATGCAGCAAAGGGCCACAGGTTGGAGTCCAACCCGGGCCGCTGAGGCAACAGCCTTGCACATGGGGCGCCTGCTCTACCACTAAGCCACCGATGCCCCAGTAGCAGCACTTTCTAACATGAAAAATCACAAGTGTGTCACCTTCAGGCTGCTTTCTGTTTACTAACCTTTCCAGACCATCAATGACGTCGAATATGACACACCAAAAAAAAATGAACACAGAAAGGCATACTCGGCTGTGTGCACAGCTCTGGTCCACTGGCAGTGGGAAAGGATTCGGTCAGCTATTTTTAGCGAGACATACACGCTTTAATTTTGGTAAAGAAGGGTATATGTTGACTGTAGCCAGAGCAGAAAACAACTGTTGGAAACAGAGGATTCAGAACAGTAGGATACTTATCCTCCATTATTTGAAATATTGGCCACATTTAATATACATTTGTAACTGTACCACTATACATTAGACAAAAATTACAGCAAAAACAGATCCACTTTGAAATACAAAGAATTTTTAAATACATTTAAATTTCCTGTAGGATATAGAGTAAATCAGTATGAGCAGTATTTGCAAATCTTGTGGCAGCCTCAGTTTTGTCATGAGGAAAATATCTGCAGAGTAATAATGAGAAGTGTCATAACAATTACTCCTGTGTGAATATAATTGGAGGTTTCTAGTAAGCTGGTAGCCAGACAGTTGATGAGTGAGCTGCAATTGCTGAAGCATGAATGAAGGAGCTGACGCTAATCAGCTAATGCATGTGACCACTTAATGCTGTGGGAACTGTCCTCTACTTTTGCTTTGGCTAGTGGTTTCCTACATTTACCAGAATGGGAACGTGAGAATGTGCATGTAGCATTATATTCAGCTCTTGGTTACACTGCTTATGAGAAGAGGAGAATAATCAGAAATCACGCTGTTTACCTAAAAATGTCACATGATTACATTGCATTCTGATCTATTGATGCTATTATGGACAGTGAAATCACAATATGTAATAGATGATCTGATTTTCAGCTATAAAAGAAAGGTTGTCCACTGCCTTCACCTACAGGTGCTAGTTTGGGTGTCATGTAAGTGTTCTCTATGTTCCCCCGAAGTGTACCTGTGACCTTCATTCGTGAGCTGTCACTGTGCTCTCCTTTGTTCTGAATTAACTGCCAGCAATCGAGCAATGATTGATCGGTGCAGCTGATCTGCACTACACCACAGCCAAGTTGCAGTGGTGGGTCGGTGTAAACTAATCCTCTGTGGTGTGGATATGACCGGCGTGAGAAAAGCGATGGGAAAACTCCCTTTCCCTTTCAGCTCTATCCACTGCTATGAGAACCATAGAGGGAGCAGGTTGGTTGAGCCCTGCAGCGGTTGCAGATGCACTGTCAGGATAAGGAGGGAGAATGTAGGCCTATTGTTGAGCTGATATGGACTGATTGCTGATATGTTGGTGGTAAGGTGGGGTAGGATATTGTGTCACTTCTGGACGGGTTGTGACAATATTTGATTCAGCTGTGGCACAGCTTCAATCAGTCCAACACAGATATGGTGTCTACTGCTCAGCATTATCACCCTCAGTGTTGTGTAAGTCTTACCTGGTATCTTGTTCAACACAAGCTCCGTTTCTTGTTGGTGTAGACCATGTGACATTTTGCATTCATAAAGCTGATGCTTTTTATTTCAAAAGAACAATGGTTGATAAATCTGTCTATTGCTGCCCAGTTTGGCTGCAGGCTTAACTTGCTAACTAAGCTGCCATTTCTCAACTTCTGGCTATCATCATGAAACTGAAGAAAGCATTGCAACAGGGATTATTTAAACATTTATTCTACATTGTTTCATATGAACAAATGTTTGTTCTGCAAGGATTCATTGCCAACTGTTAAAGCAGTTGCCAAAGATTGTTTGTAATCATGTGACTAATACGGGGCAAAAAATGCAGATTGAGGGAAGGAAGTGGAAAATATATATACTGTGCAAATATGATATAGAGGAAATGACTACATAACAGGGTTGGATGAACCAACAGGCAGAGGGTAACATTAGAACATTCAAACTCAAGTTGGATGTTATCTGTACTAAATGAAGTAAAGTGATTTTTCCAGCAACTTGACTGATTTGCCCACTGTGGACATGATTGCTGTTACAAAATACCATGTCCTCCAGAACTCCTAACATAACTAACATTACACAGCAAGCAGATGAAACCATACTGTCCAATGTACTATACAGTGGCCTGCAAACGTTTGGGCAACCCTGGTCAAAATGTTATTTACTGTGTATAGCTAAGCAAGTAAAAGATGACCTGTTTTTTCTACTAATGGCTTCTAGCTCTGTGAGATTCTTGGGTGTCTTGCATGCACTGCTCTTTAAAGGTCTATTCACAGATTTTTAAAGATGTAGGTCGGGGGACTGTGAGGGCCATGGTAAAACCTTCAGCTCGCACCTCTTGAGGTAGTCCATTGTAGATTTCGAGGTGTGTTTAGGATCATTGTCCTGTTGTAGAAGCCATCCTCTCTTCATCTTCAGCTTTTTTCATCGATGGTGTGATGTTTGCTTCCAGAATTTACTGGAATTGAATTGAATCCATTCTTCCCTCTATCTGTGAAATGTTCCTCGCGCCACTGGCTGCAACACAAGCCCAAAGCATGACTGTTCTTTTCATGAAGTTCTGCACCCTTATTCTCCAAACATACCTTTGTGTCCAAAAAGTTCTGTTTTATCTTCATCAGTCCACAGGACTCGTTTCCAAAAAGCATCAGGCTTGTTCAGATGTTCCTTTGCAAACTTCTGACACTAAATTCTGTGGTGAGGACACAGGAAAGGTTTTCTTCTGATGACTCTTCTATGACGGTCATACTTGTACAGGTGTTGCTGTACAGTAGAACAGTGCACCACCACTCCAGACTCTGATAAATCTGCAGGTCTTTTGCAGTCAAACAGGGGTTTTGATTTGCCTTTCAAACAATCAGGCAGGCAACTCTTGGAAAGTTTTCTTGGTCTTCCAGACCTCAACTTGACCTCCACAGTTCCTGTTAACTGTCATTTCATAATTACATTACTAACTGAGGAAACAGCTATCTGAAAACACTTTGCTATCTTCTTATAGTCTTCTCCTGCTTTGTGGGCATCAATTATTTTAGTTTTCAGAGTGCTAGGCAGCTGTTTAGAGGAGCCCATGGCTGCTGATTGTTGGGAGAAGGTTTCAGGATTAAGAGTACTATTGAAGCTTTGAAACTTGAAGGAAATCACCTGGCCTTTCCTGATGATGACTGGAAACAAGCCATACCCCTAACAAGCTAGTTATGGTCTGAGACCCTGGTAAAAGTTGTCTGAGAGCTCAAATGTCTTGGGGTGTCCAAACTTTTGCATAGGTGCCTCTTTCCTGTTTTTCTTTCTAAAATTGTACAAAACAAAAATTAATACAGTAATCTTGTTTAAAATGTTAAAATGTTCCATCTCTAATTTCATGCCTTTTGGAGATCAATTTATCTACTCACTTAACTATTCACAGTTAAAGAAATGTTGACCAGGCGTGGCCAAATGTTTGCATGCCACTGTAGCTATTTTGTGTGCGGTTGGGTCCACAACTGAAACAACTGCTGTCTTGTTTAAGGCTGGGTAAGTATGTGTGTACTCAGCTTGATATATATGAGGTAGACAGTACCTTTTCCACCAACTTACCTCAGACACATTGATTGAGCCTGGTGACAAGTGTTGCAACTATTCAAGCAGCATCCTGCACTCAGGTTGCTCAGGCTCAAGTAACACTTAGGAGGTGAGAGATCCGGGTCAGCACAGGCATGTGTCTGAAACATTCATCAGTTCTGCAACCAGACAGAGTACTATGCTGTGCTACACTGATATTCAGACACAAAAAGCGACACTACCTGTGACATAGTACTATATGTGAATACAGTCTTGAAAAGACTAGAAAAAAATAGTACAATCTTAGAAATGGCTTTCGTGATAAAACTATTCATGTTATGTACTTTTCAGTTGCTATTTTCCAAGAAAATCTCATGACAAGTGCACTTCTAATGACAGTGTTAACGCTGCTTTAGAGACAGACAACAACATGTGGACGACACCTGCATGGTCAGTGATGTGTCAACAGAGTCATGATGGTCTGATATTTTTACTCTGCTGATTTCTGGGAATATGAGCACTTGATGCGTGGGAACTTTTCTCAGAAACCAGAAGGTCATCAGCTGCTTAGATGTAAACATTAAAATCACACACTTTAACTCTTCACTGTACAGCCAGTGGAAAGTTCCCACATATGAAGCAAAGGTGTGCATCATCAATGGTTACAGTTAACAAAGAGAAGTCACATGAGTTTGTGATGCAGTGCAGAAGTATGTTAGTGACACCTTTTTAACTGTTTTGTTTTTTACAGCACATTAGATTTGTAGCTCATTATATGTAATTGTAATACATTTACATTATTTTAATGCAATGCAACAGGACAATGATCCTAAACATTTAAACAAGTTTTTATGGATTATTTTTGGCTAAACCACCACCAGATGTAGACCAGACTGAGGTTAAAAAAAATCTCTTTAAAAAAGTAAGAATTGTGCAGCAAAACAGGCATAAAGAGTACCGGGGAAAATGCCAAGCATCTTTTGATTTCTGTTGATCATTAGACAGATATTAATGGCAAAAAAATATTAATTATATGATGATTCCTTTAATATAGAGGTAAACATCCTTAAATTAAAGTTGAAAGTCTTTAATCGTGTGGCACTATTAGCCATATACCTTCAAAATAAGAGTTCTAACTTTCATAATGTGGGACAATTGATAACACAGCCTTTATCTGATAAATAAACACACACACAAAAGGTTTATGCTGGACCACATCAAATGTAATTTACACTAATGGTATGATTTAGGAAAAAAAAACATTTTATTGTGAGCTAAACTTTCCCAGAGCAAGACAGAGGGAGGACGAGCTGTGGTGTGACTCAGACCGATGTGAGAGACACGAAGACATAACAAGACTGAGAAACAGATAAAGAGGACGAGTCATTAGAAGGCCACAACCTTCGTATCACTAGATAAGATAAACACCTCCCGGCACGTTTCATTCTCTCAGCACACAGAGAACAGAACAGTCAAAGGCTGATGCTAAAACAGTCCTCTATTTGTGCACTCAGAAACTGAGTCAATGCTAATCTGTCCTTCCCTCTGCACTTGGATGATCCGTACTCCATTTAGGAAGGGGACAATGCTGAGGCTAGCTGTGTCAGCATTTGACAGAGATACTACCGGGCCCCCAGGAGGTGTGCCGGGCTTTGAAGCCATTTTACATAGTGGCTTAACAGTAGAATTACAACTTATCATGTGATGCCACAGGGCCCAAAATTGACTTACATTGTGAAAGAGACATCTGTATATCAGTAGATACATTTTTTGAGTGTCACAGCCCCTGTGAAATGACTTGTTTCATTATCAGGATTTGATCCATTCGGTCCAATAACATTTAGATAGTCTAGAAGAGCTGTAACATTAAATAATTTTATCCCCATTCAAGTTAGCAGAGCACTGTGCTTGCAGTACAGGCCTAATGATGCGGAAATTTACTTAAACAATGGGAATATTAGTATGGATCACACTATCATTGTAAATGTATACTGTCATGTTTGTTTGTTATGTGTGGACCCCAGGAAGAGTAGCTGATGTCCTGCATCAGCTAATGGGGATCCTAATAAATAAATAAATAAATAACCAGAGCCAATCATCTGGGTAATTTTTGGGCAGATAAAAATTTCTGGCTTCATGCATCACTGACCAATTTTCAAAAGAATGACAGGGGTCCTGCCTTCAGCGTGGTATCTAGGTCTCTTTATACGGCTATGCTAGCAGCTCCTTGAGGCTGTACATAGGCACAGCAGTGCTTTAAGCTAAAGGCTAACATCAACATGCTAACACGTTCACAATAACATGCATTCCAGTCAAAGTCAGAGGTTGGAATTTCCTGGTTGAAAATTCTAACTTCTGATCTCCATGTGTTCAAGATGCACAATGCCAAACATGAACAATAAACATGGCTGTCCGTGACAAAATGTTGTTTCTATGTCAAATGTGCACACAACTGAACTCTCAGCAGTTCATAGGCAAGATATTGTTAAACTGTAACCACATACCCAAGCTTGGAAACCACTGGCAGTTAGTCTGATGACGATAAGCCTCTGGAAGCATAAGCCAATATTTCAGGCTCATCCGGTGTAACCAGCCAAGACGTCCTCTTCCATATGCCGGTCATTTTGGCTAATTGCTATAAACAGATATCTAAATATGAATACAGATTTTTTTTTTAAAAAAAAAAGAAGCTAACTGTGAGCTAACTCATCTTTAGATGTTAGCTAATGGGTTCTGAGATGGCATTCCAGTCAATGCATTCCATCTCCTCACACAAACTGTATATCTGCTGTTCAGACGTGATTGGTCAGTAGTTCTCAGACCTCAAGCAGACTACAGTTGGAAATTTCCAAGTTGTCTGGAACCCAGAGTAAGCAGGTGTTGTGTTTTCCATGCTCATCATCTTAGCTGTCAGCATGCTAACGTTTGCTAATTAGCACTATACACAAAGTACAGCAGAGGCTTATAAACTTGTCAAGCTAGTTCTCTAAAATCACAATATGAACCTTATGGTGGTTCTAGAGAAATAGTAAGGGGATCACCAAAAATCTTTATGATTCATCCTGTGAGAACCATGAATGTCTTTACTAAATTTAAGGGCAATCAGTCCAAGAATTGTTGAGATATTTCACCATGAAACAAAAATGTCAACCTCACGTTTACGCTTAAAGGCACTGTATGTAAGAATGAGGTCAAAACGGTTACAGCACTCAAATTTAAAATACTGCCACGTGTCCGCCCCCCCTCCCCTACAGATTCGAGGTTGCTGGACAGCGGCACGCTGGAGACTGATTTGTTTGCCCACGGGCGGCTGCCATGGCAGGGCCGCGTCGCCACGTCCTTGATCTTCGGTTTTCCAGCAGACCGTTCGAGTAAGTCCGGCTTCTCTGCTGCTAACGCTGCTGCTGGGATACAGCTGAGGAGGAGCCGGCTGCTAATGCTATGTACCGGGACACTGCTAATGCTGCTTGCCGTGCTGCTGTAGTTCAGTCGTAACTGTAACTGATGCTGAGACTCTACTGACTGTGTGACTGGTAGATGGCGGTGGGTGGCGCAACAGGCCAAAACACAAATTCAAAACATAAACATGATTTGCGGACTGTAAAAATGTTTTTTAAATGCGAATATTCTGGCTGTACTATTGTTGTCGGTGAGATCAGTATGTTATATGAACATTATTCCTTAGTCTCTGTGACATATTAGGAGGATTTTACGACTATTTGCTTTAGATTTCTTACGTATAGCTCCTTTAAGGAAAAGTCAAGGGCTCACCAACTTTGGTGGGATTCTTTCTCCGGGGACCATGAACATCTGTACAAAAAGATGTTTTGGTGTGGACCAAAGTGTTGGATGCTGCTGTCATAAAATTTGAGTTGGTAATCTATGACGTGATTTTCTTGGCAAATGTTTCCAGAGTTTCAGTCACCTCTGGTTCAGTGTCGTTGTAAGGACTGATAAAAACAGGTTTATCACAGAACTCAAGATAACAAGTTGGTACATGGGGACAAACAATTTAGCAATATAAACAGGAGATAATTTAATTAATGTTTAATAGTAATGGACCTGATTTTAAATCTTAAAAGAAAATTAGAGCCAATGCCTAGATTACAAAATGAAGATGGATATAATTAACCTTTAAAAGCTTTGCTGTAACTGGTGATAAGAATTGAGAAAAAAAGGAAATGATAATCATCAGAAGGCTACATGGGGAAATTGTGTTCTCCAAACCAGAGGGTTAAGAAAGCAAGCTGATATACAGTAGTTCTCAGCTGATAAACAGGACTGACGAATCTTTGCACATGACCTTTGAAACTGAATATGTGCTCTGAGGTGAAAATCTGCGTGACAGGGTGGAGCCTGGGTGGAGCTGACAAGAAAACGACAACCACCACAAATGTGTGTGTCATAGAGTGATCTGTCAATCAAATGGGTACTCCCCCGTACATCTCAACGGCTCTTTGAAACCTTAGTGTCTCCTTAATCACACAATAGCATAAAGACACGGAAGAAAAACAGCTACTGAGTAAATGTATAGACCTCTCCATGTAGATTCAGCATGTAGACATGCAACGTCTAAAAGCCATTCACTGACTGCCACACTACAGAACTTAATATGTATGAGCATGAGGCAGATTATGACTATTGAAATTCAAAATTGCACTGAGTGACAATACTCTCCCTCAGCTCCACCGTTTGAAATGTGAAACCACAAGCCTGGCTGTTGAGTGAGACACGTACTGTAACTGCCTGTTAAGTGATTTTATGTTGTTTAGATGGTCAATGGTAACAAATGTCTACATTTGGTGATAAAATGATGATAAAATGGTACTTGTGGTTTAAAAATGGAGACTGAATAAACGTCCATGAGTTAGAGTACATCTCCTGGGCTCTGTAACAAATATAAAGCATTTGGTGAATTGTTTTGACATTTAGCTGTTTATGAGTTTTTGAATTATTGATAATATATTAGTTGTTTGTGTTAAACTGGGCTCTGCATCGTCAGAAAAATTTGGGCTATGACTAGACGTGTCTAGAGTTCAGTAGGTTTTTAAAAGAAGGAGGATGTGGTTCTCATTCACTTCCTCAAACCAAAGCTTCAGAGCTTTTCAACCAGCAAACCTTCCACCTCTACATGTTTTTTCTCTGTAAGCTATTAAAGCAATAGTTCTCTGCATACCTTAACTGTCCCTGTAAAGTTCTCATATCATGTGTCAGAAAACCGGTTTGTGGAGATAAATGTGCCTGTTAGTGAGCTCATGTCTCACTCAACAATAAGTCCATTGTCCAGTTTGTCTCGCCACAGCCTCAGATATTTATTACTGATAATGGGCTTGTCGTTAAACTGCGGTAAGATGTTGAAGACAAAACTGCAGACAAGGCGGCGAATGAAAAACAATGAAGACCCAGTGGGAAGACTTGATAGTCAAAACAAGGAAGCTAAAAGCCCACATGCAGAGTCACAAGGGGTGCATGTCGACTCCTATGACCACATTCTACCATGTGGAGAATCGTGATTTCTCTCAGACATGGTTCTGCAGCTTCTCTTTGCATTATTTTGAAGCTTTTAAACAGCGTTCACAAGAGCCCGGCCACAACAGCAACATTTTGAACTGAAAGCTGTTGATTTCAATGACATCACCACAACTTGTCAGGCTGTTCTTATGCACTGTTAGTACGTATACCTACGGAAAAGTAATGCACCAGAATTCCTATATAACCATGTATTAGTGAAGGCTGCAATCATGAAGGCACTGATGGGAGTAAAGAAGGAAGAAAGAGCAAAAATGTGTGTAAGGAGGCAGGTTAGTGTGGTGAAAAAACATACAACTGCCCCCCATGAGACCAGTGTTTGTGTCCTGTGTGATAACCAAGTGAACTCTGAGTTATTTTAAGGTATGTCGTCATATTAAGCTAAGAATGTTACGTGACAACGCTAAACCTTGTTTCTTTTCCTAAACCCTTGCATTACTGTCTAAAACCTAACCTACATACCTTTAAGTACATAACTTTAGTTAAGTACATAACGTGATGACACCTCTACTGTCCTAATCCTAACCTACAAAGCTTTGCGTTAAGTACATAACATGTCAACACCTAACAATGATTCATTTCCTTAACCTAACGTACGTAACTTTACTGTCTCAAACCCAACCCATGTAACTTTGGCCATGTTTACATCAAAACGATCCCCCGAAAACAGAATCGTTTCTCATTTTAGTTTTGAAAGAAGTTCCACGTTCAGGCGACAATGTTTTGATAACTATCGCTGTGCACACGGATCCGTAAAAATGACCAAAAACGCTGTAGTATACATGCCAGGCCAGTAGTTGGTGGTGTGACTTTGTAATGAAACAACATGCGCCTGCACACATGCGCTTCCTTCGACAGAGCGGTGATGTATAAACAAACAAAATGGCAACCGTACAAACGTTTGTCTCAACAGATGATGAGGTAGAGTTCTCACAGTAAATCTACACTTTACTGGAGAAGCATTGATAAATTAAACAGGGTGAGCAGCACAAACAGAGCTCGGGAGTCTGCCATTGTTGTTGTGATGGTTGACTTTCTCGCGCATGCTGAGTGACTAGAACCGTAATGCGCATGTGTGAAAAGTCTCCGTTTTCAGAGGAACTGCATATTGCAAGTTTACATGAGACAGTGTTGTTTCCAAAAAAGTGCACTCTGGAACCCGTTTTCAAAATGATGCATTTTCAGGCACCCAAAACGCAACCAAAGTTTACCGTTTTCGGTTGAAATCGTTGTCGTATAAACAGGACCTTTATGTTAAGTACACAACTTTACATAAAGTACATACCATGACAATGCCCAACCATGATTCTTTTTCTTAACCTTCATAACTTAACTTTCCTTCACTTGACCTATGTAACTCTATGTTTAGTACAAAACATGACGACACATAACCATGCATGTTTTCCTAAACCTAACTTACATATGCGTTCCCTAAACCTAACCTATGTAACTTTACATTAAGTACGTGACATGAGGATGCCCAGCCATGCTTCTTTTCCCTAACCCACATAACATAATAATATTTCCTACAGCTAACCAAGGTAACTTTACGTCAAGCACCTAACATGAAAACACCCAGTCATGATTCTTTTCCTTAACCTCACATTAGGTGGTAGGAGCGCTAATTTATGGGGTGTTAATTCATTAAAAATCATGTAAACCGTTGTATGAGGAATGTTGAACTGGTATATCCATTAATGGAAGCAAAGTAAAATTGAGCTGAAATAAGTCAATCTTACATACATCTCTTGAACAAATTGTATAAAGGGTCCGAGAGAAACAGCTAAAAAACAGCTCTGAAGTCAGGTGTCTTCATCTGTTTTGAATGTCTAGACTAGAAGTGGAATGTGGAGTTCATTGGTTCATCCCAACGCCTCTCTGATCTCTCTCCAAGAAATCTGTTGTTGCTGTTTTTGTAGTTTAAATGCAGTCATTCTTACAAATTGCAACGTTTTCGTTTCATGGTGTTTCATGTAGCTACACGCAAATGTGGAGGAAGTAGTTTTGTGAGGAATGATGTTGTGAATACTGTAAACTCACTGAAAGCCACTGCATCTCTCTAATATTCACTTTGTGTCCCACAAACACAGCTGTGCCTCTCTTTCTCTGTCTTGAATGTTGATCAAGGTCCTCCAGGCGATTCACCCAGTCCTGTTTTACGTCTTATATGTCTGTGTAGTTTGTCCTCTTCAGTAGACAATAGATTCCACCAGACGTTTCAAAATAGGGCCATATTACAGTAAGAAAGGAGACTCAGTGTTGGAAAGGTTTTTGCCATTTGGACAAATCTTAACCGTCTGCTTCTTGCTCAAGTTGTTGAAGCTCTCCTGTCTTGTTCAGCCAAGACACTGAGCCTCCTGCAACAGCTGCTGGCTGCATTACTCTCCTCTCTCTCCTTCTCTCTCTCAGACAAAACAAGGCAGTACAGGAAGCCTTGATTAAAGCACTTCCTGTCTGACTGGCCCAGAGGATCAAGGAGCTTGGCGGTGGCTTGGGTATTATGTTACCCCCGCTGCGCTGAGTGGAGGTTGCCCCATCGACCCCCAGTGAAGTGAGCTGCCTAAATTGGAGACGTGGCTGCTGAGGAGCTCCGTTAATTAATGCAGAGGTGTGTGCAGAAGGGTGTGTGTTTACGGTAGTGAGGTTAAGTAGATTTTATATTTAACCAAAAACTTTGTTCCAGGTAAGAAAACTGCACAGTTAAAGAGCCTACTGAATGCTCAAATATGAGCAAATACGGAGCACTGGAGACATGATTAGGCTAGCTTAGCATAAAGACTGGAAACAGCTAGCCTGGCTCTATTCAAAGTAGAAAAAAAGAAAAGCTGCAAAAATGTAATGGCCTGGAAACCATACATATGCAGTAATCATTACATTCCTGTGTGTGCAGACATTTTATAGCAGAGTTTAGTATAGCAGGATAACTATCGCAGACATGTTTTTTAATCATCCTCATGAGAGGTACATATTTAAAACCTATGTTTCTCCGTGCACCTTATGTAACTGTTGTGTAACAGCAGAGTTTATCTCCTCCGACAGATTTCATTAAAGTTAGTGGGGGATTGTGGTGGGTGCTGCTGTCACACGTCTGGCTGGGTTTTCCCCTCACACTCTGAGTCAGCAGGGGCTGCTCCCTCCGTCAGTCTACGACGGCAGGAAGTTCCCTCTGGGCTGTCTCACTCTAGTAGCTGGCGGACCACTGGCCTGCTCAGGTGACGGATGCCACTGTCTGGGTCTGTGTCGGTTTTGTAAGGTAATGAAAGAGCTTTCATATCCTGGATGAGCAGTGCAAGTTGTGAATTCACAATGAGTATGGGAAGGGGAAAAAAACAGGCTGGTGGTCAGCCTCTTCTGCATTAGAGGTGCTTTTATACTGAGACATTTGGCGGCAACGTCAGCACATAACCTGAGCTCTGGGCTGTCTATTACAGTTTAAATTACACACATACATTTCCAGACTAATAATAATGGCTGTTTGATAGTTCTGACAGCAGGATGCAGGATCTTTAAGGCATCAGTGTACTCCAAACCAGTGTTGGGTTTAACACATTCCACTGTAATGCATTACTGTAATCACATTACACAAATGCAGTCATGTGATGGGCTACTGTTCTCAAGTTCAGTAATCACATTACAGTTACTAATCAAACAATTATGTCATTTCTTGGGTTACATACATTGTTCAATTATCTGCATAATGGCAATATGCAAGATTTAATGCTATATTGTTAACTGGCAATTAGGGGACAGTGTGCCTCAGGCGTTGTTGCAGTATAACACAAAAGTAATGTAACAAGAAGTGTAATGAATCGATATCAATAACGAACATCTCAAGAGCCGAATTTCTTGAAATTTGACACAAAGACATTGAAGCAGTAACATGACAGTGCGCCTCAGGCATTGTTGCAGAGTAACACAAAAGTAATGTTATGAGTCGTGTAACAAATTATTTCTACAGGGAGTCATCATAAACTAATGCATTACTTTTTAAAAAAGTAACCACTAATGTGTAACTACATTTTCTGAGTAATGAGCCCGACACTGCTCCACATGAAGTGCTTGACAGATTGATGAAAACTTCCAACAAGAATGCCCACTTCATGCTGTCATGTCAATATATTTAAGGTCAGTAGACAGCACATGATGGGTAGCAGCTTTATTTTATGTGAGCACACAAAATATGTTTTGGAACTTGATTTTCACACAGTGACTTTCTAGCAGATAGCTGAGCACAAAATGACATCATAATGCAGTTGATATTGTACTTTTGTGGTGCAAATTTCCAAACAAATTTGTCAGTCATCAAAGTGAAGCTTTTGGGGGCCCTTGAAGTCTGAGGCTCTGGAGCAGTTGCCTGCTTTCCTTGGTTGGTAATCCAGCTTGGTATTAAGTGACTGGAAGCAGTGTACAGAGGTGTTGATGAATGCAGGATTTAAACGTCTCTCTCAGTAGCTCTTTTTTTATTCTTGGTACAGCTATGTCTGTTACTTTTCCTCACTCTGGCATTTCTTGGCTTTCCCATTTTATGAAACGCACCAGCTTTTTTCTTCCATTTTATTCCCAGTGCAAGCATCATTCTTTTGGTTCAGCAGGTCAGGTGGGTAGTCAAAACAAGACAAGTACAGAATGTGTGCATGTTGGACCACTGCTGAAAAAAAGCATTAAACAATATCAAAACTAAGGTGTGATATAATGAAATAATATACTGGAATATAACCTGTGAACACTCGCACTACTTCTTTTCCTTAGAAATCAGCTCCAACATTTTAAATGCCATGAATGGGAATAACCTGATTTCTGTTTTCATAATCATTATATAAAGGTTTCTAAAAACATTTAAATAACATCTGTCTGCTTGGTTTGGACCCTTCGCATCATTCTAATTGAGCTCAGGTTTTTAAATCACTTTTATTGTCATGCTTTTCTTCGATCTTAGGTTATGTTATGTAACTTGTGAGAGGATCATCAGCACTCCTTCTGAGGAGAGACAAAGAGTTTTTGCAGTCTGCCTGACACTAAGTGACACCAAGTTTCACCACCACATATTAAACACCACTACTTGCTTGTACAGGCGTGTGTGAGTACATCTGTATGTTTGAGAGGTCACAAGGTGAAGCAAGAGCTCTCCTGCAGCGGTGGTGTTCTTATCCTTTCTTACCTCCATCAATGAGTCACTCCACTGTTGGCTTTAGTAACACCAGGGAGGCTTAAGTGGGGCGAGCGTAAGCCAAAACACAGCCAAGTCAAATATTGCTTTTACTTGAGGTTAAGACCGAATGCTCACAGAGAGCACCAAAAGCCTGAGCCTTCCATATCGTCACACTGGTGTTATTTACTCGTTTCGCTGCCCGAGCAGTGGCTGTGGTTTGGTGATTACCTCTGGCAGAAAGGAGAGTGCATACCGTTCTTTGCCCACGCTGACATCAGCGTGCCGGGTTGCCAGGTAGAGCCGTTATTTTGTTCTTTCTGTCTGTGAAATGCAGAATGGAAACACATATGCATCCATCAACTCCTGGTGACATTCTTATTTTTACCAAAGCTGCATTTTAGATCATTTGGTCTTAATTTCTGTCGGATTGTGCTATTTTTTTGGTCATTTTGTAGTAATGGTTTGGTTATACAACCATCTGTTCATCAGTCTGGCTTTTATTTTGCTTTTTCTCAAGCTGAAAGATAATGCTGTTACACATTTGCACGTATTGGTGTTGTTTTTAATCACATACCTCCACCATCTTAGCTGTGTTTTTTGTGTTAAAGACACTCAAATATTCAAGTTTTTTTAAAGCTCACTTTAGAGTGGAAACACTCAAAAAGCCACAACGTATCCCCATACAATGGTTTGTATGATATCTACAGAATTGGCGCCCCACAAATGACAGTATGTACTTAATGTACATAGGTTAAGTTTAGGCAAGCAAAGTTACTGTGATTAGGTTTAGTGAAGGAAACATGGTTGGGCGTCCTTAGGTTTAGGCAAGTAAAGTTATGTAGATTAGGTTTAGGAAAAGAAACGAAATGAATCTAGGTTCACTCAGAGGGTACAAACATAAATTTATTCTGACGAATCAAACATTCATTGGTGCGCTGCTGTTCCATCTTCCCAGACAGTGTGTCCAGAGTATGCTCTCCTGCTCTGAGACGTGTTGTTCTGCATAACCGAACGGTGCATTTCAACAGTGCTCCCAATTTACGTCAGTCTAGTTTGAGCCAGAGTGTGCTCTGACACTTGGAGTATCTCCAGACGCACCCCCAAAATTAACAGTTTTAAACACCAGTGTCCTGCAGGAAAGTCCTGTGTTTTGTGTTTCCCTCTTTCCGCACATCAGTGTGATTGCAGCCTTTCCAAATACATGGGTTATACACGCATTACTGGCTCACTAATATGTGACACATAGTATATACATTTTGGTGCATAACTTTTCATAGGAATATGTACAAACCCTGCATGAAAACAACCTAAAAAGCCAGCATTAAAAAATTCTGGGCAGTAATAAATAGTATCTCGGCAGATCTTGGAACTTACATATGTTTATGACATAAGCTCGGACATTTCCAGTCACCACTCCATCAGTTTCACTAAATTTGAGCCACATTTATACTGTAATATCACTAAACAATTGTTGGTTGTGCTTTTTGTGGTTGGTATAGAATAGTGGTGGTGTGTGGCTGTGGGATGCTCATGAAGATGAGGAAATCAACTCACCAGTCTGTAAACTGTCCTTCTGCTGACTCTGCTAGCGGGCCAGGCCGAGGTTTTCAAACGTAAACATCAGTAAACACTGAGGAAAAGACTGAGAAGATGGGCACGAGCTACAATCCTGACCACATGGACAAGCAAGACTATTTCTGTGTCCATCTCTACATCCATATCTACATTGGAAGCACTGTGACAAGCCTGGAGGAATCAAACAACGGCCTTGATCCCGATCGCATGGATCTTTCTGCCAAACTAGCATCCTGCTAGCCATTGCACAGGCGTTAAACTGAATCTCCATGCCTGCTTCAGTTTTCAAAATGACATCAGAAACAACTAGAGAATGCAATTTCTGAAGAAATTGCGGGTGTGAATGCGAAAGCTGATAAGCTTACGCTACACTGCAATGCTCGCTTGAAACGTTGAATAATGCAATGCACGTATGAATGAGGAATATTTGAAGGCTGTTTGAAAAGCTTACGCTACACAGCAATACTACCTTGAAAGGCTGAATAACACCATGCATGTATGAATGTGAGGAATATTTGAAGGTGTTATAAAAGGTAGTTGAAAAGCTGACACTACACTGCAGTGCTGGTTTTAATTTGTGTGAATGTCAATGAATAGTTGAATGAGACCAATACTGTTGAATATTTGAAGGCTGAAGCCTCAATGGAATGTCAGGTGCTGTCCTGTTCCTGCATGCCCTGCTCCACAAGAGGAATAAACACTCTGGATCACTGCTATATGCCATTCAGAGGTGGCTGCAGAGCGGTGTAAACAAACTACTAAGAGAGAGATGGAGCCAATCAGAGTCTGGAGTTTGTTCCAGGATACCACCGTCAGTGTCACCAAAGGCACCAATGAATTCAATGTGGTGGGTTTAATTTGTAAAACTGTAAAAGCATCTGTACACAAAACTACCTTTGTTGTTTTACCTTGGATGACATCATGCGACAAATAAATGACTGATTGATTAATTGTTGTAAAATTGATGTAGCATGTTATGTATCTATTTGTTGATAATTCAGATTTTCCCTGTTCTTTGCCCTTCAGTAAGGACAGTTTTAGGTTTTTGTTTTTGCCAGGGTTGAAAAGCCTCTGAAACAGTCTTTAGCCCATTGTGGGTCAAAGATATCCTCTGAAATCCAGACTGATGAAACTGCTTCAGGGTCAGCCTCTCTTTAAAGCAGAGCATTGTGGCAAAATTGAACGAATTGCCCAAGAAAATGAAATTTCATTGCAGGGTTTACAGTCTGATTTGGTAGCAAAGCCTCCAGCATATCAGCGGATGACACGACTGACTCTTACACAACATACAATATCAGCTGGAAACCTGGAAACCAATATTGTACTCTAACCCTGTCACATCACAAGATCTCTTATCAAAGCGGGAGTCAAAGCAAAGGATGAAAATGTGCTTACAGGCTCTGTCAGCCTGCTGTATATTGAAACAGCTCAGGTTAATATTACTTTTATTTCAGGTCTCTGCTGCAGGACATGTGCACTGCAAAAATCTTCTTATCAAGGCTTTTTTTTAATATTGATGTCCTTAAAGTTTTATCCTATAAAGCTGCAGGGATCAGTATTTTTATATGAACAGCAGGTCAGATGATGATGTATTATGTGAAGGGTGACGCTCATAGTGACAAACCCACATCAAATTATCACTGACTCTGCAGTTCCTTTCAGATCGACAGAGCGTTTTAGTGTCTTGCAGACAATTGTTTTGGTTCCTGGACCCACAACTTTTTTGATTTGCCCGCCTTGTTTGCAGCAGCAGCAGCAGCAGCAGCAGCAGCAGGCAGATGTTTTCAGTGAAAAAGCTCTCTGAACCCAACAGCAGATGGGCCGAGTTAGCAACCAGCTGTTAAGGCTGCTGGAGCATTTAGCAGCTTAAGAGATATTTATCTCTTCTTTCACTAAAAAATGAGCTAAAATGAGAATAAATGTTTTACTTTGCTTTGTGTCTGCTAGATATGTAAATAAGCAACTGTTTGCTAATATGTTATATCTGTTAAATTCATATATATATATATATATATATATATATATATATATATATATACATTTTTAAATATCGGTATTTGCAATATAAAGCATATTTGGGATGAACAGAGATCTTTAAGGCTGTTGCACCAAAATGGTGGAATGCACTACCTCATGAGCTGAGAGCGGCCTCTTCCGTGGACATTTTTAAAAAGCAGTTAAAAACACATCTGTTTAGGCATGCGTTCCATTAATTGTCCATTGTATCATCTCTGTATTTTGCTGCACTTTACTTTTATTTGTTTTTGTGTATTTTGCATTGTTTTTGTTATTGTATTTTTTGTATTTTATCTTGTGAAGCACTTTGTGAGACCTCTCTGTGAGAAGTGCTATATAAATAAAATTTACTTACTTACTTACTTCCCCAGAATGTTGATGGGACAAAAGGACACAGTGAACTCACTATTGATGCATTAGGGGACGCACCCTATCTTTTCCCTGATAATGCTACATTCAGTACATTTACATGACATTAGAGAAAATCGATTGATTGTGTTAGTCCAACTAAAGCCAGACTGAAATCATACTAAATCAATTTTTTTTTTAAGTCGGTCTAACACACCCAGGATTTGGTGTGGAATTACTCCTGCATGTATACAGTCAATAGGACCCAAACTGTCCGAGGCGCTCTGCACATGCTCCACAGTTTCCACCCCGGGCTCTAACCCAGCAGTCAAAAGCATTAAATGTGTAACAGAAGGAGAAGCCATACAGCATGGTGAAATCTGCATCCAGAGCTGTGTGTTTTTGGATGGATGGGGAGACACAATTCATGCTGTGTCAGTGGAAAGAGTTAAATATTTTAAAATAGATGGATGGGAGGAAAACAAAGAAGGTCAACAGAAAGAAGGCCCGATACTAACAAGCTGAAAGGGGGCATATTGTCACCTATCGTAGCAGACTCGGACATACTTGGTCAATAAATTGATTCTGGTCCCATGCTTGTATACTGGGACAAGGTCAGTAGTCCAATTAAATGGCCTAGTAAAGCTGTAGCTCAACTTAACTGTGCATGTAAATGTAATGATTGTGAACAACAAATCTGTGTTGCCAGGAAGAGAGGGAGTTAATGTTAGCTGTTAGCTATTAGCAGCCAGTGGCCGAAACTAACAGCAAACAGGGGTTGCACTGAGTTACATTATGATGAGTTCAAGCTATAATCAGTAAAAATAAGAATTGGGTGAAGGTAAAGTATAACATTCTCACAGTGTCTTAAAATGTAATCTTAAAATTACATTTAAGCAAGGGAATTATGGGGGAATTATGATAAATGTAGTGAAAAGGCTTTTGAAGCAGTTATTTTTTAAGATGTTTTTTTTCACGTAAAAAATTATATTAAAGGTTGTTTCATAAATTTGTATGATTGAATTTGTTATTTGATGATGATTTCTTTGTTTCTGTGGCACAAAAAGAGGAATGAATAACAACAAAAACAAAATCAACAACAACAAAAAAACACTGGTATCTGCAACATTGGTATGTTGGCCCAGAATCTAATTGGTGCATCCCTAGTGAATATGTAAATGCTGTGTTTACACCTTGTTCCACTGTCACTGAGTTGCCCAAAAATGTATTACTGATGCTTTAAAGAACACAGCGCAGAGCATTAGGCTAATTATTTTCAATGCACTAAGGCAAGGCACAAGATACAGTGTCTACACCTATGTCTCAGGTCACATGATCTGCTTTAATGCAGCTTTTACGTTTTATTTTCTTCTGTTTAAAAAGTGGAGATAAAATCTACCAGTAGCAACATTTCAACTTGTTTCTAATGCAAATCGACTCATTTCAAGTATTATTTGGATTATAATGCAGCATCCTATTCTTTCTTTTTTCAAGATACAGACATTAATTTAACAAAATAAACAAAGCTCTTGGAAAAAGTAGATTACCATTTAGGACTCATTAATGTATTCTTTTTCCACTGTTACAAAAAAAAGAGTTCTATATCAGAGGCATCATTAAAAAAAAATGAGATTTTGGGGAGTCAAGATATTTAGAAGAAAAAAATAAAATTGTAAAGGAAATAGAAGTTGTAATATTGCAAGAAAAGGTCACTGTACAGTGTTAATGGACAGTCAGGAAATGCATTAAACATGCATTAGGTACAACCTATGCAACATTTTGTTACATATAGCCTTTGCTCTAACACTTGATGACTTCACATGATGCCTTTGTCCTCAAAATATATTGACGTTGTTCTATGTCCTGACTGTGGCCCTGTTACTGTCTTCTAGCTTGATAAGATGGAATTGTTTTGCAGTGAAAGTGCAGACATCAAATCTATTTGCAGCTGTTTCTCTTTGCGTCTTTTTTCTCTCATAATCACCCCGTAAAATGAGTGTTGCTGCATTATTTTGGAATCATTACCTCAACACAGCATGACACAAGCAGAAATACACCTTCCCTAAATAGAGCGCACACACCTCATCTACTGATTTTAGCATCACAAATGTCAGTGATGTGTTTTAAAAGCCGGTTACATCACACTGAAAACTTCTTCTTCTTTCAACTGAGCTCTCCGCTTGTATTAGCAAGGTGTTTTAGAACAATGCAGTCCCGAAGGACAGGGTGCTTAATAAGCACGCCCATGCCCACACACTAAGCAGCCACATGAGTTCATTGTTTATAAATGGACACGCTGTCCTCTGTCGCTGCTGTGTCACCAGGCAGGATGTGTTTCCCCCTCCCTGGTTTCTGTCTCTTATCCTCCCCATCATTGTTCCGCTGTCTGCCACTTAACAAATAACCCACTGCTGTTTTTGTCTCAGCAAATGTCTGGCTGCTGTCGCTGCAGGTACCCATCAGCCCCTGACCTCTGGGCACAGATACAGTACAATAGGTACAGTTTTTAAGGAGATGAGGGTGAAACGAAGGAACTTTCTTTGTCACCTGTGATCATCTGTTAAGAAACAAACAGCCCACACAGACAGCCGATACTACAAGGTACATGTGTGATATGGTTTATTGTTGTTTGTTAGAGAACCTCTGCTCTCTGATAAACTACTGAGATAACATCATGTTTGGAAAATGATAATGCAACATAATGCTACTCACATAGCAGTCTATTATTTTCATGTTAACGCAAAGGGACACCAATGTTACTTATGAAGTTTAGTTTGCTCATCAAGGTAAGTGCTACATGTCACAACTTTTTTTTTGTCAAATCTGGAAATAATAACTGATGATGTCATAGTGATGTCATCATGATTATCTCAGCATGGGCTTAAAAACTACACAATTTAAAAAAAAAAGCCTGTGTTTCAACCTGAGGTGCTGACTTTAAAGACTTGGGTGTTTACCAACAAAAGATGTCATCAAGGTGCATTATGGGAAATGTAGGATCAACCAGTTTTAGAACTTAACCCATCCAAGGGACTAAAAGTCAGGCTATCTTGGCCTCTGCTCCTTGGATTTTTGCCATTCTTTTTTACGTGTGTCCTCCAACTCAGACTGTAACGCAAGAATGTCACCAAAATTTGTACATATCCCACGTGATAATGAGCTAGTAATTCAACATATTTTAGAAGGCTGTGATCACGTGACCAATGTGCTGATGGTAGTGAACGAGGAAGCGGTCCGGAGTGTTTCAGTTAGGGGGCAGGTTGGGGCACTGAATGGGTCACAAAACACAGGATTTTTCCCCTGGGAATCCAGAGTTCGGAACCGTGTGAACTTTGAGTCATTTTAAGATACGTCCTCACCATGTGTATTTTCCTAAACCTAACCACAGAAACTTTACTTGGGGGGATGAGGTGACGGTATGATATATTGTCTTCTCTCTTTTTTTTTACACCTTAAATAAAACAATTTAAAAAGCCATACAAGTCTAGGATGGAAACTATTTATCGTCAGAAGTAAAACGGTTGCCAATCCATCTATTATTGTGTATAAAACATTATATAGTAGGCTATGTATAAACGTTAGAGGGAGGCAGGCCGGGCCCATTCTGCCGCTGTAGCTGGAGAACTGCGGTATGAAGGTAACCACAAAAGCAGTACCGCGGCTCATGTTTACTGCAGTAAGTTACCAGCCCAAGAAGATATCATACTGTAAATATCTGAATAATGAAGATAAGAGGACTTTTTAAAAGGACGGTTCAACCATAATGAAAAAAAAGTATTTTTCATCAGCACTGTCAGGAGGATGCCATTATTATTTCTATCTATATCTCACGCTGTCATGAGCATGAGTCTCTCATACATGAGTAGATGCCTGCTTCCTTTTGCGTAGTGATATGGTTGTTGGTGGAAAAAAGTTCCTATATGACACTGCTCACAACAAGGTCTGTGGACTTTCTTGAGTAACCAGGTCATGATATCTGGAGAGAGACATTGCTGTTGAGTTTTTCAAATGTTAATTTTTGGCTCTTTGAGCACCACAAGCCGAGTGCCATCTAGTTCCATTATATTGAAGAGAAGGCAGATAGCTCTACAGCCGAACTCTCCAACACTCGGCAACTCACACCAAAACTATCTAGATTCATAAACAGCACTACAGGTAAGAGGGAAAAAAACATATTTATTTGATTTGCGGGGGGGAATGTACCTTTAACCTGGATATTTTTTGCAGTGTGTGCACAGTAGCATATAAATTGTTGCATATATACTGAAAGCATGTCTGCTACCTGAGGAAATGGGCCTGTCCTGACCTCTGTGGGAACTAAATGTGCTGGGGACCTGTCAACCAAGAATTTCAGGCCTGGATGCCATCAATAAAGCCAGTCCAGCAGGTCTGAGCCAGAGGAGAGCAGCTTTCCTCCCATTAATCTGCTGCTTTTGAAGGTTCAACCTTTACTTACGAGTTAATTTGTCTCCCACTTTGCTTCAAGCCTCTGTAGCTGATACTTAGCCGCTTCAACAGTTTGTCACATTAAGTGATTTGTGTTGAGCCCTGTTGAAGATTTAAAAGTGTTTTTTGAGCTGGATTGACTAAACATTTGAGCTGCTAATGCATGCTCACTTCTCAAAGTAGAAGATATAATCTCCTAACCAGGTGCAAGAGATTTTTGAGAATTTAAAAATAAGGACAGAATTGAGGTGAAACAGTTTTGTACTTGAAATCTCTCTGTGCTGCTAGGCCACTTAGCAAATCCATATTCACTCATCTGGTTTTAAACAACGATTAGAGCCATTACAGTGTCTGAGAAGGCTTAACGTATACAGCAGGTTTTAAAAGCAAGGCGAGCAGAGGTCACACTGTAGAATCTTATACAGTAGATTAAAGTGTGTGTATGCCCGGGCAGCCTTTGATGTGGGATCAGTGTGACTCCTGCTGGGTTACAAGCTGCAGGAGAGCAGCAGCTGTTGTTGTCATCAGGAGCTTTACTGAACCACATCCCTCCTCTGTATGCCCACTGTGTACAGTGTGCTGCTGTTCAGTGTGTTCACGTGCAGGCTAATGTTTTCACAGTAACTTGATTCAGGCAACATTCCGATCATTACAATTGTCATGTAAACGCTGCTGCGAGGCTTGTGAAGTAAAAATAACCAGATTGCTGTGACAAAGCTGGAATACTCATTAGTATTATGGGGCATAATGTAAGTTTGGTTTACTTTTTTTTTTAGATTTTGTTCAATGTGACAGAGCCACTCAGTGACAAACTCAAGGAGAATTCACCCATAACTGCAGAACGCCTTAGCTCTATGTAGCTGTAATTTTTAATACTGTTCCAATGTTAGACGGACTGCTGCAGCCATCAGTGATGAAACGTTATGGAAAGGACCCTGCCAAGTAATACCTTTCACTTGTTCTGTTTTGTTTTGTTTCCAAGTCCCACTGAGGGAAAGATCTCATTCTGAAAATTCACAGGTTTTGTCACTTTGTCAAAATCATCCAAAAATCCAGCCATGTCACTAAAAATCTTTTAGATAAGAGTAAGATATTCTTTCTGTACTCCAACACAACAGTATTTTCCTGGCACTCTTCTCTTCCACTCTCACTAATGTTTCCACCATTGTCTTCCTGCAATAAGTCACCTCTCACAAGATTTCAGAATGATACTTCTTGTAAGCGAGACTTGGACACAAAACAGACCTGATCGAGCAAACACTTCACTTCTCTGTAGGGTCCTTTACGTAATGATGCCACAGACGATCATTGTACAACATATCGTCATATAACAGTTCTCCCTGCAAATGACACTACATTAACGTAAAATTAAGTAATTAACATAAAGTCATGGAGGTAAGGTTTAAGGCTAGCTCACATTACACGATTTTCACCCTGATTTTGCGCCGCGGAGACTATCGTAATCTTTTGAGTGTTCATACCTGGTGACGTGTGTTTCTGTCAGCGGGAGTCTCACCAACTGCGTTACAACCTGTGTGCACACCACAAGATTTCTCCACCGAGCCCTCGCTGACAGAGCTCCAGATAACGCAGTGACATCACCAAACTTGGAGACAGGCCTGGGTCCAAACACAACGCGCCCCCCGTGATCCTGTGGACGCTGCCATTGTTGTTGTTGCTTGCCAGCTTGTCAGTGTTGCCAGGTCTTGGGAGAGAAACAAGCATCCAGGGCTATGAAAACAAGCCCAAAAGAAGTGACTATCATGCATTTAAATAACTTATTAAACGGATATATATAGAGGAAGGTGATGTTTAGAGAGCAAGCCCAAATAAGCAACTCCTCTTTAGAAACAAGCCCAAAGTCGTGGCTAATAAGCGGACCTGGCAAGTGGCAACCCCACGGCTTGTCCTCCTCACATTTCTTCCATCCTCCTGCGTGCTGACCTTGGACGTATCCTGCCTCTCATTGGCTGATGCTCTTTGTCAGTCATGTCAGACTTCTCCGGTTTTCTAGCATGCCAGATATCCAGTCCCAGGCACAGACGAGGGGGCGACTTGCTCATAGGCTTGTTCACACATGAGGACTCGTCGTGGCAGACTATCTGCTGACTCACCTCCAACCCATGGTGGCTCTCAAGATCCTCTGTGATGTCAAAATCGCAGTGAAAATCATGTAATGTGAACTAGGCTTTAGGCAAGTAAAGTTACTGTGGTTAGGTTAAAGAAAAGAAACCTGGTGAGGACGTACCTCAAAATGACCCAAGTGCACTCAGAGTTTACATGACTTCAAACATGCATCCCTTAGAGAAAGTCCATGGTTTTGTGACCTATCCAAATGCGTGTGGCTCAGAGGTAGAGCGGGTCATCCACTAATCCTAAGATCGGTGGTTGGATCCCCGGCTCCTCAAGCCCGCATGTCAAAATATCCTTGGGCAAGATACTGAACCCCAAATTGCTGCCAGTGGTTGTTCCATCGGTGTGAGTGTGTGTGAATGGTTACTGAGTAGCATGTGAGTAGCATGTGGCACCTACAAGTGCAGATCCATTCACCATTTTCACCCCAACCTGCCTCCTAAGAAGTCGCTCGGGACCACTTCCTTGTTTACTCCCATCAGCACATTTGTCACATGATCGTAGCCTTCCAAAATACACGAGTAATGTAGGAATTTGAGCGCATTACTTTGTGTCGGAAAACAAATGAATGGCGTACATAATAACAATCTGAGCCTGTCTGTGGCAAAACAAGCACTTCTAGTGTAAACTGAAGGGGTGCACCAGCTTTAAGTGGTTGCCTGTCAATGAATTCTTGTTTCCACAAGTCACTTAGACACAAAAACATGCAAAAATAGGGTCCAGATTGAAAAATACCGCAGTTCAGAATATATAAATAGGTAATTGTTTGCTAATATGTTTGCTTTAATAACTCTATGCAGTGTTTATATGTTAATGTTTACAGCTTGTTGTGCTGCCACAAATGGACAGAAATGAAATTGTTATCATTACAGTGCTCTGAATTTCTTAATGTTGTCTCATAAGCATGGAAAAGTTTACTATTTTTACTACTGACATTACATGCTGTACCAGTTTTAGTAATGTTTTACCCATGGTGGCTATTTGAATGCATGATGCGGTAATATAAACTTCATCATCATAATATAGACATCAGTCTTGGTGTTCTAAGTTGGTAGGTTTATTCTGAAACCACGGGGAATGGGAAACATTAATGAAAATGATGGTGTTTCGATGCTGTACACCAACAGCAGAAATAACTTAACTAACTGGAGGAACACTGGTGTGTCCTATCAGGGCCGTCGCAACTGGACAGGCAAACTAGGCAATTGCCTAGGGCCTCGAGCTGGAAGGGGGCCCCCAGAGACAGCTGACATTGGTCCATATCAATGACAATATGATGGAACCGCTATAGACACTGCAACAATGACAATACGTTGGAATCCCCCCTAATGGGGCCCCCTACTAGCTGCTGCTTGCGAGTGGCTAAGTAGGGTGACCAGACGTCCCGCACTGTGCGGGACTGCACAGCATTTCTGTCTCTTTTCACGCGTCACGCAAATTGAGACCATGTCCCGCATGATTGGTTGCCACCCGCGCTAGCATTGTTGGAGTACCGTAGTACTACGGTACCTCACAGTACCACTACTGTGGGATAAGTTCAAAGTCCAATCGCAAGAGGGTGAGTGTTCATGCTCCGTTGCACATGGACGCCGTATTCCTGTCAAATACGCCACAAGTTAAGGCTTACTGGTGACAGGGAAGTCCGGCTCCAGGTCCAATAATTTCCTCTTTGTTGATTTCATGACCGCCCAGAAATACCTGAACAGCCGAGCCGTGGCGGCACACAGGTATGTGACATGTCAGAGGGGAAACGAGCCATTCACATTTCTCTCTTTGTGGCAGGTAATGGCCCACAAACCTCACCGCACTTTAGGGACTGTTCTTTACTTATAAAGGGACTGTTCTTTACTTGTCAGGGGAGGAGGGTGGCTTGTTGATTTTTATTTTATTTATTTATTTTATTTTGATCCCTCCCGCCCCGCCCCCTATCGTGATACTAATCAGGACCATGATACTTTCACTGGTATCGTACTTTCACTGGTATCTGGGGGGGCCCTCCAAGGTGCCTCTTGCCTAGGGCCCCCAGAGTGTCTTGAAACAGCCCTGTGTCCTATAGTGTTATTAATGTGAAGAAAAACACCAGCGACCTTCCATTTCTTTAATTTCATGGATCTAAAAATATTTTCCCTCTGGATGACCAGGCATGCTTCTCATAGTGACTGTGATTTAGTCATACAGATCTGTCGCTTAGGGATGAAAGCTGGGGATGAACTGAGAGCCAGATGGATGTTGTGAGAAGATGAAGACTTGAAGGTCAAGTTGAGGAGTAACAGGGAGTTGAGACTCAGGGCGGGGATGACATTTCGTTGATTGACCTTCTTGCGGCTCCATCCTCCCTCCCTGTGATTGCTGTGCTTAAAGAGAAGAAGGTGGAGAGGAATAACTGTATTTATCAGACAAACCCTGTTAACTTGGTCCAGATATTTTCTCATTATGATTCATGTTACAGGATCTGTGAGGTTTTTCACTCACTATTGTGTTACAATTGTTTGTTTGTTTTTAACACAATACAGTGGAGCAATCATTTAGGCCTTCAGATAACATCAGGTTACATCCAGTCACATGACTAATTCAGTGGTCAGCTCTGCCATGTATTAATCCTAAAAGAAAAAAAGGTGGCATTCTCCTTTAACTCATCCACTATCCTCTAAGCAAACACCATAAATCTCACTGTTGTGACTGACTTATTGTCACCTGCAGACCACAGGATGTATGCAGATTTATCTCATTGTGTGTTCTGTGGACTCCACACACACCTTAACACAATAAAGCACGCTGAGTTAACCCAGAAAAACAAACATTTGCACTGATGTGCAAAGGTGCAGATGACCTCATTCTGACACTGACACTGTGTGTCAGTGTGAGTGTGAGTGTGGGTGTGTCTGCGTTATAATATCTGAATAGGTGAAGTCACATGTGTCATGGTGTCTGGTGTACAGGAAGGGTTTAACTGAGTAAACAGCAGCAACCCCAGTGTGAATGAGTGTGTGATTAGTGTTGTGTCATTCGGATTGTACGACTCTAAGACATTACATTCATTCATACACAGTTGTGTTTGAACAAATGTTTCTTTGTGTTCTCTGCTGACTGTGATTGATTTTTGTCCTTTCTTTTCAGTAAAAACTGTTTTTCTGTTCAGATCAGTCCTCACCAGCAAACTCCAAAACCAACCCAATCACGAGAGTAAATGTTGGTATTGTACATTTCTGCAAACCACAGATATGTTGCTTGATGCTTCAGGGGTTGTGTTGTGCTCTGCTTATGGTGCTCTGCTGTGTGCTGGTGTTATGTGCAATACATGAGTGGCTGATGTGCAATACTGTTATGTCTAGTATGTTTTTATGTTGTTTTTTATGGTGTATGCTTTTTATTTCCTCTGGACTATTACTGTAAGGCAACAAAACTTGTGCAGCTCCTGAGTCCAAGACAAATTTCGCTACTGGGACAATAAAGCGTATCGTATCGTATCGTATCGTATCGTATCGTATTGTATCGCATTGTATCGCATTGTATCATATCGTATCGTACTGTATCGTATCGTAACGTATCGTATCACATCACATCGCATCATATTGTATCGTGGCTGGAAAATGTCACTGTTGTTTAATCAGGTGACAGGGCTGCCGAAATAATTACACATTATTTATGAATTATGTTTAAGGAAAATAGCACTCACAATGGTAGCACATTCATTATCAATATACCAATTGTTCGTTGTGATGTAAGTTTTTAATAAAAAGTTATTGGGGCTACCTCTAGCTCTAGCTGGTGTCTCTGTCTGAAATAAAGGAAATAAAAGCCCTCACAAATAATCTGAGATCTGCATCCACATGCTCCTTGGATGGTCCCATTTTCCGAGTTGGGAAGTTGTTGATGACAGTTGATGCAAGTTTAAAGCTTTATATTACAAAATGATTTTGTCTCAGACTTGCTGCTGCACCAGCACATCCCCAAAAACTACTTAAATATTGCTTCACCTGACTAATACTAATAAATAACTTTTCTAACTAATGTGGGAAATATGCCTATGCACTGGTGGACCTAGGAGGGGATACCCTCTTGGATGCCCCTGTGGTCGATAAACATCATAAAGTGCCCTCTATGTTGGCACAATGTGCAGGAGAACATGATAAAGTGCCCTCCAGAATGTGCTACCAGTGGAAAAAACATGATGCAGTCACAAATAGGCTGTCCTACATGCTAGAAAAGGGTTTGAAACTGTATCACCATGAGTGCATCACGACTTTCAAGTTGTTGCTTCTCCATAGCGTGCATGAACTTTGGCCTGAGCCATGATAGCTGTTTCCTCCTGCTTCGTCTTTATGCTAAGCTAAGCCAGTCATGGAACTCTGACTGCTAAGCTGTACACCAGCTGAGTTAAACTCACAAGACTAAATATGTTTCACTTTTATGAAAGTAATTTCTTTGTATTTTTCCATGTATTTATTCACATTTTATTCTATTGTATATCTGTTGTTTGCCTGGAGGAAACAGTGCCCATGTTTGGAGTTAGAGTTACAGTGTGTAACCCAACCTGCTGCTTTAACGTGTATGAAGTCATGTTTGTTTGTGTTGTGTGTACATGTGTTCACGCTTTTAGTATTACCTGAAGAGATATGACTAGAACCAGGGAGCCTATCAGTTATGATTGTGTGTCTTTGCCTTTTTTCTCATGGGAAAAATGATAGCGAATGACGCACACACACACACACAAAACAGCACACACAAACTTCTAATCCCACCTCTCTGCAGTCCCACAGTGGGACCGATGATGTCATTCACCTGTGGTGCCGCAGGGCCACAAAGGCTCTTTTGTGCTTGTGCAAACACGAAACACACATATACACACTCACGTACTAACGTTTCTTCCTGTGTGTGTCTCACGTGAGCAGAGCAGATTGAATTGAATGCACATGTGGCCTCTCTCTGCAGGGGAACTGTCATTCATCAAGCCTGAAGAACAGTGAGAGCTGCTGTGTTGTCACAAAGTCACCTCTCACTTTGTAAGTCGAGTTAATGAGACGAATCGGGCCGGGTCAGAAGGAGGTCGATAGGTTTCCTTTCAGACATTTGAAAAATTTGGGTTTGTAAATGAGACATCTGTCTGCCTGAAACTGCAGAGACCACTGTAACACACTCCAGACAGTTAGGGAACGTGTGTAAAGTACAGACAGCTGAGAAAATGTATTGTGTTCCTTCCACCTCTTCAGTGCAGTGATGATGAGAAGTTCATGATTTTTGAAGTTCTAAAGCTACACGTATCCATATCATTAAATTAGCAATTGATCAAAAGACTATATGTAGTTTGAAAGGTGTCACTTGTGGTGACAAACCCACAGATGATTGACTTCCCCTCAGCTCTACAGCTTTTTCGGGTCTTTCAGCTGTTCAGTTGGACTGCCTGCATTTTTAGCTGATAAATAGATTGTATGCTCACTGGTCAGCACCAAACTCATTGTGCATAGTTGCTCAAAGTATGGCCTGCAGGCCAGTGGCAGCCCTCAGAGGCATTTTGTGTGGCCCCCGAACAAGACCTGAAATGCATGCATCATATTTTAATCATCAACTGTCCATTTAAATTATTTCACTTTCAATAACTTACATTTAATACACTATTCAGCTACTACATCAAACTGCACTGTTTATGCCACGTCTTCAACCGCCTGGAAAACGTGAGGTCAGACACCCCTGCTACTCTTGTGTAGTCTTTTCTGTGCCAGCTTCTTAGCATCTTAGGTTGCTAAGCAACCTCAACAAGCACAACGTAAAAGCGTATTTACCTGAAATCCTGAGTGCAGGGCTGTTCTTCTTCCCTCAGCTGTTTGTGTGTAACCTATTGTCCGTGGGGCACATGTAAAGCTCTTGCAGCCATGCACTAACATGATCAAAATCTTCCCCATATCACAGACTGATATTTACTGAAGAAAGGAATGATATCTGTCAACTGTAATTGGTTGGCCTTAGTCACATGACATGCGGTGTGCGTCGCTGCATTTCAAAAGTTGTTATCTGTTTATCTGTTTAAAAATAGGCACTCGGGAACTCCCTAGAGCGAGTAGGCGTAGGTGCAACTGGAGCAGTTATGTGACCTGACTACAAGAGACATTACTCGCCAACCATACCTATATCAGTCCCCTTAACCCCATTTTCTATTAACAGAAGCCCTTAAGAGAATGCTTAGTTAGTATTTAGCTTGCTTTTAAGTGTTAGGTTAAAAGAGAGGCCTTAGACTGTATACAAAGATGGATGACAGTTCCCGAAAAGTGAAGCCAAAACACCTCAATCGCCCCCTGGTGAATGGCTGCAGTATAGAAGCTCGCCCCCTCCATGTTAGTGGATGGGACATGAGCCAAACTAAAAACTCCAAGTATACAACAAATACATTTTTCCCAGAGATGGTTTATGTCATGCAAAGTAGTTGCTGTAAAACAGGGATTTTACATCATGATTGTCAACTGTGTGAGCCAAGTCGGTAGGCTCACATTCGACCAGACGCTGCTCGCAAACAGGGGTATGGGTTGGAAGCTTGACACCACGAGGATCGGTACTGCGCAGACTCTGGCTCCGAATTACATCACCAGAGCAGGATGGCAGCAGCTGGATCCGGGATGTTTTAGCTTCACTTCTGTACAATGTGGATAAGCAGAGATGCTTCGTCCATCTTCATATACAGTCTGAGAGAGGCAGTTAAGGTCAGGTTAGCATTTTAAAATGGATAATTATGTTTTGCCTCATATTTATTCACTACAACAGTACATTGTAGCAGGATTAGGATAACCTGGGTTTGTCCTGTACTGAAACACAGTGAAACACAGGGAAACACAGTGGAGCATTTAACAGCTTAACAGTCAGAGAGACTGGTGCAGAACAAAACAGCAACACTAAAACTCAGCATTGGACTTTAGAGTCATCAGGTGGCCAGAGACATGACTCTAAATAAATGCTGATGCTGCACCATGACTAGTGGATATGTAAATAGTTAGCACGTGCTAATGCGCAAACATTGTATTTTCCACTTATTCTACTGCCCAAAGTGGCAGAAAAGAATTGGGGAAAATGTGCCACTTTAATTAACAAATTTGGTTTCTCTCAGGGCCGGATTACTTAATTGACAAAGTGGATTCAGTGAATATCAACTGGTTTGTGTGTGTTAAAGTGATGTAATATATACACCACTAACACACAATATAAAAGACATCTGATCTTAAGGGTCTGTCTTCAAGAGGTCCCAGTATTGAAATGTAGTTTCTAGACCACATTATTTCACATATTTGTGCTTGCATGTTGCACATTCCTAAAGAGTAGAGGCCTAGCAGTCCTTATCTCTCAAACACTGTAGTCCATTCTCAATTTAATTCTGTACAGGTGGTCTGAAGATGACCTTCACACAAATTCATTGACCCATACTGTTTTAGCTTGTGCTTTTCAGGAGGTGATTTTATCTGTTGTTTATTTTCCGAGCAGGAAAAGAGAGATGATCATCCCAGTAGCTGCTGCTGAACTGCACTAAAGGTCTTGGAAAAGTCACACCTGCCTTATCAAACTGTGACATCATCTTATAACACAACAGGTGTAAAGATATGACTGAGATTAGCCTGCTATAACCTACAGTGAGAATGTCTGCCTGCACGTATTACGTGCTAACACACAGACACACACGTTTACCTACTGGGCTAAAAGCTGGAGGCACTTCCATATGGTCGAGATTGAAGCTACTCTAAATCTACTGAACTCTGAACATCCAACACAGCTGTATGTAGCAGCCAGCTTTCGGTTTGCTGTATTTAGTTACAGTTTGGGTTTCAGTTGTAGATGAAATATTGTATTAAAGTCAGCATACTGTATGGTTATGTTATAACCTCTTTTAGTCTTGTTTACTTTTTTTTATACATTTTTGGACTCAATCTTACTACTTACTGTCCTGACAGTGTTTTTCTGATAAACCCACATTAATTAAATCATTCATACATTCATTACCCGTTAATTCTGTTAGAGATCATGGGGGGGCTGGGGCCTATCCCAGCTGACACTGGGCGGGTACACTCTGGACAGGTCGCCAGACTTTCACAGGGCTGAGAATATTCAGTCGCCATCCATCCATCCATCCATCCACTCAATTCAATTTCAATTCAACTCAGTTTTATTTATAAAGCCCAATATCACAAATCACAATTTGCCTCAGGGTTTTACCACATACGACATCCCTCTGTCCTTAGGACCCTCACAGCAGATAAGGAAAAACTCCCCCTCAAAAAAACCTTTAATCCATCCATCCATTTTCTGGGGCTTGGGGGCAGCAAGCTAAGCAGGGTATTCCAGATGTCCCTGTCCCCAGCAATATTTTCCAGCTCCTCCTGGGGAACCCCAAGGCATTCCAGGCCAGATGAGATATAAAATCCCTCTAGTGTAATCTATGACCACTCTGGGGTCTCCTCCTTGTTAAACATGCCCGGAAAACCTTTAATCAGAAGCGCCCAGGAGGCATCCTGATCAGATGTTCTCACGACTTCAACTGGCCCCTTTTGACACGAAGGAGCAGCAGCTCTACTTCAAGCTCACCTCAGATGTCTGGGCTCTTTACCCTATCACTGAGACTGAGCCCAGCCACCCTCCGGAGGAAACTCTTTCAGTCACCACCCAAAGCTCACAACTATAGGTGAGGATTGGAACAAAGATGGACCAGTAAATCATGAGCTTTGCCTTCCGGCTCAGCTCCCTCTTCACCACGATGGTCAGATGCAACCCTCACTCATAAACAAGACTCTGAAATTCGTAAACTTCATTGCTTGGGGCAGTGGCCAGATATGTACACGTAAATGTATGTACACTAGCGAGAAAGTAGGAGCATACAAGTCACTAGATGCTATGTAAGCTTTGGTCATGTACAAGACATGAAATATCCACACAGAGTTTTGTGTCTTGAAATCAGAAATTCTCCCTTGCCAAAGACAAGGACCCAAGAACAAGACCACTTTGTATGACGCTTGGGTTATAATTAACAAACCAGAAAACTAATGTTACATCCTAACAAGGAATTGCACAGGGTTGTATTATTTTGTGTTGTTGATTTGTTAACTAGAACAATACTGAGCTTGATAATATAGGTGTGCAGTAACATGAGCATTTTTGATTGTGTCCTCAGTCCAGCGGTTGTCAACATGTTTAATAGCTTGCAGCCATAGAAGCAGCTAACTGGTGACTTTTAGCCAGATAACATCTGTGGTTACTCGTAGTAACTTACGTAAATGGTTGGCAAAGATAATAAATACAGATGAGTATGTATGAGTCATGCCTGTTGCTCTGAAATGATCCTGATCCTGTCAGAATTCTGTAGAACTTGAGTCCGCTGTTGGAATATCAATCCTGACAATCAAACATGCAACAAATATTCTGATGCTGCTAGTCTTAATTCAATGTTTTAAGTTTCCTAACTGGTCTGGATGGCTGGGGTAAAACATGCAAACATGCATGTGCATATTTTTGATGATGCTGGCTGTAAAAAGGTCTATAGGATTTGTACATTGCCTGGGAGGCTTCCATGTTTCTATGTTCAGTCACGTTGGGATATTGTTCAACTTTGCAATGTACATCTAAGAAAACTAGTCAAGGCAAGCAGAGAAGCAAAGGTTGAAGTGTGAGATTGCAGTTCATTGACCTTCTGTAATTCGAACATTCAGTGCTCCAGGTGATAAAAGTGTGCAGAGTCAGTGAATATCTTAATGCAAATGATGTCTTCCTTTGTCATGGATGATGTCAGAGCCCTCTGGGTGTCCTGCTGCTGGTTTGTGGGTGCAGTTTTGGAATTGGGTGACCTCATGCTCCACTGCCCCTCGGTCATCCTCCTCCTTCTCCTGAGCACCACTCACGTGAGCCAGCAGGCTGAGGTTTAGATCATCTGCGAGGTATGAGCTCATGTAAACTGCAGCTCCATCACACTCTGTATATTAGTGTGAGCCACGGCATAATGGGGGGCTAATCCAAACAGTGATAGGGAAGGACCACCCTCTCATGTGAGAATCTGCCAGAGCTCTTCCAGTGAATTACGGGAGGGTGTGTTTGTGTGTGGATATTGAGGGTGTGTGATGGTGAGCAAAGCCATGTTTGGACCCATGTGCTCCCTCTCTGTTGCAGGGCAGGATAACAGCTCCACACAGCCTGTTTGGTTCCCTTAAAACTTCACTTCAATCAGCACAGTGGAGCTCCTCAAGGCCAAATTTGGCCTGTTTTTCTCATCAACTGTCATGTAAATGTTATGCCAACTTGTAAAATGTTGCCAACACTAAAATGAGAATGGTGCTTGTTTCCATCTGTGGGTTTGAAATGAAAAAGCAGGATTCCTGAACATTTCCTTAATGTCACATATACGAGGAAAATTTTTAGTAATGGATTCCCAAGTTTTGGAAAAGCTTTTAGAGCTTTCTCATGTGGTCAGAAGTTGGCTTAAATTCACGCTTTTTATTTGAAGACAAAGAAATTCACTTTTTAATAAGCATTTCATGTGCTAGCTAATGGCTATATAACCAAGACCAGTATGTTGTGATTTTTAAACCGTACTTTTTTTATTTTTTAATCAAGAGAGGCTAAAGCAATTAGCACATGCCTTTCATGTGTCTTTGTCAGGCAAGTCATACCAATTCTACATCACTGCATCTTTGCATTAAGCAATTACAAGAGCTAAATTTGCAATCTTAAAAAAGTGTAGCTTTTCCATGTCTAAGTTTAAGAAACCTGGAAAGTCAGTTTCTCTTCCATCTTCCAGGGGCACTTAAGTGTTTCTCGAAACTACATTTCTCTAAGAGGTTTGGAGGTGACGTTGTTGTTTGCCTGCACTGTGTTTAACTAAGTGAACTGCCTACTTAAAGTCTGTCAGAGATAATAGCAGACTCTCAAAGTCTCACCATTTTTTTTACTTTGAGAGGAGGAAAAGGTTTCAGTGTTGGAGGGGAAACTGACCTGTGTGCCCTTATCTTACTGGGCCAAAGGCTAACAGGTTTCACAGCAGCAGAGCCAACAGAGAGCTGAGCTGCACTCAGCGAGACACACTACACTGCAAAAAATATCTCGCATATCACATTAAAACATCTGCTACCATTGCTTACAGTCTTGTTTACCTTTCAAGTCAAAGTGAAATTAAAATTCATTTTTGCTGAGAAATAATTACATATAATTAACGTTTGTTGACTTTTGTATTTATTTGGTACAAATTATATTTACCATTTACTTATTTTTCTACAGCGATAACACCTCTTACATTAGTGTACCCCAGGCGCTGTAACGTCTTGGATCTCACAATGTTCAATATATCCTCATACAAACGTTCATATGATACCCTACATAAATGCACACACAACGATTCATATAGGCTATGAATTAGTGGCCCAAGAATGATGTTACCTCCTTAACGTAAATTTACTTAATTGATGTAAAGTTATGGAGGTTAGGTTTAGGCAAGTGAATTTACTGTGGTTAGGTTTTGGGAAAGGAAACATGGTGACGATGTACCTCAAAATGTTTAAACTTCACATGGGACAGAATACCGGTCTCCTGGAGAAAGTCCCGTGTTTTGTGACCAATCCATCACCCCTACCCACCTCCTTACTGGACTGCTCGGGATGGCTTACTTCTTTATTCCTATCAGTGCATTGGTCATGTGATCACAGCCTTCCGAAAAGTGTGACTTGTGCATGAATTACTGGCTCATATTATGTGGGATATGTACGAATTTTAGGTGCATTACTTCTCGAAGGAAAACAAACAGTGTATGAAAACAGCCTGCAGTGTTGGTGCTGTAATTTGATTGGTGCAGTATCTCTGTGGGTGGAAATTCCAACAGACCCACACCAGTAAGCTAGCTATGCTGACATTGTATACTAGTCTCCATGACATCATCCATTAGTTTGTGGACCCTCATGACCATATTTCGATATGAGGGTTGAGATAGCTGTAATACTAGCTGCTAGCTTGGTTAGCACAGTGCATCAACTATGCTTAATTGTAATAACACTATTGCTAATTTTTACTAGCAAAAACTAGCTTTAAAACCATTAAATGAAACATCTGACTCCTTAGAGGGTCCTTTAGTACGCTCAAATAAGACTTGTGTTACAATTAACTTTCATAAAATGAAAACACACTAAAAAAGCGGCAGCTATGGCTACGTCTATACTCAGTAAATCTGAGGTAATGTTATTGTTACCCAACTAATCTCACCATGGTAGCAACATGTCAATGGAGAAGCACCCACCTGTCACTCAAAGTTCAGTCACCAACTTAACTATGCATAACTATAAGCCTTGATAAAATTTAAACAGGTGAGTTACATTAAATTTCATACTCCATACAGTTGTCACGAACAGGGAAATCAAATATAGGGACCAAAATCATTTTCCTATCAAGCTGTAAACATGTTTATTTCTGGCCACTTAAGGAACTGCAGCTTTAGTTTTAAGAAGTTTCTGGATCCATTTTTCAGCCAAATAGGTTGGCCTGGTTGAAATAACATGGATAAAAAAGTGGGAATGTAGATGTTTTTACAGTGCATGGCAGCACCTGGGTCATTGATGTAACAGTCTCACCACTGATAATGTAGGAAACACACCAAGCAAACACTGGGAATAGCCACTAAGTAGGTTTGTATTGACCAACGGTATTGAGAACAATGTGGTGAAATGTTTGTTTGGTTAATGTGATTGATCCATTTGTTTCTGTGTCATTGTTTCATAAGTTTGTACCTCTGGTCTACTTTCTACTTTGGCTGACTTCTTGAGACTTAGGAAAAGCTACCTGGATAAGCTGTGTACATTATACAATCACTGAACAAACCTGGCATTTCATATATTGAGGAACAAATACATCTACATCTTTATTTTTTCTCAACGCCCCCTTCTGATTGCCCATATCAGTTAAAAAGTGTGCTTCCCCCTGTCTTTCAGAAACATGGATTTTTCACCTCCACTCCAGTAACCAGTAACACCTGTGATTAGGAAAAAGTGTTTGTGCTGTGACATTAAAGAGGATGCAGTTTGACATTAACCAATATAAGTGTGGGTTCACACAGAATGCTAGGTGAATATTTGTGGTGGTGTGATTGCAAACAATGTCAACTCAGTGTGTTTACTTAAATAATCAGCAATCGGTTCGAAATTAGGGTTGATTATATGATTTAGCTGATAGTTTCCTCCATTTTGGACACTCTGGTTCACTCCATACCCTAATAGTTCAGCACTGTCCTGACTGTTTACCATGGTCTATGGCTCGAATTTATGTGTCAGTTTTTACAAATGTGGAACTCTAAGCAAAGGATGCATGCAAATTTACTCCACCTTTGCAAGAAAATTCCACTGATTGTGGTGATTTTGTTGAAATGAACTGATTCTGACACAAAATGTCATTGTCTCAAATGTTTGAGTAACCAGGCCCGAGAACTGTGTTTGTACTAATAATAGCACTGAATGGTTAAACAGCTCATACGTGTCATTCTTCACGGAGACAGACCACACGCAACTTTTTTTTTTTAATTGTTGCACCCAAATAAAACAGAATGACTCATGTCAGTATTCTCAAAAACTGCATCACAATAGCGCTACACAGCAAAACCCATCTGATGATCCTGTGGGGATCAAACCAGTACAACATTATGAGTCATTGTGTCAAACTACAGGTTCAACCTGATCTCAGGGTGTTTTCTTTGGTCTGCACCGCAATGTAAAAGTTTGTTCTACTGCATGTTTGGGTACACACTGTCTGACTACAAATTAATAGACTGGAGTCACACTGACTCAGAAGTACAGCGCTTCGGTCACAGCAGGTGTTTTTTTCTGTTTGACTGACTGACTGACAGGGAACACCTGCAGTGACATCACTCGCTGAGGGATGGCCCTCACACTGAGCAGTGTAGCAACAGTGCTTAGTGACAGATCTGTAATACGTAAAAGGAGTGTGACAAATGTGAAATTGTGTAATACTGTCACACATCTTTATGCAGTCAGTGAAAGTATGTCTAATGTTGTTGCCATGGATTTGAATGTTTATGTTGTTGTTTATGTTGATGTTAACTTTTCCTTTAGTCATTTTCAAGACAGGAAGTGGTAAGCTTCTGCTTAAAGTCCAACAAAATCATGTTCAGTGATACGTTTTTGTAATCAAAAAGGATGCCAACATGTTTATTTCATGTATCATTTATACTTATTAAATAAATGAATTATTATTAAAAAGGAAGAAAAAAGTCTTTGAGGAAATACCAGAAAGCCATCCAGCCGGCTGGACGGGCTGCCAGAGTGCCAGTGTTACACTGTGTCCTGACAGCAAGCGAGCATCCGACTATTGCGACCCTCTCTGTTCTCACTGAATTAATTAAATATTCGCCTCTGTTTGCCTACTTCAAGTCCAGCTAGCTAGAGGAGACATCTTCAAGATAACTCCTCATTTCAACTTCATGAACCAGCTGTTCTTCGTCCATTGTGGTGCCTTCAGAGTGAGGGACAGCTGTAAATAGACACCTGGCGTCCAACAAAACTTCCGTTGGAAACGACGCTCCGCAACAACCCGTTCTTATTCCCAGGTCATCACATACCGTCACTATATTATGCGTCTTATAGCTATGCACCAGCACCCTTTAGTGTCTCTATATGACACACAGCTGAGGCATATTATACCAAGTTGTTAATGTGGTGAAACGGTCATGGTTAGGTTTAGGCAACAAAACTACTTTGGTAGGTTTAAAAGATATCATGTCCTGGGTTATAATTAGTGTATTTCTTAGTAAATAAAAACGCGACATAAATACATCACGCAAGTGATGTCAGTGCCCAAAAACCTTAGGTATACCTTACATAATATTACAATAAAACAACATTGGGATTTGGTTTTACGCAGGATGTAGGTACACAAATAACATAATGTTATATTAAAACAACATTGACTTTTGGTTTCACACATGACATGAACTGCAGTCTTCTGGGTAAACATCTTGTTTAGTTTGACCCAACCACCTTGGAATTCCAGGCGGGAGAAATCTGTATTTGATGACCTGGGGATTAGAACGGGCTAGCCACACCACACTGTGCGCTACATCACTTTGTTGCTAATGCTTGCCTGTGTCACATTAGGACACGACGTTACAACATCAAAACCAGAGTGTGCTGGTGTTCAGGCCTGAACACATGCTGCAGTTTATGTGCCCTTAAATCCATTATTGTCAATGCAGATGCATGGAAGACGTGCTCAAAAGTTAGAGTGACGCTGTTGTGGCTCTCAAGCTTCTGTTTTTCAGAAGTGTGCGCTCAGATAACCAAAGTTCAACTTTTGAAATGCAGCATTATGTACCGCATGTCATGTGACAACCAATCACAGCTGACATATATTTCTCCTTTCTTCCATAGATATTAGTCTATGCTTTTTATGGAGTTAAAGTCATCTTAAGCTTTACATCTGTCCCACAGACAATACTTAAATACACACTTAAGAAGCCACACCTTGAAGAAGACCAGCTCTGAGCTTGAGATTTCTGTAACAAGTTATTTACAGAGCAGACCTGTAGCAGACAAAAATTTTGCAGTGTAATTCCATTTGGGCTTTAAATAAATGGTACTTAATGTGACAGCACTTTAAGTCTAAGTAATGTCTGACTGTGTCTCTTTCCACCCACATGTACCTCAGTACAGTAGCTCAGTCCATAGGGACTTGGGTTGGGAACCGGAGGGTCGCCTGTTCAAGTCCCCGTCTGGACCAAAATATGGAGCGTGGACTGGTAGCTGGAGAGGTGCCAGTTCACCTCCTGGGTACTGCCGAGGTGCCCCTGAGCAAGGCACCGAACCCCTCAACTGCTCGGAGCGCCTGTCATGGGCAGCCCCCTCACTCTGACATCTCTCCACTTAGTGCATGTTTAGGTCCAGTTTGTGCATGTGTGTGTTCGGACCTGTGTGTAATTGACAAACAGAGTGAAAAATTGAATTTCCCCTCGGGGATTAATAAAGTATATAAAATTAAAAAATTAAATTAAATTAAAAAATTATCCATATGTGTGTGTGCATGTGAGGAAAATGTGTGTTTTTGCTTGAAGGGCTTAAAGAAATGATTTCAGCAGGGGGTTGTACATACAGTAGCGGGCCACTGCTGTGATAAGCCCCAGTCTAAGCGTCCAGTTTCTTTTTAGGCACTGGGTTCACAGCAGGTTGCTATTGATAGAGGCCGAGTGCTCTGGAAATGAAAAGTGTGTTTGAAGCCCCCTTATGAAGCTGCATTCCTGACTAATCCAGAGGAGATCTGCTCTGCAAGGCTCTCAGATCTTCCCTGGCAGGGCAGAAAAACAGACAGGGAGGGCTGAAGAGAGGGGAAATAACCTGAGTTTAAGAGTGATTCATTAGCCTTGTGTTTATACACAGTACCACCGGTGTCAGGTGAGAGCATATCCAGGAAACAACATGTTTTTAGCCTCCATGTATCAGGAGCATGGGACCCTTTGTTTACAGCCAAGGTAGCTGTCATTGTAGGAAAAGCACAGGTGTAAGAGACAACATTAATAATAGGGTTTCTTCTATTCAAATGTCCCAGTAAGGCATGACAGTGTGATACCAGGACTCTGAAACTGAAGCTGCAGCTACACTTTTCCTACAGTGACAAGTCAAAATGTCTGGAAAAAGACCTATGTATCTTTTACAAACACCACAATTTGTAACAATGATGCACTGTTCAGTGTTTTGGTGGTAAAGTTGGCATACTAATAAAGAAAATGTGACTAAGCTCTTGAGAATTCAAGTTGGGTTTTTTTAAAATTTGTTCAGGACCATTTTAGAAAAAGAAAACTTTATTTTCATTTACAGTAGTATATTTGGCAATAAGGCTCTGTCCTCTCTGCCTTTTCTCAGGCCTAGGTGGAAAGCCTAATGTGGAGAAAGCAAACCTCCCTGCCCTTCCACGTGCAGACAAGGAATGCCCGGTGCAGAGAGAGCTCACCTCAATGCTCTTCCATGAGGCTATATGAAAGGCCTTAGGCAGGGAGAGCAGCAGCAAAGACCCCTGGAAACAGAACAGAGCCAGCATCAATGACAAACAGAAATTACATTGATAAGTCACAACATGAGAAGGAGGAACTGGGGTGGAGGCAGGTTGCAGGTCAAAGCAGTTTAAATTGGCCCTGAATGAGATTTGCCAATTGGTCGCATAGAAAGGAATCACGTGATATTGACAGTGTTATTAAAATAACTCTACTGACTTGGTTTCACACAGGAAATGAACAGCAGGCTCTCGGGTGAAAGTCCGGAGGTTGAGCCATCCATTTTCACTCCCCCCAACCCATTCGGACTTTCTTGCTTTTTATTCTACTGTGGTGGCCGGCAGCTTGACAAACTGCTGCCGGGTGTGTATTATTCCGCTGCAAACGATGCCTATGTGCGCCAGTGTCTGATGCAGAGGTCCAGTGACAAAGCAGCCGTACTTGACAAGAGGGGTTGTAGCCTGTTGAATCAGTAACACCGACGCCCAGTGCGTTTCATAACACTGCAAAGGGTGCTTTCGTGCACTGGTGTCTGATGCCAAGACCCCCAAACGAACCAGTGATGTTTGACAAGTGAGGAGAGAGAATGGGCTGGTTCTTGCATCTCCCCAGCGCCCCCTCCATGTTTATGGTCTTCCTGGTTAGCTGCTTCCTGTCTAGTGCCAGAGGAAGTGCACCTACTTCTCGTTGACAATGTTCAAGTGTTTTAACTTCAATATTTGTTTGAGCCAAGACTAAAAAACTTACATAACATTTATACATGTTTTTGTTGGAATTTCAAGACGAGCATGAGACTGACTTAAAACAGACACTGAGTTTTAAGACCACCTTACACCAAATGATTAAGATTACAGGAGCAACTGAGGTAAAACTTTCACAACTTTATTCCGACATTGTAAATTTGTCTGCAACAGCGAAATTGCTTGAAAAGTTGTTATGTGTAAGGCTGTCACAAATCAATACAATTAAAACACCAGTGGGTATTATACACGCCTGTAGCAATACAGTTAAGCTTGAGGCTGTACAACACCAAATGTTGTGGTTTGAAGTTATTGTAAAGGAAGTTAGTGTCAAATACATCGATATACCAGCTTACCATTACACCTTTTCAAACATTTGACCGTCAGACATGTGAGCCTTGGTGATAATTGTCTGCAGAGATAGTGCCCTGTCTAGACTAATAAACAGTTTCCAAACTTAAAGTCACTCTACAAATTGTTCTGACTTTTTTTTTGTTTTTTTTTTGTTTAAGGCTAAGAGTTCATTGAACCGTGATTCAGACTTTTGTCAAAAGATCCGCCCTAATGGCTCTGACACAGGATCCCCGCTTTTATCTGTTTTGGCTCATTCTTTCCATCTCAGCCCGGCCTAACAGTGATACTCCTGTTGCCTGTGATGTTGACACAGCAAAGCCTGCCTTTGATTTTCTGTCAGAGGGGGTCAAAAGACAACACACAGGCTGAGGACGGAGAGGAAGGGGAGAGGAGGGGGTCTGGAGGCGGGCTGATAGAGGTAGAGAGAAAAAGAAAACTGAGGGGTAACTGACTTTTTATTGCTGAAACTTGATCCCCCCCTCCCCTTTGCAGCTCATCTCGAAGTGGGCCTCTCTTGTCACGGGGTACAAACAGCCACGTAGACGACACAGTCGAACACGAACCACCCAGGCAGCAGCCATGCAGCTTTTTAAAAACCCGGAGTTCAGCTTGATCCATCTGCAAACAGATGATACTTCTGTAAACAAAGCCGGGGGGCAGAGAGATGAGCTCTTTCAAATCCTTTAAAGCCTGTAATACAAGGAGCTCACGTGAAAACACTGTAAATGTAAAACACAGACCTTAATTCTAACTGGTGTCCTGTTTAACAGCAACCCCGTCCACGTGACACAGAGAGAAACACACCAACTTACCTTGCATACTGTCGTCAAACAGCAACTTCCAGGACTGAAAAGGCAAGCCAACGCGAAAGTGACAAAAACTGCAGTTCCTAAAATGGCCACTTGAGGTTGGCTCTAAGACCGAGACAATCCCCATAGAGCCCCATGTTAAAATGCTCAGCTTTACAGCAGAAATAAACATGTTTACAGCCAGGTACAAAAAAACACCTTTGGTCTCTATAACTTATTTTGTCATTCATGACAATTTTACGGAAGGTGAATTTTTATATAACTCATCTATTTAAATGTTGTTAAGTTCTTAAGGTTATGCATAATTAAGAGCATGGATGCTTTGAGTTACAGGTGAGTGCTGCCTGTTGACATATCACTAACATGACAACAACATTGGTTACGTAACATAACCATAGAGTAACCAAAATTCAAAGAGTGTAGGCATATTTGTCACTGTTTCAGTGCATTTTCAGTTCATGAAAACGATTTTTAACATTTCAGTTGACCAAAAAAAAATTTGTTCAGTGTTTGGTTGTACTTAGCAGGATGTTGTAAGGAGTCAGATGTTGAGTTTTTCTATTGAGTCCATTTTGTTGTCATTGTTTTAAGCCTGTATTTCGGTAGCAAAAAATTAACGGTAGCATGCATCGGTGGCATCACAGTGGCTATGTCCATTATTTTATACAGTCTGTAACTGTAACACATGACTTTAGTCTAGTGCAGATAAGATGTTAAACTGACTGGGCCCAAACACTACTGAAATTTTAAACTACTTCTTAAAAATATTCAGTTGGCATTTGCAGATTTTTTATTATATTAACAATTAAGTACTGTAGGTAAAATGTTATCATCCATAAGTCATTTTCAGAGGTGTATGACTGGGGCCCCGCCTGTGCTGAGAACGCTGACACAAGAGAAGGGTGCCAAATTTGAAAGTAGTTCAGCGCAGAGCTTTAGGAAAAGCTCTCTCAGCGTTTTCACTAAGCCTCTCTAAAAACCTCCCTGGCTCCTGCACCTACAGAGCTGTTGTATAACCTTTACACTCACTCGAACACACACACACTCTCTGTCGAACCATGCGGCGAGGAAGCCTTTGAGGGGGGTTTTTGGAACAAGGGAAAGCTTATTTTTGAAAGTCATCCACCACAGGACTCAATTAGCACTTCGTCTAAAGGCCGGAGCACAGGGTCGATGTCTGCTCCCTCCCTTCCCTTGTTTCCTGAGGAAAAGCTGAAGTGAGTTGACTCTGCACAGCGGTGGTCCAGGCCTTTCCTCTCGACCCAGTTCTCTTAAGCAGGCCCCACAACTTTGACTACTTCTGTTGCCTTCTCCCCTCTTCTTGAGGCCTCAGACAGTCATGCTGGCCTGACTGCATCTCCTCCATCCTCACTTAGTCTTACACTCTAATTTCCTGCACACTGTCCTGAAAATAGCCCACATTTGGCTAACTGATGCGCTAAGCCTTTGTCTGTCTTCACTGCCAAAAATCCCATATGTTTAAGCTCCACTCGTACGTCTGAGATGATGACTGTGCTGACTCGTTTTCTTCTCTCCTATTCTCCCTGTAATGTCTGGCATTTGGTAGATTTTGGTGGAACTTGTCCAAAGATGACTATGTGCACTACAAGTGCAGACATTTTTAGCACAAAACTGAAACCTGTAACTTTGGATCTTTGAGATTTGTGCTATTCAATACTCCCCTCTTTCTCTCATTTTAACATAATGTCTGACGGCAAAAGGCTGAGTACCTGCCAGAAGCTACTTAACTCAAAAAAAGAATGTCAGAATTGTCAGAGAACCATCCATCTAGTCTGCAGTTATAAATACAAGTTGTCATATAAATAGAATCTCCAGCAGTAAATATTCACCATTAATAAAGCAAATAATGACAACTTTTCATGAACTTTTTAGAACCATTATACCATTGATCAGTTTCCCAGTACAAAGTCCATGCAATGTGCGAATAGTGCAGGTCTGGCGAATTCACAGCAGGCAAGTAGGTGTGTTGTTTTTATCATGTGGCTCGTACGAAAACTGAAGACAGCAAACATCCAAGGGTGGAAATGAAGGGTCATTTACAAAAGCGACAACAAAAATGACTAATTCAAGAGATGACAAGATTTGGGAACTTCTATCAGTGAGGGCAGAAGCCACATTCGTCAGACAAATTCAAAGAGCAGCAAGAGACTATGTAGTTTATGACCAATTACGAACTTGCTACATGACGGTGGTGCAATCAACATCCTACATGCAAATTTCCAATGAAATTAGCATGCTCTCCTCAGGCGCCACCCCTCACCTAAACCAAACTGTATTTCCAGTGGGTGAGAATGGTTCTGACACAGACATTCTCCTGTTGTGTGCACACGTGTGAAAGAGAAACTCCAGACAATGTCCAGACTTGATTCTTAGGACACTGTCCGCAGTTCATATGACAAAGCACCCACAGTCACACAAACATTAGCAACAATTCATAGAAGTGTATCAAACCTGAAGCTAGTTAGTTAGCATATTATTCACTGATAGAACACTTGGTTGCGACTTTACCCATTTGTAAAACTTTATCAGTGACGTATTTACATGTCGTAATTCCCGCATGATGTGAACACAGCAACAGCCAATGACAAACTTTGACTTGACTGGTTTACAGGCTGAGTGGGGCCAACAGAGACAAACAAGGCTGAGCATTTTCTGATTTTTATTTGCAATGTAAAGGACAAGGTGTCATTGAGTATGACAAGAATAGCATCCAACCACGGAGTGTGCAGTGTTATAGTTCTTTGGATAGCTTCGTCATTGTGCAGTTTTTTTTCCTGGGAAGACTGCAGAAGTAATCATACACTGTGCCATCCAGATGAAGAAGCAGCCTTATTCCAAGCAGACAAATTCACAAGAACTAGTTTCCTACGTTTCTTGAGAACTGAATAAGGGACCCAGAGCTCATCTCTATCAGCTGAAGCATTCAAATGTATCATAGTTGATTTATTCACAGAGGTTCACAGTTGTACAAGCACCGGGTTCTTGGTGGGTAAGTTCATATCGATCTATCCAGGAGCCGGTGGCATGTTTACACACTCAGAGCAGCCCCTCGCAGAGCGGTGTGTTGCTCTCCTGTCTCCACTGAGTCTTTCCAGATCCTCACACACCGCTGTTTTGCTCTCTGTTTCTCTCCTTTGTTGCAGCCAGTCATGTATTTGACAGCTCTAATCTGTCCAAGCTCAGCACTATGATATTTGTTTTTGGGGATTCTCTCTCTTTCATGCCCTCCTCACAGCAGAAGTCTATTTTTTCCCACTTGGCTGCAGGAAGTGTGTGTGTCCGGGCTTTAAGTAGATCAGTTGCTTTCTCCGCAGGTCAAGGCGACCTCTGCCCCCTACACTCTGACCTGCCAACTGCACACATGGACTCTGTCACCCTTCATACACACGCACACACACACACACACACACACACATACATCGCTGCCTTTGTTCACTCATCAGAGATCATGGCCTCTCATTTGTGTGGGGTTGTGAGTATTCTAGGCATTGCTGCCTCCTTTAGCCTGATGCATTACAGGTGGTTGTCCCAACTTTAACCCTGCCACCCTCTGCCTGCACACTTCACATCACTTCGCCGTGTTTGCAGTGATTCACAGGGTTACAATGAAGGGCAATTACCTCTGATTTAGCCTTAACACGAAACAGTAACACCTGCCAAACAAGACTGAGGGATAATAGCAGGATATAGCAGAAGCATCGCTCAATGTACTTTTATTTTACTGGTAGTGCTCTGGTGTAAATATTATAATTATCTGTCAGGAGACTCATTCTCACTCAGTCAGGAAGACAAGAAGAACCTGTATTCTCAGACATGTTTCTCCTTTGAAAACCTAATGTTGTCTATTTAAGTCACAGCTTCTTTGAGCTTAGAGAGTGTTTCATTTCAAGATAGCTCTCAATTGCTGCGTTGCATTTACCTGGAAAATCAGAAGTTAGAGCTGGGAATGACATCACACCTGAGCTGACAGCTTCCAGTACAACAAGACAATACTGTTTGCAAAACCTGTTCTAGCCAGGTTAGCAATTGATAGCGATACCAGTTGATAACAACATATTAAGCTGTCGGTCATTTTTCATAAATAAACACTGAAACAAGATGTTCACAGATAGGAGATTTACTTGATTTAATGTGATACAATTAAGACATAAGTGCTAATAAATGGTGTATTTCTACAGTGTTCACTACTGTTGATGATGCGCAAAGCAGCAATCTTGGATTTTGAGGTCAGGTTGGTGGCAGTTGGGAGAAATTTTCCTAGAGGGCTTTCTACCAGAAAGAGTACCTTTTGGTTAAGGTAAGATAAAAAAAAGGTCATGGTTTGATTTAAAATGAATAGATTTCTGTCAGAAAGTGTTTTCTTTGAGAAAGCCTATAAAGAACATGTCTCCTGTGTGTGGGTTGGTGAAGTTCCTTTGACTTTCTGAGTTGAAAATCCAATTTCAAGGGGCAGTCCAGTTAAAATTTACAACTGGGAACACCTTCCAAGGCAAATGGAACACTCCGAATTACAGCAGCAGTTAACCAACCATAGTTGTAGGCTAGCTGTAGGCTAATTTGAGCACTCCATATGTTACTCCGTATGTTACCCGTAATGTTACAACATACATTGTTGTAATTCAAATCACATTAATTACGGAGTGAAGGTACAGGACTGATTGTACTTGCTGAGCTGACAGTGTAGTCCATCACCACCTCTTAACTCACAAAAGCAGGATTGCTAATGCTTTGATAATGTTAGCAAGCTAAGCTAACTAGCTTCAACTTTTCAAGTGCTGGTTTCCACTTTCTGAGTCAAACAGAGTGCTGCAGGGATGTTTATTGTTGTTTTTTTTTTACAGGCGAAAGTTAGTGTCGCTCTGGTTCCTTTGTCAAAAGCTAATGGAGTTTTCTCAATTTGATCTTGGTTATTGCATAAAATAAACTATGCTGCAAACAAAAACGTTTGTGATACTTCCATGTTTTGTTCAGCAAGATAATCTTCTTAAATGAACACCACTTTTATTTTTAAAACATAAATGCAATCAGCAGAAGTAAAAAGTTAACGTCAGGCTATAAACAAACTAAACCACGGTCACAAACCAAAAACCCATTTAAAAAACCTATTGACTTTGAGAAAGGGAACCAGAAGTGCAGAAATGTTAACTTTTTTCCCATATTTTAGGACTCATTCCATGCTTTGTGTCCATATAACATTTTTATGTTCTTGAAAGACTGATAGAGATAGAGAGAAATGATAAGTATGTTTAAAAATACACTCCACCTGCAGATGTATCGTTTTAGCTGCATACAATCTTTGGAAACCAGTGTGAACCAGTGTGTGTGTGTGTGTGTGTGTGTGTGTTAGTTTTTGTACATCTCTTCGTGCCAGTTGAGTAATGACCTGGCAGGCAGAAAGTGCAGCTTTATCTGATAAGCAGCATTACTCCATACCATCTCCTGATCTCCCCCTCTCTTGCTTCACTCTCCCGATTCCCACTGGGGGCTGTAAACTAAGCAGGGAGCTCAACTCCTTGCACAAAATCCTCCCTTTGTGAGCAGCTGAAGCAGGTGAGCCAGAGGTACCATTTGTCTGTCGTTGCACAGACTGTGACCTGCCAAAATACCTGGGCAACAATGGCCTCCTTCACAGACAGCCTGGAGCGAAGCATAGAATCAGAGCACATGACACATGGAGCTGAGCTCTAGACAAAGCTGTAATATTATAAACTAGCATGTTTTCACTGTAATAGCTCTTTAAAAACCATGATAGTCAATACACATTACAGCTTCAGAATGTGCTTAGGTTCACTCTGACTTGTGCACCTTGAAGGAGCTGAAGTGTTTTTGCCTTCTGTTCCATTACACTTCTCCAGACAGGTCCTTTTTGGAGGTGTAACTTCATATAGCCCCAAGTTTAACTGTTCAATTCAATTCAGTTCAAAGAACTTTATTTTTCCGTTAAGAACTTCGTCTGTGAAGAGCGACAGTGCATATTAAACAAAATAAATACAAATAGATAAATACAAATGTTAAAAAGTTCAAAATACGAATACAAATGTTAAAAGGAGCAAAAAACAAACACACACACCCACAAGCATACACATACCAGATCGAATCAGCTGTTATTATTCAATAGTCTGATGGATAAGGGTATCTCATCATTTCATTTCAGCAATTCTAAAAAGTCACAGATCACCATAGTGATCACAGCCATGTCCCTGCATCAGTGTGTCTGTAAACAGGTGTTTTCAACTGTTGAAGTCACCAACTATATTGCAAGTAACGCTGAGGGTCTGCACCAGTGTTTTGCATATTTTGGCCAGTTCACTACAAATCACCCTCACTTTACCTTACGACTAACCATTTTGCAAGCCAAGCTGCCATGTTTTATAAATTTGGATGTATCCTGTTTACTATGCCGAGCATTCATTGGTTCATTAATTTCCATATGATGTGAAACCTATAAAAAAAAAGAAAATACGATGAAGACAGCTGTGCTTAATAATTTTCATTCCATACAAGAATAAATGGAAATCAGTGGCTGCCTGCAATATTAATAGTATACATGAATTAAAGTTCACATTGGCTAAACAGATGAGCTTCATGGGGTGCCTTGGTAGTGGAATGGTTAGAGTGCATGCCACATAACATCACTCGATTCAAGGTGGAGATCTTTGTTGCATGTTATACTCTCCCTTTCTCTTCCACATTTTCTGTCCTTCTCTTTACTATCTAATAAAGACAAAAGTTCCCCAAAATGTTGTTGTTTAGTTACCTGAGCACTGACCATGTTGCAACTGGGGGTTAATAGGTTTATCATAATGTTACTGCAGATGGAGATGGATTAAAGAGAAGGGATGGCTTGTGATGGCAGAGCAAAAAGGAAGAATGGAGAGCAGCAGGGCAGCATGGAAGCAAGGGAGAGTAGGTTGGCAAGTAGGCGAGCAAGCCAATAGGAATCTTGGAGTGCAGGTAACAAACAGGTTACAAAAACACAAGGAACACTATTCACTGAGATATTCAGCTTGGCCAGAGCATTGCTACCACAGCAGTTAAGATAACGATCTGTACACGCGTGCAAGAAGAGTTGGGGTTGACATGCAGGGGAGGTGATGGGCTGATTGTAGCCAGGTGTGTTGAGCTGGGAGCTGGAAAGGGTGATGAGCAGATTGCAGGCAGGTGTGCTGGTAGGCAGGGTGCAGGTGAGCGGCAAGACAGGAACAAGACACACAGACGCACACAGAGAGTAAGTCAAGGATCCTTGGTAGGATGTGTCCTTCCAAGGAAGGCTCTCCAGGGGGATTCAGGGTACTGTGATAATTTTGGCACTCTCTAATGTTGTTGTACAGTTTAAAGAAATATAAGCAGTATTTTCAGTCTTGTGACTTTTAGGGAGAATATATTTCTGGATCATACTTAAGAGTAAGTAGTGTAATGAAGTAAAATCAAAAGCTGAAAAAAAGTTCTAAAGTATCATCAACAGTGTGAACACAGACTCAGACATAGACTCACACTGTGATTCCAAAGTTTTCCATATTTTATGTGTGTATCACCACACACTCTGCTACAGAAATGAGAACAGATTAGCTGTGCTGCTCTGAAACAGCTGACCACGCCGATAGTTAGTGATACTGCTGTGTAATCTCCTTTTTAAAATACTTCACCTCAGAACAAATGAGTGATGCTTTGATCTGCAGGATATGCTGATGTGTTTACTGTGGCCATTCTCACCGCAATGCCCCCAAGTAATACACCAATTGAAGCCTACAGAATGAAAGCAATTATCATGTGGTTATCATGCGAATAGTGGGGGGAGGAGGGGAGGTGGACACTTAGCGCTCCACCTCTCAATTTCAAAAATTTATGTTTAATCTAAATCACGTTACTTTAGAAATCTCATTATTTGGAAAGTTCAAAGTATTTTTTTTTTTCACGCTTGTATGATAAAAACTTCTGGAAACATTAATCCAAATAAATGACACATTTATCTAAATCCTGCCAACTCCACTTGCACAAGTTTCATTGAAGAGGCCCCGCCTTCACTTACAGCAAATCGTGTGCAAAACATTGTGGGGATTTTATACCCACTGAGGATACACACATGCATCCTTGGAATTTCTCTGAAAGAAGGACTCAGTCCTCTGTGAAATTCAAAAGGATCCTTGACATTGGAACAGTCCTTTGCCAGGGTCTGATGACGTAGTCTCCTTGAAATTCAGCCTTTGATGATCCTTCCTTGACTTAGAGAAACACCCAGAGGGACAAACTGGAGGCATGGGAGACACGACAGGGGTGTGGAAAACTAGGAAACAGAAGGGAGAGATGGCCATGACTGTCAGTGATGGGCAGTCCCATTCACATCCAGCTTTTTTGAGTTTTGATACTTTTTGCAAAATACAGTGTCTGTTGCTCTGTGACAATCCGTTATAGCACATGCACACTAGACAGCTAATGTCGCCCACCCCACAAAACTTTTCTTCATTATGTATAAGTTTACATTAATAAATATCAAATATTGATTTTAATGCATTAATTAAGCATCTTACATGTATGTAGGTAGGTTATGTAAGTGCAATACAATATTACAAAATGTCACTGACCATTGATCTGTCGTTCTTTGTTGGGCAAGCATCAGACGACCCACTTACCTCCGCAGCCTTTTGCTGCATTCATGGGATGTTGGAATAATATAAAAAAAAAAAGTTCCACGTTGTATTTGATAACTCACCTGATCTAATTCCCAAGTTCTTCATCATCAACTTGTTGTTCAAACACTCTGAGCAAGAAAATACAAAACACTTTCTTGGAGCATCTATGTTGTTTTCACACACAGTAAAGCTTCTGAACGCACTGAAGTCGTAAGAACGACCATCCAAGGAATGCATTAATGCACTATTAGGCCACAGTAGCCAGAACTATAACTATAATATTATTACTTTCATTAATGTTGTTGTAAGCTACTGTCATTACCTGCATCTCTCTCTCTCTCTCTCTCTCTCTCTCTCTCTCTCTGTCTCTGTCTCATTGTGTCATGTTAATTTATTATGCTGATCTGTTCTGTACCACATCTATTGCACGTCTGTCCGTCCTGGAAGAGGGATCCCTCCTCAGTTGCTCTTCCTGAGGTTTCTACCATTTTTTTTCTCCGTTAAAGGGGTTTTTTGGGGAGTTTTTCCTTATCCACTGCGAGGGTCCTAACGACAATGGGATGTCGTATGCTGTAAAGCCCTGTGAGGCAAATTGTGATTTGTGATATTGGGCTTTATAAATAAAATTGATTGATTGATTGATTGAACTGGGGGGTCTCGTCTTGCTAGTTCATTCAGCACTGTTGCTGCACTACATTACAAAATGTTAGGGATTCATTAGCTTGTAGAAGTTCAACATGCTTAATGATACATAGTGGACACTAAAAAGAGTGTTTCAAAAAGATTTGTTTGTTCATTTTTGCCCATCACTAATGACTGTGACACAAAAATGATAAAAGGCTTAAAAAGCTGAACTCCCTCTGCTGATAAAGACAGTGTGATACAGTCAAAAGCTCCAGAACAAGCAAATCAGCGGAGATTGTTGTCTTGCTCTGCAGGATTGAAAAGTGTCTACACAGTATGAACTTCTAAAGATGGACCCAAGGGTGTACCTGGCAGAGTTGAGAAAGTTAATGTCTCAATCTACTGTATGTGGCAGTGTTGCATTTGCCCAAAGTACAATTGAGAAAACAAGAAATGAAATAAAGAAGAACTGATGATAAAATGCAGATGAATCTTGTTTTCAACCATGGAAAACTCAAACAAGTACACAAATTGTCTTTGGGTTTTTCACTGTGTGGGTCCCTGCGTCAGCTGAGATTTTTGAGGTGAGCACATCGGCTTCACCAAACCACACTTACCCTGAAACCCCTCAGCATATGTAGACAGTACACGTGTTTCATTAAAGAATCATGCTAGCCTTGAGCAGCTGTATTGACTTTTATCCCCACATGCCATTCCCCTCACCCTCTCTGCTGTAAACTACAAAACCCAAAATGTCAAAAACAGTACATGTCAAACTAATATAGGGTTTGGTGAGTTTGATTCATATAAAAGAGTTTTTGTGGAGGTTGGCAACTCTGAAGAACCCCAGAAACATTTTTTTAGACTGTCTGAAAAGCCTTTCCTCTGTGAAAAGAAAAGCTTCCTCTGGCTATTTGGAAGCAACTGTAGTCAGTACGTTGCACTTCTCGGACTGAGCTTTGATCCAAACCTCGTCAGTCTGTTCTTCTTCTTCTCTGTTCCCTTTAAACACACGTGGCTCCACGGAATGAATGTCTAGGAATTCTCCCAAACCCCATTCAGTTGGCTCAAACAACCATTCTACTCTGCATCCTCTCTCAGGGAGCACAATTTAATGCACCCCCCTACCCCACTCCTCGTCCTCCCCACCGTCCTCCCTCAGGTCCTCAGTTAGTGCGGCTTGGAGCTCTGACAGACGGAGCTCATGCAGCACTGAACAATGGCTGGCGTCCGACACGCTCTGGCAGACTATGGAGCTGTAATCACAGGATGGAGTAATCCCGGCAGACATTTTTTGTGTATGTGTGTGTGAGCAGTTGTTTTCAAAGCTACTGTATCTGCTCGTGTGCTAGCATGTGTGTGTTGGTGTTTAACTCTGTCCCAGATGAGTTCTCTAAGTGCTGTTAGAGGTCGGCGCGGCTTGCCGATCCAACGCGCCCGCAGCGATGACCGCTTCTGACTGGAATTTTTTTTTCTCCTGTCTGACAGTAGCCAGTTGTAGCGGCAGCCTGAGACCTCCAGCTGACAGTTAGTTAAAGTGATCCCTGGTGGCTGGGGTGGAGGGAAGACAGCCAGCGTTCAGCCTGCACAGGAGCGAAACAACATGCCGGACTCCCTCAAACACATCACAAGGGATTGTTAGATTTATTCTTCTCTAGCTGTCATCCAGACAGGTTTATCGTCTGCATCTTACTGTTGTTACTCATTCACAGCTCACATATTTACATCCACTGTCAGTTATCCTCTCTGCAAACTTTGCCAGATCTATGATGCATACATTAGGGTTTGGGAGGTTGTCTTGACTTTAGGATTAACAGATCTGTTGCATGATGGGAACTTAAACTTCAGAGGCATCCATGTGTCCCAGCAATATATCCTTAATGTCTATCTGTTATGATGATCAGACAAGTTTTTCTACACAAATTCCTGTGAATATGTGGGAGAACACCAGCTAAAAATAGGCAATAGACTTTCACACTGCCAGTAGACAAGTATGGCTTTCTACTTTTGTTTTTTTTTTCTTTCTGGTGTGTCACCTTTGACGTCACAACCATGCTGGAAAACAGAGTTAACAGCAAAAAGGCACAGTGAGGCCAGTGAAAATGTTATGATGGGTATGTCTTTTTATATCTCTGACTAATTCAGCCTGTCTTTTGAACTTAGTGCCAACTATTTTGGAGTGATGTGTGAGTGCTGCTTGGATGGAGATGGACGGAATTTGTGGTTGAGATGACAAGAGTGGCAGAGGTTAATGACAGTCGCACCAGAAAAGGTCCACCCAAGTATCATGTTTCCATTACTGCTGATTGGAGACGTTCGGAGCAGAATCCTGTTACTACTGCAGAGTCATTTGTCCTTGGAGTGAATGTGTATTGCAACCTTTCCCCTTAAAAACAAAAGCCAGACATTAGTGGGTGTTAGTGTGTTCTTTGTTCAGTGGGAAATGGGGCTTCAATCAAGTGAGAGCACTTGAATTGTTGATAGTAAAACTGCACAGGTAAACCTTAACTCTCTTTTTCTCTCCCAAGTTAGTCATGAGGTTTGTTGTCTGTCTTCTCATGTTTCTTGACCCATCTGACTTATTTTTACAGTGCAGACCTCAGCGATAACTTAGTGAGACCGATGGTATTATTAGCGATGATAGGCGCCGATTCTGTTGGTGCTCAAGACCTCAGGCATGCACAGGCTATTGTTAGCATCCACAGAGAAATTATACAAAATTATCATTACAGACTACCACCTCTTCATGAGGTTAAGCAATAGCCCCAGGTCTATCTAGACACTTGACTCTGTTTGCTATCATCCCTGGTTGACGCATGCCATGTTCACCATGACACACCAGAGAGGGACTGCTTCCCACACCACACCCAACGAAGCACATGTCACACACTCACAGGTTACCCACAAGGCCACCACCCTTAAAAGGGAAAAGGGTGAGCTGGTAACACTATGATGTTTTTCAAGACCTACCCACATGCTTTTGTTGCTGTTATATGAACATAAAAACAGATGATTAATCTACACTGTAAGAAAAAGACTATGTATCTAACAAGCAGAAACTGAACATTTCCTGTGAAAACTAAGCTGTATTTTGACACGATGCATGGGACAACGAAAATTGACATGGCCTCCTGGAGTGTCAGCAACAGACGCAGGAGGATACCTACTACATCATATAGACCTTAAAGGGATAGTTCAACATTTTGGCAAATTCGCCTATTGCCGTAATCCCTATAGTCATATGAGTAGGTACATTGCCTTTAATTGTCAGTGCGTGCTGTTCTGAGATCGGTGGGACATACAGTAGCTGCCAGCTGAAATGGAGGTGAATGGTAACGCCCCCTCTCTCCCTCAAAACTAATCAAATGCACCATCAAATGACTCCAAAACGCTCTAGTGGAAAACACATGGCTTGCGCATTCCCCACACTATGAAATAATAATGTATAATTAAGTAACATTACAACACATGAAGCAAATACTCAGAACAACTTTCTTGATTAAACCACTGGGCGGAGTGACACAGTGCGCAGCTGAGACAGTGCCTTTGTATTGCTTATAGCCATTTGCAGTATCGTCAGCTGGACACACCAGAAGGTTTGAGAAAAGTTTACAAGTGTTTTTGTAAATCATGGTTTACACACGTATTGTAAAAGGTTGCGGTAACAAGCCGAAGACATAGAGCAAAGTGAAGTTTCACGTAGTTCCAACCAGTAATACGGACAATGGCTATTTGTGCTGAACATTGACCCCAACACGCCTGTGGAAATGGTCCGGAAAATGTTTGTTTACGCCTGCCATTTTTTTTACCGGAGGACTACAGTGAAAGGATGGAGCGCAGAAGCTCAGGAATGGTTCAAACTCCTTTGTTGAAAGATACTGTCGTACCAACTGTCGGCATCACAAAACGAGCAGACGTGGTAAGTGATGGCTGTGTATTTTGCTCAGCAATCTCTCTGCTGTAATGTTACCTCCATGTTGAGTAATATCAGCCTACAACCCAAGCATGGTAAATAAGGCTAAAATGCACATGTTGTTGTGGTTATGTTATGGATAAGTGCTTGCCCAGAGCATATAGTGAAGTGACTGGCATTACTTCTCATTGTTGGGAATAAACAGACTGCTAGGGAACATTTTATGTTGTTGTTCAAGAGTTGTGGTGATTTATGAGTGTGGAGTTAGCATGTTCTCCCCGTGTTCCGGTGATTATTTTGAGGCGTACTCTATATTTATATTGCACAGGTGTACCTAATAAAGTGGCCAGTAAGCCCCACATTTACACCACCAGCTCTGGGTCTCCCCTCAGCCCCTGGTTGCTCGGCAGCCTCAGCCTCTCTTCTTGCTCTCTCTTCTTCCAAACCCCGTAACTCTTCCTCTGTATATTCTGGCTTCTTCTCAACAAACTTGTTGTTTTGATGACGGGAGTAACTGCACTAAACATACGCTGTTTGAAATCACTCCGCCCAGCAAGTACTGTATGTCTGGAATGTAGTTCCGGCTCTGTATTTGGCTTCAAAACAACTCTGTCTCGTAATATTACATTATTATTTCATAAGGTGGTGAATGTGTAAGCTACAAATTGTCCACAAGAGCGTTTTGGAGTCATTTGATGGTGTATTTGATTAGTTTTGAGGGAGAGAGGGGGCTGTACCGTTCACCGCCATTTTGTGCGCCGAGCAGCAGGCAGCTCTGCCCCACCAATCTCAGAACAGCACACACTGACAATTAAAGGTAATGTACCTACTCATATGACTATAGGGATTACGGCAGTAGACAAATTTGCTAAAATGTCGAACTATCCCTTTAAAGTCCACTGACAAAATGATAATATTTGATGAGTTAGGATGAGAATGCATTGGCTAAACCTGTGTCCATTCCTATATGTGTCTGTCTTGGTGGGGATGACATGCAGCAAAGGGCCATGGGTTGGAATCAAACCTGCGGCCGCTGCAGCAACGACACAGCCTTTGTACATGAGGCACTCACTCTACCAGGTGAGCTAGTGGGCGCCCAAGTCCTGTTTTTTTTTTTTTTTTACTTTAAAGGTCCAGTGCGTAGGATTTTGGATGGTGAATGAGCAGTTTATATCCCAACATGGAGAAGGTCCTCTTCTACAGAGTCCACCATGTTGTTTCTACAGTAGCCCAGAACGGACAAATGAAACACTGGGTCCGCCATACATGTTTTCGCGTCAGCCTCCGTAGTTCTCCCTCCCGCTTGGTGAACAGGAGAAGTTTCATTTGGCAGCAATGCCATTTAATCCTACAAACTGGATCTTTAATAGACTGTATAAAACTACTGGGGAGAGGAGGGGGGCGCAAACTTTTGTTTGACTTTTTTTTTTTTTTTTTTAAAGTAAGACCCCCCCCCCTGGAGTTATGAGAATGGGTTACCCTCTCTTTAGCAGAAAGAAAAAAATACAGCTCTCCCCCTTTTCTGAATCAACATTCTCTCTAATAATTTTTGTCCAGTCCCTATTCATACAGTCATACAAAGCACATAATTTGGCATCATCTCATTAACCGCAGATGTGAACGCACATTAAACAAGCACACAGCAACTTCCAAACTGAGGCTTTTACTAAATGAGTTAACCAGTAACACATCCTGCAGTAACAGTCAGACCTTTTGAAAAATTCATTTCTTCTCACAGATGCAGTGTCTTGTCTCAGTGAACATCAGTGTGTCAGTTACAGTAATGTACTTGCATGTGCATGCATGTTTGTGTGTGTGTGTGTGTGTGTGTGTGTGTGCATATGTTGCTGTGTCGAAATACGTCCCGGCTGCTGATCTAAGCTCCTTTTCACACTCCCTCTCTGTTTTTCTTTCCCTTCAACACTCCCTGTATAAACACAGTTTGCACTAATAAGCCTGACGCAGCCCACTTTAATTGGGCTTTCATTTCCTAGGCTGGGGAACCACGGACACACACACACACATACAGAGAGTGAGAGAGAGAGAGAGAGAGAGAGAGAGAGAGAGAGAGAGACTGGTCCAGGGGTTATTTATATGACCTTGTTTCTAATGCATGCAGCAGACAGGTTTAAAGGCCCTGGCAGCTCCACATGGTTAAGTGACTTACAGCAGCCATGAAAAGATTGGGTTTCCTGCTCCTCTGAGAGCAGCTAATAGACCCACAGATCTGGCACATCAAACACTCACACTCTCTCTCACACACATACACACACGCAGTCCTGTCGTCTTGTACGGCGGTTACATCCCACACCGCAACCGCCACTGAGAACTTTCTCCTCTATTTTACCAACCATGTCTTTTTCCAGCTTCCAGTGCGATCCAGCAGCACATGCCCTCCTTCCCCCCCTTCACAGAAAGCCCTTGTCAGCCCCTCAGATGTTCCAGCACCCCTGGGTGTCACGTGCCCCAGTCCCGAGCGAATCCACTCCAAATAAAATCTGGAGGACGGACTCTTTATTTTCTGCCAGTGGCCGGTAATGAAAACACTGTCAAACAACTGTAACTGTAACAGAGTGGATATTATGGACTTTATTTAAGATGTTGTTGATAAATTCAGCCAGATCGGTTGAGGGATTGTACACAGAGTTGTTGCCACTGTAGGTCTTAGACTCCATGAATTTATCCAGTGTTGTCCAAGACTAAGTATAGTAGGTACAACCAACAAGAGTGGATCCTTCTCTGGTGCAGTGTTTGCTGCAGCCTCGGGGCCCCAAGTGTGCAGGAGTCTCAGGTTGGTTTTAAAAAAAGGAAAAAGATAGAAAAAATGACTGAAATCAACTGGATGGATTTGTGCAAATTGGGGATGTCCTGAATCTTACAATGATATGGGGAAGTGTGAGTTATACACAAACCCATTTATATGGGTTTGTGTATAAAATTCACTTTTCTACAAATGTAGAGACAAACATCTTCTCCAGCTACACTCATTACAAGCAGGCTGGACTGTGATTTGAATAATTTGGGAAAATAACATTATTCATACATGTCAGACTAAAGGATTTTTACTGTTTCTAACACACAATGAAATACATTTAAACAGACTTGTGAATAGAGAAAAAGAGCAGAGTACCATGAATGGAGTATTCTTGCACCTTTTTACTCCAAATTAGCTCTGGGTCTTGAACTGGTTATGTTCAGGATTCTCCAGGCCAAAACACGCCAGCAGAGGATGAGGAGAAATCATTGTTGACGTCGAGAAATATCCTGATCCCGTCATAAAGACAGTGGTGAAAAGATATTGCCTGGCGAGTCATAGCTCTGGAGATCGGCTCTTCAAGTGAGAAATCAAATGTAATTATGATTTTGATGATTTTAAACCAATGCAGAAGTGAAGGAAGTACAGATCTTTCAGTAAAAGTAGAAATAACTTTGTGTAGTTGTCTGGTGACGAGCTGCAGCACAATGCGTCCAATGTGTGACACGACAAGCCTCACATGGCATGCCGCACCTCAGCAGCTGGCATCGGTTTCAGCTTCTGAGCCTTGGTACTATCTAGTAAACCAGATCATATTTTCACCAGTTTTGAGCAGAACCATCGTAATCAAGGATGTGTCACTGATGGACAGCGTTGCACAACACACAACAGAAGTAAACAGTACTAGCAAGATGACTGATAGCACTGATTCCCTGCAAGCTTCCTTTCTGTTGTCACAGACATTTGTTTATATCCAAGAAACAAGTGTGGCCCAATCCTAAGTGCTATATTGTAAGCAGCTGGATTTGCCTAGTTGAACTTGAACCTGAACTCAAGCAAGTCCAGTTGCTTATGATATAGCACTTAGGATTTCCATGACCTGGATGGCTGAGAATCTTCACCAACATAATGGGGGCCAACTATTAATGACAAGAAGATGAATTTCCTCCTTTGCTGCCTTCTCTTTCCTTCTTTTTTCAATCTGTAGAATATGACATGCTCACTGATGTTGTCACAGTTTGTACTTCACGTCATAGAAAACCTGTTACCTTTTGGTGCCACCTTTGAGCCAGCTCAGGTTACTAACAAATTAATGTGGTCAAAATCCTCTGAACAGTTCAAAACTAGGTGCATGAACCAGAACAGGACCCGTTTCATGTTGGTGTACAAGCAGTTTTGGAGTGATCGAGAATGTGAAAATAGTATAAAAGACATCTCTCTGATACTGGCTGCACAGTCCACTGCTGCTCTTTACCTGTATTCACCTTGTGTCTACCTCTGTCCAACAGTGCAAGTCAGTCTCTCCTGACCCACTTCTCTGCATCTACACATGAAACCAGTGTTCTCATGTTTCTGTTTACTCACATCCTGAGTCAGTGTTGTCTTTCTCAACTGTGTCAGCAGGAGTCAGTTTGTGTTTCAAGCCGCTCTGGAAGTTTCGGGGTGACTGCAGCACAGAGGGAGCATGGACAGAGCTGCTGAGAGCTCTATGTGGAGGTTGGGGAATGTTTTTGTCATTTCAGTTAAGGCTCCTACAGACTGTGAGATTTTAGCAGTCTTTAGTGCTAGCTACACTGTGCAACACGGACTTAATACACTTGGGTACAACATCAAATTTGATGTATGCAGACTGTACAGTGCCAGCGCCTAGTGTATCACAGGCTACAATGTACGATGAAATAGTTTTGCAATGTATTCAAAAATTTGTTAGGATGTTGTTAAAAGAGGAACACAAAAACACATTTGTTGGCATAGAGGTAAAAATAATAAATTCTCAACATTTTAATTATAACTTATTTAGTTGCATAAGACATATATGACATGAATAAACTCTGCCACTGAGGTGAGAGGATGGCTGTGGACTTTGAAGCCCATCATCAACCCCATGATGGGCCAGAAATTCTGATGGAAACTGAGCTGCAGATGAAGGTCATTTAATGTGATCAAAAGCCCAAGAACAGCTACTGTACAAAATGGCTTGTGTGGTGTACTTGTTCTCTCAACTAAATATGACATCGATATGTGTTTATGGCTTCCTTTAGCACTAAATCTGAAAATGTGTCAGTACCACCTCTTTTTAAAATGAGGCTCACTTAACCTCTCAGGCCTGTATTACACATTTTGTTTTTGGCCAATGACACTGACATATTGCTTTAAAAAATTGCGTTGATAAATGTGTTAGCAAACAGTTGAATATTTACACATTCAGCAGACGCAGAGCAGCATAAGAATTCACTGTGTTTATGTCAATCTGATGAATATGAATCCAAAATGTACTCTCCTTTTTGCTCTGTTTTGGTCTCCATCAACTTCAGCTGGTGTCTGTTGTTTGATGCTGGGCAGGTAGTGCACTGTGAGTTTATCAGAGCTTTTAACTGAAAACAGCTGATGACCATAGACGTAGATTTGGCAGGGGATGCAAAGGACATATCCCCCTCAATATTTAGTAGGGCTGCCCCCTAATAGTCAAACAGAAAGGTCATTTAATTGGTTGCTTAGTCGCAGAAAAAAACAAGAAAAACAAACACAGGTTAGGGTCGGGCAGGAAATCCAAAGTGTGGGATCATTTTGAGAAGGTGAAGGACAAATCCATGGCGATATGTAAACTCTGCAGGCAAACATCTGCCCATCATTTGTCGACTACAAACATGACATATCATCTGAAACATGTAAGTAGCTACATGCCCATTAGCCACTTAGCACAATCATTACTGCTTTGGCGACAGCGTCAATAACAGGTGGCTCGCTCAGTGTGGGACGTGCACTTGTAGATAAAATAAAGGCCTATATTAATGAAGGTTCATTAGTACGGTTTTGTATTTCTCTGTAATGTAGCACAGTGTTAACAATGTTACTGATACTATTCTTTCTCAGATCTTGAACTCAAACCAATTTAATAATTAAATTAATATTTTGTACTTTGAAAGCCTCCCTTTATATCTTTTGAGAAGCAGGAACAATACAGAAGCATGACTAAAAGGTCCCAAATTCGCTAAAGATATAAACTCCCTCTGTCCAAAACTTCTTAGCCCTGAAAACTAAAATCCTGACAGAGAACATTCCAAATTCTGCTTTTGTCCAGTAAATATTCATCATCCTGTCCGGCAGCAGTTAAACCTCTCTGTGTATTTTCTGCACAGTGTTGTTCTAACACTGATGTTTAACTCCAGTCGGAGGTAATGCTGAGATGTGAACGGGCCTGATGCTGCAGTGAAAAGCCTCCTTTGTCTCGCAGCCTCAGACCTTGTCCAGTGTCATGTTTCTAATGGCTTCTCCTGGAAGTCGGAGTGTGTGGCTGACGTAACAAGTGAAATTAAATGTCTCGCCAAAGCAGATGTTGGACAGAGGCTGAAAGACGTGTGTGTGTGTGTGTGTGTGTGTGTTTGTGTCTGCATGTGCCTGGAAGTAAAAGTTTAAACAGGAAAGGAGAGAAAATTAGGTGTGAGGTGTGTTTGTGCATGCAAAGTTTTCGTCTCGCTGTTCATGTACTTTTGAACTCTGCCTTGAAGAAGAGTGTGTGTGTGTGTGGGTGTGTGTGGAGGGGGGGCTGTAGCCTAAATCTAGCCCCGATTAATCTTGACCAAGCCCACTTCATCATATGATGCAACAGTTCATGGAGACAAAAAGGTGGTAACAATGAATTTTAAGAGGAACAACAGTCAGATTTGCCTTCATGATGATGTCATAGGACATAAATAAGATAAACGACAGTGATGGTTCAGTTTAAACCAACCAACTTATCAGGTCAAATGGTGATGTTGGTAAATCATCTGAGGTGGAAGGGGCCAGTCCCCATGAATCATTGGACATAATTCTCCAGAAAAGTGCTCCCTGTGACTAATGAGAATTGAAAGGCAGGCCTCTGTGTGTGTGTGTGTGTGTGTGTGTGTGTGTGTGTGTGTGCATGTGTGTCAGGCATTAGGTGCTAAACCCTGGATCAAAGGCTGTGGCCAGCAGCGGATCTGTCTGCATTCTGTCATTGTTTCCGACCAGACGGCGAAGTGTGTAAAGCTGCAGGTGAGGCCTGACAGACCAGGGAGTCTTCCAAAAGCAAGGGGATGCTGGGAAATCCAGTAGGCGGGCAGCTGTTTTCCATCTTTAAGGTATGGACATGGTAGAGTGGAGAGATTGAACTGTGGAAACACCAGAGCAGACAGAGTGAGAGGTGTGAGGCCAGGAATGAAAAAGGAGAAGTATCCCAGTAGGCATTTGATGGAAAGTCATGGGCAGAAGAAGTTCAATGTCAACAAACACAAAGGGCAGTAAAGAATTCATAATCTTTACTGATCTCCATCTTGCTTACCATGACAGAGATGAATTAGCTTGATACTAATCAGAAAAAGAGGTGGAAATTACAAATCACTTTGCTATTTTGAATCACAAATTTGTCAGTTGGGTTATTGATTATAAAAGCCTTTTCATAAGTGTGATGCAAAAATGTGTTGTGGAAGTTCAGAAATCTGCATGTGAATTTCCACAGGACAACTATGCACACTTGGTCTGGTGCAAATTATCTGCATTGCCGTCAGAGGTGCAGAGTCGAGTAACAAATTTGATGACTTTAGATCTGAGAAAATCAAAAAGGGCTTGCAATTCGACTCGTACTTTAACAGCAATGATTAGTGACTTCATTTGGACTTGAACCTATTTACTTGACAATACTTGATACCTTTTCCCAAGCCTTAAGATTAAAAAGTATGTTATTAAAAACATGTGCCACGAGTCAATTCATCTCCCTTCATTTCCTGAATCAACTAACATTAACATTTTAATTCCCAGCAAGTCCCCGATTTTGGCAGCAAGCTAGCTATAGCCTGGAGGTATGACATCGGCTGTAACAAAGAATTTTGTTGGTCAAACATATTTTTCTGCAGGTGGTAATCTGCTGAAAAGGTCTGTATGAATATTTTTATCTCCTGCATGAATGTTCTGCAGAGGTATACAAGCATTCAAGATCAGTTTTTATAATTCCATGTGAATTTGTGGTTGTGAAACAGCTTTAATGTGGTGATGTCATGACAGTCTGACTGATATCAGTTCAGTGGTTAATTCAGTCTTGCTCGTTCCAATATTCTTATTAGATTCAGTATAAACTAGGCCTGTTGTATTATGTCAACAATGGATGAAATGAGTATGTGTATTGTGAAAACTGTCCTTCGTAGTGCCAAACTCACTGTGACGCTGCAGGTCTATGGAGCATTTTAGCTTCTTTCAGCTCATTGTTTTGGTTTTAAAGGCCGAAACTTCACTGCTTTTGTGAGGTCTCACCACTCTTATTGATGCCATTTCTTGACCAACAGTTTTCCGTAAATAGCTCTGATGCACCCAAACAGCAGACAGACACAGTTAGCTGGTGAACATAGTAGATCCTTTTGCAGCTAAAGAGACAGATAGTTTTGTCAGGATTTGGTGGTGACCAAAGCAGAGATAGAAAAGGAGTCAATACTACAGTTACATTTATCAGGTGCCCTGAAACAATCAATAGCTTCTTCTTTGGTCATGCGAAAAATAATTTACTATTCTATTAAGTTGACCTTGAGGATTTAGAGCTTTTTAGAGTCATTTGTTCATTTATCTGCTGAACAGCCCTATCAGAGAAAAGATTTAGCAGAAATGCAAAGTGACCAATGGGAAGAAGTTCAGGAGTGTCTCAAAATCACTGCAATGAGTGAACAGTGTGGGCCACAAGAAGAAATTTGAAAACCAGTGTTGTTTTTCAGCACTGCCAGAAAAATATTTTACAAATGGAAACCATGGTACCTAATGTCCCATTTGGCCAAATGTGCAAACATTTGGTACAATTTGTGCGTTCAGTGTGTTCTCTTCATATCATTCTCTAATGAAAACTGACAGGGAAGGTTTTAGTACATTTAGTGCTGCAAAATTCACTTTTTGAAAGCTTCATTTAGTTCACAGCAGCGGTACAGAAAGTACAGGGGAAATGTGTGCAGGGTCTTTAATCAATTTGCACTCAAAATCTGCATGTAATTACTGGTTGATTTATGAAGTAGCAGCTCATTACACAGTCAGCGCTTGGGTTTGCCCTCCAGGCATAGCGACTGCTACCACAGCTATACTGTTGCAATCACAAGTTCTCATTAAAATCCTGGTTAGGGGTTTACATGGCCAAGACATTTGGTTTCTATTGCAAAACCCACGTACCTGTGTTAATCAGATTGCAACCTGATAAAAGAAACCGATGCGTAAGTATTAACACCTCTAATAATGAACATGTGATGTGTGATGATGTGCATCAGTATGTTCAATCTATGCCGTCACCCTGTTTTTTATACAGAAGCCTGTTTTTGCACCACAGACCATTTTAAAGTTGACAAAGCTGATGAGGAATGGTGGTTGGTTGGCCCGAGAATCACAACTGAAATAAAGGTTAGGTTAGGTCAGAGGTTTGGATGTCATAATTCACACAAATTTTTGTGATTTAGGAACACAGCTCATGCAGCTGGAGTTGATATTGTAAGTCTACTGTTGTGGGGGAGGTGACCAAGTGAAAAGGAAAGACAGGACAGACAGAGTGGGCCACATTCAAGGCAACTGACCTGTATAACTGTTACTCTGCTTGTTAATTCTCTCAGTGATAATGGTGGCAGGTTTAGCAATCAATTCTTTGTTATGTTTGTCTAGTTTAGTGCTGATTTTCCTGGCTGAAATGATGTGTCACTACCTGTAGCCATTGCTAGCCAGCTAATTATCATTAGCTTGAGTTGTCTGAAAATGCTTTCTACAGCTGCCTTGTTTCAAAATGAGAACCATGTGAAAGTATCTTAAATATCTGTGCTTCATGATACATGATATCATGCTAAAAGACTGAGGCTAGAACTATACTGTTAACATTACTCTAAACTCGGATACAGTAGCATTAAGCTACCTAGCAGTGAGGGAAGTTGTACCCATGAAGTCAGATTTGGAAGGGACCTGCCAGGGGTCTGGGCCCCCAATTGTAAATTTCCCATTATTTTACATTAATTATTATAAGTAAGCACAGCAATACATTACACTCTACAAAATTGCAACAAATGAGAGCTACTACACGATTGACAGTTAAACATTCTTATTACTTTGTGGTTTTCCACTTTTAATACATTTGAAAGTAATGAAATAGAGAGATTAGTAGAGTGTTTGACAATGATTGTACCTACCATAGATGTATAATAATTACTAGATACCTGACCCAAGACAGCGCCCATTCATTCCACTGGAGTTTTTTCGCCTGGTGCACAAAAAGTTTCTAGTTTCCAGGTTTACCTCTGCGATATGCGGCCAGCTGACCATGCAGAGTAGTGTTTCTCCTGCTGGCCCTGTGATGATGTCATGGTTTTTTAAATCGTTTTTCTTGACTGGAGGAAAGTTTAACAAATATAAAAGCTCAGTGGGTCAAAAATTCAAAATAGAATGACTTGTAATTGACCTGGTATGCAGTCCAAGGTGTTGTGTCAAAAGATTTACAGGTTTCTCTTTTACAATGGTGGTATATGGGGACAATGCTTTTTGGGCTGCAGGAGACTTTTTCCGCTGCAATACCGGGAATGGACACTAGGAAAAACTGGATGCAAGGCTGAGCTGTGTTTCTGGGGGCTTGGTTGCCTACCCGCTGCAGTAGAGCAACAGCTTCAAGGACGTACAAAGAGACCTGGATACAGTTGGAGGCAGGCCCTTGCATATTCCTATTAAAGATGCTCAATGGCACATGAAACTAAAAAGCTCTATTTGGCAGTATGAAATGGATCCTCCACTTTATGGTGCCCTTAGCGGCCAAGTGACCAAGCAGCTAACTTTCGGTTTTGCGCTCTGCTAACTTAATTGGGATAAAATCATTTGATCATGTTGGTCATCTAGACTTTTGAAATGTTATCCGACCAAATGGATCAAATCCTGATAGTGATATGAGCCATTTCGTGGGGGGCTGTGACACTCAAAAAAGTTTCCACTGATTTACCCACGTCCCTTTCTCAAAGCAAGTCCAAAAAAGGCTTTCGGGGCCCAATGGCATCAAGTGACAGACCCTGATGGTGTAATTCCACTTTTGGCCACTATGCAAAATGGGTTTCAAAGCCTGGCACTGTTCGTGGGGGCTTAAACAGCGTCCTCTGGGGTACAGCGACACCAAAATAGAATAGAATCTGCACCTGTTGTGGCATCGCATTTTTTTTCCTTTATATTTCTCATCAACATATTGGGGTTGGGATATATATTATAATTACTGCCTTGAAACACATAACTGATGTGCTACTTCTTGTCTCACATAACCGCTAGCCAATAAACAGATGTAGTAAGCTGATGTTAAAAAGAAACACTATGTCAGCATTTTTGTTTCTGGGTTTTGGAAATCCACCACCATCACTGTTTGTATACCGAGTAGCCCCCTGCACACTGCCACAGAATGTAGAGAGTCTTAGTTTGATTATACTTAATCTCTTAAGGTTATCAGAAATTATGTTTACATGGGAGTTTCTTATTCAGAGTCTTAACTTAGTGAATGTCAAAATAAAGCAGTCCACGTAAACATTCGTTGATTCAACACAAAGCCGGTAATCTGTAAAGATTAATATACATACACACTGTCAAACCGTTTGGAGACACACACAGCCGTCTTAGCCAAGCTACCAGACATTTGCTCTGTCAGAGTGTCTCCAGAGGGATTATATCACCAAAGTAACAAAAGATGGATGTGGCTGGCAGACAAAAATAAAGTGTCACTCCAGGGATGGTGTAATTCAATCTCATCTCCTTTAATAATCATTATGAGCACAAAACAGACAGCAGGACCTCAGCAGGCACGACATATCTGATCTGTGGTGGCTTTGTTATGTAAGGTCAACTGCATATGGAAAAGCAGCTTTCTGTAGAATGGGAACAGGTTTAAACATGTCACTAACATGCATGTCACTTAATTAAAGGAAAACCCCAACTGTGGATCCTCTTAAAGTGTTACATATTCTCTGTCTCTTGCATTCAATGCGTTCCATTGGTTTCCCTCAGCCTGATTCAATAACTGCTGTCCTACATATCTTGACATATCTGTACATCACGTCCCAGTGTTTGCATTGCATTGTTATCTCCAAGGCTAAGAAGACTTCTCAGCAACAAAAAAAAGCAACAGATGTTTGCAAAGTTTGCAACTTTGCAAAGCTTTGAAACCCCCTGCCACAGGCTGCTTTTTAAAAATCTGACCTTTGACCTTATGTTGCTTGGCCTGAAAGCACAGCACACCTGCCTGTCAGCTCCAGATACACACCTCCATTCAGGAGACACACAGACACTGACTCAAAAATATCTCTGTCAACAGTTTCTTAGCGTGCGAATGGATTTCCCTGAAACTGATGTGCTTGAAGGACCCTGAAGAATTTTAATTGTCTTGTAAAATATTCATAGAGGATTTTCCCTCAGAAAGCTGATACTCGCTAATAAACTCGTAGCAATGTTTAATGCTGCCAGCTGGCAAAGCTTCCTCTGTGCTTCTCTTTCTATATTCACCACTCATTCTGCTGCATCTTCTATACGGCCACACACACTACATTGTGTGAGTATAAACATTTACAAAGTGACTACAAGTGTGTTTGTACTCAAATTTCCCGAAAGCAAAGTATATAGATTTGGATATCTGGATCTGATTTCTGAACTAAAGCACATGCACACAGCACTGTTTTTAGCTACAGTAGAAGCAGTGCTGGTTGGTCAGTGCACCACTTGTCTTGTCCATGACCCTGACTATGCTATGACATTTTGTACAGGCATTCATGGTCCACAGAGTCTGAATTCTGTCCCCTTTGATGATCCCTTCATTTTTCATCTAGCACCACCAGCAGGTTCATTACTTTGTTCAAACTGAGATTTCCCTACAAAAGCCAAGAAGCAACTTCCAGGGCTGAAAATTTAACCCAATGTCAAAGTGGCAAAAACCGCAGTTCCTCGAATGGCCACTTGAGGCTGGCTCCAAGAACAAGTCAATCCCCATGTCAAAATAAACATATTTACAGCCTGGTACAAAAACAGTTTTGGTCTTTCTTTCTACTTTACTCCTTCGTGACAACTGTAGGGGAGGTGATTTTTTTTAATTTAACTGTCTACATTTTATTAATGTGCTGATTAGTGACAGGCTATCAGCGAGGTATCTCCATAGTGTATAGATAGTGAGTGTCAAGTCATAGTAAGGGGGCCTGCTGAGGGCGTCCTTTCTCTTAGCCTATAACTGCTGGGAAAGCACAATTTTTTAATTCACATAAGAGATATTATTACATTTACTTTAGATGTGATATATTGAAATTACCATAACATCAGTACCCTATAGCCATTAACACTATGATGTAATAGATTAGTGTGTTTTGGTGAATTCCATGCACTTTTCAAGACAGAGTAGCAGCGCTAATTTTTCTCAACGTCATCAGCTACGTCACACAGGAATTTGGCAGCCAAACCCAACAAAGTCCTCCACATAAACAAAAACAGTGGAAAGCCAAACCAAGGTGGTTTCTGTGAGTTTCTGTTGACTTTGAATGAAGTGTATAATGATAAAATTATTCTTCATTCAAATTGAGTCTGGGGGGGTTTGATGATAGCAATTTCAGGGTTGTTACAGGTTAAACAAAAAACATCTTACTCTTTAATAAAAAGTTCCATCTCTGTGGGGATCCTTTAAATAATCTTGTCACACACTTAGAATAACAATCTGAGCCTGTCAATTGCAAAAACAAACACAAGAATGGATGGTGTGAACATACCCTTAGTGTTTATATTGCAGCCTGATTGTTGCTCTCCCTCAATATTGGGCCAATTTAAAAAAAAAACAAAAAAAACATTGTTGTCATTAATCACTTAGACACAAAAACATGGAAAAACACCAATACCTGCTAACTTTGCATTATCAAGTTCATCTGATGTGCAGAAAGCCACACAGCAACTCTTCAGCATGGTAGCGAATGCTTTGTTTTCCCCCTTTGCCTTAGAAAGACGTGATGTTTTGCCAGTGTTCCCATAAATATCTACTGTATCTATGAATCAGATTCACCTCCTCCACAGCTCCAACCTCTCCCTCCAAATATGGTCACTTCTGGCTCCAAAAATAACAAGATGGCGACTGCCAAATGCCAATCTTGAGGCTTCACAATGGGTGCATGATGTGGTCACAGTGGCAACTTTTAATTATTTTTACACATTCTATGGCAAATACCAAATAACATTCCCATTAGCCTCAGCAAAGTACGAAAAATTTTAGCATGCTAACATGTGAGCTGGTACACATAATGTCTGCTAAACATCAGCATGGTAACATCGTCATTGTATGCATGCTAGCATGCTGCTGATAACATTTCAAAGCACCACCATGCCTGGGTTTAGCCTCATAAGCCAAATTCCGTTGAAACTTTGTGTATATTTTAAATGAATTTCCAGAAAATTTGCAAAAAATAAAAACTACAGATCAGTGTGTTTCCATCTGCAAGTGTTATGGATGCATCAACTCAGTTGGTGATGCTAATCCTCTAGTCAGGTGCCTTTAAACCAATGCAGAGGAAAAGGGCACAATGAGATGATGTAATTGAGGCTTTTCATGCTGTGCAAAAGTGGAAGGATGCAAAGGCAGCAGAGACTTACTTCCATCTAAACAGAGACAGTAAAGAGAAAAAATAATTTTAATAAAGCTGTTCAACAACCTGTTGAAGACTACAGTGGCTGATGTTAACAGAATCACCAACATGTTTTTTTTACTTCAAGTTCAAAACTTGAGAAAATTAGTTAGCCCGGCAAAACACCAAGGCACTGCAATATTTGGGCATGCTAGTGTTACATGTTAGCCTGGTACAAATATTTTGAAACAACTACCGTTACATGGCTGTCAGGCTAAGTTAGCACACACAGTCAAGTTTTCATTATTATCTATTATGGCAAGTTTCCATATAGATAGATTAAAGTGTCACTCTCATTGGGAAGCATTTAAACATACCAGGTGGAGGCAGTAAAGCATAGGTATGGTCAGGGTGAGAGCCTGCACCTGCCAAGGTAACATCCTCCTGACACCTGGCCCTGACATCAACACCAAGTTGCTCATTGGCCCTCGGTATGCTGACTGCCATTTTTGGCTTCTTCCTGAGTCGTTCCAGCCCCCTTCTTTAAGACATCTTAAGCATTTCAGGGTTGAATAGATATTCCCCTCATTAATTTGAAGAGGCTCCCACAAAGAATTTTGAAAGTGGTGCCCTCGTCTGTTCTGATCACTGTAACCCAGCAAGCTTGCGATCCATCATCCAATGGAAAGTTGTGGAAACTTAAAGAGGGCTTTTTGTTGGAGCAATACCTGACACTAAAGTGACTTTTGCAGCTGGATTGCACCATGGTTTATTCCTCAATTGGAGCGGTAGAGAACCCTAAGTAAGTCTCCACTGCCTTTGCCTACTTCTGCTCCCTGAGGGCACAGCATGAAAAGCCCCTATTAAAAGAGTGGCAGTTGAACCTCAAGCTAATAAAGACAATGTGGAAAATATGATGGAAATGTGACAACGTGTTGTGTATTAACTCAAGGACTGTCACAATCTCCTTAACTGTCCTCGCAGATCTGCTACAATTTTTCATCTCTCCAGTGTGAGCTTGAGTGATGTTTAAGTCTCCCACCAGCAGAGTTACACACACTTGGCTGTACTGAGCCATGATCTTAAACATATACACATGCTGCTGTGGGCCTGGACACGTTTCGTGCTTGTTCACATACTCACACAAACACACACATAAATTCACTCACTCACACGCACATTGGCTTGACTTCTCCCCCTTTCATACAATAACACCAGAGTTGTTCACACCCTCTCTTCATTTGCCAATTCAGACACACACACTCCAGCTCTTATTACATGTGTCTGCCCTGAGTGCTCAGCCCCTCTTTGCAGACATTCAGCACGTCGCCTCTGATGGAAAACTGCAGTCAGTTCACATCGTTATTTCATATTTTGGCTGCAGCAATGTCAATATCTTTCACCGCCGCGACAATTGCCTTAGCAGACGGCCTGCACCGCGCTGCATGGCCACAACGTAAGGAATCCAGACATTACCCAATATCCTGAGAGGGTCCAGGGGGATACGTGCTGCTCATTTACAGACATGCCAATACACCATATGACTGGTCAACAGGTCTGCGGTTTAAAGGCACATGGGAGATTTGTCAGGCTGGACATGAATGACACATTGAAAGACATTTAAATATTTGCTCTGTGGAGAAAAATCCACAAGCAGGCACTGAGACTATTGGATATCATTAATCTGGGCTAGTCATGCATGTCTGGACCTTCTTACCTCCACCAAGGACATTATGTTTTCTGTCTGTTTGTAAGCAGGATTACGGGAAAAACTACTGGCCCAGTTTTCAAGAAACTTGGTGGAAGGGTGAAGCAAGGGGCCAAGGAAGAACCCATTCAATTCTGGAGTGGATTCAAAGTGAGAGCAGATATAAAATATTAAAAATCCAGAGGATGGTAATTAAGTTCAGTGGTGACAAAACATAGCCAGTTGTAGAGACCAGCATTGCATTCTGGTCTTTTTTCTGCTGCTGTGGATGTAAAAGGAAGGTGTCTTCACTGCCTCTCCAAAAAAGATTGATTCCTTGATCATTTTTACACAATGGTACTGCAAGAATTTCATTCTGGTTTATTCTAACTTGACTTATTATTGATTATTATAATTATTATTGATTACTGATAATGGCGCTGTACTCACTAAGTTAATGTCTGAGCACAGGGAGCACAGCAACATGTTTTCAGATGTCAGCAGTTATTTGGTTTACTTAGTTTCTAGTGATAAAACCCACAGAGAATCTTCTACCGACTATACAGTTCTCGCCCAGCTCTACAGAATATTTTAGTGTCTTTCAGCTCATTGTTTTGGTTTTGTGACCACCCAGTGAAAAAGCTCTTTTAAACCCACTGTACACTACTGTACTGTCCAGCAACACACAGCAGACTGACAAAGTTGGCAACTGACTGGTGAACATAGTGAGGCCTTTAGCAGCTAAAGAGATAGACATGTTTCAGTGTATCAATAGACAGTGTGTAGGGGTGTGTAAATAGGCCAGATTGGTCTCATAGAATGCATGAAGTGGACACGATCTCTTAACAAGCATTATGTGGTAATGGGCACGAAATATGTTCTTTTTTCTGTGTAAGTGCTTGTGGGTGCATTTTCTTTTCTTTTTAATATTCTAAAACAAAAGGCCTCCTGTTCGAAATTATCCTGTCACGATAAACACTAACACATGGGCCATCTGGTTCTTGTGCAAAAATGTACATTTCTAATGCTACCTTGATGTCATATCAAATAAGCTATAAACTAGTAATGTACTGGCAACACAAAAACATGTCAATTAGGATCTTTTGTTGTTGTGGACATACAAATTAAGTAAAAAAGACCAAGAAAGTACACGTAGGGCAGGAGGGGTGGTGGATGGGTCAAACAAACATGGACTTTAAACCAGGAGACTGCTGTTCGTGTTCTGTGTCAAAGCAAACCTGGGGGTTTGTGGGTTAGCGGTAGAGTGGATTGCCCACTAATCAGGATATCCGTGATTTGATCCCTGGCTCCTCCAGCTCATGTGTCTTACAATCCTTGGACAGATACTGAACCCCATTTGGTTCCGATGGCTGTTCCATTGGTGTGTGTGTGATTTACCAAATAGCAGGTGGCACCAATATGGTAGTCTCGGCCACCAGTGAGTGAATGTGTGTGTAAAAGTGTGTGTAGTATAAAGGCGCATTGAGTGGTCACAAGACTAGAAAGGCAGTTTTCAAGTGCAGTCCATTCACCATTTTCCAAAAGTCAACATAGTTATGTGTCTTTGGGGATTTAACACTACGCAAAGTACTTTCCATAGGTACTTTACATAACTATCCAAAGTACATAAACTGATGTAAATTACATACCGTAGAGTACCTTAGTTGTAAGGTAGTCTTAGACACCACTGTATGAATGTGACATGTTGGGAAAGTGCTTTGAGTGGTTGGAAGACTAGGAAGAAAAACAAAACTATTTTTTATTAAGTATGTTATGATGGAAAATGACAGTCAGTGAATTTGATAGTAGGGAATGGAAGAGTCACAGTAAAAAGTGTGTGTGTGTGTGTGTGTGTGTGTGTGTGTGTGTGTGGTTGTGTAGGAATGTAAAACAAAGAGCAGATACCCCCCACCAGCTCTCCTAATGTCTGAGCCAGCTGGCTGACCCTCTCACTCCCTCCACCTCACACTGCTAACCTGGTGCCCTTTCACCCTTACCCCCCTCACACTCCTCACACACACACACACACACACACACACACACACACACACACACGCACACCCCAGGGGAGCCATACTAGAAGTAGGTTAGCATCAAATAGTGGCGTGGACAGTTTCCAGGAATCACACATATCCCCTTCCCTGCCCTCTTATCCTTCACTGATTTTCCAGTTTTCACAGCAAGCCTGGAAAGTGTGAGTAAGCGTTTCCTGTGGAAAACAGTATTTTCAACATAGTAATTTGGCTTGTGCAGCCATACTACTGTTAACAGACGGATGAAACAGTAGGACAGTTGAGATTTGGGGCAGGGGGGGAGAAAAACGCTGTGTCAACTGTGAACAGATCTGAATTTATCTATCCTGTGAGTTTTAATAGAGAGGGGCAGGGGGCAGGTCAGGCTCGCTGCAGCTCAGGGTCAAAGGTCAACATTGTGAGGATGCTGCACAGGGTCTGCACTGTAAAAGAGATATTTATGGAGCCATTAGCCTGAGTCAGGCATTAGCTCACAACTCAAAGACACAATTAGGACACACTGGTATGCACCATCGGATCTTGTGAGGACAAGATAAGAGTGGGAGCACACATGAGCACATAAGTAGTGTTAAAAGTATAACTAAATGTGATTTAAAGCTACTATGTGTAGAATTTACATGTGATTTGTAGCAAAATGAGACAACCCATGTAAAAACTGGTCTAGTCTGTGATGCATTTAGCTCTTCATTGTACTTCTATTGGGGGGCAGCAAAGTCTTTTTAAATTGTATGTAGTGGCTTTAATTAATTATGGAGAACAAAAACTCAGCTGAACAGCAAACCAGTCAGAGGGGGTATACAGAGCTGAAAATGCTTAGTTCCCCTGACCAGTATTTTTGCACATCCTGCACAAAACTGTACAACTCTCCTATTCTGAAAGTTATATTGTATATATTTTTTAAAAATACTTTATGTAGTGTCTTTCTATATTTTTACTATAATTTTTCTATTCTGTATTTATGCGTATTTAATTTAATTAATCTGGATTAAACTAGTCCATACCCATTGGCAGCTTTGTCACCTTCTACCTATGCCAATCCTCAATGCCTATGTGCAGTTTCATATAGATTGACCACATCAGTGAGTAAAAAAACGTGGGACAGACAGAATGACACACTTGACAGTTTCCGTGATTATGTACAGCATACCATGACTTAGTCATACCAAAAATTAGAAGAAAAAAACAAACATTCGGCCACAGGAGGAGCCACAGGGATCGGTCACATTTTAGCCATTTTTAAGGATTTTTCTGATGTTATAGCGCCACCCAGTTGCCAGTTAGAGTTACATTTCTCCAGTCACCTTGAGGCGTCCTGTTCTACATATCTACCAAGTTTAGTAAAAATCGATATGGAGGTTAGGCCGAGATAAGAAATTATCTCTCTAGCGCCCCCATTTTGTTTGATGGGGTCAGTAATGGAGGGGTCCCCTCAGATTATGTGTGGCCATATGCCTACACAGTTGCGTGGTGATCGCTGAAACCCTTGAGATGTTATACATCTTTATGTGATGAGCCACGCCCTCCACGATATTCATTGCCTTATAGAAGCTCAGTTTTACTAAGTTTTCCAACTTCCTAGGAAGAGGTCGAGTGTAAGTGTTTTTCAAAAATTCAAAATGGCGGAAAACCTATATAACCGGAAGTTATAGGTTCTTGAGGCAAATTTGTTCCCCATGAGAAGAGGCATCTCTGTGCAAAGTTTCATGTCTCTGTGACATACAAGGCATGAGATATGCCTATTCAAAGTTTGCAATTTCAATCAGTTGCTATAGCGCCCTCCTTTGGCCAACTGATGTAATATTGCTTCAATCGCATCCTCACATGACCCTCTACCACTGTGCCAAATTTCACATGGATTGACCAAGTCAGTGAGGAGAAAAACATGGAACAGACATACAGACACACCCACACAGCCACAGACAGAGTTTTTGTCAGTATATAGTAAGATATGAATATGTCCATAAAATGGATTTGGGCTGGCAGTCTGAACAAAGGCTAACACTACCCATGCAGAAAGTTAACATGACTTTTACTTCTAGAAGCCTTGAAACCCAAAATTCAGTAACTCCTCCAACTAAGGAACTCTATGAATCTGGAAGAAAATGGCACAAACCTGACATTGTTTTGGACTTTAATATAATCAGTCATATGAGAACAAAATGTACGGTGTAACTGTCAACAGTTTGTGTGACTGCTGTTGGCTGCACTCCGACCACTGAGACGAAGATGAGCTGTGAGCGTTTCGTGTCTCAGTACCTCCAGGAATGTTCATCCCTCAAGTTTCAGTGTGTTCCACCTCGACACCACCAAATAAACACGAGACAGTAAATTAAGCAGTCTCACCTGCCAACCCAAAATAAAGAGGTCGAGGCACGTGAGGGATGAAAGTAGGGCAGGACTGCCACGAGGTGTAAACTGTTCTCCTCAGCACCTCACAGGCGCCATGCTGATATGTTCAGGCTAATCTCATCTTGCTGCAAACTATTATTACAGTTTAAAGAGCAGGAGTGATTTAATGCTGCAGAGAAATGCTTTGTTGAATCAACCGTGAATCTTTGTTTTATTGCTGTCACAGTGTACTGATGTTCTGAATGCATGTTCATTCTCATTCCTGACCTCAACTCACCTGCCGCTGCACTGAATTCTCTGGTTTTTGGAGCAGGTTACAAAACAGCAGACACAATTACACATCAGTGTGGTCAATAACAGACAGGTAAGGCTGATTTTCTTGTTTTTGTTAGGTGTTTTGATGTGGGTATGTAATTCTTGGTTAAGTTTGTACTGATTTAATTTTGTTTTTAAGATTTTAAGTTGGCTAATATCATCTTATATGTTTTACGTCTGTCTTGTTTTGGCTGGATGCTTAAGGGGTGTAAACCTCACCCTCAGGTACTCAGTCTTCACAGGTTTGACAGCAGAAACACATTGACAGACAGCTAATGTTTTTATGTAAGGTTTGACAACAAATCTGCTCAGAGGATTGTAAGTCAGCTCATTCTTGACTTGTTTTTCACCTTTGAAAAACAACAGAGTTCAAGGAGTTTAGAGTCTTGTATAATGACAATTTCTACATTTACACAAGGGACCTGACCAGGCCCCCAGGAAGGGCACCAGGCTTCAATGGCAATTTTTGTAGTGGCCAAACAGAGGAATTACACCGTCACATGATGACCTGCGGCCCAAAAGGACTTTTTCCAATAGACTTACATGGTGAAAGAGACATCTGTAAGTCAGTGGATACATTTTTTCTGAGCATCACATCCCCTGCAAAATGACCCATTTTACTTTCGGGATTTAATCTGTTAGCTCCAATAACATTTGGAAAGTCTAGAAGAGCTGCACAATTTAATTATTTTAGCCCCATTCAAGTTAACGGAGCGCCAAACTGGAAGTACCCACTCAGCTGGCAGTAGTCTCTAGTGTGCCTACTCTGTGGGTCGCACAGTGCAGAAACAGCACCAATTATCCCCAGATCATTGAGTTAATTTTATACGTTTTAGTTGAACCATTTTGGCTTCGTGTGCCACTGAGCAGTTCTCATAGGAATCAGCAGGTCCTGCCTCAACACTGTACCCATGTCTCTTTATACCTTTATGGCCCTGACACACCAAGCTACCGGACAGTGTCAGGCCATTGGTGGCATCTATCCCGCAGGTTTTTGATGTCGTTTGTCGTGCAATTTTGGCACCAGTGGCCCTTGTCGGCTGTTTATTCGGCCTCAGCCTCAGAGCTGGTGGAGCCTGTCGCTGGATGACATCATTCTGATTGGCAGTTCAACTCAGTGCACAGGAAGAGAAACGGATGTGAGGAAAATAAACAAATGACTAAAGTCAAGAGGGCATGAGATCAAAACAAATGTGTGATATAAGGCAAGATTTTTATTTTCATCACTTGAGCTCTTCAGTAGAAACAGTTTGTAATGATTTATGTTGTTGTTAGCTAGCACATGGTAAAAAATAATTGGTTCTTTCAACACCGTTGTATTGTTAATGTGCTGACTGGCTAACTAGCGTCTTGAATCCATCCTGTTGGTCGTGAGGTTTGCCTTTCTGAATAATGAATACAGACAACTGTCGTCTCCTCTCACACAGGCACAGAACAAGTTCAAGCATAACTTTTTGGCCCAGACACAGGAAACCTGAGGTGACCCAACAGCCAACCTTCATCGCTTGATGTTTTTTTGGTGTGTCTGAGCCTTAAGAGAAGTAAACTTCACCTTCAGGTACTCAGTCTTCATAGGTTTGACAGCAGAAACAGATTGACAGACAGCTCATGTTTTTATGTAAGGTTTAAAAACAAATCTTCTCAGAGGATTATTAGTCAACTCACTCTTGACTTGTTTTTCACCTTTGAAAAACAACACAGTTCAAGGAGTTTACAGTGTTGTATAATGACAATTTCTATGTTTACATAAAGGCCCTGACCAGGCCCCCAGGAAGGGCACCAGGCAAATTTTTGTAGTGAGGAATTACACCATCACATGACACCCTGCAGCCAAAAAAGACTTTTTCCCGTTGACTTCCATGACCAAAGAGACGTCTGTAATTCAGTGGATACATCCCCTGTGAAATGACTTGTTTTACTATCAGGATTTAATCCATTCACTCCAGTAACATTAAGAAAGTCCAGAAGAGCCGCACAATTTAATTATTTTATCCTCATTGACGTAAACAGGGCACTAAATCGGAAGTACCAGCTTGGCCAGTAGAATTCTCTAGTGTGCCTACTCTGTGGGCCTCACAGTGCAGAAGCAGCGTCGATCATACCCAGATGATTGACAGTTGATTTTATACGCAGCAGTTGAAGCATTTTGGCTTCATGCACCACTGAGCTACTCGCGTAGGAAAAAACGGGGTCCTGCCTCCAACACTGTACCCAGGTCTCTTTATGCATTTATGGCCCTGACACACCAAGTTGCTGGTCGGCTGTCGGTCAATGTCAGGCCATTCGTGACATCTATTTCTCTAGGTTTTTGAGGTTTGTCATGCAATTTAGGCACCAGTGGGCCCTTCAGCCCCTCAGCTGTTTATTCGGCTGATTCAGCATGTTGACTCAGCCCCAGAGCTGGTGAAGCTCGTTGTTGGATGAAATCACTCTGATTGGCAGTTCAGCTCAGTGCATGGGAAGAGAAACGGATGTGAGGAGGGCACAAGATCATAACAAATGTCTGATATTTGGTCAGATTCTTATTTTAGCTGTTGAGCTCTTCAGTAGAAACAGTTTTTTGAATAATGAATACAGACAGCTGTTGTGTGCTGGTATGGAGAGTAATTTCCCCTCAGGCAGGTGCAGAATGTAAATGCTATCTGGCTGTTGGCTGCAGTCCTTGCGGTATGTTCAAGCATAACTTTTTGTCCCAGACACAGGAGACCTGAGGTGACCCAACAGTCAGCCTTCATCGCTTGATGTTGGTTTGGTGTGTCTGAGCCTTTAGAGAAGTAAACTTCACCTTCAGGTACTCAGTCTTCACAGGTTTGACAGCAGAAACAGACTGACTGACAGCTAATGTTTTTCTATGTAAGGTTTGAAAACACATTTGCCCAGAGGATTTAAGTCAGCTCATTCTTGGCCTGTTTTTCCATCTTTGACTGAGTTCATGGAGTTTAGAGTCTTGTATAATGACCACTGCTATGTAAAAAACGTTTTCATAAGGAATAAATCCCTGTGCTAGCATGATCAGTGGACTTGGAGAAAAATCAATTAGACAGCCCTGCCCCTGACTAATCTAATCTCTCGAATTCTATGGATTCAGCGAGAGCAGTTTTACTTTCCATGTATTGCAGCATAACTTCAATAAGTGTATCAATCATGACCTGTTTTACATATAGGTGACATGCACCAAAGACTGACTTCACTGTTCCACCTGACCCAGCAACAGATGTTTACGAATGTAAATGGGCGGCACTAGCTCAGTCCACCAAATATGGAGCGTGGACTGGTGGCTGGAGAGGTGCCAGTCCACCTCCTGGGCACTGCCGAGGTGCCCTTGAGCAAGGCACTGAACCCCCCCAACCACTCGGGGCGCCTGTCCATGGCAGCCCCCTCACTCCAACATCTCTTCACTTTGTGCATGTATAGGTTGTACATGTTATGCATGTGTGTGTCTTTTGGACCTGTGTCCAAATTTAATTTACTTATACTTAATAAAGTACATATATAAATATATACATATATATATACATACATACATACATATATATATATATATTTACATATATATATATATATTTTTTTTTTTTTTTCTTTGTAAAGTAATCAGGGTTTAATGAAAGAAAGGAACAATTCATGTTCAGTGGGGGTGAAGTTGGAGCTCCTGTCCCAAAGATGATCATCAAATGGTTACAGATTCATTGAAATAAAATTCAGAATCATTCCTTTCTTGGTTCTCCATGTTCACAAGTGAGCAGCTATTGGTTTGCATCATAGAACATTGTGAAATTTGTCCAAACAGATGAAAGAAGGCAAAAACATTCAGACATGCTACACTTTACCAGGCATGCTGGATTCTCAAAATGTATGTGATGTTGTGCAGGCTGAATTTAACTGTAGCCACACTATGATAAACATACCATAACAGCACCTTCACTCTACTTTATACAGGCGGCTGTAGTTCACCATTAACTGAAGGAGAAAATATTTCAGCAGAAAAGCAACAGGAGACATGCATTTATTTTTATCTGCATATTAATCATAAGAGAAAGTAGGTGACTTATGATTGGAGCCAACACTCAGAATGTACTTGCCAGAATTTCTTGGTTGACTCTGTTATTATAAGACCAATGTCATGATTATGTTTGTTTAGCACTGTTACATAACGTGCAACAACACTGAGTGTTAAATTAAACCATCAACTAAATAATTTACTGAAACCATGTTTCAGCTGTCCTAACATACCACTAGACAATCAAAAACAAGGAAACATGCAATAAAAAAGGCCTTATGTAAGTTTATGATTATGTGTACCTGGGCCAAGACTTTTATTACATGAACACTCCTCCTTACCACTAGCTTTCTGGTATGGAGAGCAGTCTGACAACATACTAGGTCTCTGTTACAGCCCCACTGGGCCAGAGATGATAAAGGTCTAATTGTCAGATCAGTCTTAAAACATAGCACTACCTGCAACATATTCTGTACCTAACACTTGTTCTCAGGCAAAGGAATAACCTTCCATCATCCAGCCCAGACAGACAGTACAACGCTGCCTTCAAGTGCTGTTAGAGGTTATGAATTGTGTAAACATTTATGACTGTACAAAACAGTAAATAATGATCAATAAATTAATTTCAGTAGCTGTAATGCCATGATTGTTGATAATAGGCCCGTTTCCGCTGAAGAAGTTCCTGGTACTATTTGGGGAGCAGGAACTACTACAGGAACGTCCTCTTGTTCGGCCCTCTCAACCGCCGTGTCTCCACTGAGTGGAAGGAGAGGAAGGTTCCTGTTCCTGATTAACTCATACCGCAGCGGTGCCTGGACAGCGTGACGTGTGTGGTTGTGCTGCTGCTGTGGTCCTGCCAGATGCCTCCTGCTGCTGCTGCCATCATTAGTCATTAGTCATACTTCTACTGTTATTATACACATATGACTATTGTCACACAAGTATACTGTCAGATATTAATACATACTTTCAACATATTGTACCACAGTAGCCAGAACTATAACTATAATATTATTACTTTCATTAATGTTGTTGTAAGCTACTGTCATTACCTGCATCTCTCTCTCTCTCTCTCTCTCTCTCTGTCTCATTGTGTCATGCGGATTACTGTTAATTTATTATGCTGATCTGTTCTGCACGACATCTATTGCACGTCTGTCCGTCCTGGAAGAGGGATCCCTCCTCAGTTGCTCTTCCTGAGGTTTCTACCGGTTTTTTTCCCCGTTAAAGGGGTTTTTTTTGGGGAGTTTTTCCTTATCCGCTGCGAGGGTCATAAGGACAGAGGGATGTTGTATGCTGTAAAGCCCTGTGAGGCAAATTGTGATTTGTGATATTGGGCTTTATAAATAAAATTGAATTGAATTGAATTGAATTAAATTTACGGGCTGCCTCTGGATGTGACGTAATCGTTGTGCGACCATTTTGACCGGGGCGACGTAGGGACCCCGTTAGCCGATAGTGGTGTCTGTAATAACTCACTAAATGGCCCGTGAAAAAAATATTTTTTCCAGCGGATGTCTTAGTTACAACATGATTGAGCTAACTGTAGTAGTTTCATGTCGTATCCGACAACGGGAGGCTTTTAACAGATGACATCCTGATGTTAGCTTTGCTGCTACTGTTAGCTGATGCTTTCTAGACATCGTGATTTCGTGATTGAGCTAGCAAAGCAGTTTTGTGTTGAATAAATACCACATATATCAACACAAAACTGCTTTGCTAGCTCAATCATGTTGTAACTAAGATATCCGCTGGAAAGAATATTTTTTTCACGGGCCATTTAGTGAGTTTTTTTTACATGGCGGTGAAAGCTATATGAACGAGCTAACCCTCGTCTGCTGAGTTTTAAAAATGCCAGCTATTTTGTTGCTTTCTGTTGACGTCACATCCCTCCTTGAGTATATCCAATCAGCACCAAGTAACCCCCAAGCCCCAGCCAGGAGTCTTTTGGGGCCGTTCTGAGTACCTACCCCGAGGCAGGGACTTGTTTAGCCCCTGTAAAAGTTCCGGAACTCTGTCCTTCGGGGGTGGTTCCTGCGGTGGAGACACGCACCAACGGCCCCGGCCCCGTAAAATTACCCCGAAGTTCCTGCGGTGGAAACAGGCCTTATTTGGGGGGCAGGAACTTTACAGGAACATCCCCTCGCTCAGCCCTCTCAACTGCCGTGTCTCCACTGAGAGGAGTAGGAGGAAGGTTCCTGTAAAGTTACCGGGGTCTGGATGTGATGTAATCGTTGCGCGACCATTTTGACTGGGGCGACGTTTGCTGAGTTTTAAAAATGCCGGCTATTTTGTCACTTTCTCTTGACATCACATCCCGCCTTGAGTATATCCAATCAGCACCAAGTAAACCCCAAGCCCCACCCAGGAGTTTTTCGGAGCCGTTCTGAGTACCTACTCCGAGGCAGGGACTTGTTTAGCCCCTGTAAGAACTTTTACAGAGACTAAACAAGTCCCTGCCTCGGAGTAGGAACTCTGTCCTTCGGGGGTGGTTCCTGCGGTGGAGACACGCATTGTGATTTATTTGGATATGTTCACCAAGCACCACTCTCCAGGGCTGGAAAATGAAGCCAACACAGAGGTGCCAAAAACTGCAGTTACTTGAACGCCCACTTGAAGCTTGTAGCATGCCGACATCACAGAACCAAAAGAGGCGTGACGTTAAACAAAATAGCCTCTTGTGTAATATATAACATACGCATCGGCAGTGTTTCAATAACTATAACAATATCATTAACATGGCAACAACTATCATTTACCTTCTCTGTCATATGGTGGCTGATCTCCTTCCCTGCTCGGAGTGTAAGGAGCTCCTGAATCTCATTGTTTTCCCAATTTGCAGACATTTGTGGCCGCTATTATTCTTCTTTGAGTTAGCTGCTAACTGCTATTACTATGTGAAAAGTAGTTAGGAAGCTAACAAGGGGTATAAACAGTCAGCTAAAAGTAATGAATAAATTACAGTTCAAATATTTATCCATAGGTAATGCATACACGATTGAAAAGTTAGCTAAAAGTATGAATGGTCAACATAGTTAGCTAGAAATAATGAAAAAAGGCTTAGATTTTAACAAACACTTATAGTTAGCTAAAAGTGCTGGATAAATGCCTGAATAGTTAAGAGCTTGTATACATGGTTGACAAAGTTATCTAAAAGTAACAGAAAATGGGATAAAAAAAAAAAAGTGAACGTTAGCTAAAGTTATGAACAAATGCTTGATATGGTTAGCTAGAAATAATGGAAATGACTGAAATAGAAATTATAAACAAATGCTTAGCTAAAACTGATGGATAAAGAGCATGGATACATGGTTGACTTACATAGTTAGCCAGAAGCAGCCTAATAAATACATTTGACACAACTTAATGGATAAATGTTAACATAGTAAAAAGTAGTGGGAAAACAGTTGAAATAGCTCATTTTAGCTAAAAGTAAAGGATAAATTGTGAAATTGTTAATTTAGCGAAAGTAGTGGATGAAACATCCAGGGGTAATAGCACAAATGCAAACTGAACCTAAACATTGACATTTCAAGTGTATGAAAACTTTGCGACAATTATGCACTATAAAAATAGTGATAAATAGCACCCACTTAAATATCAGTTCAAAAGAACGTATTTGGGATATGACAGGTGGTGTTGATAAAGGCAGAAGGCTACTTTAGCTGTGTGTAGCCTCAAAGTAGACACGTAAAAGCTAATTAGGTGCACCCAAAAGTGGCATTGGGTCAGAGTGCAGAGTTAGCTCTTATTTTTGGCATTTCTCTATTCTTCTCAACCCCTAACTGTAAGATAAAAAGCCAAACAACAGCAGTGGAACTTTGCAGCACATTTCCAGGTATATTCTTGGAGTTTTGACGGTCAATGATTTGTCTTTTTAATTCCTTTGGTTGTATAACTGTCTCTCGGGTTAGTTACACAACTGACTCACCTTAAGCTGCCACGAATATTTGGTTTTGATGGACTACAAAAAAGAGCTGCATAGTAGCACATAAAGTGCAAGCAGACAGCTGAAATGCAGTCTGTTCAGATGCTTCTGATTTCTCAGGGTGTGTGGAATGCCAAAGGGGCGTAAATTTTACCTTCAAGTATTCAGTCTTCATAGATTTGACAAAACAAACAGAGTGACAGCCAGCTAAAGTTTAAGAAGACTATGTTGTGTTGCTGCCTCCTCAAGGTTTTGCACTACATTTGTTCAGAGGATTGTAAGTCAACTCAACTGTCCTGTTTGTCCTTTGATCAGTCCAGCACAATGAATAAGTCAGAGGGATAATGTTAAAGCCTCAATAACTGATGTCACTTGTTCAAATGTGTGTCCTGGTACATGTATTTTGAGGATTATGACTCCATTATAGCTCTGGTAGCACAGCAAAGTTTATCCCATCTGTCCTGACAAGTGGTTGTAGAAGTTTGGTGATCAGGGTATATGCACACTTTTTGCAGTAAACCATCAGTGAGAAAGGATGCTCTCAATAAAGAACTTCAAAAACAGAGAAGGAATTGTGTTGTTCACATTAAAAAGGCAAAGTTTTCTCAGAGACTATATTTGTTCCTGACCTTCCTTATAAATGGCATTAGCATATTGCTCCCAGAGAGATTGTGATCTCTGATAAGGCCCAAGGATTTAATCTCAGTCACCACCTCAATCTCTTCTTCTCCAGTCCTAGGAGAGATGTATGGTGGGAGATTACGTCTAAAGCTGAAAATCAATTCCTTGGTCTTGGAAGTGTTAAGATTTTGAGATAATGTTTTACACCAGTCTGTGAACATCTGCATTACAGTGTCATGTTCAAATTCATTCTTTTCCAAGAGGCTGATGAATGCCGAATTTCCACTGCATAGTGCGGCTCTACCTGACTTGACTCAAAACACTTTTGGTACCATGGTTCTTTTCTCTTTTTTGTTTTCTCTACTGATGGTATCTCCTCAGTGTAAACAGGATTCTCAGCTGATCGTTGAAGTGTGAAACTCCCATGACATCATCTTCAATGCGACACTCCTTGAATTCCTTCACCGGCAGCCAAACAGAGGAATGTCTACGCTTCATTAATTGTACGGCCTAGTCTACATGCGCAACATAGTTTTGCAGGCTGGCATTTTTTTATTGGATTGACTGTATAAAGAAAATTGCTTTCACTAGTGATGATAGCTTGGCTATTTAAAAATGGCAGGTTTATGTAGGATATCCTGTGTTGTGCAGGTGACAACTTTTTCTGACCAAGCAGTGGTCTGCAGTGTTGTAACTCCACCCTCTACAGCCTGGTTTCACTCTCAATGGGTCAAAAACAACTGCTTGATCAGTGGCCCTTGGCGTCTACATTCACCCTTGTATTTCATCGGTATGAGATGCACTGGGCTTTTAACAAGTTCCAATATCAACCCATTGATGTCATTATTATTGTCAGGGTAATGGACATGGTATAAAGAACTCAAAAGGCCGCTTAGGGCAGGTGGGAGTAGAGGTAGATGGGTCCAACAAACACAGGACTCATGCCCAGAAGACCAGTGTTTGTTTATATTTATGTTCCATGTGAAACTACATGTCAACGTTGAGTTATTTTGTCATGTAGGTCGTTAGTTACGTCGATCGTTAGTCAGTAATCAGTCATGTGGGCTGACTCACATGACTAACATCAACCACGATCTTTTTCTAAGCCCTAACCAAGTAGTTCTGGTACCTAACCCTAACAGCTGATCCCTTCTAAGTCAAGATATAACACAAAAAGCTGCCCCTCACATCAATATAGTTAGTACTAGGTGTTATGCACAGCTTTCGCTAATTGAAAACCAAAAAAGAGCAGGATGAGTTAAGTTGAGTAGAGCCATGCCGTACCATGCAGTGGAAACGCAGCATGGGGCTGTGCCATCTGCAAATTTAATTAGGTGGCATCCAGGATGTTGGGTGTTGTAGTGTCAGTGTGTAGTGCATGTAGAGCAGTGGTGACAACATGCTGCCCTGTGGGGTGTCAACGGAGGTAACATGTATCACAGACAGAGTTCTGCCCATCTTCACCTTTTGAGATTTCCCAGTGAGAATGTTTAAAATCCATTTGCTCAAACTGCAGTTCAGTCCAAAGTGCTCTTTCAGTCTTCCAGCCCAGATCAGTGGATGGATTGTATTAAATGCAGATAAGAAATTAGCAGAGGACTCAGGCATGTGCTCTGCTGAGTGCAAAAGCATACCAGTGGCATCATCCGTTCCTCTCTCAGCACAATAAGCAAGCTGTTAGGGCCCAAAAGAGAGGCTTAGTTGGGTTGATGATGTTGGTTTTAATATTTTTTAGCAACACAACCACAAGTGAGGTGAGGGAGATGGGCCTGTGGTCATAAGAAGAGGATGGATGAAGGATTTTTTTTTAGAACAGTGGGACCAGTAGGACACTGGTTGATGTTTTCCACAGTGATGGGACCACCTGAGTATCCAGGGACAGCTGAAATTATGAGCGATGAACTTCATTCAGTTGGGCTGAGCCAACAATTGTGTCAGGTCCTGGACCCTTTGGTGCATTAGTGCTCTCAAGCACCCCTCGCAGCTTCACGTTATTGATCAAGTCTATGTTCCCCCTGCCAGTGAAGATGGGCTCCGGCCAGTCAGGGATGTTACTGCTGCAGACCCCAGCCTCAAAGACACTCACACACATCCGCCCAGCTTAAAGGGAGCGCTGGCCATACCCGTCCATGCAGCCCTGGCATTTCCCTCAGTCAGAGTCAGCTGTACCATGTCACTATAGATCTCCCTACTTACCTTCATCTGAACCTCCTTCCTGTCTTGCAGATTTCCCATGGCAAATAGTCTCTTCTTTTCTTTTCACCTCCTTTAACTCTTGACTGACCCATGGCTTATTATTTGGAAACACTCTTCTGGTCGTTGTTGGTATCACTGTACCCACGCAGAAGTCTGTATAACCAAACAAAACTTCTGTCAATTCCTCCATGTTACTAGAAAGAGTAAGAGTGGATTTTCTGTTGGTTTCTCCCTCCTGAGTAACTGTCAGTAAATAGGTCTAAAGACAGTGTTGTGATCTGAGCTGCGCAGGGGTGCTCTGGTCAGGGATGAATAGGCCTTTGGTACAGTGCTATGTTCAGTTTAGTGGCTTCTGCAGGATGAAAACAAGTTTTTTCAAAACCTCCAACTACACTGACAATTGGTACTTAAAAACCACCAGCGCTTCACTCAGTGCCACAGAACTGGTTAAAGCAGGAAAGGTTTAGTCATTTGCTTTCCATATAAAATGACTGTAAGACAAAATATGAATTAGTGTTCTATAGAAACAGCTGAAAGATGGCCTGGCATTGTGGCAGTCCAGGCTGTCTTGAGCTTCCCTGGAAAAACATGCAAGCTGTCCAGCAGGCTACTGCTGCGCAGGCGTGCGTCACAGCTGCTGAAACACAAAGACGAAGAGGGAAAGCGTCTGGGAAGGAAACTCTGCTAACTTAATTCACACTGGAGTGTCTATATTTGAGACTGGGCAACTTCAGGACAGGGGACTCCCCTCAGAAAATACAACCAGATGGCTCGGTCATCTTGCTGCTTTTGAAGTGTCCCTGTGCATGTGTGTGTGAGAGAGAGTGTGTATCTGTGGGCGTTGTCGTCAAGACACAAATGAATATTATTTTCTCAGACCAAAGCAGTCTGTTTTACTTTAAGTGTGGGAGCAGACTTGAGGGTGGAGGCCAGAATCAAACTGTCTGGGAACAATTAGCTGCAGAAAGTCTTTCATTTTCCAGTCTAATCAATAAATTATTATAATCAAAGTGTTAAATCTGTTTTCACCAAATTGTTTGCTTTTTCTTCAAGTTCTAACTTATGGGATGTGTGTTTTCTGGGTTTGTGTCGTCTCTTTTCCTCAGCACTTGTTTTGTGGGTGGCACTGTGACTCTGTGAATCTTTTTCTGTGGAATTATAATGAAATAGGGTTTGGTGACACTTCATTGTGCATCTGGTGTGTTCCTGATAAGAATGCATGACATCAAGGCTGCATGAGACAGTCTCACAGTCTTTATTGACATCGTAGGCTCTTTCTAAATCCTGAAATTCTGTTCAGTTTACTCAAGAGACCCTCAGCACATGGCATTACAATGCTAAAAATGGACTTAACATGGGAACTCTGGAAGTATCCAAGAATCCTGGGAGAAATACCCAAATGTTTAACAGAAATCAAAGTGCCTACTGATGATCTTTGACATCAATTTTTTATTCACTCTCTTGGCTTTTGTAAAATCTTCATTCAGAGGCCCGAGGCTGCGTATAATCTCTTCTCAAGTTCATCGAGCGAGTTATCTTCTTATTTATTTCCACGTGGTTTCAGTTCTGCTGGGTTGTTTGACAGAACTACAACAGCTGCTGTGTCAGATACTTCCGTTCATGGAGATTAGTCTGTCTTCAAAGTACTCCCCCATTTATGCCGGGCTCTCTGCAGTAAAGCAATGGAATAATCTAATCCCACAGGTCACGGCAGAGGCAGCCATCACACAGGATGTGCAAAATCAAACGCCAGCCTTGAAAAGAGAGTTAAAAGTGCCTGGCAATCAGGAGAAATGAAAGATACAAACTAATGTATGACCAATGAAGAGGTGTGAGACAAAACAGTAGGACAGTTGCACAAAACTCTAATGTTGCAACTGAGTTAGAATATAAAGTGTTTATTTCAGTCAGTTACAAGAATTAGAGTATATCCACACTTAGCCAGTTTACTTTGAAAATTTTTGGCCCTTGGTTCACACTAAAGGAAGGTTTATAGTCTTAGTCGAATGGGCTCTGTACCTATGGTGAAGGCTCTGTGTCGATGCATACTGTACACCTATAGCCTGCTATGCACCTCCCCAGGCATGTAACTACACAAAACAATACATTGTGAAGACAATAAAGCCCCTCAATACAGAATTTTAAGTTCTGTGTGTGATTTATCCTGGCTTCATGTGAGTAAAGGAAATACCGCTGTAAACTAGGCAAATTTAAGGAATTTGAAATGTCATAGGCTTATGCTAATGACATTAGCATGTTGTATAATGTAGGGAAAATGTGTCTAGTATAAGACAATAGTTTTTTCGGTGAACCTTGTGAGTAATTATGTAGCTAAATTTTGTGGCATTATCTTGGTTAAATGTTGCTGTAGTTCCTGGTTTCATATGAGTAGGAGAAAAGTCTGCTAGCTTCTCGGCTAGTTTATACAATGTAAAACATCATAGGCTTATGCTAAGAACATTAGCATTTTTTTTATGTGGGGGAACTTGTTTAGTATAAGACAACTATTTTGCAATAATAACGTTATAAGTTACCTTTGTTTAATGCTCCCGGCTTCATATGAGCAGAGGGAAACTCTGCTAGCTGCTAGGCTAGCTTATGCAATGTATAATGTCATAGGCTTATGCCAATAATGTAAGCATGTTGTATTTTTGGGGGGAAACATGTCTGGCAAAAGGACAGTTGTTTTGTCTGTGAACTTTGTGAGTTATGATGGAGCCAAATTGTATTCTTTTGTTTAATGTTGTCACTATTATGTCGTGTTTTAGGTGTATTAGTTGAATCAATCAAACTTTTCTGCATTTACAGAAACTCAACAAGTGGCATAGAAGCTCCACCGCCAGCTGGTGTTTGGCTACAGCATAGTGTCTGTGTAGAGAGTACGTACAACGATAAATCACCTTACAAGCCAACATTTTTCTTACCTCAAAATCAGAGCTTTTAGCAAAAAATCTTCAGTGCACATGCATCGGAAAACTCTAGCCATGCAATAAAGTGTTTATGGGGAGAATTGAGTCTTTGGAAACATTACTATGAGCCTGGTCAGGAGCCAATTGTACTCATATCAGTGATATTTTTAAACAGATTTTGAGGTGATGTTTAATTTCTATGACAGAACCATTACAATAACACACAGCCACGCCATAGAAATTCAGAGCAGACATGCCCCAGATCCTAATCAGAGTCCACTGTTGATTTTTGAGCTCAGTTCATACAGTCCCTGACAAAAGTCTTGTCGCTTATCCTAGTTGTAGGAACAACAAATAATAACCTGACTTGTAGTTGATCAATTGGGATCAGAAATAGCTTATATGAAAGGCAAAGGCCTTTAGATTATGCTTATTATACCAAAATAAAGTTGTGTATCATTCATTGAGTTTTATCATTTAATTAGGACAGAAAGGTCAGATCTTGCTTGGACAAAAGTCTTGTCGTGTCTTTAAACGATTCAACCAATCACAGATTAGAGCTCCACCTGTGACAAATACTGTAATTAACACATTCCCAGGTGTGTATAAAAAGAACCCCAGCACACCAGACCTTCATGTGAAGTGACCTGACCGCTGACAACATGCCAAAGATTCAACCACAGACCAAAGTGCTGATCATCAAGAGCCTGAAGACCAAGTCTGCTGCTGAGGTGGCAGACATCTTCAGTGTATCCAAACGTCAAGTGGAGAGGATAAAAAAAAGATTTGAAGAAACTGGTGACGTTCATGACAAGCCCAGGTCAGGCAGACCCCGTAACACAACTGTTAGAGAGGACCGTTTGTTGCTTCGGCAGTCCAGGGCCAGCCCTTTTTCAACTGCAGCAGAGCTACATCAGAACTGGTCACCAGAAACCCCTGTATCTACCAGAACAGTTTGTCGAATTCTCTCACACAATGGTCTCCATGGCCTAATTACTGCTCACAAACCAGCATTAAACAGAAGACAACAAAAGAATCGTGCTGCATTTGCCAAGGCCCACAGCTTGCAGAAAGGATGGACAGTGGAAAAGTGGCAGAAGGTTGATTTTTCTGATGAATCATCCATTAAACTGCATCCCAATCGCCGCAAATACTGCAGAAGACCTGTTGGAACCCGCATGGACCCAAGATTCACCCAGAAAACAGTCAAGTTTGGTGGAGGAAAAATCATGGTTTGGGGTTACATCCAGTATGGGGGTGTGCGAGAGACCTGCAGAGTGGATGGCAACATCAACAGCCTGAAGTATCAAGAGGTTCTCGCTGCCCATTACATTCCAAACCACAAGAGAGGGCAAATTCTTCAGCAGGATGGTGCTCCTTCTCATCCTTCAGCCTCCACATCAAAGTTCCTGAAAGTGAAGAAAGTCAAGGTGCTCCAGGATTGGCCAGCCCAATCTCCAGACATGAACATTATTGAGCATGTCTGGGGTAAGATGAAGGAGGAGGCTTGGAAGATGAAACCAAAGAATCTTGATGAACTCTGGGAGTCCTGCAAGACTGCTTTCTTTGCCATTCCAGATGACTTCATCAATAAGTTATTTGAGTCATTGCCGAGATGTATGGATGCAGTCCTCCAAGCTCATGGGAGTCATACACGATATTAATTCTTTTTCCCAAGGCACCATGACTTTATGTTCTGATGTTATTGGAGCATGTTTGTGTATTCAACAGAAAGTATCATTTCTACAGTACATTATTTTTGTATGTGACAAGACTTTTGTCCAAGCAAGATCTGACCTTTCTGTCCTAATTAAATGATAAAATTCAGTGAATGATGCACAACTTTATTTTGGTATAATAAGCATAATCTAGAGGCCTTTGCCTTTCATATAAGCCATTTCTGATTCCAATTGATCAACTACAAGTCAAGTTATTATTTGTTGTTCCTACAACTTGGATAAGCGACAAGACTTTTGTCAGGGACTGTATTGTCATACTGTAAATACAATAGAGTATATTTAGAAATATGATAACCCCTATAGCTTTAGTTTAATAGAGCCAGTTCTTCCTTCACTTAGGATCTCACACATCCAAACTCTTCACAGACCTCAACTACTTTTAATTAGCACTAACTCATCTTGATGAAGAAATAGTTCTAGAGTAACATATATTAGAGGATTTCAATCTGAAGAAAATGAGCTTGTGCAATTTGAGGCATGCGTTTTGGGCTATGTGCATCTCTGAGTATATGTACCTCTGTAAACCAGTTGCTTGTAGAATCAGTGAAGTGCACAGTCTCACATCTGCAGCTCATTTCAGGGTGGTGATTTTTAGGCTGCAGTGTCTGATGGGGAAGCGTAGCATTGGACCATCACAGCATCCAGCTCTCTGTTTATCTGATTCTCAAACAAAAGCCTCCCAGTTCCTGTCTGCTTAGCGCCTCAAATCCACAATCTACTCTCCCAATCTTTTTCCTCCTCTCCTCCTTTACTGCCAAGACGTGATTCCCCCCTTCTGTTTACGGTGCAACGAGGAAGATCTGTTTCTCATGGGACTGGGAGAGCTGTGTTTTCTGACAAATCCAAGTAAATCAACAGGGCCAGATTAATTAACCACAAGCTGGAGAGTGACCACAGTTACAGGAGTGTGTTTGCTCTTTGCCCTGTGGGCCTGAACACATGCTGACTGGAAAACACATTCGATTGTCACCTCACTAACACTACCAGCATTTGGTTGACCAATGATTCCTTTATCTATGGCGCACCCCAGTGGCTAATGAGTCCAACTGAGCTTAATGTTGGAGATACTGTACTTTCCATGGTAGGCAAACTCAGGGAAACTGGCACCATTTCAGCTGAAAATAATGTTGTCAGATTCACAGGTCATTTGAGAAAATATCCCGGTTTGATGTATTTGACTTAAATTTTACACTAAAATTCTGAAAGGCATGTATAGAACAAACAAGGACTTCAGGGGGTCTCACACAGTCACATATTTTTTTACACACTTTAATACTACACATGTGACAATATATTTGCTATGGCTCCCTACTAGTTTACTGTAACTTCATGAACCCTACTGACCCCAAAATTCCAGCCCTGTCACTAGCATAAAATGTTGGCATTGTGCGTTTCTGCAAACCACAGATATGTTATATGTGTACATGTCGCACTTATGTTATAGCTCAAATAACACAAAAATGAACTGAGTTTCTCGTCAGGCGGTGGATGGTGTGATAAAGGCAAAATGGCTGCCAGACAGCAGCGTCCATCATGTTCTCCTAAACCTAACCAAGTGGCTTTTGTGCCAAACCTAACCACACATTGACCACAGCGTTGTCCCAACATAAAGTTGAAAACTGAAATGTAAAGTTTTAACATATCTGCTACATATGAAACGTACAAATGGAACATATCCATGATTTGCAAAAATATACAATGCCAACATTTACTCAGGTGACTGGGTTGAAAATTTACTTTAAAGCTTCTAAAAACTTAGAAACTTCTTAATTACATTAAATATTCATGACTGAATAAGTAAAAATCGAAGTTAAAGTTTTGAAACAACGCCTTTAGCTTTCTACGCTCACCAACACAGCTAATCTGCGTCATCAGGTCTATGTGGGTTTGGTTTGATCACATTTAAGTGACAGGGCCCTGGTAACAAACAGCTCCACAACCATCAACACAGCCTCAAACGTGCTAAATTCTGGTTGGTGCTACAGTAGAAGTCACCTTCTCCCAGCTGAGGTCTTCAAATCAGTTGGAAGATGTGAATCAAAACACAACAACAGTGATATCTTATGTGAAATAACCAAAACTAATCTCAAAATTCTAACTTTTAACTCTAATATGTCTTCATGTAGTAGCACTTCATTGTTCATAATAGGAAAAAATGAAAAAGGTCCTTTAAACATCCCCTGAAGGAGCTTGAAAGCAGGGTTTCAGGGTCTTTTGCATGCAAATATCCATTTTAGATCAGTCAAATTTAAACTTGAACATATTATTAGTAACAGTCTCACAGTTTGGCTCCAGATTATAATTGAATATAGATCATCAAATACTGCATAACCATGACCTTGTTTAGAGTGGCTGCAAAAATGCTTTTAATGAATGGAGTAGAAATATCCTTGCTTTGAAAGCAATATTACATCAATTGGCCAAAGGGGGGCGCTATAGCAACCAATTGAAATTGCAAACTTTGAATGGGCATATCTCATGCCCCGTATGTTGTAGAGACATGAAACTTGGCACAGAGATGCCTCTCCTCATGAGGAACAAATTTGCCCCAAGAACCCATAACCTCTGATTATATAGATTTTCCGCCATTTTGAATTTTTTGAAAAACATTTGAAATCGATCTCTTCCTAGGAAGTTTGACCGATCTGCATGAAACTTGGTGAACATAATCTAGGGACCAATATCTAAAGTTCCCTCTTGGCAAAAGTTGGAAAACTTACTAAAACTGAGCTTCTATAAAGCAATGAATATTGCAGAGGGCGTGGCTCATCACATAAAGATGTGTAACATCTCAAGGGTTTCACCGATCACCACGCAACTTGGTAGGCATATGACCACACATAATCTGAGGGGACCCCTCCATTATTGACCCCATCAAACAAAATGGGGGCATTAGATAGTTAATTTCTTATCTAGGCCTAACCGCCATATTGATTTTTACTAAACTTGGTAGATATGTAGAACAGGATGCCTCAAGGTGACTGGAGAAATGTAACTCTAATTGGCAACTGGGTGGCGCTATAACAACAGAAAAGGGCTTAAAAATGGCTAAAATGCAACCAATCGCTGTGGCTCCTCCTGTGGCCGAATTTTGTTGGGTTTTTTTCTAATTTTTGGTATGACTAAGTCATGGTATGGTATGCTGTACATAATCACGGAAACTGTCAGTGTGTCATTCTGTCAGTCCCATGTTTTTCTACTCACTGACGTGGTCACTCTATGTGAAACTGAACATAGGCATTGAGGATTGGCAGAAGGTGACAAAGCTACCAATGGGTATGGACTAGTTTGATAGATATAGATAAATTGATAAAGATAAATAAGCAACTGACCATATATACATATATGTGTGTGTGTGTATGTAGCATTTCCTGATTGTACAGTGGGGCCGCACTGCTGCCCCTAAGTGGCCAAAACAATACTTAATACAGCTTTAAATGTAATTTAGGTCTGTACAACAATAACACGCTGTACCGCATACTTATGGGTGGGTTGGGGGCGAGGGGAGTTGAGGATACAGCTTGGCTTTTTATCTACTAAATAATTTATTATTCTGATACAATATGATAAAGAATTAGTCTCAGATTTTAACAAATGAGCCTGTCCTTTAAATAACTTATGGTTGTGAAACTTATCACCATTTAAACTAGATATCAGCTGGTTTAACGCAGGGTCAGACAGCATTCTTTTATGATTTATGTCTTTACTACTCTGCTGCTCGAGGTTTGGAAAAACACTTATTAGACATGGACACAATATGTATTAAGGGGACAGTTATAGTACTATGTCAGGCCAAAAGGATTTATTCTACTCACCTCTTTCCATTTTAAAATGTTTTTAAATTGTTAAATTACAATACATAATTTTATACACATTTTCATTTAGTTTAGTGTGGCATATTAGCCATCTTCGTACTTTACGTTTACTGCTGTCAGATCAGTGAAGGGAAGACTTATGTATGTGTGATATTGTGGCTTGTATTTGCATGACAGCACTCCTGCAAAAGGTGAAGCTGTGTTGTCATGTACTGTTCTTAGTTTGCATTTACAAGAATATGTTGGCAGAGGACAGACAGATGCCACCATGAGGACATACAGTCCAGAATTATATATGAAGTCAGATTCAGGGAAAAACATGAGGACAACACACACGTCAACAGTACAGTTTATTCAATAAATCAACATATATTCATCATATTCAGAGCAACACTTCTGTACAGCTTAATAAGATAAATATTCTTGACACATTTTTGTGGGATGATTCATCAGTTTTTCTGTAGCACCTTCAACAGATAAATCAGCGTGTTTCCAACATCGGAGCAGATTAAACCTGACTTTATTCACATTAATACGACAACACTTAAACAGAGGGGATGGCCGGTGTCGTTTAACCTGATGAACCGGGAGGAATGTTTCAAAACAAACCAACGGCTCTGTTGTTCAACCTGAAGTTCAACATTCCTATTTTGGAGCAAGGACCATTTCTCATCTTAGATAACTGGACATTCTCTGCATGCCTGTTTTTTCCAGTCCCTTGTGCTGCTGAGGAGCCTTAAGTAGAAACCTTGTCTATATCAGGCTTGGATATTTTGAGTCTTAAAGGGAACGCTCCATGGGAAGGAGAAGAGAGATCTATGCAGTGCTTCAGCATTATTTACAGCCTAAGATTATACTGTACCGGCCTGCATTTTTGCAGCATGAAAACCAGTCAAAATATCTTGTAATGATGGAAGATTAGTTTCTGGGAATTTATATTTTGATTAAACAAACCTTAACAGCTTGGCATATTTATGGAGTGCAGCAGACAAACTTCTTATTCGGGCCAGCATTGTGCAGCCCGGGCACGTTTAGGGAGAAAGAGCGAAATGAGGGAGTGAAAAGAGAGATTTGGATGAGGGTCTGAAGGCATGATATATTGCTTTTGAATTCTTTGTGAAAGTCTGTCGGACAAACAGTAAACACACAGGTGCAGACCTCCATGAGAGCTGACAGATGGCCTTGTGCTCTTCGAAGATCAAGGTATGGTAGCGATGCCCGCTGGCAGCTCCGCATAGATGCAAATGATTTAAAAACTGTGAACTTAAAAACACCCCAAAATCCTGAAGGGTGAACTCAGCAAACTGCACGTGGACTGGGTTTTCTACTTCATACTAAGGGGGGAAAAAAAGAAAAAAAATCTTAAGATGGAGAGTTTTGTTGTTTGTGGACACATCATTTGCTCAGTGCTATTTTGCAGTTTGTGATTCAGATTGAGGACTGAAGAACTATACCACTGTTTTTACATGGTTAATCCTAATTTACACTGCATAACTGTACATTGTCAACTGCTTACCATGCTATGATAATTAGATCCTGACCGGGCTGATTATTATTAGCTTATAGCACATATTAGTGGTATGTTGGTCAATATATAACAAGAAATTGTAGAACAGCCATGCCAAAAATAGAGGTAGTTTAGAAATAATGTGCCCATTATATTACAGGTTTTAAAAAGCTAGTTTCAGTCGATATATTGTTATCTTATGTTTTGTTAAATTCTCAAAATCAGAACCAGCTTTGGTTGGGTTCCACTATGTAAAAACATAGTTTAGTGAGGCTATTATTTTTCATGTAAAATTCTGGTCTAATGCAGCTTTCACATGAGCAAAGCCAGAATATCCTGAAGTACTTAGAATTAAGTTCTCTGTTAAAGATGGAATGTGTTTCTGAGGTGACAACAGCAGCAGCTAAAGTTAAGATCATCGGTGAGGGCAAAAAAAAAAAAAAGGAGAAGGCCGAGAAAATGCAACCAAACAATTTGATTTCTTGGTCTGTTGATATCAATCAAGTGTATTCCCAAACTTTATCCTGTGCTGGCACATGTCTTTAAAGGGAATCCTATGTATTTTTCAACCTGGACCCTGTTTGCGACTAATGGAAATGACACATTTTTCAAACTGGTCTAGTGTTGAGTGAGAGCACAACAGAAGGCAACCTCAAAATAGTAGGCCATAAATGTATGTCCACTAAAAGTGCTTGTTTTTGCCACTGACAGGCTCAGATTTTTTATTTTAAGTGTCTGATAACATAATAATAAAACATTTTCTTTAATTACTGCTTGATTATTGTGTCTAACCAAGTGTCACTGAAGGAGACGTCTCGCTTTGAAGTCTCAGCAGTTACGTTTTTGTGGGAAGACAAACAAACATACTGGAAAGGGAAAGGTAAAAACAAAGGTTTTCTTTCTCTGTAGGGATCATTTTCATAATGTCAGACACTTCAAACAACAATTTGAGTCTGTCAGTGATAAAAAGAAGGGACTTTTAGTGAACGTATAATGACAGTGCGATATTGCAACCTGTTTCGCAGCTGCCGGCTTCAGCGCTCTTACTCAATGCCTGACCATTTTCGAAAAATTGTTGTTCTCATTGGTCATTTAGACACAAAAACACGTGAAAATAGGGTTCAGGTTGTAAAATACTTAAGTTACACTTAGTTATCTGCCAGTGTTTTGGTGTCAGGGAGTAAATTATATGAAGCCTGCCAACAAAATCTAAAAGTGGGTGTCTGGCCTAATTCGACCTACATGGATAAGTTATAAGACTTCACAAATAGGTCATGTCAACTTAGAAGAGAGCCAATAAAACAATCTAAAGCACTTCATGGAATTCATAAACAGCTTGCCCCTCCTTCTAAAGACACTAAGACCTCAGCGTGATCTCTGGGTCCTTTCTACGAACAGATTTAGTGGAGCATCAGACACGCAGCTATAAATAGGCAGCCAGGATCTCTGTCTCCTTGGAACTTCAGTGTCTGTATGAAACAAAGGCTGTCGCTAAGCATGGGGTGTGAATCATGGGAATCTGAAATGAAGAGAAGTAGCATCTGGAGAGTGTCAATCTGAGTGCTGCTGTGACAACGGCGCTGCCCGGTTCCATTTTTAAAAGAAACAGCCTTTTGTTATCCAGGGAATGTTGACTGAGCATGCACGCAATGACTCATTTCACATTTTAACCGCTACTCAGCATTTACAGTACACATGCAAGTTTTGTGACATGCATGCACTTTCCCAGCAAATCCAGCAACCTTTAGTTGAGCAGAAGAATGATGACTGAAGTTTCCTTCATTGCCAAAAACTGTGCCATTTGACTTCTTCCTCTCCCTGAGCTCTGACACTTATCCTCTAATTCAAATAAAAACACATTAAAAATCTAATATTAGAAACACACTCTCCTCAGGTAGTGCAAGTTCTTAACTTTTTGTTTAAATTCTATTTAAGACATTAATAGCTGCAGGATGACACACTGGAACCTCCATTAAGAAATACTTAACAAATATAACCTTCACAAAGTGTGCTCATGTTTATCAACCCCAGCTAGCGACTGTGATAGTTTATAATAAAGGAAGCCAAATGGAGAAAAGGTGAGTGCAGCTTTTTCCACAATAGGCTTCTGTTGGGGAAACAATTTGGCTCTCTATTCATAGGTTGTTATTTCCTGTCAGCAGGTTCAAGTTGGGGTAGGCAGAATCTGGAAAAAGCAAAAAACAAAACAAAACAATACACCCTCCTCCTGCAGCTCCCCCATCTTTTTCCTAAGCCCCTCCCACCAGACAACCACAGGTATATGCATGTGCTTCATACTGTAACCCAGTGTTTCCCATACATTGATTTATTTAATCTCATGTCACTGTAGAGCTGCACGCAGCTCACTCACTCAGCCCCTCATTACACTGCTCTCTCTATTTCTATATCAAACCACAAATGAGACAGAATTTAGCTAGATACTGACTCTCCGCCTCGCTCCCCGCCATTGTGGACTGCTTATCCGGGAGGATAGTTGGCAGGAGTTCGATAGACAGACCTTTGGTCTGCAGCTGTAGCAGCTCGAATTCGGCCAGTGAAAACTACCAGCACTGCTGCTCTTGTGGGTTGTCGGGGCTGTGGGTCTGCACTGCCCGTTTGCACACTGTTGCAGCCACGGACTGGGGTTCTGTCCCTGGAGCTGCTGCCCATTCTCCTCCCAGCAAGGTGGTCTGTAGCAGTAAGGCGGAGGACACACTGTGATTCAAGGCTTTAGCCATTGTTAGCTATATAAACCTGAACTTGAAGCAGCCATGAGCTTTTGGCTCTGGTAAAAAGAAGACTCAAGTATCAGCAACATTTTCAATCCATCCCTAAAACGTTTTGCGGATAATGACACAGGTTTTGTTTCATTTATTGTCCGAGTCTTTTTTAGCCTCTCTTTTCGATAAATCTGTCTTCCTTCTTGGGTTTGCTTTGCAGGTTGAATAGCGACTTTTTTGCAGGATTCTCTGCCACTGAAACAGGCTTTCACCATCTTAAGGGATATACATCTGCAAAGTCTCCCATCACAGCCTAGATTTCCTAAAGCCTGAAAACAGAGCCAAGAGGAGGTGTCGGAGTCTGGTTTTCTCCCAGACCTCTTGGATTACAATATACTTTTTATAGGATTTTTGCCTAATGAAGCAAAACTGCCTACCCCAGCATTAAGTGTCCAAATCCAAACAGTATATTTACATTAATACAGTAAAAGTAAAATTATGTAGGTTATCAATCAATTTAATTATGTGCATACATTTGTCATCATTACTGGCCCTGCTGTTGCTTTGTGTTAGATACAGGTGGTGATCTTTCTTGTGACATCTTTCATGACTTGATCAGGAGGGACATGCAGGGAACCGACCTCATTAACAACATCATCCTTTTTCGCTTTGCCATGTTTCAAGTAGAAGAATGCTCTGCGCTCCTAAAGGCCAGTGTCACAGAGCAAACTAGGCAGGAGAATTATCATTGGACTGGTATCCTGCTGTCTGATTATGGCACAAGGTGTCTACATTTCACAGACTGAAGGGTATTCCAGTTCTGGTTATCTAAAATTGCTTAGTAATTCTTTTACCTGGATAAAGCCCATGGGTAACGTGAGTGTGAATACGATGAAATAATTTACAGCACCTAAACAACTCCAACAGAGGAGCTAGGATACTCCTATTCATTTGAAAGTGCAGCTAAACTGTGCGTCTACTATTGTCATGTCTAATGCAGTGGCACCTTTGCTGTGTTTTTCTTAAAATTATGCAGCAGGTCTGTGAGTTTCTAGGTTTCTGTAAACCTTGATCCAACTTGTCCTCCACGTAAGACTCACTGATAGCAGAGGTAGCTGATAATGAGTTTAGGTACGTCTAGTTGACTTATGGCCTTTACAGCTCTGGTGCCCAGCTTCTTCCTCACTGCCAACCTGCAGAGCTGCTGCAGAGTCATGGGGGTGGCTGCAGACAGGAGAAAGATGGAAGTAAGTGTTCACAACATATTAAAAATAATATATATATATATATCAAGGAGTATTGCATATGGATCCAGTTACTACATTGGCTAGCCGATACATGATCGAAGGTATATATGAGCATCACAGTAAACAACATGTGTCAAATGTCCTGGAAGTGAAATGCGGTCCTTGCTTGCCATCTGCTGGTGTTATGTTGACATAACATTGTTGTACAGGATTAAGGGCAACTCCACAAACTGGGAGATCTACATGTTTGTTTTCCACTCAACCCTGACTTTTGTGAATAACTTACTCTCATAAAGCTGCAGGCAGGTTGCAGTGGGAGAGCCTGGCGTGGTGTAATCGATGGGCTTCCTGTTGTGCTGATCTCTGGCATAGACATTGGCCCCGAACTCCAACAATAACTCCACTATCTCAACTCGCTTGTTTTTAGCAGCATGATGTAGTGGAATCTCATGTAGCCTGGCAGCATTCACTTTAGCACCTAATAGGAAGAGGACATTTGTCAGCTGTCTACATTTTTTACTGTCAGCAAATCTCTTGATGAGTATTGAGTCTCGTAGTACTCTCTGACTTCCCCACCCTGTCAGTGGCTTTCAGTCCCAAGTCCATTGATTGTTTTTGAAGGCATACATCTTTAAAAACTGGTCACACATACACCGTTTAATTTTTTAAAAGCCTTAGTGAACAGCTGGTCAATGTAGTTTGGACAAACTTTACTCAAACTGTCATTAGATTTTTGACCAGATGAAAAATATATATTATCCCCAACCTTACCCTTAAAGGCCGCAGGCTGTAGTTAGGCCGTTTGGGATCATTGGGCAAAAATCATATAATAAACTTTAAGCATATTGTAATTCAAGTGGTCTAGGAGAAAACTAGATGTCTGCACCTCCTTTTGGCTCAGTTTTCAGGCTTTAGAAAATCTAGCTCAATGTCAGAGAATCCTGCAAAGAACGTTGCTATTCCAGCATTGACAACAATTGCCTACACTGCAAAGCAACCCGAAAAAGGACAACTTCAAGAGAGTCTAAAAGAGAGTCTACAATAAACGAAACAAAATATGTCAATATCTGCAAAGTGTTACAGAGACAGAGAGAAAATGTTGCTAATACTTTAGCCTTCTGCTAACCAAAGCCAAAGGTCCATAACCGTGGCTTCAAAGTTTACATTTATGTAGCTAATGTAAGCTAGAACCTTGAATCACAATTTGTCCTCTGCCTCACTCCCTGCTGCAACAGACCACCTCTCCAGGAGGAGAACAGGCAGCAGCTCAATCCAGCCAACTGAAACCACAGCGCCAGGGGACCAGACAGCTCTGACTCCCCACCAGATCAGCAAACTTTCTGTTGCTGCTGGTACTGGTTAGCCCTGGTGGTGGCACTGGCCACCCAGCAATGGGGGGTTTGTGCTGGCTGAATTCGAGCTGCTACAGCCGCTACCAGAAGGTCCATTTCCATTCTCCTCCCAGCAAAGCAGTCTGTGTGGCATAGAGCACGGCAGAGGGACTGTGGAGTGACTGGCTTGCTAATTATCGTGTCTTGTTTTAAACATTTGGGTAACACTGGACTACTCTAGAAGCATGACGATAGTCCCATGGTTGTCTGGTGGGAGGGGCTTAGGACAGAGAGGGGGGAGCTGCAGGAGGAGGGTGTATTTTAAAATTCTACCTCTTCCAGATTCCTGCCTACCCCAGCTTTAACTTTTATGAAACAGACTTATTATTAGAATTCACATGACAAACTTAACAGTTTTTGTAGTGAATTTTGATTCTTGCACCAAAAACAAACAAACAAACCATCATGAAAAGAAAGGTGTGAATTTGGTTTGTTTTGTCTGACATTTGGCAACTAATGAGTTTTTGTAAAAGGCTGAGTTCACAAAGTTGTCTGTGCTTGCACTGTGTGCTGCATTATGGGTCATTCACGTTTCAACTCCCTGCATGCTAATTTTCACAGGATGCTGAAAAAACTGAAAATAGTGGTAAGAGTTAGGAAATCAGTTTACACAAATTGCTTTGCTAAATGATCATTAGGAGAGTATACACAATTTATGCTTAATAGGTTAAAACATGGAAAACTGCAGGGATGACCTCATGTGTACTTGGTGTCTGGTACCGCAGTTTAAAGTGGGGCAGCAGGGGCGTATCATTACAGGCCAGCTAACCTATCCTCAAGTGACACCAGCATTGGAGTCAAATGCTAGAATTAAAATACCACCTCCCAAATCTGAAAGCGGTACACATACAAACAAATTTAAAGCAATGCCACATCTGGTTTTGTACATTTTCCCACCCTGCTTTGCACTGATGCTCACCTGCATTGAGCAGCTCTTTCACACATTCTATGTTTTCATTAGCACAGGCCACATGCAGCGGGGTCCCGTAGTAAAGGTCGTATGCCTCCAGACAAGCGCCTGTGGCAATAAGGAGCTTCACACAGTCTGAGTTTCCTGAAATATGAGAAGAAGATGTTGTCTAAGATAAATTTATTTATAAAAATTAATTATTACTGGATTTCACAAAAACTAAAAGACAGGTGCAGCGAGCAGAAGCACTCACCTCCCATGCAGGCCTCGTGGAGGGGTGATGCCGTGCGGGAGGTGAGGGCAGGGTTGGCCTTGGCGCCATGATCCAGCAAGAGTCTGACACACTCCAAACTACCAGCTGAACAGGCATCACACAGCGGGGTGCTGCCGTCAACATTCCTTGCATCCACCTGAGATGCATTAAAGGACAGAGGATTAAATACAGAATACTTCAGCCTCTTCGGAATCACATTTGCTCTCCTTATCAGACAAACACCCTTCTTTGCCTTCCCTTATTATTTTACTTTTACCTACATTTATTTTTTGTTCTGTAGACCAAAAGCTACCTGTCTCAGCTAAAGTCACCCATAAGGTGGCAGACAGGCATCCATCTGTCTCCCTGGCTCACCTGAGCTCCAGCTTCCAGCAGCAGCCGGACACACTGGGTCTGTCCGCGGAGGCACGCCTCGTGTAGCGGTGTGATGGAGTCCACTGCCACGACATTGACCGAAGCTCCACTTTGGATGAGGTGCTTCAGCTGGGTGATCTCACCTTGGCACGCTGCCTTGTGCACCTCGGTTCTCTCTGACCAGCAGCCTGTGGGGGAAGACACAACATGAACACACTGTATAAAAGATGATTAATGATTCAGTGTTGTCACCAATATTTTCACCAATAGTTGTTCTTGTATTATGGTGCTTATAGTTGATGCATATTATTTGTCCTGTCTGTTCTCTTTTTACACTAACTGTACTGTCACTGTTTTGTTTCATGCCAACTGCTTTTAGCAGAACTAACACAAGTTGCTCTATGAATTATATACAAATAATATAGTGGTAGTTCAGTATAGTATTATCATAATTATTATAATCTAATATCACATCTAAGAAAATACTGAGATTAAAGAAAAGCGCGCAATCCAATTAAATGTCTAAAAATAATACTAATAAATGTCTCCTTAAAAAACTGTAGACTAAGGGCTATGATTTCAACCATATTATCATGACACAAATGTCGAAATTAAATTATTAGTGGGCACAAACACAGGCCTACACTATGCCGACTACTCTTCATTATTTTGTCAAAATCCATCTATACACCTTCTGCTGTAACACAACTGTAAAAGGCAGAAGAGCAATAGAGCAGACGCTAATGGCAATAATATCAAGTTACACTTCTACAGCTGTTGCTAACAGCTAGCTACCGCTAAACATGCCGTGGGAAGCCGCTTGCTAGCACGCTAGCATTCCCTATGACATTCCTGCCATACATGCCGGCTTCAAATCGGGTCAAGTCCGAAAAAGCGACAGTCTCCCCGGCCATGTTGTCTTGGTTTCATACTCACCAATATCTCCAAAGAAATATGGATATGAATTCTCAATTTCCATCATGTCTTTTTTTCTCTCCGCGTGGAGAACGTCAGAACAGACGCAAAGTCACGGTGTGTTTGTAAACAGCCGCCTCCTGGTAATGTTTACAAACGGCGAGTCACGTGACATACCGGGAACTCGAAGCGCATGCTGGGACTTGTAGTTTTTACACCATATAGGCCATTTCATCATCTTTACAGGACGCAATGAATCTTTATTCTATGTCAGGATATATAATGCTATATAATACATAACATTATTTTACAATACAACAATATTAAAGCAGCAATGACAACACAATTCCTAATTCGCATGTCATACATTAAAAAATATAATGAATAACCTAATATATTAAGAATTATAAGCAAATATTGTCCGTGATGCTTCTTTTTGAGGATGACCAGTCTCTCATTCAGGCTTCATCCGTTCATGCGTCACTCTGTAGTGATGCAGGATGATCACAGTACTGCAGGTAGTTGAGGATGCGGTGGGATACGTCCAGGTGACCTATGACCTCTGAGGCTCTGGTACCGAGCATCGTCCTCACAGTGATTCTACAAAGCTGCTGCAGGCTCAGAGGATTACCTGTCCACAAAAGGAGGTTTCCATAGGTCAGGTTATCATGATTAACAAGCAAATGACTGCTTATAGCTCCCTGAAGCAGAGCTTACTTTCATAAAACATGAGGCAGGTGTAGGTGGTAGACCCAGGTGCTGTGTAGTCTACAGGCTTTTTCCCCAGGTTGTCGCTGGCATACGCGTTGGCTCCAAACTCCATCAACAGCTCGACCATGTCCTCCATGTCGACTCGTGCTGCGTGGTGCAGAGCTATCTCATGGAATCGAACTGAGTTCACCTTGGCACCTGCAGGAGGGTAAGACAAGCTGAGGCCTGCTGGTTTGGATTTATAAATGATCTGAATATTTTGACAGAGCTTGTAAAAGTAAAATCCACCCTCATACAATGCTGTTACAGTTAACCTCATTTCATTTGCTTGGTGGTGTGTTTTTCTTTGTCCTGTAAATATGAAACATGGACTTTGTTGTAATTTTGTCATCAGTCTTGGAGAATCATAAGCAAGGGACTCCCTTTGGAGCTATCATTATGCACTGACATGTAATAATCATACAGGATGAAATAAGAAATAGTTTATACACCCTAATAGCGCCGAATGAATCAGGATTTAAAGGTGACGAATTATGCCAGAGTTTCAAAATAGTATGTATTATGAGGTAGACAAATGTAGAGGTAATTCCTGTAAGCAAAAACATCAAGTTTTCATCTCCTAGCTTTCAGAAAACTCCATTTACAACAGTTTTCTACTCTGGCTACAATATGACATCGTGGTATGAGTGATTTTTTTATATGGTCATCTGTTCCATGCACACTACTGCAAGTGTTTACATTATTTAGCCTGCACTGCTAAATGAAGCTACATGCTAACATCAGGGAAACATGTAATGATCATTTTTGATCATCGGTTTTTGATCATATTCCTGCTTGAACATGTCCGGTTGTGTTTAGAAGTCTTTATTGGTGATTTTTTAATGTTAAAAAAAAAAGTGCCACTATTCCCCTATTACAGTCATTCCCCAGCTGCAATGACTCCACTGACCAAACCAATCAGAGCTAGCCTATCTCCAGCACAGACAGTTTGAGGAAAATAAATTGTTTTTTTACTATTAAAACATGTGAACATGTTCTGGTAGAGACCTTAGATACAAGTATGAACCTGAAAATGAGTGTAATAGGTGCCCTTTAAAACAAGGAAAATGAGTTCTTCTTTATTACAATATGAACTTTTTTTTACTAACAGCCCCTGCCTCCACTTCCTCACTGCTCGACAATGACGGGACTTGGGCAAAAATGTTACAGATCCCAGTATTTACAGTGATTACTGATCTAACACTAGATTCAGGTCTCTGCCAGCTGAATTTCACTACGCACTAACTAAAATGTCGACCAGTGGCTACTTTGATGATATGAAAAGAGACTTTTCATCAAACTCCTAACTTGTGATATGCACCGGAAAGAATAACTCAACCTTTAACTACATCTTTTTTAGACACTGACACTGTTTTTTAAAATAAGTATAGCATTATAACAGACATTTACTATATGTTTACCAGGGGATCGCATTACAAGAGATAGCCCAAACAAGCCATGCAACGTGTCGCAGCAGCTGAGCAGAAGTTAGTCAACACACTGTGAGACCTTTGGCAGGACTGTGTATCAAGCTGGTATCAAGGCTAACCTCACTAAGAATTCAACTATCATTATTCTATTGCTCCTGCAGGGCTTTGATGTTTTTAGCTTGGACGAGGATAGCTGTTATCACACATAAATATGGGCACAAATAGTAAAACATTATTAAAAGTCTGTAGAAAATTTCCATCTTCTGGTGAAAAGAGTCAAAGTCAGTACTTAAACAGTTACATCTCTGTGTTATAAGCAAGTAAGTGCTTCTCATCTCAAGTGAATGCAGTATAAAATCACACCTGAATCCTCTGACATCCCTTGACAACAGTTAATAAGGAATGACTTACACCTGCAAAGGGAAGGAGTACATTTTGAGTTTTATCTTAAATCTAAGTTACAGTGTAACTCCTTGACCACATTCAAGCTAAGCTACTTCCCAACTTACACATAGCCAGTTGGACTGTAACTAACAAATATTTTCATTGCCAATGAATCTGTTGATTATCTTCTTGATAAATCAAAGGTATTAGTATTATACTCCATTTCTCCCAATAGATGGCCCTAAGTCCTACACACTGGACCTTTAAGGATGGATTTATCCCTTAACACACTGTCTGACCTGCAGCTTTCTTGCTGACCTGCATTGAGCAGCTCCTTGACACAGTCCATGTGTCCTTTGGCACATGCGATGTGGAGTGGTGGACCAAAGTGGACATCATTAGCCTCCAGCTGGGCACCGCTGGCTATCATCAACCTCACTACTTCGACATTACCTGAGAGGAATGTAAAATTTTACTTATAACAAGGAGGTCTGACGGGGTATGGCGGGTTGAACGCTGTCTTACTGCTGCTTTAGGTTTACCTTGTATGCAGGCCTCGTGGAGCGGCGAGGCCGTGAGAGCAGTGAGGGAAGGGTTAACATTGGCTCCGTACTCCAGAAGCAGCTTGGCACACTCCAGGCTGCCAGAGGCACACGCGTGACACAAAGGTGTGCTCCCATGAATGGTCCGTACATCCACCTGGAACAACCACACAAACAACATACCCTTCTGTCATACAGCTTTAAATTGCAGTAAAAATTTTAGTGGCATATATTACACTTTATAGGACCTATTGCAATGTGAAGAGAGGTACTGTCCCAATTCCATGGCAACTTTTGAGAGCATAGGTTGCTTCACAAACCCCACAAAGGTACTATTTACTCTGTATCACATTGCATCACTTCATACAAGTGCTTGTGATAAGGTGTCCCACTTTATTTAAGTACTCTTTTTCGTCATGTTTGGTCCTCTATAAGTAGGGGTAGGACCATGTTGGGGTTTATCCCACCTGGGCTCCAGCCTCCAGCAGCAGCCGGGCACAGTTGGGATGAGCCTTTATGCAGGCTTCATGGAGCGGAGTGATGTTGTCCACCGTCACCATGTTGACCGATGCTCCACTTTCTATCAGCTGTTTCAGCTGCAGGGTCCTGCCGTGGGAAGCTGCTTCATGCAGGGCAGTCCGGTCTGCCCAGAAACCTTACACAGACAGTGACACATTAACAGCACATTTATTCTTGCACAAGTCTCCCAAGTTTAAAAAGATATTTATGAAGCTGCTATTTCACCTAAGTTACTTCATAAGACTTTCTGTATTTGTTTCTGAAATTCAGTTAAACAATAATATAAATATATACAAATATACAAATATTTTCTGTCTCTATCTGTTTTCATACTTGCATGTTCATAAAAAAACTTAACTTCATAACCCCTTTCACTCCGCTAGGATGCCAGTGTCCTCGGCTGACATATCATTCAGAGGCAGTAGCTGGCTAAGCTTTTAAAGCTTGAGTAATACTGGTATCATATGAAACTAGACGGCCAAGGGAATGCATTGGTGCCAACCATGTCATGCTCACTTGTTGGGAAGGGGATTAAATAACACTGTCAAGTTAGGCTAATGTGGGAGTAAGTGGCATGGAATTTTCCAGGGTTCTCTTGACCTCTCACCTCATCTACATAAAATGTTTTTTTTGGGTACCCACCTACTAGTTTTTAACAGTTCTGTCAAAAACCAAGCAGTTTTTTGCATGTGGTAAAAATGTGTTATTTTTGCCTGTTGATAATCACAGCCTCAGAAAACTTTGCAACCACAAATTAGAGACCTCAAGCATTCAGAGGATGTATGGCTTCCATAGGTATACTGACAACGAGGGGGTTTCTCAGGAGTCACTCAATCACCAAAAATGCATTTCTTATAGAAATCTCCAAATGTCAAAAAGTTTTTGATACCAAATCTCAACATGCATTTTTCTGTGGTGTTCCTCAAGGTCTTAATGTTTTATTGTTGTATTTTGGAGAGATTTTTGACATGTCTTTATCAATTCAAGTGGTAAAAAATGCTTAAATTTAGCACCAAAACTGTGTAACAAAAATAATAATGCTGCAACAACTAATGAGACATAATTGAGCAAGGGAATGGCCATCGTACACTTCCATCATAATGCTGTAAGCCCCTATACACTTTACTTTCAAAGTTTGAATAGGTGCCTAAACCATGCGCAATATTTATTTCATATTTATGACTAGAAAAGCTTAACACTCAGTGTTGCGCTGCACCTTGAATTTATCTTCAGTTTCCCAGCTCTTAGGTGACGCATACCACTTCTGTGTGGCATACACTGTTGGCCTGCTATCTCGACCTTAAAACCCCCTGCCCCCTCTAAAAAATACAAAAATGGGTCTATGGTAGGAGTGGGTGGAGTGGACGAGGTTAAAACAAATAAATAAATAAAAAATAAAATAATAATAATAATAATTATATGATAGGAACTGTCACACAGTGTTGTGAAGGTGACTTTTAAAATGTAACAGGTTACAGATTACTAGTTACCCCATTAAAAAAATGTATTAAGTAATGCAGCTATTCTAATTACTTCATCACAGTAATGTAACTTATTATATTTGATCCGTTCTTGATTACAGTTCCAAAAAAAATGTTTTTAACTGGGAAATAAAACTGGGAAATTTTCGGAAATGGGCTATACAAAGGACAGCATTCCTGCACTGTGAAAAGATTCAAAGCAACAGAATTAATGTTAAATTTTACATAATAACTTTTTACTAAAAAGAATATATTTGAATAAAACCCCTTTATAATTCACAGTAACTCATTTAATTTTTCTCAGTAACTGTAACTGATTATAATTAAATTTATTTTGTAGTTTAATTACATGCAACTTGTTACTTCCCAACACTGCTGTAACATTAGTGGTAGTGGTAGTAGCTAGCCGTATTAGCATTAGCTAAGTTATTACTACCTTATATTCCCTAACAGGTGTGTTTTATAGACTTTCTTCACCTCAACAAAATTTTGTATTTTTTTATAATGCAATTACTATTTTAAAAAAAACCGTTGTATTAGCCCACTTTAACTCACTTGTTTGTATGTTAAAGTTAAGGCTGACATTATTGTGGTGTAAATGTAGCTATATATCAGTAGGTCTTTCTCATATGACACAAATAGTGACAGTCACGAGCAGGGCACGAGCACGAGCTAATATGATTAACTCGACGTCAACAGAACCGACTGCCATTCTTGACATTCTTAAGACAGCTAATATCTGCTGTATGTGTTAAGCTGTTGTGAACATTAACGGCGCTCACCGATATCGCACAGAAACGACCGGCGGGCTGCTGTCACCTCCATGTTTTACCAGTGAAACTCTCAGAGCAGGCGGCAGCGGAGGAAGAAGACATCAAAAGCTTACGCTGCAAGTGTCGAATGAAGAGGCAGCAGAGCATTGTGGGAGTCGTAGTTTACAGTTGTGAGATTCCCTGTGTTGCTACCGGTTGCTACTCATACACATTCTCCCCAATTTAGGTTGCCAGGAGAATTCAGCTCTGTGGTAATACAAAGGATATCATGTAGTCATGCATAAGACATCTGTAATATTTCATAACGATATCAGACTTCATTATTTCATGTATCATTTAATTAAAATAGAAACCATATTAAAGGTGCAACTCAACTCATGGCCTGTGGGCCAAATCTGGCCTACATTTTTTAACATTTAATGTAAATATCAAAAAAATAATACAACTGACCTGTGCAGGGCCTCTGTGACTGGCCCCTGGCATATAGCAAAAGTGGCCAATACCTCCCACACGTTATTAAAAAGTTCTCATCGAAGTAGCTCATGAAATAATTTGCATGATCTCTTTTTTAATCCCATTTTAACTGCTTAGGTTGGCAATGAGCATATTAAGTGTATTTAATATTGTGTAGAATTTAAGGGGAATGGAGGCATTTATTGATTTTTATTACTGCTTATTACTTATTTTATACATGAACCCAGTCCTTGAGTGCACCTGAATTTAGTTGTATCTTTGTACAATGACAATAAAGAAATAAGTAAGTCCTTTCAGGTTTTGCCCATGGTGCTGGCTGTGCATCTTAAGTTTAACTATTCTACTGCAGTATAATCTCCAGTCCTTCATCTGTAAAGAGACTAAAGGCATGAGGAAAGACCTACATGAGTGCATCACCATTAAGGATTGGGGGAGGGCACGCACCAAAGCACAATCACAAATAGCGAAATAAATACAACAGTGCCATACCTGATTTATGTAGGCTATATTGCAGAAAAGGGTACACGTTTTCACTGTTTTTGGCAGTGTACTCAGATAACAAAAAGATGTGGGAAGCAGTAAGAGAGACATCCAGGAATATTTTATCCATACAAATACCTCTTGACCTCAAAGCTTTTTATACTAGGCTTATATCCAGATAATCACATTAAATGGGTCTATTATTTGCTAAAAGAGTTATCACTCTTTAATGAAAAAAGGTCGGTAGGTCGAGTATGGGTAAATGGATTTCTGAATTATCTTCAACTCTGCCCTTGGAAAAAATTCCATATGCCATCTGGATTATCAATCACTCTTTCACAACATCTGGAGCCCCTTTACGTTATGCGTTGTGTTATTTAGGGAGGACAGACATCCCCACATGATGGAAGCACTGTTATCTGCTATAGATTAACCTCTGGGATGATGAAATCTCTCAAGGATTTTTTAAATTATTGTAAAACATTTGAACATTAATATTTACTTTAACTGAAGTGTATCACTCTGACACAATACTAAACCTGTAGGTTTAAATTTATTTTATTTTTCCACTTTGAGGTGGGGGTTAGGGGTGGATTACATGTGTTGCTGTCACACCAGAGTTTGCTCAAGTGTCCAGTTTTTTGAGTATCTGTGCATACATATATACTCATACCGGTATGTGTGTATATCTTTATTTTTTATTGCTAAAATCAATAAAGATAGTTTGGAAAAAATATTCTATTGAGAGGTTACATCACAGATCATATTTAAATACATAAAGCACATTTTCTGAGTTTCTGACTGGATTTAATCAGACTTTAACAGTTTTTCCACCTTGAACAGTTTACCTTTTCTAGATGATGGAAGAAATCGCAAACTGAGCAGAAGGCAACATGCAAACCACATGCTTTGTCTCCTCCATGGTGAAGGGAATTTATCATCCCGAAGATCCACATCCAAAGAATAAAGTGAATTCCCACACACACTTATCATCTCGCACTGATTTATTTAAAAAGTGTCAATGTTTTGATAACAAGGAAGTTAGAAATTTCAAACTGCAAAATTAATGTTGCCATTTGTGTTATGAATTGTAAATTAAAAACCCAGAGATACAATAATAATAGTTAAAACCATCCCGCAACTCCCCTGAAGATAAAAATTTGGATGTCATGATGCAACTAGGGTTCACGTTCAACTTTTATTTTGATGGCCAGTTTGCTCATTATATTCCAGCCATATGCCAGCTAATGCAAACCCTGGATGCAACTATCCTGAATGTGCTGATTGCTATGCTGTGGGCTGCACTGACCTGAGATCATACAATTGTCAAAAAGTCAGTCTACAGTTCAGGGATGGTTTATCTCTAGCTCCACCATCAGTAAAAAGCTGGAGGGTATTTCAGTTCTGTTGCACGCATTCACCATTTTCCACACAGACATTATCTGTAATATGAGAAAAAAAAATAAAGTGATCAACACAGCTTTGGTTTTTGACAAAATCGTTTTTACTTTGCAGTACAGAAATCATTTGAGCCCAAGATGGTTTTTTTTTTAAAGGTTGTTTAAGATAAACGATATCACAAGGCTCTCATCAGTTCAATACTGCTGCAGTACACATTTGGTCCTTCTTAAGCGAATACAGTCAACCACAGTTCCCATTAATGTGCTGTCAATGCTCAGGTCTTCCATCACTTTGCATGATACAGTAACTAATAAATCTCTGATGTGTTATGATAACGCAAGCTGTTGAAAATGGGTTTGGGTATTTATGCTGGACTTCAGGCGCCATTGTGGCTTGGCTTATAGTGTGTGTGTCTGGCTGAGGGTAGACAGACACAAAAACATCACTGACCCGCTTTAACGGCTGACAATATAAGCTGGCGGCTGAGGTGCCATGTCACATGGCTGTCTGCTGTTGCTAGACCCGAGTGTGCTCGCCACACCCTTGGAGGAACACTGGTACTCAAATGATTTAATTAAGAAGCACAAAGCCAAGCCACCTCTTTCTCACCCTGACATTAAAAAAATACTTGAGACCAATAGGTGATGTACAGGTATTATTTATCTTCCAACCCCCTTTTATACAACAACAGAAACAATGGTCAGCCCCCCCACACACACACTTATATCCACTCTGAAAGATAACTGTTGATTATTAATTATCATTTGATTTGGCATCTTTGGACTATGCATCATCTAAACATGATGAAGGGAAGAATGTAGGGTTATTACTGTATATTAGGCATAACCAGTGTTTAGTGCAACATCCGCCTGAATGTGATTTGAAAAAAGCATAGCTCCGTCCCAGAACCCTACCCAACAATACTATATCATATCTCTCTATATATCATTAACTTCCTTAATGGGCCAACCATATACTTGGATCATCAGGGAGCCCGTAAGTGTGTACATGTTTCTGTGGGTTTTCTATTTTTTTTTGTTGTAAGATTTAAGTTGTCGGCAGCGTTGTCTTTGATAATCAGGAGTGTTGCGGACGCATCGGGTCTACTCTACGTCACCGAAGGTGTCCTGCTTCTTGCGCTCCATCTCATTAAAGTCAAATTCTGAGCCCGTCATCCTCTTGTAGATGTCCTTGATGTCGTCGCAGGTGGTCTCAAAGTGAGTTGTAGCATCGTATGATTTGGAGATGAAGATCTAGAGGAGATACAAGGTCAGAGAGGCCTTTCATTTTAAGTATTCTTTCAGGGAAGCTCGAGATAGATGAACAGTCGAGGGCAAATATGTGTGATTGTTAAAGGAATACTTCACCCACAAAATGACCGTTTGTTGTGTTACCTGACACTCTTGAAGAAGACAATTTTCTCACATGCTTCCACAGAAGATGGCATATGTATTTATTGATTGATTGGGGACCACGTTTAGCAGCAGAACTATATCACAGCATCTATTTACAATCTCTCTCACGACTTGTGGAATATAATTCTCATTTATCCAGTCGTATATTCAGTACGTCGCAAACATGCTTTTTTTGTTTAAAAAAAACCCCTTAGTATTGGAGTCTGGCTTTGAAGAGAGAATACTTAAGTTTCACCTTCATTTCAGTTTTAAATACTAATGTTAGCAAAAATGCACGTGTTTGGGAAGAGCTGAAAATACAAGACAATAACTAAGACTTAGATTATACAACACGAGTTGTGTCAGTTTGTAAACAGATGTTTTGACATAGTTTTGCTGTTGTTAAATGTGGTCCCTGATCAATCAATCAATATGTTGACTGTTTTCTGTGGAGGCATGCAAGGAAAACAAAGTTTCACAAATTCAAGGTAACATGGCATGACCAGCTGATATACAAATGGTCATTTTGTAGGTGACATATTCTTTTAAATGATGCCAATTGGTCCAGACTTTTGGACTTGTTGTCTGTTTGATCGGAACCAAAATTACAGGGATGAAAGCTCTCCTGGACCAAACAGCCGAACCTCAGCTAAACTAAAAGAGTTGGTTTTGGTCCTGATCAAACTGAACCATAGTGTGATTTGTTTCTGGTGTGAAAACATTAAAGCCATTAAAGGAAGATGTGGCAGGCTTCGTCAAGTGATAAAAGTTGTTGACAGAGGGCCTTTTCATGCTTGAAAGTCCACACTTGGTCCAAACCAAAGTTCATGTTGTTGTCAAATTGTATACATTTGATCCAGATGGTTTGGTTTCATATTGCAATAGTGAGAGCACACCAAACACTTTTTCAAGATATACTTTCTGTCATCATCTCCTATGTGCACTGCCCCTCGCCATACATGATACTGATTGGTTTGTAAACGAGTGTAGGTCTAACATCAATGCCTTGTGTTTCAGGTGGGTAGGGAGCGTAAGCGTTTTTGTGAGTTTTTTTCCAATTGACTTTTCACGAGGTCGTCGGACCATATTTCAATTAAAAAGTCCGAACCATCCAAGTAGTAAGCAGTAAAGTTGTCAAGCGGTAGTAAATGTACAGTGTAGGTTCGCACTTTCAGTTGTGAAAAGGCCAAAAATGCACAGGTTGCTATTTTAGAGAGATTAATTACTGTGTATCATGGCAACTGTTCTCTATAAAATAGCAACTGACTGTTGTTTCTACAGACAGAAGGAACCAGACCTCACAAGTGTTTCCTGTGCCGAACATTTTTGCTGACATAACTTTCCCTGATCACACACAACGGCAGCAAAATAGCACAGTGGTGTAAAGATGGCATGTTCTTACGTAACAGCTCCATGGTAGGCAAATTAATCTGTTATAATGAGAGACATTTCCTGCTATATCAAACCAACTTTGGCTGAGGGTACAGCCTGAATGCAGCGGTTGAGCTAACATACAACATTAACCCCGACACAGCTGATAAAACCTAAAAACGAGAAGCTTGTTGACAACAGTAATCCTGCCCTAGATTTTAAGGTGGTCCAGGGAGACAGGAAATATTATGTTTTAACAGGGTTACTGTAGCAATGGCATGCTCTGGCTCAAACCCTGAGTAAGTATACAGGATATGTTGTTCACTGTTAACTATGCTGTGTTACTCTTACCTGGCTGTCAGTGCCCATGTCACTGGGTTCATACAGGTCACTGATGCTGACAAACTTCTGCTCGATGGGCTGCAGCAGGTCAAGAGCTGGCTTGATCTCCTTCTCTGGGTCGTTTGTCTCCACCGTGGTGCTGATGATGGCGATATATTTACCTTGTGCTGCCACGTTGTGAGCGAAGGAGATCATACAAACGTAGATGTCTGGAAACGAAAAACTTAAGGTTAATGCCTGGTGGTACTGCCTGTGGGTAAGTTAAAATATCATTACTGAATGTTGGGCAGATGCAGTCAGCACCCAGGCGTCCATAGCCTACAATGCTATTTTCACCTGGGTAAATATTCCTAGGCATCCTAGCAACATCGAAATGTGACATTAACACTAACAGGTTAACAGGTTTTCAGCTGCTCTGCTAAAGTTTATGTACACAGTGTGCACTCAGGAGCTTTATACATATCAAAAATTGACTCACACAGGACTCTCACCTCTATCTGATGTGTAAAAGTGCTGTGTGTAACCCATTTACCCACCACATGTTACTAACCGCTTCCAACCACGACACATCAGCATAATGAGTAGCCTACTAGACAATCACAGCATGCAGAGGGATCCATAATAACATGTCGTAGGGATGAGTGCAAATAGCCGAATAGCTGCAGTGTGACTATTCTCACCCGAGTGCAAATACTCACTCTGTTGAAGTTATCTGTCTAATTGGCTGTTGTTAAAATTAAGAAGGTATATTTAATTTGGTTTAGCTTTGCAGTCTGTGCACTGTTTATTCATTGTCATTGTCCTAGGTAGAACCTGACGATATGAATGTCAAATAGAGGTGTTACGTTGGATCTCATACGTTTACCAACACCTCTATTTTCAGACTCACCATCGCTGGATTATACACAACACATTATATACAACTCTTCACTTAATCTCTATCTGCATATGAATGGAGAAACTCAAGGCAACAGGACACGATTTTGGTATTGGCAGTGTTCTGGTTTCCATTTGTGTTGTAAGTAGTACTGACTAATCACATTTGAGTGGGCTCTGGTTGCCTGCAGGTTAACTGCCTGTAGCAAACAAATGAAGTGAAAGGCACTGGCCGAAATGCAATCTCAGAACCCATCAGCTGTTTTCTTATGATGAGGTAACTTTTTATTCAGAGTTCCCACACCTTAAACATCAAATTCATGGACTTTTCGAAGACGTTCCAGGTCCAATTCTCTAGAATTCAAGGACCTAGCTAGCTAGCTAGCCAATGAGGGTGTAGCCAACTAATGTATACACATGCTGGAGCTCCTCGCCCATCGGCCAGTGGAGATCCAGGTGCTGGTGGCACGGGAAGCCAAACACCATTCATTTGCACACACTGCCATGACACACAGCAAGTTGAATATTGGCCAAGTTTCCCTTTATATTCACTGTCATCTGCTTTGATCGCCAGTGACGTAGTGAGTCACTTTTACGCTGTGATCTTAGTTAGGCTTTAGCTTCCATTAGGGCTGTGCAATTAATTGTCTGGTGATCCTGATTACGATTTTGACGTCAAACGATTTCAAATTTACTGAAATCGAGGGTAAACGATTTTTGGTCAGGGACACCTGGAGATGTTATTTTGTCTTCTACGGAAGCCACACATGCACAATACCGCCCCCTCCCCTCCTCTCACTCCACAAACCAGTCAAGTAGGTGAACTACGAATGATGCGAGGGACAGGTGATCGCCGAAGATTTCAAAACAGCATGTGGAAAATGGCAGAGGGAGAGCGAGAGCGGTTGGTCTGTGTTTGTGTGTGCGCATCAGGGTCGAACTCCGCCGCGCGCGATACAGAGCAAATTGTAAACGTGCGACCATGTAGAGACAGAAATGACATGCCGTCGTGTAAACAATATAAGTCATCACGTGTGCTGCATAATCGTTTGCATAATCGTGATTTCAATTTTGACCAAAATAATCGTGATTATGATTTTTTCCATAATCACAATTTGACTTCCTGGTGATATGCATTCAAACACAGACTGTAGACCCCTCTGTCTGCTTTTCTCTGCAATCTTTTTTTTTCCCCATTTTTCCAAAAATTTGATAATATTTCTTCAGGAAAAGCAGTGACAGTGTGGGCTCCATACTCACTCTGTCAGCTTGACAGATAATCACAAGGGGTCGGGAATTGCCAATTGTCAAGTTGCTCATCGGACTGTTGACCAGCGAACATAAGAGGAAGTCTTGGCCCAGATATTGGTCCTGAGCCCCAAAAATATTGGCCATTTCCCAAAAGGCTAAATCATTGTGAAAGCAATGGATGATGGGTTGCGAGACTGCTATTTACTCAACTTCAAGCTTACCTTTACCTCTGCCTATCTGCAATACAACATTTTTATTTTCACAGGCATCCGCAGAGTACTTAGTTACGATAAGGACATTTTTTAAGAAGTATTTTAAATAAGATAATAAAGTAATTAGTCTTCTGCTCATTTCTGGTGTGCACTCACCATGTTTCCTGTTGACCTGCTTTTGGGGGATGATGATCTGGCAAGAGTTGGCGTCGCTAGTGTTGGCGATGGGGTGATTCAAGATGCAGATGACTCGAATCACCTGACCCACTTTGGTGACACGATCCATAACGTAGCTGGGGTCGCAGATCAGCTGCTTGCACCTGGCCATCTGTGTTTGGCAAGAAGCCAAAGTTCAGAGGTCAAGGGATAGGTTTTATATCTGAAGAAGAGTCATATGTTTCCCATAGAAATCCAACAAATAAGAGAGCAAAAGGCTCACCTCTCCCTCAGACTTGACTCCCACCACCTTCCCGTTCTCCACCACGATCTCCTCTATGGGCTTGTTCAGCATATACGTCCCACCGTAGATAGCACTCAGCCTGGAATGGAAACACAATGTGAGATGTTACTTCCTACTGTCAGCTGAAGGAATGGCAGTGATAGTGACAGTAATAAAAACAGAATACAAAGATCTGCAGATCCTGTCTGACATATATTCAACTGAATATAGTTCAAAGACAAGATATTTAATGTTCAAACTGATAAACTTTATTTTCTGAATTTGATGCCTGCAACATGTTCCAAAGAAAGTTGGGACCAGAGCATATTTACCATAGCGCTACTTCCCCTATTCTTTTAACAAGATTCAGTAAGCGTTAGGGAACTGAAGACACTAACTGTAGAAAGTGAAATTCTTTGTAATTCTTGCTTGATATGACTTAGTTGCTCAACAGTTTGGGGTCTCCGTTACTGTAGTTGCGCTTCATCCACACATTTTCAATGGGAGACAGGTCTGGACTGCAGGCAGGCCAGTCTAGTGCCTGAACTCTTTTACTACGAAGCCATGCTGTTGTGACACCTGCAGAATGTGTCTCAATGTCTTGTTGGAATAAGCAGGGCCGTCCCCGAAAAAGACGGAATCTGGACGGCAGCATATGTTCGTCCAAACCATGTATGTACCTTTCAGCTTTAATGGTGTCTTCACAGATGTGCAAGTTACCCATAATGCTATGGGCACTAACACACCTCCATACCATCACAGATGCTGGCTTTGACCTTTTTTCATTTTCCTCTTTAGCCAAGAGGACACGACGTTCAAACATTAAAAGTTTTTGATACCAAATCACAGCAGAAATTTTTCTGTGGTGTCCATTATTGTTCTAATGTGGTATTTTAGAGGGATTCTTGACCATTATTTTTGACCAAATTCTGGAGCGGTAAAAATGATTAAATTTAGCACCAAATCTATGTTAACAAAATGAAATGTTTAGGTTGTAAACACCTGTATTTAACACTTCAGATGCTGTTGTCATTTTTAGCAACTGCTTCAAGCATTTAAAAGTCCTTATGAGAACACTATTTACTTGGCAAATTAACTACACGTATGCTGCAGTGCACAGATATAACACAGTGCTACATAGAAATATTACATGTTGTGTGCAGAAGGAAGAGTCCCCTACCTGGCAAACCCTTGCGGCAGTTCTCCCAGGCCATACAGTGGGTACAGGTATGGGCTCTTGCCATATCTAGCCAGAGACTCACTGTAAAGCTTGATTCTGTTTATCGTCTCAAGGCAAGGTTGATCCAGGTATCTGAGTGGAAAGAGATGGAGACCATTTTCAGACTTAAATAAACAATCCGATCACATGCAGTTAAGGTATTACAAAAATGACATTTATCAAACAGCTAGAAAGACTACTCACTCATCTGTACGGTAGAGGGCGAGGGAGTGGCCGGTGAAGTCCATGACGTCTGGGCCAAGGTTGTACTTTTGGAAGACGGACCTCATATCCGTCTTTTGTGGGTCGGTGCCTAACAAGGTTTTGGGGTCGTTTTCATCAAAGCAGGCAACGTATTGAAGGAAGTTTCTGAAGCGTCGTTTCTCGAAAATTCCCATGAGACCTGAAGGAGACAGAGGGTTTAGACTTTGAGTGGACCCGCTTGAAAGGAAAAGTGAGTGACAAGAAAGTTTTACAGCATTAATGCTACATGCAACCAGCAGCTGAAAGTGTTGAAGATGACATGAAATGTGCATGCTTTTGGCACTGGTAGTGTAAATATATTAGAGAAACCTTAGAAAGTGGTCAAAACCATGGATGTGACAAATTTGTTTTGTAATTTTCACCAGGTTGTTTAGCTAGTGCGCTGCCCTTTTGGAGCAACGTTGGTGCCTACGTCATCAGGTTAGTTGGTTCTCCTTGCCAGTGAGAACACTGAAGCATGGATGTAGAGTTGAACACAGTCTTGTTTGGAGGAGGATTTAGTTTAAAGGTGTGGGAACTGGGAACCAAACAGTAGTAATGTTACAACTTGAAAAAGTTGGGGAGGACCCTGTGGTTTGGGGTACGGAGCGGCTTAGCGACACTATCAATAGTAAGTAAGGCAAGTTAGCTGAATATGCAGTAAACAAAATAAATACATAGTGTTAGCTAGAAACAGGAATATGATGACATACAGTGAAAACTATGTTTTCATGTGTTGTTTGTTTACATATAGTTGTTGTCCAATCGGCACATTTTTGTTAATGTTGCATCCCTGGTACTACTTACTAGTTCAATCCTAGCATTAGCTACTAACGATAATGGTACCTAAAGTTTGTTTTTCGCTGGCACACATGGCCAACTAGGCTACATGCTTCTAGTGAATGAGCCAGTGTGATGCACAACATGTCTGAGAGGCGATTTGATGCCACATAAACACTTTGTATGTCAGTCCTTCCAGAATTTTTTTGTGATTGTTGCAGGCAAAAATCCTTGATTATGCGGCACGTTTTCTTAAAAAATGCAATGGAATATGTGGGATATTTATGCAATTTCATGCGATGAAATTGCGGGAACTTGCAAAAATTGCGGGAACTTGCAAAAACTGCGGGAACTTGCAAAAACTGCGGGTTTGATGAAAAAGAGGAAAAAAGTGATTCCCCCTAGCCTGAGTGTCAGACTGAAGCTCCCAGAACCTTCAGTCTGACATGGCTTCCATTGAAGGCGATTTACAAGGGGGAGGGAATTTGATTTTTTCTCTAACCAATCAGTAGAGATCAACGACTCACCCAGAATCTGACGTCATTAGTATCCATGCCTCGGGGGTGCCGAAAACAAGCGAGCATTGCCCGTTTAAAATGTCTCCATCGTCGTGCACGCCCAGCTGCATCGCTGTTAAATCCAGTTTAGCAGCTTCCTTAATTTGGTCCTCCATTAACGCGAGTAGTGGCGAAATACCTTGATAGCATCATTAATGTGGTCTGTAGGATCTGTAGCGGTCGCCATTGTTGCTATCCTCACCAGTTACCCACCGGCGTACAGCTTGACATCAGCGTGGCGCTGACTGGCTAATCGCTAGACCCCCGGCGTTCATTGGTCCGTCCATAGTTTGGACGAGATAAATGGCAAATTCATTGAAGTATGCCAGACCAGTAATGCAAGCCTACTCAGTTGAGTGGGCGGGGTCTATGGTCTGGAACCAGGGAAGATTCCCCCAACACCCTGTTCTCATTAGGCCGCTACCTTAATGTAATCATTTCAATGTAGTCATTTCTAATTACTTCCTATGATAAGCAAGCATACTACATCACAGAAAGTGCAGAGAATATTTAAGTTCTCATCTTGTTTTATTTCAGACCTTAATAAACACATGGCTCAAACTTACAAAACATTGCTGAGTCAAACAAGTTCTGTAGCTAGAATATGCTACAACTTGTGTAAAAATAAATAAATAAAATATATAGTATGTCATGAAGGCTACGGAGAGAGATCCGTTTTTGCGCACCCGCTGGTTAAGCGCTTTTTGAAAGGAGTCAGGCGACAGAGACCTGTCATGCGCTCTTTGGCACCGCAGTGGGATTTACCCCTGGTTTTACACGCTCTGGGAGAACCTCCCTTCGAGCCCCTGTCACAAATCTCTCTCAAACTACTGTCATTAAAGACAGCATTTCTCTTAGCCCTGACTTCATAAGAGAGTGAGTGATTTATGTGCACTTTCAGTCTCCCCGTCTTGTCTCGTTATCAGAGATGACGGGAGCGCAGCTATTCTGAGGCCGAATCCCACATTCATGCCTAAAATCAGAACCAGCTCTTTTAGATCGAGAGTTATTTCACTGGAAGGTTTCTTCCCTCCTCCCCACAGGAGGAGAAGAAACATCACACCGACTCTGCCTAGTGCGCGCTCTGTCTCATTACGTGACGCGCACAGTAAGCCTCAGAGAGACACAACAGTTTTTTGTACATTACAGAGAGCGTTCACAAGGAAAACCCCTCTTGCAACGAAAATGCGAGGATTATGAAATCATGCAAGCCCCGCATATTTTGCGCATTTTATGTGGAAATTGGCGATTTATGCGGCAAAAGTGTGGCGTCTTTGAAAAATGCGGCCCCCGCATGAATATGTGGACTTTGGCTGATTATGCGTTGAATTATGCGATCGCATAATCGCGTTTTTCTGGAGGGACTGGTATGTATAGTGACATTATGTTTACATCATGTCACGCAGCATGTTGTGATACCAACATTTGGGATAATGTAACCACAGTGAAAAAGTGGAGACAGTTTGATGTTGGATGTTCAGACATTCAGCCAAGTTTATCCGCAATCATTTTTAAGTGAGATCATCATAACACAGTACCCACAGTCACCCTTTTGTAATTATATAAAATATGCAATAATATAATACATCAAAGTGTATATGAATATGTCAATCAAGTTAACAGGATTCACAAGATGGATTTCCACTCCTCCACTCCAGGTTTGGTCAACCATCCAAACCACTCAGGGGGATATACTTTTAAGTGATTAACTCTTCAATAAACTTCATAGAAAAAAGCAGCATTACAGTATACCAGGGTCTTTAGAAATCTAGGTGCTCAATTTTCTGTTAAACGCACTATATGTAGTGCAAATCACGTGCCACCAGAGTTTAGTCTCCAGTCTCTACTGGTGGAGCAGGCAGCTGAGCTGATAGACACTGTGACTCCAAGTGTTGGAGGACTGTAAACAGCCGGCCATTTACAGCAGAGAGAGATCGTTGGGATAAACAGCATGTTTTTACATCTAACGCAGTGAATTAAGGGTTTATTCCAGATAGGATAAAGTTTTATAAACAGAACCATTATGGACTAAAGGATTGACATACTAAATAATTGAGGAATGGACACATATTCAGACATGAAGGGAGTTACCACCTTTTTGTCTCCTGTTTAATCCGAATGAATTATGGTGCTCATGGTTTCAGTAAACTGAACTGAATGATTGAGTTATAGAAAATCTAACTGAGCTAACGATGTTTAGCATGTCCATATTGACAAAAGTTTAAACATTTAAGACATTCAGTGTGGGATTCATCATTATGAAATGACTTTATAAAGTCTCCAAAAAGACACCGCAGTTCAAGGCTGGATTACAAAGCTTCTGAAGGGGATACGATTGCATTGGAGCCCTCTTTGGAGCTGCATGATAGGTACCATTAGCTCAGGGAACAACAAAGTAAGTGTCACATACAACATTTCAGTTATATTGGACATTAGTAACGTTAAGTCCATTATGACATAGTGACCCAAGAGTTAAACTCCATAGTGTCCTGTATGTCTCCACTGTTGTATCTGTTGGACTCAGTCAAGCTGACAACCCTGTGACGTCACAGCATGGCAGTCCTGCAACATGGCAGCACTCTTGCCACAAAAGATAAAACAGGGCTTTGTTTTTCTTTTAAATGCTTACATTTTTCATTTTTGTTATGCAATTGTTGGTAAGAGTGGAAATCCATTTAGTAAATCATATTAGCCTGACTGATTGCTTCTTGTCCTCTTTAAGGGTTAGACCCCAATAGCATTACTATTTAAAACAAGGACTAAATACTTTTCACAGAAAGACACAAATGCAGAATATAAATTAGAAACATTTCTTTGATGGTTTCAAACTGTGCATACATTCTTTTTTATAATCCCTATTCAGTCATTTGCCACTGCATACTCAGACAACTTACTAGATTGCAGAGCCTCAGACTCAGTAGAGGGGACTTTATAGATTCTGTTGCCCTTGTACACAAAGCTGCCCTCCACCACTTTGAAATCCAGGTACTGAGTCACCTTTGTGATCAGCAGCATGCGCACCAGCTGACCTGAGGGAAGAAGAAGATTCCAACATCAGCATTACTTTCACCAAAACACAAAATGAGGCTCATGCTTACTTCATGAAAAAACTTATCAAATATGCACACCCTTGAAATTTTAGATCCTTTATTCATATTGTTAGCAGCAATTATGTGCTAACTGTGCTTCCTGCAGATACTCTTGGAAGTTTTAAACATAAAACATAATTTGAACCACGAAATATACAGCACTAACAACAAGCTGAAGCTCACAGCTTCACTTAGTTTGCAGGCACTCTGCACCAAAAGGTCAGAGGTTCAAGTCACAAAGTTGTACACGATATACAGGTGAGTTATCAGTAATACCGTTGGCCATAAGGAATTTAGGGATGAGGTCCACATTCCAGTCCCGGCCTTTTCCCATTGACTCAGGAGGTTTGCCCGGAAGGCTGAAGCGCTTGTAGAGCTGTAGGGAGACACAGACAATAACTTTTAATTTCAGCATTTCAGAAAGCAGAGTGACCATTTAAAGGCAAACGGTGATTTTACACTCCAAAGTCTGTTTACAGGTCTTGGGGAGTACTACTGCAACCACCGGTTCTGCTGCAATGCTAAACTGGTGGTTTACTATCTCAAAGCTGGCCCTTTTGCAGTTTATCATCCCCATTTTCAGGAAGGACAATCTAACAAAAAAAGTTTGTATTGTTGTTGGTGAAGCGTCTGCCATAAGCCAAATTGCACATGTTGTTTAAGAGCTGCTACCTTCCCTAGTTGGGCCAAGAACCTGGGGCCATATTCACAAAGCTTCCTACAACAAAGAGTTGCATCTTAGCCCTTAAGGGGGCTCCTAGGGTGACACACTGTTAGATGCCTGGAGCAGGACTTTTAACAGGCTTAAAAGTTTCATAAGCAGAGGAGAATAAAGCGAAAGGACAAAGAGGTAGCAGAAATATTCTCCGAACACTGGATGACAGATGACTCACAACCCAACACAATACCAATATAACACCAGAAATAAAGTAATGATAACACTGATATATCTGGCAACAGGAAAAAGGCAATAGTGCAGCAGCAATGACATGAGTCTGTTTCAACCTTTCATCAGTGATCACACATCCTCTAGAGTGTCCATACCTCGAGGGCTACGAAAGGACAGCTAATACATCTGTTAGAAGAATGTGTCATACCTAGCAATAGGGTCAGCCACACCTTCTGTGCATTCCTCAGGCATGAAAATGGGTCAGGGGTGAAAAAGGTGAGAAGGATACGAGACCCGGCACCTGCTAGGGGGTCCCGGGGTTATGCTCCTCGATTGTTTTTTTGATGGAAAAATGTACTTCCAAATGCTCATATCTGATTTCTTTTAGATTTACTCTAGTGGTGGTCACATGCAGAATTACAAGATTTCACAAAAGTATGAATGTATAATTAAGTGCAAATAAAGTATCTTTACATGTTCACATATGTTGTATAAGAGACAAGACCAGGGGCAGACTGGGAAACAAATTCAGCCCGGAACATTCAGGCGCACCAGCTCACACGTTTCTACCTCTAATCCTTTATATGCTTGTACACACCCCACAAACGCTGTCCTCAGAATCAACTGCATAAGAAAATCAGCAGTTATTGTTTAATTCCAGACTATAAAATAAATGCAATAATGAATTGGCCACAAATGGCTATGTGCTTATTATTTAACTAAAAATAAGAGCATATGACTCTATCCTAATGCATCTAATTTTATGCACAACATAATTGTCTGCCCTGCCCTGCCCAGTCCTGCTCTTGTATTACATAACCCCAGTTTATTGCTCCATGGCTCACAGCCATGAACTAAGGAGGTATAAATTGGGCAATTCTATCAACTTATTACTACAACAAAAAAATCCCACTTAATACTACTAAAAAGGTTTTCCTCTGGCTAAAATGTAATGCATAGTAGACTATGCCTTCACATTGCACCTGTCATATTTCTGGTCTCATCCTCCTCCTCATCACGACTGGGGTTAGTCTGTCCCTCAGCTTCATTGTCCTTGGGACTGGGAGCACAACCTAACGTTAATTGCGTGCACCCACAGGAAAAAAGCAAGCACATATTTTCTGTTAGTACAGGTTTAAATTAGAATGACTTATTGCAATACCTAGTAGGCTAGTTGGCCTCTTGACACAGACACCTAGAAGAGATATGCAATTTGCCAAAGTCAACCTTTAGGGCTGCTCGATAAATCAAATTTTAATCTAGATTATGATTTGGGCTTTCAACGATTATGAAGACAAAATAATCGACATAAAACGATTATGCGCTTCTTGTCAGTTTACTCTCGTTGTCTTGTGTTTCAAATCAAACGCACCCAGAAGCCGTGCATGCGCAATACTGCCCCCTCCCCTCCTCTATTCACTCCACAAGCCAGTCAAGTAGGTGAACTACGAATAATGCGAGGGGAAGGTGATCGCAGAAGATTTCAAAAACAGCATGTGGAAAATGGCAGAGGGAGAGTGAGAGAGGTTGGTCTGTGTGTGTGTGCATGTGTTTGTGCGCACGTGTCTCTGTGTGTGTGTGCGCGCACATTGGGGTCGAGTGCCACCATGTGCGATACAGAAAGCAGAGGAGAATTGTAAACGCGCGACCATGTAGAGACAGAAATGACATGCCGTCATGTAAATAATAGAAGTCATCACATGCACCGCATAATCATTTGCATAATCGTGATTTCGATTTTGACCAAAATAATCGTGATTTTTTCCATAATCCAGCAGCCCTATCAACCTTGCACATTACACACTCCCAAATGTTAGCCAACGTTAATACACCTGCTACAATGGCACTGTCTGCTCCTGCTCCATCTCAGTCGCTAGCAACACCAGCAGCCTCAGCCCGTCGACCAACACCGCGGCCCAACAGGTCGGTTATTTTGGAGCATTTTGCTGCCGCTTCTTGTAAAGATTTAAGTGTTTTTATTCAAGTTTTTTCCGCGCCACCCTTTCTTTTTTTACCGGCTTTATCCATGTTTTCTGTTTAACGGTCAAACTAGCCTGGTCTGTCATGAGTAATGACTGATGACTGCGGCTGAGCCAATCAGATTTCAAGAAAAACGAGAGCCTCTTTCGTATTGGAGGAGGCCGCTCTTATGTCCTCCTTCAAGCATCAAAGCACAAGATTGACACCTACGTTACCTCTGAACATCTCACAGCAAACAAACAACATGGGAGGGACGCGCATTGCAGCACTGACAGCTAGCAACCAGCTTGACATTCACTAGTCTCACCGGGCCAGCCCCACCGGCCCACCTGGTGACCGGCCAATCCGCCATTGGACAAGACTGACGACATCTCTCATGAAATGCCCGCGCGCATATGTTTGCCAGGTCTTTTTTCTGTGGCTTCGCTCCACAGGCCCCCCATCTCATCAGATCTACACGATTCACGTAGATCACCTATTTTGTATTTAAAACAGCGAATTTTGCCTAAAGGTGATTTTCATGCCTGATTCCTAGCTCAGAGATGCTTTGAGAACTTTCCTAAGGCACTCCAAAGCTAGGACATCCTAGCTAGTAATTTTTGGGCTAAATTAGGAGCTCTAAGTCTTCTCAGCGAACTCCTGGTCATCATAGTAAGAGGGGATTACTTTAAAGTAGAAGCAGTCGTTGGTACAAGAGCTTTATAAAGGGGCAACAGAAAATAAAACACTGCATCTTCTTAAAATGATTTATTTTGGCATGTTTGCCCTTGTTGGATAGTGGATAGTGCAGAACAAAGGTTCCCAGTCCTTATGCCACACATTAGTACCGTGCAAGGAATCCATATGATTTGGTAAACATGATTTGAATTATGTAAATAGTACATGAATTGTCTAAACATGTATAATGAAATAACTTTATAGGCTCCTGCGTATTTTTTTTTCATAATTTCTCATTCCTCACACCCCTAACAATAACATAGGTTACTGATTTAGTCAAGTAAAGACAGTTACCAGATTGAGTGGTAATCAGTCCGTCTTCACCAGCTTTCAGCATTCAGCAGTACACAAACTGTGTGAGGATATTACCTAAGTGTTGCTAAGGAGTTGGCGAATTTCTATTTTTATTTAATAAGCAACTAAGAAAACACAGGCCAAATTAAGTTTTGGCTGCTGTTCATTTTTTAAACTTGCCCCTTTCTCTCTTTCATGCACTCTTTTCTGTCTCTGTCTAGCATGTTCTAACCCTCTAGACTTCTGTGTTGGGAGGATACATAGAGCAACAACAGCCTGAACCAGAACTTCAGCTTAAGTGGTTTGTAAAGTAGACGGCACTGTCAGATTGTTGGCTTAAGAAAGGAATAAAAGCCTTTTTTACTGGTTTTAGACTCCCTGTTACTCCAGCTATCAATTTCCTGATTTACCTCTTCCCATTTATCAGATTTAAAACAAAAAGTGACTATTCATATGTTTGTATATCACAAACACACAGTCAGCAGTTCTTGCTTCCTTATGTCCATATGTTTTACCTTTCAAATCAATCTGACATCCCAAATGACAAAGTCGAGCCAGCAAGGTTAAAACTTACATCCTCAAGGGGCGTGATGGAGGCACTCTCAGCTCCGTAGTAGGAGTTGCGGTCCATGTGCAGAACCCTCTTCCCCTTCACTGACATGATGCCTGATAAGATGCATTCCTGTCGGGGCGAAAACAAAACAGAAGAGGAATTAGACCAAGACCAACAGGATGCTGTGAAAAAATACCAACATAGCACATCCTATTGATATGGTATCATTACAGCACACTGGTTGTAAACATTGAAGGATGGTGCTGTTTGTTTAATAGTTGAAAATAATCCTACAATTAGGGGGACCTCTAATTAATGGTTTTGGTGTATCAGGTAACCGCAATGTCCCTGGTATTCCAGCCTCTACACACTGTCCAACGTCAAAGAACGGATTCATACTCAAAGACATAAACAGCCCTACTGCCTACATTCTTTGATTCACTTTGTGTTATGGATTGACAGATGGGCTATGCATGTTGTTATACATGTCACTGCTCGAGTTTCCTGCATCTTAAGTCGCTTGAAGGTAAAACCCCAGTTCTCTAAAGACTCATTCGGATTTCCACTCTGGGTCACTATCAATGCAGATTGATGCGTGGCTACTTTTTTTCCTGAGTAGGGGAGACCAGGATTGGTTGGCACACTTTTCACTCTCTGCCATGCTTCTCTGGCATGATTTATGTTACAATACAGGGCTCAACAATAAGGACTGCCCGATTGCCCGGGGCAAGTAAAACACACGGTCGGGCATGTAAACTAACAACTCACTTGCCCGATCAGGCAAGTTGCTAAAAATAGTAAAAGTTAATAACTAATTGATAAAATAAATGTATTTTAAAACGTGCTCCTTTGGCTCTGATGCAGCGGTCTCTCTGCCTGAAGTCACAGGCACAGCTGTGTAACAATGTCCTGCCCACAGCCCCCATTGATATTATTTTGCGCGACTGACGCTTCATATAACATAACAATATACTATTTATGGTGTTATGCCATCGTGTCATTTCTGTCTCTACATGGTCACGCGTTAACAATTCTCCTCTGCTCTCTGTATCGCGCACGGCGGAGTTCCGCCACACACACAGGTGAGCACGCTAGAGCGGCTCGGGACGCATTTTCCTGACCAAACCCGACCCCGAGCCCGGTGCAGTTTGTCAGCTGACAAAGTTATTGAAATGGACAGTGTGTAAATAACCAACAGACTGCTGTTACGTACAGACAAACACACTGCTCGCACAGCAGCTCAGCACGGCACTCATGCAGAGCTTGTGTTGCGTTCAGGCGTTGTCATGTAAATAACAACTTCCTGCTGCACAAAACAGCAGCATGTCAAGTGACTTTTTACTTTATTATATTCAATACAATTGTATGTTCCTAAATCTTGAGACACCTCATATGTAAGCTAGACATTTCACCTGCTCATACTGTGCACACATGTACTGTATGTACTTAGTCCTAAAGAGCCCTTCTGGTGCCAGTAGATACATAGAAACATCCCAGCAGGCTGTGCTTTGCAAGCATACAAAAAAGTTTCACGCATGTGAAAATTATTTTTCATGCATGTGCTTCACCTCTGCTGCTACAACTCCATCCTAGGGGAAACACTGCTGTGTTCGTTTGTGCAACATCTGGATGTGGTAGTCTACTGGTAGAGTAGAGAGAGAGCTAAGTAGCGTTGAAGTACAGTAAAGCAGGGCAGACAGATGGAAGCAAAATATATTAAACCCAGTGTTAATACAGCAGAACTGGAGAGAGGGGTGAAAAATAAATAGAGGTGGGCATGGCTCAAGTAGGGCGCAAAATTATAGACGGAGAACAACTGACAAATTTTTCACTTTAAGCCCTGACACTGTCATTTTTGTGTAGGAATTAAGCTACAATACATGACGTATGTTGTTTTAATTAATAAATACAGTGTGAATAAAGATTACATAACATAAAAATAACTGCAGTCTTTGTTATTTGATTAAATTAAATTTTAAATTAAATTTAAATTCATTTATAGGGCAAGTAAAAACTGACTTCGGGCAAGTAGATCTCTGACCAACTTGCCCGACCGGGCAAGTGAAAAAAAAAACCTTAGCGTTGAACCCTGCAATATTCTACACAGCAGTATTAAAAGGTTAGGTGTCAGCTATAAATAAATATGTATTAATGTACACACATTTTTGCTAAAATTCGATGATTTGTTATATATGTCATGTTTTTGTGCCAACCAGCCGCATCACAGGGATGGCTGGTACATATTATGGGGTTGGTTGGCAAAATGATAAGATGCTTCAGTTGCAAAAAAATATGAAGAAACCAAAAAATAAAAGTGAAGACATTCGGTTCAACCAAGAACCAGAAAACGTGAACATCTAATAGAATATCTGCCAATTACAGCCGTTAAATTTACAATTAGTTGACACATGTGCTAATCAACCCCACTCACATTTGACCTACTGTGTGATGAAATTATATTAGCTGCTACCATTACTTGACACAGACTGTCAAATATCAAAATGAATCTGATCCTTTGTCTATTAACTTAAGAGAATCACATTTCCAACATCTATATCTAACAGTTTTTATTTTTAGTCCACATACCACTTTACTTTTGATACCATGAAACTAAAATGTTTGCTCAACAAAAACGTTGGTGACTTTTAGATATTTGATCATCTAAGGACCAGAAAACCTGTGTGCCAACCAACCCTGGTCACCCCTAAAAGTTAAAGTCTGAAGGGGTGATATATTAAACAATTTGCAAGCTTTACAAAACCAAGATTATAACCAGACATTGGTGTATCCCAGAAGTCTGTTCTGACCCAGTACCAGTATAATGTCTGACATGCTTCTGTGGAGCTGGGAGGATGATTACAGCTCTCACATGGCTATAAGTCTCAGAGCTTTGGTTATGATGAGGGGAAATATGCATGTTTGCTAGAGCCTGGAATTCACACAGACCAAAGGCCATAATGCGATTACTGTGTGCATCATGTGACTGTGTGGACTTTAAAACAAGTTTTACAATGACAGCTTACAATATGGCGGTGCATTGTATGAGTTGTTCCTCTGGCCAGACAAGAATTACTACCACCTCACCTTGTATGCCTCCACTACTCAGTCAAGTTGAAGCTTAAATCCATGTCTACCCAGACTCATATTAAAGTGAAGACTTTAAAGTATGAAGTGTATTTTTTTGATGACATGGAAGTTATCACTATATTAACTCATATATGATATATATGATTCCTGTAAATACTTTAAGAGAATAGACTATTTTTAGAGAGGAGTACATAGGACTGATGGAGAGCTTTGTCGCATGGTGCAACAACAATCACCTGAAGCTCAATATAAGAAAAACCCAATGAGCTTGTGGTGGACTACCACATAGACAGGCAGGATACAAAGTTGTAGCCATGACAGCAGACAATGCTTCAAATATGGATGTTGCCACAAAGAAGCTATGAATCTAAAACATGGATGCTTCACACACATATTCCCCCGGCAGCACAGAAGATCTTTACAACCCACGCAGTTTCAAACTGGGCACCCAAGATTAATGTCACCAATTCAGTATCTGACCAAATGTCTCTCCTTCTGTTCCTGAGATAAAGCGTTGGGTTATGGTCAGAAGAGTTTTTGCACACCATTATGATGTTACAGTGAAGTTGACCTTTGACCTTTTAGATATAAAATGACATTGTTTCATCATTTCATTCTTTTAGACATATGTGGGAAATTTTGCTACAATTAGCATGCGAGTGCCTGAGTTAGAGCCTTTGTTGACCAAGTTCTGATCAGTTCACTGTTGAGTCCAAGTGGATGTCTTTGCCAAATTTTAAGGAAATTCCCTTCCTGAGATATCATGTTCACACGAATGGGACAGACAGACGGATGGACAACCTGAAAACATAGCACCTCTGGGCAAGCTGTCACCAGGGCGGAGGCATAAAAACAACGATGCATAATAACTTTCACTAGGTGATGATGTCACCTTCAATCCCTAAGTGTAGAGACTGACCTGTAATTACACAGAGGTGTCAGGGTTTGTACAGTTTGTTTCTTTAGTATGACTCTTCACCTATTACATCAAACACAGGCTAACTCTCGACTATTGACAAAGCCTGTTAGCTGTCTTATTGAAGTCAATACAATCATGACAAGCAAGCAACCAACATACAGTATAACTTCCTCGTTTTAAATTAAACCTGAGTTCATCAAATCAATCACTCTCAATCAAAGCTGCCATTTCCACATTCTGAATTACATTATTGTGGATGAAGAGAAAACAATTAACAACAGAGCAACGGAAACAAGAAACTTCAAGGTCAAAAGCAAAAGACAAAAGTTAAAAGCTGGAACACCTCTAACCAGAAATTCTGTTGACCACAAAAACCTAATGTTGCTGAGTTAGTCCTTTGGGTACATCTGCAGACCAAGTACAACCCTCTCTTTGACGTAAACCATAACCTGATTCTTGATTGCACAAGTGTAGTCTCCACACTTAATGTACACAGAGGAGTGCAGAAAGTTACACCGATTAAAAAGGTTTGCCAAAACTTAGGTGACAAGTGAAGAAAGCTGAAACTTGTGAGAAAAACACAGTGACCAGACAAGCGGCATTCAAATTAAACTCACTTTGCAAAATTCCCAGTTAGTGTTGCACTCTTTTCCCTTCCAAAGACTGGCTTCGCAATGTCCTCCCCTTCTCTTTTGAGGATTTATGAAATGATACATACAACTGCCAGCTCTGTTGCCAAAGCTTGCTTACCGATTTGCTGCTTTCATATCATGAGACTGAGTGGCAGAGATGGCATGTTGACATGTCTCTGTATTCATCCGTTCGTTTCCATTTATATCATATCATTTCTATTTGTCATGTGCTTGTGGCTCCTGCTTTTTCTATACATACTTCTTCATCCGTATAAAAACACAGTATCACTTATGCTTTTTCTCTTCTGTAAAAGCAGCTCGAAAGAAATGTGCTACTCATAGCCTTCATCTAGTTTCAATCCAGGACACAGGCAGAGCAGTAGCCCCACAATTAATTCCTGCAGCTCTAAATTAAGTGCACTCGAGACTTTATGGGACCAATCACACACAATGTAACATGCAATCAACTTGTATTGTCTGAAAACACTTTAACTCTTAGGATTACTGGAAATATGGTCAATCTGAATTTAACAAAATGTCTAATTGCCCCCTTCATAACCTTAGTGACATAGCCACTTCTCTACATCCTCCAAAATCCAAGCTCGCTTCTGCATAGAGATGGGCAATATGGCCTATAAATAAGATTGGGAATATGTTTAGGCTATATTACAATACATGATATACATCTCAATTTTTTTAAAATCTCCTCTAAACTATTGTAGACTGCTTAAGTATTAAACTCCTGTTTGAATAATTAAAAAAAGTAACTACTGTTATATAATAAAGTTAAATTAAGTGCTGTCAAAGACATGCAGATAAGGTTAACTGGTGACTCTAAACTGCCCATAAATGTGAATGTGAGTGTGAATGGTTGTGTGTCACAAAGTGTCAGTCCCGTGATAGTTTGGTGATCTGTCCAGGGTGTGTCCAAAGTCAGCTGGGACATTATTTCATTATCTCCCGTCCACGTACCAGGATTGGCAGCTACCGATGGAGGTCATGGTAAAATTACATTAATAAAGTACTGTTATAATAAAGTATCGTGAAATGAAATAAATCAAAGCAGCACCACTGAACCACCACAACCATCCAGCTCATCTCTGCCCAAAGTGTTGATGTTTTTGCTTTAAACTTGAAGCTTCTGATCAAAAGTTAGCCATCAGCAGGAAGTCAAACCGTTACAATGGCGCCTTTAAACATGAGGATTAATTCAATTAACTCAATTAATTGAGCTGAAAACAAACTAACAGCTCTCCGGTTCATTTAATAATAATCACAGGTTGCACTGGCGCTCCATAATCACAAAACATGACTAAATGAGCTGCAGTCTGGAGCTCTACAGATACAAAAGCATGCCTCGCCTGCTCTCATAGTGTTGCTCAGGAGAGAGTGGTCTGACTGGGTCGAGGAGTGCACGTGATGTATCATGTTTGTGAGTCTGTGTGTGACACTCAGAAAGAGAAAGAGCTATAGGAGAGAGCAAAAGAACCAAAACAACCCTGAGAGTCTTAAAAAAATGACGTGACAATTTATAATCAGTGTTTGTGATACAGTCATTTTAAAGATCAAACATGAAACAAGCTGTGATACAGTATAAGCAATATATCACCCACCCCTACATCTGCATAGGTGCTTTCCCAAAATAACACATGACCCAGTGAAATCAGATCGCTTCTATCTGTAAATGTCTGGGTTTCATCTAATGTATGATCTTGCAATGATATTGACTTGAAGGACATACATCCAGGCTACACATAAATCTCACATCAGTTCTGATGTGTCACTGTCACTCCTTTCTGGTGACATGTGACTGAAGCCAACCTATTGCTGCTTATATAAAAACAGGCTTTGACAGAGAGCCGGAGGCAGCCTAGTCATCACTACCTCAGCCAGACAGCAGTGGCCATGCTGACAGAGAGGAAAACAAACTGATCCAGTGGACAGTCAGGCAGAAAATTAAGCCACTATAAAACATCGGGAGCAAAGGCGAAGTCCCAGTTCAATTTTTAACACATTAAGCTCATTAAAATCAGAGGCTGAGAGGCAGCAAAGTCCAACACAAGACAAGAGCTGTCTTTGCAGTTTGAGATGACACAATCACAGCAGGACGTACTAGCTTTGAAATTCCCCCCCACACTTTCAAGTGCGTCAAGTCACAGGAATTTGCTGCACTTTGATTTTTCATTTCTTAATTACACAGCAGATTAAAATTGTACATGCAAAACATGTGATGAGCTTATAAATGAGATGGGAACGCACTCGCTTCAAAGGAATTCTGATCTTTAGGACAATAATTTCTAGAACTATTTGATCAATACAAAATCAGTAATATAAATCTGATTTTTTTTTTACATTTCTAGTGATTGTTTTATCATCACTTGATTGCCAGTGCCTTGAACTTGTACGTGAGATGACCTCCCCCTCGTTATTGTGAGTGAATGCATTCATTGTTTCCATTTCCTCTCCTTTAATACCATTTCCTCCTTGATGGCCACAAAGATAGCAGCAACTACTTCTTACTTGGGAACACAAAAGTTATCTTGTTTTAATCTTTAGTTTTTCCTTTGGTACCTAAATAAAAGATTTGTCCATGACTATTTCCCCACTACCACTAGCGGTTTTCCGCCACTCATTTCTGATATACTGACTTATGTAAAACCATCATTGTAGTCTTTGAATATTCCTCAACCCACAACCTCCTCAACTACTGAAATGGTGCCTTACAGGCTTCTCTTGTCTTCAGACAACAAGCTGCTTACTTGGGATCACCAAGAGCATCATGATGTGAACCAGGCGGCAGCAAGGTACAGTTTGATATCTTGTGCCAAGCCACTCCCCTCATGTGTCATTAGTAGTGGACAGATGGGAAACCCCATCCCCCACTCACTTAACCCAATGACATAAAAAGGTGCCACTGGAGGCAGAAAATATTTTCTTAAATAATACAAAACTAGTACACATTTACAGGAATTAACAAAGTCTGTGGGCATTCTCTAGTGACGTGAGCTAATGTGAGTTAAATAACTTACACATAGTATGTTGGAGCAGCACTGTTTTTATTCTCGATTGCAGTTATGTCAAAGTATATATTATTAAAGTTTCCCGTAATCTGTTGAGTTAGTAATCATGACCGTGCTATTGTTTGTTTGTAACATAAAAGGGAATCTGTCAGATAAACAGAAGTGAAGTCACTGATTTGCAATAAGGGAAGTAAAACCATGTGAAACTACGCAGGGCAGTGTTCTGCAATGCTTTTTATGCTGGCTGGCTGGCTGGCAGTTAGTCTTGCTCTGGTTTACAGAGCTTAAATAGTACTTGCAGTGTACTTTCGGTTCCTCCGTCTTGGTGGAACCACACCCAAATGTGAGCTAATTCAACACCCTGCCCACCTAAATTTAACCAGTCCCCTTTCTGCTGGCTGCTTCAGCCCTGCTGTCTCTGGCTGCTTTGAGCCTGGAGCAAAACACTTTGTAACTCAGTTTGCTGTCATTAATAAATATCAATTTACAGAAACTTTGAGCTGCAGGTGATGTCAGGATTGAAAAGTGTGCTAGTCTAAAAACTGCCGTGAGTTAAGAGCCTCTGAAGCTGACAGGAAGTAGATCACGGTATTTCGATTTCATACTTTAACTGTGTAAAAGTGACAGCAAGTCAGGAGGCCTGCCAGGAAGTATCTTTCTGCCTAAAAGACAAAGGCATTGTATTTGCTGACAAAGTTAATATCCGGGTAAACAAGCCCTACACATATGGGAATGGCTTGTAAACTGCCACCTAACATCATAGTGTATCTGCTTTTCGGCTTTTAGCATGCAAGTTAAAACCACGCAGCGATTCCAACCTCAAGTTAAGGGTTAACAACATTTTGTTAAAGTTTGTGACCAGTCCGAAGTTATCCAGTGATTTAGGATAAGCAGCCTGTCAGTTCTTTCGCCAAGCTTCTTCTCGTTTAACTTATTAAAAGTGCTGGGGCGTCGTTAACTTTGCGACAGTTGTTAAGATAGTAGACGACGACTTATTTCCCCAGCCTGTTGAGTCCACCGCACGGACAGGAGCTGAGCGGAAATGTAAGATAGCTCGAGTTAGGGAGCTAAGTTACTTAGCTCTTTTACTGGTTTCCCAAGCTAAATTTCTTGTTATGATAAAATTACATTAAGACTGTCAACATCCAAGTTGATGGGCAACGTGCACCCAAAGATTATTCAGTGAAGTTGACACGTCGTTACCCTGTTGTTAGAAAGCTAATTAGTTAGCTTTTAAGTCGGCTAACGTTAGCAGACTAATCATCCTTGTATAATCTTTACCTTGACTGGCGCCCATCTTAAAAAAAACCGCTTAAGTAAATGGGCTCACTAAAGTATGTCACATTTCATAGTCAACAGAATAATGACCAACCACACTTTAAACTTATCTTGTATAAGTTAACATTTAGGCACCGTTAATCTTTCCAGTCGCTCATAGCATTTGCAGTTGGTGTTAGCCACTTTGCTCACAGTTTCCATTCACTAACAGGTAGTCGCGCACCCTCCGTTAGTGGCTAAGCTAGCTACTTAGTGCTAACGTTAGCTGCGCTGATTAGGCCTAGTTAGCTCAAAGCCAAACTGTCAAGCGCCGACTGCGGTGATAACAGGTTGCAAATTAGTTCCTCGCTACGAACAGCATCGTTGGATTCTTTCTCACCGTGAGTCCGGTGCCCAGGACGATGACGTCGTATTCTTCATTCATTTTTCTAAGTCTTTATTCCTCTGCTCCTGAATATCGGGGAAGAAGAAAATGGAGATCCGCAGGGCTGGAAATGAGAAGGGGTTGCGGTTCAGAGTCAGGCGCCTCGGGGGCGGGGCTTCACGACTGGGGGCGGGGCTTCATGGCTGTCAATCACTTATGAGAAGCGGCGCAAAAATGTCTGTTTGAAAACTTCAAAAATACCTGAGGGAAAAGACACTGTCTTCACTATAGGAACATTAAATTCTCGCCATAGCTTATTAGGGATTGTTCTTTACTTGTCAGAGGAGGGGGATGGCTGAGATGCGACTTTGTTTTCTTCAAATATTTTTCCTTGAGCCTCCCTGCGTGAGTAGCAGAAAATGCATGGCCCTCCCTCCTCCATAAATTACCTTTTGATGTTTGAAAGTTAAAAGTTGAAGACAAATTTCTAAACCTGAAAAAGCCTCAGTTTTTCACTCGTCTTGCATACTGGTTAGATCAAGTTTTGGCCAAATTTTAAAAGAGAAATGTAGAATAATGTGATTGTGACAACCTATCCCTAATTTAAGATCATATCTGGATATGTGTTTTTATAAGGGAAGCATTTGTCACACGTGATGTGTTCAAGGACTGTCGGATATTTGAAAAGCCAATGATAATGTCCGTGTTTCTGGCTATGATAAATGGTGTAAATTTGAAAGAAAACATGCCTTCCTAATCTTCAAGGGTTTGGAAGGCATGGATTCTTTAAAAATCTGCTGTGAAAAAAAACACACAAAATACAGCTATTTAAAGTTGTTTATCCCACCCTTTCAGCCAAATTAAAAACACAAGTCCTTTCACAGTGCTTAAGAAATATTTGACATGCCTCCCATTTGTGCACCTCCCCTCGCCCCTCATAAATAATGAACAGTCCCTTGTTGTATGTTTAGTATGATGGGCTGTATGATCAGTGTCCTACATATAGTAGATGTCAGTCTGCACAACCCCAGTTTGGAGAAGCAGGATGGAATGCAACACAGGAGCTAAGCAATGCGTTACTGTGGATGGGGGTCAGCAACAAAACATATTTTAGCCACCTAAAAAAAAAAATCAATATCAGTTTAAGTGTATGCTATATTGAGACTGTTTTCACTACTTTACCTTTTCGTCAGACGGCCCATTCCAACAGGATACGGCTTCAGTTCCCCATCTCTGCTCTCGTCAAAGCCACCAGACTCCATTGAGAAAAACAGTAATTTTAGCTGGCTTAACATGTGAACTACTGGTCTACGATCAGTTAGTTTGTGTTTTTGTGTTTGATGAATCCAAACTAACTGTTTTAAATGCCAAAGTAGCACAAACAAGCTGATTGAGGCATTAGCAGACCAGCAGCTTCTGTGTTCAATGTTAAATCACTGTTTTTCTCAGTGGAGTCTGGCTTTAAACAGAGATATGACACCTTAATTTTCCCGTTGGAAATCACTGTCTGACATTTAACAGTGAAATTACTCTCAATATAGCATACACTTGAACTGATATTGATTTTTTTAGGTGAGACTTTTTTTTGGGGGTGGCTAAAATACATTTTGTTGCTGACCCCTCAATAGCATTAGATTGCTTAGCTTCCATGTGTGATTCCAGCCCGCTTCTCCAAACTGGGGATGTGACAACTGACATCTACTGTTTGTAATATACATTCTATGACTAAGTACCCCATACAAACCCACTTGAAAAAATTTGAACTACCCCTTTAACTCCCACCCTGCATGTTGAATATATGGTTGATCTCAATCAAGATTTACCTATTAAAATTAAAATGCCTATCTTAGCAAGAATTCATCTCGTATGAGGAATTCCACCAACAAAGCAACCGTGATGATGTGTAGTGCAAAGTAGTCTCCTAATTATTTGTGGTGCCAGAGTGGACTAGATTCATGGCTGACACACCTGTTAAGTAAACCCAGTGACGGTTATGCAGTTGGCCTCCGTATTACTCATCCAAGTCAGTCTTTACAGGACAGGATATACAGCCAGCCAACATGACATTTTAAGACGGTGAACATCTAACATTATCGAGGAACTTAAAACTACATTCAATACAGTTATTTCAAACATATTTACATGCAGAAACTATTTAAAGCTGAGGTTTTGTTTTGCATCGGACAGCCCTACAACTGCTGGCAGGCTAGAGGGTCAAGATCATATCAAAATACAATCAGATAAAGTCTCACAGGTAGGTGAGCTTATCTTCAGCACGTCCAGTCATGTCAAAACCCCACTGCTGTTCTCCAAATAACATACTTATCCCCATGCAGCACAGTGGCTGGCATTTTAGCACAAACACTGCCAAAATCAGGTCTGATGTAAATATAACATTACTTTAAAAGCAAGTCATGTGGCTGAAGTCCCAACATTCTGTTACTCAAGAATACACTACACAACACAGTGAAGTAGATTTATTGCAATCTTCAAACCCTTAACTGAGTGGCTTTAACCACATTAAATGTTTTAGGTTCCTTCCTTTACTTAAATTAATGCTACAGACAAATCTGTGTTCTGTATCACTATGGTAATGTTTATGTTGGTTTCAGTAAGCCACATTCGAATGCTCGCACTACGTCTGGTTTCTTGGCATGCTGCCGTGCTGTTATGCCAGATGTGTCTTCTGAGTCTTTGAGTCCGAGCTGCAGGAGTGTCCTTGCTGCATCAGCTTGCTGCCCGATGCAGGCCATATGAAGAGCTGGGAAGAGAAGAGGGCAGTAAGGGACCATACTGGTAGTTCTGTATATTTCAGACAAAGCATAGCTTACGTTTCCAGATTGACTTCATTTCAACGCAGCCATTGGTTTCATTATTTAACAGTATTTTGTTTTAAAATGATTCCTTTTTACTGTCATTACACTTTACCTGGTCCACACATAAATAACACTTTGTGCATTAATTAGGCTTTTATTTATTTGGTCGGAGTTATATTACTTTCATTTGGTAATGCAGCTGAATGCGCACATTAAAGGCATAGTGCACCCAAAAATGAAAATTCAGTCATTATCTACTCACCCTCATGCCGAGGAAGGCCCTGGTGAAGTTTTAGAGTCCTCACATCCCTTGCGGAGATCGGCGGGGGCAGCGGCTAGCACACCTAATGGCTGACGGCGCCCCAGACTAACGTCCAAGAACACAAAATTGAAACCACAAAATATCTCCAACATGCCCATCCGTAGTGATCCAAGTGTCCTGACATAAAAAGTTGTTTGGAAAAACGTCATATGAACTCTGTTTTTAGTCTCACTGTAGCCTGTAGTTCTGACTGCTTCTCTGTGCTCCACGTTCACATGCGCGAGACCAGCGAAAGCATGAGCTTTGCTTACCCGTGTTTACATCACGTGACACGTGCACCGCAGGGGGAGACAACGGTAACCACAGTAGCTAAAAGATAATTTGCACTACAGTCTTTTAGCAAAGGACAGCCCAACATGTTTGAAGACTTTGAAATTGAGGAGGAACAGCATTTCTTTGTTGAGCCATATTTGTTTGAGCCCGAGTATATGCATGGAACTCAGGCTACTGGACGAAGCAGCTGCCGCAGCTTATGAGCCTAACCCTCAGCCAGCCGCAGAAATACCGGAGTCGAGCACTGGAAACCTGGTGGTGTAGTTGTTTCAAATGCAAAGCAATGCCAATGGATGAGGAAAGTCTTTACTGCTCAGACTGGGAATTGGCGATGCCTGCACTTGAGAATCTGGACATCAGTACTGACGAGACTGCTGCTCTTCAGAGACCGTGCATCACCGATCACCCTGAGCGCGCACACGTGAGTGCGGAGCACAGAGAATCAGTCAGAGCTACAGGCTACAGTGAGGCTAAAAACAGAGTTCATATGACGTTTTTCGAAACAACTTTTTATGTCAGGGCTTCAGGACACTTGGATCACTACGGATGAGCATGTTGGAGAAATTTTGTGGTTTCAATTTTGTGTTCTTGGACGTTAGTCTGGGGCGCCGTCAGCCATTAGGTGTGCTAGCCACTGCCCCCGCCGATCTCTGCAAGGGATGTGAGGACTCTAAAACTTCACCAGGGCCTCCGTCGGCATATGGGTGAGTAGATAATGGCTGAATTTTCATTTTTGGGTGCACTATCCCTTTAATCTGAAAGATTTTTATTGCTGGTGCCTTCTAGTACTGCTGGAAAATTTCTACATCCAAATCTTGAAAAACACTTTATTTATTTATTTATTTATTTATTTATTTATTAGATCTGGGGACAATACAGTTAACTTGGAAAAGGGGGTATTAAAGGCCCTGAAAATCAGCTATTTCCTATGAGCTACTTGGGTCCTACATGAACATGTCATTTTCAACCAACCCGTTTTAAGAGGACATGGCTCAGCTGGCGAAAAGTGATGTCACATGCATCTGAGCACAAATCAGGATGTAGCAACGTATGAGTCAACATGTGAACACAGTAGAGGGGTTGTTTGCTTATGTTGCCAGCACTGTCAGTCAAATCCGATCAAACCACACCCACACAGTCCTGATGCAGCAGATTTACTGAGTATGAACTACTATTAACCGTTCTTAAAGCTATAGTGCGTAACTTCTACAGGTCCGTAAATGTCCGTTTCACCCAAGCCACTACTAGAGGAGATGACACAATGCTGATTAAGCTGATCGGCTCCTCTAACATCTTGCGGTATTTTTCAATATATATCATTTTTAGTTTGCGTGTCAACCGGCGACATTCCTGCGCTGGCGCACAGGAAATGCTTCCTCACAACCAGAAGGGAGGGGGAGAAAGAGCGGAGAGTGTCATAGCAAGAGGTAGAGCGCAGGTAGAAAGAGAAAGCAACATGGCGGAGAAGCGGCCGAGACACGGTTCAGAAGTGGATCCTACCACAAAGAAAAAGCCTGGACGTTCGGCTGAAGGTCTATTAGCAAAGAAGGAAAGTGACCGACGGAGAAGGCAAACAAGGATTTGTATTGGCGTCGCTTTTCCTCGGTGGAGAGCCCTGAAGGAAGAAATTGGGCTGAGGGCAGACACGGATGTTGCCTTGCTGCTGTTGGATAAGTAAGTGACTTGGTTTATAATTATATTATGAGTAATATGTGTTGCTGTTACATGTACTGGACCTAGTACTTTATTATTTTCTTGGAAATGGTGCTATGAACGTAATGTAATTTTAGCAGCCTGGTGTTCGCCACGTTGCGTAGCATTGTGTACACGGTGTGAAGCAAGTGTTACTCTGTGTACACGGTGTGAAGCGAGTGTTACTCTGTGTACACGGTGTGTGGCGAGTGTTATTCTGTGTACGGTGTGGCTTATTAGTTGTAATAACGCAGTATCCGCTGGGAGGTGACAGAAGTTATGCACTATAGCTTTAAATAATATTTAAGCATACTTTTTCTAAACCTTTTCTAACTTTTATCATGCCTGTTTCGCTATGAATATTATTGTTATAGTGAGATACTTACGATTTGAAACCACATTTTCAGGGGTTTTAAATTTTTTAAAAACAAAAATATTTCCCACACTCACACCTGCAGCTGAAGTGCAAAACACAACATGGAGTGTGAAACACTGCTTACCAGTTCTTCCCTTTTTGTCTCGAGCATGGAGATCTGCCCCCAACTCTAGTAGTGTTTTTATAGCAGATGTGTGGCCCTCCTGAAAAACACAGATTAAAATGAGGAAGAGGAATTTCAATGCTGAACACAAAAAGAACTCCAGGACCATCTCAAAGCATGAGACAACAATCTCCCAAGTCTTCAACTCCAGGAGGAGAAGATGAATGCTGCTCAGCATCTGAGCAAGCAAGAGTACAACACGATGGTCTCACAGTATGAGGCAGACCAAAATAACCAGATGTTCAACGCAGTAGTCGAGAGCCAGCTGCGGATTGAATATCAGCAGAAGGTGAACAAGATGGACGCACAGCTCCACCAGAGGGACGCAGAAATCTTGGCTCTCAGCAGGAGGAAGGAGAGTATCTCTCAGATGCTCACAGAGACCACTTACCAGCTGCTGAGCAAAGGAGCAGCACTCCATTAGAGCAAGGAAGCCTGCCAGAGAAAATACTGCACTCTGGAGGAGAAGTTTACAGAAGATCTGGCTGATAAACACCAGAGCTGGAAGACGAAAGAAAAAGAGGGTGACAACATTAAAACTGATGGAGGATGAGAAAAGGGAACTGGAGGACAAGTTTACAACAGACCTGGCCAAGACACAACAGAGCTGGAGATGCTGCAGACTGAGTACCAGAGGAAGGTGCGGGAGGTGGAGGAACAGATCCACCAGAGGGACACTAAAATTCTAGAACTCAGCTAAGAGAAGAAGAGCCTCTCTATGATACTCACAGAGACCACAAACCAGCTGAGCAGCAAAGCCGCTGAACTCACCCAAAGAGAAAGAGCTTGGCAAGAAAAATACAACACTATGGAGGAGAGGTTTTACGAATGACCTGGACAAGAAACACCAGAGCTCCAGGACAAAAGAAAAACAGATGGAGACAAAACTGAAACTGGTGGAGGAAAACAAAAGGAAACTGAGGGATTAGTTCACAATGGACCTGGCCGGGAGACACCAGAGCTGGGAGACAAAAGTAAAACAGATGGAGGACGAGAAATGGGACCTGGAAGAGCTCCGTCTTAATCTTCTTGTTTTGCAAGAAGACGACAGATGAAAGAGAGACATAGCTGTAGAAAATGGAAAGCAAAATGTATCCACCTTACTCCTAGCCCACATGATACCTTGAGTGAATTATGGGTGCTACTTCCAACGCTGAACCAGAACAAGCATTTTCAGATAAGCTAACAGTACGCTAATACTCTCTTCAGTGCATAGAAAAGAGTATTTGGAGCCCTGCTAATAAGGTCAAAGCTTTGTTTTTCTAATAAGTTTGTCCATAACTTACTACCTGATGCTATAGAAAGGGAGAGTGATGTCATGATTGACAGCTGTGTGCATTAACCTCTGTGCTCAAAATTAACGGCGCTGCTCTCCACTGGGTCGGACAGGTGTATAGGCAGGAACTCAATACTGTGGCTCAACTTCCCAAATGCTACTGCGCAGACTCTGACTCCAAAAGCGCAACATGGTAGCGCCCGTCTCTGGGATGTTCTGGCTTCATTTTAGTAAAGTGGGACAAAGGTGAGACACATTATCCATCTTTAAATACAGTTTCAACCTCTTACCCGTTACTTTTAGTGACTAGTGTAACCATTTATCTGTTACTTTTAGCCAACAGTTTTGGCTCCCCAGTCACTGATGTTACCTTTGCAGCATAATGCAGGGCAGTGAGCTGGACATTAGTTGCCCTCTGATTCACATCTACATTGAGGTCCCGCACCAGGAACCGCAGCGCCTCCTCCTGGCCGGTGACAGCGACCTGGTGCACTGGCTGGGCCCCAATAATGTCAGCTGCTGTTGGAGATGCCTACAGGGTACACAAGTTATGTCAACACAATACACATACATACCTCAATTTCTACATAAGCTGAAGCTTTACTGAAGTGAAAAGCCTAGATCTACCTGATGCTTTTCTAAGAGCAGCCTGGCCACCGAAATGTGTCCGTTCCTAACAGCATCCATGAAAGGAGTGACTCCACAGCTGTCAGTGCTGTCTGGGGTGTAGCCACATCTGGAAGAAGACCAGTGAAGGTGAGGGTCAGTCAGACAAGGTTATATGTGAGCTACAAGTCTTCATCAAGCTCATGTATCTATATTTATCGTGACACAAGTTTTGGCAGTCTATAAACAGGACTGTAACCATCAGTTACATGTGGGTGATTCTTCACCTATATCTTTGTGTCCCTCTCAACACATTTTTTAATCTTTATTTTATTTATTTTTACAAATGCTGATATTGCTCTGTATCTCTTAGTTGTGTAAATGGGCCACAGCTTGCTAACAAGTTGGTCATACATCAACTTAAATGGTGATATGTCAAAGTGTCCTTTTACTTCACCCTGCCAGATTAATCCTGCCAAACCAGCTATCAAACCATAAACCTCTGAGCCACAGTTATGTTCATACTCATGAGTTTTATCAGGTGAATATATTATTCTAATGCTTTTGGAGCCAGAATTTCAGAGGAAAGGGTCTGATGATGCACACATCTAAAGTCACAAATAAAGGTGTTTCCAGAGCTGACTGAAATAAAATCTGACTCTCCACATGATTGGTTTTGGGGATAGAATTCCCTGTACAAAATGTCAACCTACCTCTCCAGCAAGATCCCAACAACCTCCTCACAGCCGTGCATCGCTGGAAGATGAGAAGAGGGCGTGTTAGTTAGAATATGACGATGAATTCAAAAGGTCCCTAAAATAACACGAAAGAACAGATATTACTTTTGTCTCTCACCCACTTTTCTTTAGAGATCCTGGGAAGATAAATCAGCCTGAAGTCAGGACTTTTTTGTGCACTCCGGGTGTAGCCACTTATCCATCATGTCACATATCCATGCACTGGAAACTGGAATCTGAGGATGCTTTACCTGCAGTGTGTAGTGGTGTCCTGCGCGTCTTGCTCTCTGTCCTCCAGACATCCGGCGTGGCAAGAAGAAGGTGCTGTACGACCCGAGGATCGCCCTCCCTGCAGGCGATGTGGAAGGAGTTCCAGCCGTCCTTGTTTTTCAGTGCAGGGTCAGCGCCATGGCACAGCAGCTCCTGGATCACGTCGAGGTTTCTTCGGGTGCAGGCCATCATCAGGGGAGTCCTGAGAGAGAGGAGGCAACACTGACGCATACTCTGACCAAGTCACATCTACTGGAGTTGGCAGTCACATTACAAGTTCACATGCTAAAAACAGTGTTTCACAACAGTTTTCTGGGAAATATAGTAAATATATAAAACCAGATCAACTGTAAATTGTAGTTTTTGTGACTTTCACATGTTGAAAGGCATCTTCACCTTCAGTTTTTAAATTGTGAAATAATTAAATAGTGCTTTAGCACTAATAATAAGTGATTATGCCTAGGTTGTGTCCCTCCTGTATAAAGATTAAACTCTTCTTTCTCATTTTTCACAATGCAAGAAAAATGTTATCACACAAAATATTAGAGAGTGGAATACAACATTATTTATTTTTAAAAAATTTGTTGAGGCATTGTGCATTGATCAACTTGATTGGACAAGAAAATAGTCCCTCCTTGGGAAACTGGTTTTAAATCTTTTTATATTGTGCAGACTTTTCAAAACTTTTTGATGTAGATGAATGAAAGAGTGTTTGAGGCCTCTACTGAAGTAGCTTTAAATAGATATTTGGGGTTTTTGTTATTTTTGGGAGTAATAGATGCTTAGAGACTGTTCATATTTATGAGGAGAGGTGGTGCAAAAAAGCAAGCATGCCTTCCAAAACTGCTCTCGGGAAAATTACACCATTTATCATAGTTGAAAACTGTAAAACAGAAATTACCATTGGACTTTCTTGAATTTCTGGCAGTCCTTGGACACACATCACATGCAAAAAATGCTTCAATCAGAAAAAAATAAAAATAAATAAACATAACCAAATCTGAACTTTCAATAGTGATATTTCATCAAAATCCTTATATTCTATTTGTCATTTTAAATTTGACCAAAAATAAACCACCTGCACTGACTAACCAGCATGCATGACAAGAGTGGAAAACCAAAGCTATTTTCAACTCCAGGATTTCGTCTTTAACGTTAACTTTCAAACTCCAAAGAGTAAGATTTAAAATCTAATAACTAATTTATGGTGAAGAAAGGGTCATGCATTTTCCGCCAGTCACTTCGGAAAGGTCAAGGAAAAATATTTGCAGCTTCGGGGAGGCCCAAATCCAAAAATGATGAGGAAAGAACAGTCGCTTCTGTCTATAACACGAGAGGTGCCAACTGACGACCTGCCGATGAGCCTGCTGTCGCTGATTTTCTTTGTGTCTTTATCATGATTCGTTTGTGTGTTTCTCGTCTTTGAACAATAGTTTCATATATATTTCGTAAAATAATCGGTTTATAGTCGCATCAAAAGAGTGCTCCTTCGAGCCGGATTCGAACCAGCGACCTAAGGATTTCAGCTTACAGCCTCTACAGTCCTCCGCTCTACCAACTGAGCTATCGAAGGGAGCTGACATTTGTTGCACGACAGTTCCTTTTTGAAGCCGAAAGATGGCGCCATATGTATGACACTATCTTTATGGTTGTTCTAATCACCAGGTTAGTAGGGTCATCCTCACCAGTCAGCTTTCTTTAGACTGTCCACCTGAGCTCCTGCCCGAAGCAGGTAGCTAACACACGCCTGGTGGCTCATGGATGCAGCTTCGTGCAGCGGCCTCTTGTAGTCGTTGTTGTACACATCCACATCCATGCCCACCCGCGTTATTAGATATTCCACGATGTCCAGGTGTCCGTTCCTGGCAGCGTAGTGCAGCAGGGTGTCCCCGGAGCGACCATAGTGTTTACTGCTGACAGTCTGAGCCGCCGCCAAGCCGCCTGACGTTATCCTTTTCTCCAGAGAGTTTAACTGTCCCTCCTGAGTGAGCTTCACCAGCAGCTTTAAAGTGTCTTCGTCCATGCTGGGTGGAAGTCAGACGCTGCTGCAGGACGTTACCTTAACTCTCAAAATGACAGTAAATAGTAAAGCAGATCTGGAGAAAAGTGTTTACTAGGTTGTTTTCACCGAGCAGCAAAAATAAGATGGCCAGCCATGACCTTACACTGTGACTATGTTTCCATACATACAGCATTACTGTAAATGGTCAAACAAGCTTAAGTTAGTATTATTCAAATGCACACTCAAGGGTAAAAAAAAACTATGTTAAAAATAAGTAAGCGGATGATTTGATAATTGTTTCGAATAATTGAAACATTATTAATGACCAACAGATAATTTAGACACCAACATCTACAGGCCTAACAAATGCGAAGTCTTTAAGTGTTGAGGAAGGGATATGTTTTAGTCGTCCTTTCCAGCAGAGCTAATCCCTAGCGATAATGGGAAATGTAGTTTTTGTGGCGACGTGCGATTTTGCTCGCCAAAGCACTCACAAACTGTTTTAAAATCAGTTATTTCCTCCAGGATATGAATTTATGAGATGTTTGACCTGTGCTAGCATTATAAAACTCACTTTAAATATATGTCACAGCCCACTGGTTAAAATAGAGTGGTGTCAATGTAATTTTCAATAGCCTAACTGTAGGGGTTTTTTTTTCACATTGTCCCTAAAGAAACAAGCCTACAGCCGTTACTAAAAAAATATACCAAACACTCGCTCACGGCAGAAATTAATATTCAGTATCACTCCTATAATTCCATGAAATAAGGAGAGCTGATTCAGCGTGTGGTTAGATGACAGCGAGGAACCAGAGCGCTGGTGAACAAGATGAGTCACATCTGGAGGGAAGACAGAGAAAAAAAAAGGTGGGAGAGGAGAAAAGTGGGATTGTTGGTGAGGGTGAGTCTCAGTCCTCAGAGGTTTTACAACATGGACCATGAACAACAGGAATGAGAATGGCCAGAATCAACACCCTCTTTTTCTGGTAAGTTCTTTACTGACATTTTACACGTGCTTTAATTTGTGCTGCATGGCTGATAACTTTCAGATCAGACCAAAAGGGACACACCTCCTTCATTTATCTCTGTCCTCTAAAGTGCATGCTTTACTGAATGCGGGTTTGAACATATAAATCTATTGTATTTTGTGAAATATGCTGTGTTTTGTATAGATTAGTGTTATTTGTGTTATTTCTGCAGCACTGTTGTATTAGTTAGACATGAGAACTTTTTGTCCTGCTACACTGAAAAAAATATCTAACTTTAAAAAAATGTCTGGATGCAACTTTTTAATATAATAGCAATTGGAAAATCTGTAAATGCATAATGCATGACGCAGTTTTACCCTTGTGTAAATGCAGTTCAATACTTATCTGGAATTAGGGTTCTGGGTTTTGTTTGTTTGTTGTTGTGGCTGTTGTTGTCTGATACTGCACTTCCTAAGGGAAGTAATTTGTCTCCTTTAAGCTTGTTTCTAATATATATTCCTTAGAAAGCTCCTCAAAACAATTGAACTCTATTGCAGATTAATGAAATGTTTCAGATCTTTTCTGTTGTGTGTTAATTTTAGTCCTTAAAAGCTTAACTGCTCTATCCAGGTTAGGAATTTTTTGCAGCGTGATGACTTAAGTGGTTTGGTTTGGACCCCCAACCCCCATCCACACACACAGTTACACAGTGACACATGCACAGTTGCATGCAAACTTTTAGAAACTTTTGTAGCTCGTTGCTGCTTAATCAAAAAGTATTAATGTGGCCTAAGTCCTCAGTGATGTTTTTAAGAAACCATTTAAGGAAAATAATGAAACAGAGAGAGAGAGCCGTCTATACTAATATTTAGCATCATTTATCTAACAAATTCGCAAAAATGAAGAATAGAAGATACATTAAATCATGTGAGAGTTCATATCTGGTGCTGTAGTTCTACAAAAGCACTGGCAATGTGACTATAAATGCATTGAGATTGGAAAAAAAATCACATTAGTTCAGTGCATTGCATTTTGGAGAGCCTTGAGTGGATAACCAATTGTTCGAATGCAGGCCAGAGACAGCGTGTAGGCAGCTCAGTATCAGAGGCTAATCAGCTCCAGATGTTTAGGGCTGCTCTAAACAGCGACAAACAAACCAGAACCAAATGCACGACACAAAATGCATGTCTTGTTCTAGTTCAGTTAAGAGTCGCAGGTTTTAGAGAGGATGTGGTGAAGCAGAAAAGTTTACTGTGGGTGTGAAGCTGATGAGCAACTTAAAGCGTGCTGAGGTTTCACCACTTTACATTGACGTGTTAAGGTCAGTGAAACCCAGTTGTTAATTCTGAGAGGACTTGATGGAGATTGGGGTAAATCAGATGGATTTTTTTAGCTGTGGCACAGTTAGGAGTCTGTTTCATCATTCATTGTGTAAGCATTTCTCTTCTGTTGTTATATAAACGTTTAAAAGGCTTGAAGGCAAACAGATTCCTTGATGAAGCCCTGGCACCAGGAAGGATGTGGTGGAAGGTTTTGGACAAAATACAGCCACATGTGTTGTCCAGTGACTCCTGGCTTTGGACCTCAGTGAGGTCACACTGACAGCTTGTCACGGTCACACACAGAAATACATGAAAAATATGTGTCACATATGTTTCTGCATGTACATTCATATATCGAAATTCAAATGATTTCTCTTTGTGATGAGTTTCACTGTGACTATAGTTTTTGGGGCAAACTGACCAACCCCTTATCAACAAGTCTTAATCAAGTCTGCCCATGCAAGGACCCTGATGAGTTCACAGCTTCTCTATTTCTTGAGTCTTCAACAAATCTTGAGATTGAAAGAAATCCTGGCTGTGATCACAATGTTCACCTTGACCAAAAGAACCTGTGGCTTCTCTTTGCATTTGTTCAACGCATCCTTCACTATAAAACTGCTCCTACTGCAGCAAGCATGCAATCATTGTAGAGAAGTGCTTTCTACCACAGAGGCATATATGAAACAGAGAACCCGTACAGTACTTATAGGTTTTGGAGAAACATTGTGGCTAGGGCTCTGCACCCCAGACCAACTGTCAGCTGTTGTTCGGTGCTGGGCTGTTGGTGAGCATGTGTCGCTCTAGTTTTTGTGGTGTGTCCTGCACCGTTGGTCCTTGTCGGCAGCTCTCCTGACGATTCAGGATGTTGAATCAGTAGCGGAGCCCCTCATTGAGAGAGATCACTCTGATCCGAAAGCAATCAAAAGACTACAGTCAAAATATATATAATATAAGAAATATATAAGATAAGATTACTTTAAGGTACTGAGCTCTTCAGCAAAAATGGTTTGCAATTGTTTGCTAGGGCATGGTATATATTGTTTGTTCTTTCAACGTCGGGTTTTGTTGCTAATGTGCTAACTGGCTAACTAGTGTCTTACATCCATCCTTTTGGTCCTCCAGTTTCTCTTTTTGAATACCGAAAACAGGCTGGAGTGGTGTTGAAAGTTATTTGCTCTCATGCAGGTGTAGAACGAACATGCTAGATGGCCATTGGCTGTAGTCTTTGTGATGTGTTGAGGCTCAAGACACACTAAACCAGTGGTTACCAACTGGTGGGTCATGGTCCAAAAGTCCAAATGCAAGCTTTTATTTTGAAGTGCAGATTCCTGCTGTAGAGTGAGTGAATAATGGACTTAACAGAGACAGCAAACTAGCTTGACAACATGGCCAAACACATGTATGATGCCGAATGTTATAAATGGTGTGGACCTTGAACTAATGATTAAGGAGAAATCTGGACCCTGTGGCGGGACCATTTGGGAACCACTGCACTAAACTGGCATCATAGAACAAGTGGTGACCAAAGCAGACTGTTGCATCACCTCACATTGCCTGTGTCTCAGCCAAAGAGTTGCTCTTGAACACATGACAAACACTACAGCCAGTGGCCAGCCAGCACGTATGTTCTGTGCGTGCATGAGAGGAAATAACTCTCCATACTGTAGCATTCAGGCTCTCAGGAACTTTGCCGGGCTTTGATGCGAATTGTCATAGTTGTCAAACAGGGTAATTACACCATCATGTAATGCACTGTGGCCCCCCAAAAAACTTTGTCCCATTGACTTACATGGTGAAAGAGATATCTGTAAATCGATGGGTACATTTTTTGTACATCGCAACCACCAGGAATTAACTATTGGGGTATAATCAATTTGTTTCGGTGACATTTGAAAAGTTTAGAAGAGTTGCTCAGTCGAATCATTTTATACCTATTCAAGTTAACAGATTGCTAAATCGGAAGTAGCCGGCTCAGCAGGTGGAAGTCTGTAGTGTACCTGCTTTATGGGCCACACAGTGTGGAAGCAGTGCTGATTATACAGGTCATTTTAACCACCGCATTTGAACCATTTTGGCTTCATGTTGCTCTTTATACATCCATGATACCAGCAGGTGGCAGTAGTCTGTATTGTCATTTAAAAAAGGGAACCGGAAGACCAATAGGACAGTTTCAAGATGCTAGTTAGCAAATTAGCATATTGACAACACAACCTGATGTTGAAAGAACAAATCATATGGGCCCTTCAAGTATTTGGCTGTTTTTTGGCTGAGACACAGGCAGCATGAGGTGCCGCAACAGTCGGCCTTTGTTGTCACAGGTTTTTTTATGTTGGTCTGGTGTGTCTGGGCTTTTATGAGGAACTTCCTTTGCCAGTGAAAGTTAAGTGTGCCCCAAACAAACATTGGGGAATTTGAATAGACTGGGAGTATTGATTATATGACTTGAAATATATGTATGTTATGAAAAAAGTTCTGTTTATAGGTGAGTTTCTCCAGCGAGGATGTATGTGAAAGTAAACTTATAGAAACCACACTTGTAAAGTGTAGTCATGTGATGATGTCCTTTCACAGGCGAAGGTAATAAGAAAAAAAAAAAGCTGGTTGACACAGTAAAACCCGATTCTTCTGCCATGTTGTGAACTTTTTTTTTTTTCACAGTTTCTTTCCTCACATTTATGCAAAAACATCTGAGATCTGTCATCTTAATAAATAACAAAGACTCAAGTCACTTTTAGCTGTGTTGCCAGGTTTTGTTAATACTCCACTGAAGGTACGGCCAAATCTTTCAATACATCATAATTAAGGCCAAGGAATAGTTCAGCTTTCATCTTCTCTTGTAACTAAATAGCTCTCTCTTTTTCTCTGTGTGTGTGTGTGTGTGTGTGTGTGTGTTGTGTGTTTGCAGATGTCATTAGAAGCAAACATGAAACATGGCTCTCCTGAGAAAAAGTAAGTGAAGACAAAGTGTAATACAACTATAATATGACTGATTTATGGCCTTGGGGGAGACACATTTACACGAGACAAATAAGAAATGCCTTCTCTTTGTGTTGATGGACAGCAACACTAACAACTCAATTGTCTACTTGTGGGTTAACACTCAAATATCACCTATAGTATCAACTGTTCTTTGTGTATAAAGTGAGATTTAGCTGCTGCAGACATTGCCAGTAAAAGAACCCTCGAATGTCTCTCCAGGAATGCATCCAACTTCCATGCACGTGCACCATTTATGTGTGTGTGTGTGTGTGTGTGTGTGCGTGCGCTGGGGGAGGGTGTGATGAGGTAACCAGATGACAGGCTGTAAGGAGTTAACTTTAACGATTTCATCCAGTGTGTGAACAGCAGTTTGGATTGAATTCAAAAGACTTAGGAGTTTGCTTCCACAATCAAACTGCAACAAGTTAAAATCTTGTAGATTTGGTTTTAATGCTTTAATTTTGCCTCCAGATTTTTACTCCTTGAGAAAATTACTCCATCCACAGCTGATAACACTTGCAACCCAAATATTTATGCCAGTGAAGGATTGGTTGAATACTTGAGTGTAGAAGTGCTGCTCAGGTAGAATACTATGCAGAAGTAGTTATTGCACCTGAATGAGCAGCCAGTTAACTGGTTGCAGATGGGTATTTGATTCTCCTCGCTCTCTGGTCTGCCTGACAAGCAGCTGATGGAGAAAATGCAACTCCAGCGATGAAACACAATAAGTATTTCTGCTGCTATGAAAGGAAAACATATCAATTCACAGTTTACACAGCTTTATGCTGATGTAATGACAAATACTAAATTGTTTAAAGAATAGTTTGACATGTTATTTTTGTTGCAGTGAGTCTGATAACATCGAATAGTCTCATGTCTGTTCATTGAGTATGAGGCTTGAGCCAAGACCGTACACTGTTTAAATGAAGTGGATGCCACCAGTGACATCACCCATTGACTTGTAGACTACAATTTTGAAACCTTAAGTTTGGCATTTTGGCCATCCCCATCTTGGGGTTTGGAGCCAGATGTGACCATATTTGGACGAGACGGTAACGCTGTGGAGGAGCGAGGGGTGGATCTGACAATGGCTACGTTCACTGCTGCTCCAGTCACCAGTCAATAGAGTCTGACTGCCAAACGGAGGGTTTCGTGCCCCTGTGAAACCCCCCACATTACGACCCCACAATTCCTATTTTCTCTCCCAGCCACATCCACGTCTCTCTCCACAGAACTACCAGCAGTAGCTGCTAACAAAGCCAATGGACCAAAAGCTCATTTGTACAGTAGCCCGTTATCCCGAAACACCCATTTCTCTGAAAATATGCTACGCACTGTCCCAACCAGAAGCACATGGCTAATTATTCTGCAGAATGAAGTCATGGGACCTTCCTAATACAGAAATGATGCCTGTTTTGCAAATGTTTCAGTTTTTTGTTGTCATTCCAACACACATGTGTGTGATGTTATTGGTTACATGTGAGGCGTTTAAGGGCAGGTTTACACTGATGTTAGATATGGGTCACTTTAAACATGGATGTGAACAGTCTGGGCAGAAAGATAGTAGAAATAATTGGAATTGAGCATTAAGTACTGTAATGTGAACATAGCTTAAGAATCTGAGGACACCACCGTGTTAGTGTCTTGTCGTTACCCTGCTTTATCATATATTTCACTCTAAACATGATCATAGCTTACATTTTCCTGATAATTGTCTCAATCACTAGTTTCAGGCCTTCTCCATGACAGCATGACAACATTAAAACATCAATTTCTTCAATTGAGGTACCAGTAGAGTCGCCCCCTGCTGGCAGTCAGAAAGAATACAGGTTTAAGTCATTTTAACAGACGCTGCACTTGTCAAACCTCTGACTGACTGATTCCTGCCTCTCTCTGCGTCTCAGTTAACCGGATCCTCCTGGGGCTGCTGGTACTGATGGTGTGTCTCCTACTGCACAGTACTCTTCTCAGAGCCTCCGCTCGGCCCAAACTCTCAGGTACACCCACACAGGTTTCATTCAGGTCTTTACAGAGCTCATTCAATTGTGTCAGAATATTGTGTGGTGTTTATAAAGCCTCATATATACTATTCATTTGTGCCAAACACCAAATGTGTATTCATCCACAGCTGAAAATAGTCCCCAACAAATGCAGTATTTACTCCTTTTTCTTGTAAAACTCTCTCAGATCACTGGAAGAGCCTTGGAGGTGCAGCACAGGTTCCTGCAGTGAAAGCGTCCAAGGCGAATAATGTCATCCCCATCATCATATGTGCATCGGAAGAACGAATCGGTGCAACCATGGCAACCATCAACAGTGTCTATAGCAACACAGACGCCCGTGTGTTCTTTTATATTGTCACTCTTCGTGATGCCGTGAGACTGACGAGGTTTGTCACTTGTTTAAATGATATGATAATTTGGAATTTACAGGTGATTTGTGCCCCTGAATGGATTGAGTCTGTTTTTAGCTGTCGTGTTGTTAATGTGTTAATCTGTAATCTCCATAAATATGGAGAGGATGTGTGGGTGTTTTTTTTAGGACACCTGACATCCCAGTATTACTGCATATCCTGATGACTTTTGTGTTGAATTACCCAATCTTACTTTCTGTGCATCTTCCCAGACAGTACATAGGGAGGACCAAACTGAAAGGCATCAAATATAAGATACTGGAGTTTAACCCCATGGTTCTAAAAGGAAAGGTGAAGCCAGATTCCTCTCGACCTGATCTGCTACATCCAGTGAGTACATACCTTATACGTGCACAGATGAAAGTGTGAGGCCCAACGATCTAAACATAGAATTTCAAACAGGTGTAACATCTTTGCTTTTGCTTTGCAGCTCAACTTTGTGCGCTTTTACCTCCCGCTGCTTGACATCAACCATAAGAGGGTGATATACTTAGACGATGATGTCATTGTGCAGGGTATGTATTTTTCCGTGGTAGGAAGGAGCCCATGTGAAAATCATTCTTTGTATCCTTCAGATTAAGTGGCTTTACTGTTGGAACTGCCTTTTTCCAGGGACTAATCCAAAAACTTGCTGACTTATTTTGTGTTGTAGTTGGACTTGCTAGATTTCATTACAAATAGGTCACCATATAGATATTACCTGTAATGATAATAACTAGCCTGGTAAGACCATCCTGATGACGTGAGCTTCAACAGTCTGTTTTGCACTCTATATCGGTGGACTCTGTGCTGCCCCAAACACTTTCGGTGAGCGGGAGTACTCACCTTGACAGACAATTTGCAGAACAAAACGCCAGGGAACATCTTGATCACCAGCGAAGCCAGTTGATAAATCAAGCTTTTGCCAACTCCAGTCGGAAGAAAGACAAAAGTGTCTTCTTGTTTCTTTCTTATTATTGACTCTTCTGTAATAACTTCACTTTTTGCTGTTTTTACTCTATAAACAGAGTTAGCATTTGTTGCTTCAGGAGCCGCCATTACAGTTTTGCAAGCTGCGGCCTGCATTTTATATCATCAAAGTACATTGCATCCCTGATTGGCTGCTTATGTTGTCATCTATGGTGTACAACTCTGATTGGCCCAGATTGGATTTTTAATTTCTGGATATGAGGCGGGGCGGCACTGAGTCCAGACTGATACATGGAGTGAAACAGATTGTTTAGCTCATGTCATCATGATGGTCTTACCAGGCCAGATAATAACCTCCACCAAGTAGGTTTTCTTCTCTCTGTTGTTTGTAGAAATTTTCAAAAACATATTTAATTGACATTTAGTGGAGACATAGGGCTATGAATACACGATAAGAGTGAACATTATATATTGGATCGGAATTTATCGATCCCCGTGCTGTTACAGCAGACTTAACACACTTATGTGTAATTATAAAACTCTATAATAAAACATTTTTAAAAATTCTAAATGTTTTAGATTTTTAGTTTTTTGTGTCATATGTTTTTGTTAACTAAACTCTTTCACCTGAATGGATGAGAATTTCTCATAGATAAACACCAAATCCGCACTTATTGAAAATTGATTTTGTATTAATTATGTCTTTGTGCAGTGGCTTTTTGTTGAAAAGATGAACTAAACTATAAAGAGCAAAGAGACAAATCTGATATTTCCCACTGATGGCAATTAACAAGTATAGAGTATACAACTTACAGGCCTTTCCTGCTTTTCAGGTGACATTAAGGATCTGTTTAATATCAAACTAAAGTCAGGTCATGCTGCTGCTTTCTCCACTGACTGTGACCTGCCCTCCACACATGAGATGGTGCGCAGCATCGGCATGCAGGTGGATGTCTATGTCTTTTATCATATCACTTTGTGTATTAACCTGCCAGTATAAAGAGGCAACACAATGACTGATTGTCTGAAAATCAAATACAGCAGTGGGTCTCCTGCAAAAATGAATGTGAATTGCTCCAACTTTTCATTTAGCTAAATGGATAGCATGCAGTGTATGTGTGTGCATATGTGTTAGTATTATTTTATTATTACATAATTCAACTTAGATGTGAATTAATGTAAAATTTATCATTAATGCTATTTGTTCACCTGGGACCATTTGAGGAATCGATACTGAATGTTATGAATTTGAAAAGACACGTTGGTTATTGAAATGTTGCCCTCTCCTCTGAGCTCGTCCCCTAGACAACCTACATGGGCTTCCTAGACTACAGGAAAAAGGAAGTTAAAGACCTGGGCATCAACCCCAGAGAATGCTCTTTCAACCCTGGAGTTTTTGTGGCAGATATCAGCGAATGGAAGAAACAGAAGATCACCAAACAGCTGGAGAAATGGATGGAGGAGAATTTCAGGTACACGCAGTGACCATCAGCTTCTGGAAAACCTCACATTGCATTTTGCCGCATGTTCATATTAAACATAAAGATCTGGGGAAAGTTAAACACTGCAGAACTGCTTTCGAAGGACTTCGTATAGTGAAAAAAATACAGTAATTTATTGGCGGAGTAGAGCTGTATAAAAACAATGGAATATTTAATTACATACAAAACAACAAACCACATGCAATTTTTAGTCCTTATTCTGAGATTCCTGTTTCAAAAAAGATCAAAAGTGTGTTTCACAATAAAAATTTCTTAGGGTCTCCAGTTCGTTGATGCACAGATACAAAACTTCTAACATACATAACAAGGTGAAAATATAACATATCTTCTTGTGGTACAGACATCCTTCCAGCCTGGCACCTGCTTTTTAAATGCATTCACCCCTACCGTCATTTCATCTGTCAACAGCGTGTTAATTTCAACTGCTATGAAGACAATATGTGATTATACATTTTTGTTCATCCAAAAATCTCAAATTGCTTATGTTCCCTTACTATGTGTCTGTATGATATGGTGGTATTGTCACAAGCAGGAGTACAGTGAGGAGTGGATGATGCTGCAGTGTTTTGAGAAGTTTCTATGGATATCTTGATACAACTTTTTTAACTATAAAAGCTTCTTATCATTGAAGTCCATTGTATCAACACGAATCAGGATCAAAACCAACAGCCACATTTCAAGCCAGAGGACTAAGTGTGAAGAAAAACACTTTCTGAATTCAAGTTTCCCTCTTTCAACAATCTAAGACCAGCTTAACTGTCTTGTTAATTGTGTTAACTCATCCTAAACACTCTTCTTTTAAACTTGACAGAAACTAAATAAATCTCAATAAAACTGTCTTGGTTTGTCTTTCCACTGTTACAATAATCACCAACTCTGGTTTTGTTAAAATAAACCCTCCATTCACTGAGTTAGGTGAGGTGGTGCCCCTAGAATTTTTTATAGGGGTGGCCACATTGGGCCACTGAAAATCTAGTGGTGGCACCAAAACCAAAAGCCATAACTGGATTTAAGAAATTCTATTATGCTGCATAATATGTAGGCTAGCATGTTAATATGGAGAGTTAAGGAGTCGCATACTAATAGACTTTGGTTTGTTATCCTAAAGTTATTATTACTAATTATCTGATGCCCATAAACTAATGCAGGTAACATTTTGAGTTCCAAAACTATCTTGTTTTAATGTGTTATGTATCTGTACATTTTAGACAATCCGTCATTCTTCAAATAGGTTGGTTGTCCTTTTCTTAAAAAGACAAATATACAGCTTTAATTTGAAGGCATACTTTGATTGTCAGGAACACAACATTTGCTGGAAACAAGACTTTTCAAATTTTAGGGGACACTTGTGGGTACCCATAGAACTCATTTTCATTCAGACATCCTGAGGAGAGAGTTCAAGGGACCCCTTTGAAAATGGCCATGCCAGCTGTTCACTCACCAAAATTTTGCCTAACTTTGGAGCATTATTTAGCCGTCTTCCCAACAAACTATGCCACGATGGTTGGTATCATTGGATGCCTTAGGATGTCTTGTTTAGCTGCCTTTGCACTAGCTAAAAACAATTGTGCACCACAGCCTTTTAAAGACAGTAATGTTGATCTTCAATTATTTTTGAGGTCATGGTCCCCCCTTGCCCCCACTTTGGGGCGCCGCTGGTTAGATCGGAAAATATGCTGTCTGTACACAAAGTTTTTTCCAGCTGTCTCTCTCTACCTGTCAGCTGCTCACTGAGACACTGCCTGCTGATCAGCGGCTTTCACTCATTCTAATATGTTCCTACATTCCAACATAGCTTTTGGTTAGCACCACTTTATATTTCTGTGTTTAACATCAGTTAAAGCACCAGTTAATCCTTCAATTAATTCATTATTAAGTAATATTATTGTATTACTTACATTTTTCTGTCTCTGGCTCTTTTCTTTTCAGTGTCACAGGACTTTGAGCTCCATTTTATGCCTGAAGGCTGTAACATACATTTTTATGTTTCTATTTTTTATGAGTTGTTGAGCAGTAGAAGCATCTACCTGATCAGAAATTTTCCACCTCCTCTCCACCAGGCATAACATATACAGCAGTGCCATGGCAGGAGGCGTTGCGACTCCACCCATGCTAATAGTGTTTCATGACAAATACACAACAATGGACCCACTGTGGCACGTCAGACACCTAGGTAAGATCATCACTCCTGTTCACATACAGAGGAATATTCAACACATAACACATCAGTGGAACACTTACAACATTATAAATTTGTGCAAATAAAATAGTAATTAACATATCAAAATAGAAAAGTGACGTAATAGATTACATTCATACTAATAAATTTGAAGTGTAATTATCAATCAATCAACCAACAATCGGACATAAAGAAATCTGAAATATTGTAGCGCCACCATTTCAGAAAGTTTTCCCATGTGTCCAGGCTGGAGTCCAGACGCCCGCTATTCAGAGAGTTTCCTAGAGGAGGCACGCCTGCTGCACTGGAACGGTCCATTTAAACCATGGAATTACCCTGCTGTCCACTTGGATCTGTGGGAGAGGTGGTTTATCCCAGACCCCTCCAAAAGGTTCTCCTTAGTACGACCTGAGAGCAATGACTGAGGTGACGCAGGTGGACATAAAGTCTGTGACGTTCAGGACTTACTTGAACAATGATGGAGGGTATTATAGAAAATGTACAGTGAGTGTAATGCTGAGGAATGTTCTAGAAACTGAAACATGGGTTGAACATACACGAAAAACAGTGTTGGCAGAGTGGGTGCTCTATGTACCTTTGCTAAATACACCAAATGTGACAGATAGCTGTAAAGATATTAGAGTATTACTTGTAGGATCAATGTGAAAGTGAGAAAACTCTGTGTCTTTTTATAGTGTAAAGCAAGAGACAATATGTTTCTGTGCTAACCTGAACTCCAGTTTTCACATTGTCTCATTTTTAATGGCACTTTGATATATTGATATCCGACACTGAGGGACAATTAACAGCTGGCACTTACAACGAGAGGGGATTTGGATGGGTGTAACAAACACAGGACTTTGACCCAGGAGACCAGTTTCCGAGATCGACAAACAACATCAGTTGGGCATTTGTGCAACTCAGAGTCGGGTGTTTTGACATTTGTAATCGTTTCCTAACCACAGCATACCACCTCTTACCACTGACCCCTTTTGCATTAAGATACAATTCAAAAGGCCGCCCCCAGCATCATTTTAGTGACTCCTGGGACTTATGCCAAAGTGGCAAAATAGGACAAGTGGGGATAAGATCATGTTGATCCTGAAAGTGTAAAATCCTGACTCAATCTGTCTGATGATGGGAAACAAGTACAACATGGCTTTGTAAAGGAGAACCTCCCAGCCAACCAAGAGATATTCTTTCCTTGTTTTGCTGACTTGAGAAAGCAGGGTTTCTGTTTAGGAAGATTTTACCACGATGTTCAGGTTCAAAAAAATACCTCATGGTAATAATGGTGGTAGAAACTCTTAGATCTCTCCTGTCATCACGCTGGTCAGACAAAGAGAGATAAGGTTGTCTGTTCAGCACCTTTCAACAGCAACACAATTCAAAGTGCTTTACATATAACAGAAAAAGGTATCAGACTAACTAATTGTCATTAAAAAAGATCCACTGTCACTCTGGTTATGTGGTTATTGCTTTGCTTAACATGCAGTTTTTTTATGTTACTAACATAATGTTAAGATGCATTTTCAAAAATAAATGAATTCAACTAATTTAATAGGCTTATTTTTTGATATTGGACATAAAAAGAGAACTGGAGTTTTTTAATTTGTTTCTGAAGAAGGAATTTTGCAACATATGTGTCTCTCATTTTAATAATTTATGCCACAACTAATGAACATTTCATATTGAAGCCTGAAAACCTTTGTTATCATGAGCAGAATGCCTCCAAAAAGGCCACCAGAGGACATGATAGTCCTGAAGTCCTCTTTAAAAATGGATGGCTTAATGAACAGGCCTACTGGGCACTTGCCTAGGGCCCAAATAGGTAGGGGCGCCCTTGGTCTTCACTAGCAAAATATCACTCAACAAGAACCCAGCAAGCCTCAAAATGACCACAAAGAGATGCAAAATAACTGCAAAGAAACACAAAATAACCACAGACACAATACAACCAAAAAAGACAAAATTATCCCAAAGAGACACATGACTACATAGAACACAAAACAACCACAAAATGACAAAAAATGAAACAGACTAAACAAAATTACCTCAAACAGACACAAAAAGAAACATTACCACAGAGATACACAAATCAACCACAAAGAGAAGCAAAATGATGACAAAAGACACAAAATTACCAAATTACCATTAATATCTCATATGTTCCCAGTTGTATGAATAACAATTTCTCTTTTTCCAAAAGAAATGAGGCTTTTCACACATACCTGTTATAACCTCTTGGATTTCATTTAAAGTAACTTCAAAGTTATGAAGTCTGTTGCATCCCACAGTGTTTCTCTTAACAACCATGATACAAACTTACTATTTGGACTGTTTTAGTTTTAATTTAATTAGTGGTATACTACTAAAGATATGTCACTACTGTCAAATTGTCTGCCACATAGTTGCAGTAAAAGTAACACTGAACTGGGTCCTCCAGTTGATGGTGTAGACATTATTGTGAAATCAAATGTGACATTTCAGGTGAAAAGTTTCAATTTGTAATTTAACTGTGAGATAAAATCAGTTCATCTTGGGGAAAGGTCACCATAATCACTCCCAAACCTGAAAGAGATAGAAGAAGATAACCAGTGGACCTGCATGAGGAGGTGGAGCAACATAGAGAGGAGTGTCTCACAGTCACATGCTTCACAGTAAATGAAACTAAAAGTTAGTCTGAACAACAACACTGCTGCAGTCAACACAAGTGCCTCTGTCTCTCTCAGCAAACAACTTCAGGCCTTCAGGTCAACAGTACAACAAAGCCTCTGAGTACAAGTGAGTACAACTGAAAATATTCTATATTTATATTTATTATTAAATATTTATTTTAATAGTAGAAATTGGAGGAGAGAAGAGGGAATACTCTCACAAGGTCAACAATGCCTAGGCCTCCTTTTTCCGTCATGGCATTGTGAGGCCTACTACATTAGTTGGATAGGGTATTTATGTCTCACTTGTTGGTATTAAAGGGTGACCTGTAGATGGGCTGCCTGCCTTTCTTGTCACTCAAGTTGTCTGTTATGGTTTGAGAGGTGATCTGTGTTCCCTTTCAAGACATGTATAATAATACTGAATTTCTGCCTGTTTCAGTTTCAGTATGGGAGCCAAAAACGGCTGTGCTTGCAATTAATTTCTTTAATTGTGTTATCTCAAGATCAGTGCTGGCCCGCAGCATAGGCAGTATAGGCAAATGCAAAGGGCACCAGCCAGTTCAAAAATAAATATTAAGCCACACAAATGATATAATCCGACACTTCTTATAGGACCAGCATCAGAGTAAATTGATATAAACTGCACAGCAGCAGCAGCTACAAACACATACTGCAACAAAGGAATGACTGCACAGTTTTTACACCACGTCACAGCAAACCCAACTCTGTAAGGCAACACAGTGGTTGTTGACGTTCTCATCTGGAGGGTGTTAGTTTGTTGTCGTGCTCAACTGTCTGAATCTGAACGCCAATCTGTGAGTCTTGTACACTGCAAAGTCCTCCCTTTAGTCTGCTCTATGTTTAACTTCTATGCTGGTTCATTCATAAAGCATAGCCCATTGTTAATTAAACCAGTCCAGTTGGCCTTTCTGTCCCACTGCACTCCTCAGATTTTTCCAAAATGTCACGCACCTCAGGATGTTTCTCAGTGGATTTCTCAGGGTTTTTTTTTTTACAATGCGGGGAGTTGACATTAAAGCATCACAAGTGGTGACATGTGCCGTATCAAATTAATTTCCAATGCCACACCCACAGATCTGCAACAGAAACAGTATTAAACTCCCCTGTTCGGGGAGACATACAGGGAGAGTGTTGCACCTGCTGCCTCCCTGCCTACCCTTTTTGAAGAAGAGATGAAAAGTTACCAGAATGAGACACCGCTACGAGCCGACCAGGATCCACTCGTGGTGGAAAACTACAGGCGCACTGAAGTTTCCAAACATTGCGGTCAGAACGGGTGTTTTCATCCGAGTGTCACGTTCATATTGCGGCAGCAGTAAGCAGCTTATTTTTTGTGGGGGTTTTTGTGAAAAATAAAATAAATAAATAAATAAATAAATAAATAAATAAATAAATAAAATAATAATACATTCGAATATTATTCAAACTCTACTAAATTAATTAGAAAATATTCTAACTCAATTTCATGGTGCTTTTGACAGCCCTAGTACAAAGTGGTCAGTAGGGACTACACAGACTTGTTCAAGAAGAACTTCATGAACTGACATATATAACCTCATTTGCTTGTAAGGAGAGTGAAAGAGAGCCCCAAGTAGGGAGTACACAGTGGCTGCTCTGCGGATAGCACATTGGAAACTGACCACTAAACCTTGGCTAAGAAGCTCTTTACCAGAGTGACTTCAAGACTTTTAAAGGCCCAGACACACCAAACCAACTAAAGAGAACAAGTGGCAAAGAAGGGCCCCTGTTGCGTTGTCTGATGCTGCCTTGTCTCAGCCAAAAACGTTGCACATGAACACACCATGACGACTGTAGCCAATGGAGAGTCAGCACTTACGTTATGCGCCTGTGTGAGAGGAAATAACTCTCTATACCAGCAGATGACAGTAATTGTCATTTTAAAAGGGAAACCAGAAAACCAGCTTGATGCTAGTTACCCAGTGAACAATAACACAAACCATCACAAACCCTTTCTGCTAAAGAGCTCAGTGGCAAAAGAAAAATTATCTTACCTTATGCAACAAGTTTGTTTTGGTCTCACTCTCTCTTGACTTTAGTTCTTTGTTTACTTTCCTCACTTCCTTTTCTCTTCTTATGCGCTAAGCTGAACTACCCGTCAGAGTGATTTCATTCACCAAGGGGCTCTGCTGTCACCAATGCCGATTCAACGTGTTGCATCGGCCGAAAGAAAAAAAGAGCAGACGATGGGGCAACAGTGTGGGACACATGACACTGGTGAGGGCAGCAGACGCTCACTAATGGCCCAACTTTGACTGATGGCCAACCAGCCTCCAGCCAGTATCCCAGTCAGCTAGCTTCCCGTTTGCTCCTGACCCCAAGCCAGCTAGCCTCCTGTCTGATCCTGTCCCTGATGACTTGGAGTTTTCCCATTTCAAAGGAGCTTGCCTGGCTATTTCCCTGAGAAATCTAGAGGTCAGAGCCCCGACAGGGCAGCGTAGTTCTAGGAAGCATCAATCCCCAAGCTACTCAGTGTTTTAGAGACATAGCTTCCCTGCGACCCCAAGCCTCAGCTGCCCAGCAATCCAGAATATCTGCTGCCCAGTGACCCAGAGTTTCTGCAGCCCAGCTCCTCAATCAACACCCAGCCAGACCCTGAATCAGTTTCTAAGAAAGCTGTGAAAGCTGACTTCACATATACATATGGCACTATAAGTATAATTTTGTTGTGTGCAAACATGTCAATTTACACTTGATTCGTGCATTGTGCTTTTTCAAAACACATTTCCATTTTCACAGGAAATGTACAGTTTCTGTTTGTTAGGTGTATACAGTCTTGTAGGAGAAGTACCTTTTGGAAATGTTTGCACTCGTCATAAATTTAGGGGCACCACCTTCACTTTGAAGGAAAGTGACTAATCAAATTAATAACTCCGGAAGCCAATTATTAATTTGTCAGTACACTTATCAATAATGAATCAATCTCAGTACCTGGGTTATGAATTCTCTATACAGTGATCTAACAGTATGTATAAATGGATTAAGGCAAGAAGTAACACTTTTGGCAGTTATTCAGTTTTGTGGGGTTAGGGTTAGGGTTAGCCTGATGGCGGTGTCCTTTAGGTGGTCCTCACATGTCAGTTATTTTAGGCTGCGGAAAATCTCTTGGTTTGGCAAAGGAGCCCCTGCTTTGCGAACATTTTGACAGGTGGCTGGCAGCCGCTGGATCCGATGAATCTTTGATGGAGTTGTAGGTCGAATAGTAGCATATCTATTTAGCTGTGGCTACTCGTTTATTATAAGGTTGAAAACAATCTCGTCGGCTGTTCGATATTATTATCAAAGTTAATGCCGCTCCTTGGGTAGGAAGGGTGTATCGGTGAGGGCCAGACTCAAAATCTTTCTAGATTTGAGTCTGGATTTCCAAGTTAACTATGACCTACAAGAGTGGAAAAAATATATAATTTAACTAAAAAAAAAAACCAAGGATTATGCACAGTTACAATGTTAGAACATGGATAAAATGTAATACTTTCAAGAGACATTTCAAGTTGGTTAATAAGAGAAACTTAGTCTCTACTCATGAATTCATCCTGAATTTACAACTCCCACATCTGGTGGTCTTATCTTATTTTCACCAGGGTGAGAGTAAGATAGAGCTGGGGTGAATCCCATAGAGATGTTGCATAACAGATAGCGGGACAGAAGGGAAGAGGGGATGGGGTTTAACTGGAGGTAGATTATGAAGAAAACAGTCTGTTTTATTAAAGATATGATTCTTTTTATTGGTGGTTGAGTTGGAGTCTCTTCCTGTTGATTGGATTTCAGCACATCAGTGAACTTAAAAGCATAGTTAATGGCCCCAGGTATGGCAGTTCATCTGGCTGAGTTGTCAAAACGCTCAGCAAACTGGGATCTGGATGGTTTCCAATTGACACCTTTACCACCCTTAGCGTCAGGATGACAGTCAAAGAGTTCATCAACTTTGAGGTGAAACGGGCAAAGTTATAAACATTTGTCCCTCAGAGTGGCCCATCTCACCTCTGTCCATTTACTTACAATCTAGATTTTGGGAGAGTTCAGAAGGCTGTTTTTCCTACAGTCTTTTTCAAAATACAGTTACAGCATTGGTAAAACACCTCGTTTTTAGGTCTATTTTCTTGTGCAGCAAAAGTACATGGTACGGTTTAGTTAGGTCTATTTTCTTGTGCAACAAAAGTACGTGGTACGGTTAATTAGGTCTATTTTCTTGTGCAACAAACGTACGTGGTACGATTTAGGCAACAAAAGCATGTGGTTAGTTTAGAAAAAACCTAATGCTCAACATTCACCTGAAAAGCAAATAGTGGGCTCCCAGGTGAAAGTCCGAAGTTTGTTGGACCCATCCACCTCCCCTCCCACCCATCCTTTCCAGTTTTATATTTAATGTAGTTGCTGGCAGCACTACAAACTAACATCGCCTGGTGGCAAATTGCAGCAGAAGTGCTTTGTTGCATTGGTGTCTGATGCCGAAATCACTGAAAAAGTGGTGGTATTTGACGAGTTGGGAATGAGAACAAGCTGAGCAGTCACAAAGATCCCGAGCTGCAGCACCACCAATTTTCTGCCAGTACCAGTTTCCTGGTTCCACCAGAACTCCAGTTCTACTCTCAACCATGAGGCTCCTGCCTTGCTGTCCTGTTGCTTGCCTCCAGCTCAGCCGCCCCATCGCTGGCTACTTGCTCAGCTCTCCATGGGTCCAAATTGCCACTGGATTGTCAGTTGCCATCTGCTGTTCCCAATTTCAAGTCTCGTGGTTGTTCTCTAGTGGGGTTCCATCTCCATGGCCATGTTCCAGTGGGGTCCCAATTTTGTGTTCCAATGGGGTCCCGTCTCTGTTCCTATGTTCTAGTGGGGGCCCATCTCTGTGGCCATTCACCAGTGAATCACAAAGACAAGAAGAAAAGAAAACACAAAAGCAGGGTGTGAAACTGCTGAAAAGCTGTGATACATAATGTGAGTATGACAAAATAAAACTGGAAACATGACTATTTGCAAGAAAAACATAAAACCCAAAACCTAGTAAACAAAATTCTCATGATAATAGAACAAATTAAAACAAAAACCAATTACTAATATAACAAACTCAAAAAAAAGTGCATAGCCAAATAGTATTGAAAAAAAGTCTGAACACTCTGGACACAGAGCAGAACCATGATAATATGCGGAAACAAACTTTTATTTTCTCATGAATCACAATACCAGGTTGATTATCTCAATATCTCAACATAGAGCTTGTTTTCTTGAAGTAACATAATTAATCATGATCTCGAGATAACATTAAAAAAATATGATTGCATGCACTGCCATTCCCGGCTTTTGTAGTTATGCGATTTGCAATGTAACTATTTGTTTCAGCATGACTTATGCTGATATTTTAGTATTGTTTGTTAATTCATTATTCTTTCATTCCACATCTTAACTTTTGTTTTTAGACATGGCAGCAGCCAGCTGTCCCCTCTCTGAGGATCAATTTCTGTGCTCCATCTGTCTGGATGTGTTCACTGATCCAGTCACCATACCATGTGGACACAACTTCTGCAAGACCTGCATCACAAATCACTGGAGTATTAATATCCAGAGTCAGTGTGCCGTGTGTAAAGAGCTTTTTGACAGAAGACCCGAACTTCGGGTCAATACTTTTATATCTGAGATGACTGCTCAGTTCAGGCAGTCAGTTCAAAAGACAACCAGCACCAGCTTAGGGGAACAACAAACCAACCCAGAGGAAGTTCTCTGTGATGTCTGCACTGAAACCAAGATGAAGGCCCTGAAGTCCTGCCTGGTGTGTCTGGCCTCCTACTGTGAGACTCACCTGGAGCCTCACCAGAGAGTCACAGGCCTGAAAAGACATACGCTGATTGATCCTGTGGAGAACCTGGAAAGCAGGATGTGTAAGAAGCATGAGAGACCTCTGGAGCTGTTCTGCAAGACTGACCAGATATGTGTGTGTCAGTTCTGCACTGAGTCAAGTCACAAGCTTCATCAAATTGTTCCTCTGATAAAAGAATGTGAAGAAAAGAAAGCTGAGCTGAGAAAGACAGAGGCTGAAGTTCAGCAGATGATCCAGGAGAGAGAACTGAAGATTCAAGAGCTTAAGCAATCAGTGGAGCTCAGCAAGGAAACTGCAGACAGAGAGACAGCATCCAGTGTGCAAGTCTTCACTGCTCTGATCCAGTCTGTTGAGAGAAGTCTGGCTGATCTGATTGAGATGATTAAAGAGAGGCATAACACAACAGAGAAACAGGTTGAAGGATTCATCAAAGAGCTTGAAGAGGAGATCTCTGAGTTGATGAGGAGAAGCACTGAGCTGAAGCAGCTCTCACATACTAAAGACCACCTTCAACTCCTCCAAAGCTTCACATCCTTAAACCCTGCTCAACCCACCAAGGACTGGACAGAGGTCAGAGTTCACTCATCATGCGAGGAGACTGTGAAGAGTACAGTGGCTCAGCTGGAGGAGACACTCAGTAAAGAGATGAAGAAGCTGTGTGTTAACATTGAGCTGAAGAGGTTCCAGCAGTTTGCAGTGGATGTGACTCTTGATCCTGAAACAGCAAATCCCCATCTCATCCTGTCTGATGATGGGAAACAAGTCAGTTATGGTGACGTGAAGCAGAATCTTCCCGACAACCCAAAGAGATTTCTTTGGTATTCTGTCCTCGGAAAGCAGAGCTTCTCTTCAGGAAGATTTTACTATGAAGTCCAAGTTAAAGGGAAGACTGCCTGGACTTTAGGAGTGGCCAGGGGGTCGATTAACAGAAAGGACACCTTCATCACAGTGTGCCCTATGACTGGCTACTGGACTGTATGCATGACCAATGGAAATCAGTACAAAGCATATGCTGGCCCTTCAATCTGTCTCTCTCTGAAGTCAAAGCCTCTGAGGGTGGGGGTGTTTGTGGATTATGAGGAGGGTCTGGTCTCCTTTTATGATGTTGATGCTGCAGCTCTCATCTACTCCTTTACTGGCTGTAGGTTCACTGAGAAGCTCTACCCATATTTCAATCCTAGGCGTAATAGTGATGGTAAAAACTCCACTCCCTTAACTATTTGTTCCAGCAACGACACTGATTAGACTAATCATAAAAGAGTCACTGTCATGTAAATGACCTAAAACACTTTCCTATTCTGTTTCAGATTGCTTTGGGTTATGTATGTGGGTGTGCGTGTGTATTATTTCTTTGTTTGTTTGTTTGTTTTGTCATAATAATAATCTGGTTTTAGGCCATGTCAGATTTTATAATATCTACATGTTTTTATTTCTTTTTTTTAGGTTCGGGGATTTGTGTTTGTAATTTATTTAAAAAAACTTACACAATTTGCTGGTTAAGTATATTTTACAGATTAATAAATTGGTAGTTATAAGCATTTATGTTAATATAAGATGGTTTACTTAGGTTGCTTTGGTTCAGATCAAACAAACTCAGGTCCATTTGCGCAGTTAGTAAAGTTTGTTTTGGCTGGTGTTAAAGCTGTCAATCGAACCCTGGTGTGGACCAAACAACCGAACCAAGACCGCTTGAAAAGGTGGGTCTAGGTCCACTTCCAAACAGACTCTGGTGCAGTGTGTTTGGGGTGTGAAAGAAAATGAACCACCCACAGGATTCTGTGATAGCAGCTATGGGATTTTAGCAACAGCTAAACCAATAGTAAATCCATTTGCTGATCATGAAATCTGTCTGCTATCTCATAACTGATCCTGATAAAGTAATATCCCATGATGATGAATGATTAAAAAGCTGTGCAAACTGCCATGATTGTATCTAACTCTGCATACTTTGTAGCTTTGTCTGTTCATTAAGTCCATTAAAAGTGTGTGACAGTGATCCCACAGTTTTAAGCCCCAAATCATCACTGTGCAAGACGCCTTCTTTTCATCCTGTCTCTATGTTAGTCATTATTCATAACATGCCATTGATTTGCAGTCTAATAATAGCCTACTGATAATGTTTACAACCACTTATTTCTCTATGAGCTCTTTGTGAAACCAAACAACATAAATGTAAACTCTTTAGAAGCATTAAAGTGCTGCTGCAAAAACTTACGTCAGTCACCAGAGTTTCGTTTCCCCATGTGGGTCCTGATGATGCAGGAGTTATCTGTCAGTTAGTAGAACTTCATGTTTACTCTTCTTGCTTTGTTTGCAAAAAGTCAGTTTGAACAGGAGCGAACCAAAACTAAACTAAAACGATGTATCATTTTTTCCCCTCTGGTTCAGACCAAATTAACCCAGCTACAGGTGTGTTCATGTGCCTGCGAGAAAACTGCCTGTTTGGAACAGGCAGAAAAAAAGTTTTGAGTACTTCTTCTACCATTGCCAATAGCCAACCAACATTCCCAGTTAGGAAAGAGTAAAAAGTAAAGCAAGTTAGTCTGGGGCCCCCAAATCACTAAATCCGCCCCTGACAAAACACACTCAAGTAGCCACTGCTCGTGGTCAGAATCAAAGCTGAAATAGGCCTACAATATGTGGATGAATTAATTTCAAAATAGCCGTATTAGTCACTTGCTTTGACATAACTGCTGCAGTTATAAATTAAAGTATGAATTTAACTAGCAGAAATATTTTGCATTCAGTAACGTTAGTGTTGTAAGTTATTATGGCAAACTTACACACTTTGAGTTGCAATGCCAGAGTGGCGTTTATCCTCTTGGGCCTCCGCTTAAGCTTGTCGACTCCAGGGAGGTGAAGCAGAGGTTAGTTAGAAAATTGGTATATCCAGCATCTGAACTGGAGTCAGTGACTACATGTTGCTCACTCTGCGGAGTCCTGTGCTTCCTTGGGTCTGGGAACAAAAGTGTTCATTCCTAAATTTACATCACTGATGCTTGAAATGTTTGATTATGCTACATGTAAAATCTCTGGTCTCTTTCTTCATCTGTTGTCCAATGTACCGTAGCGAGCAACAGAGTCCCTGCTTACATAAAGACATGCTCAACTCTCTGCAGAGCCCTAAAGCCCTGCCCCCGCCACTGCACTGAGACACACAGCACTGTTCCTTTGTTTATTCAAAGTTTATTAATATTGCATGTCCAAATCACACCAAATGAGATGCTGCACATCCTTGGGTCCCCAGCAATACACCCACCAAGTGTGAAGTAGATTGGATGAACGGTTCCCGAGATATGTGAAAGACAAACATACCTACTACATACATAGATTCCTTGCTTTATAGTTAGATAATATTTGCTAATGAATCTAAAACAATTTCATGTTTTACTTTTATGTGTTGTTGTGCTTATAATTTTTGCTGTAAGTCTTATGCTTCTATATGAATAAAGATCTTTGAGCAGTATTCTTTCTCTGTGTTAGAGAGTAATTATTGCTAGTGTATGGAGATAATTTGTGATAGAGTACAGCTAGTTGGAATTTTAATTAAGAAGAAATACCTTTGAAACTCAAGCAATCACTGTGGAAGTCTGTACAGTCAGCCTCCTACTTTCTGTTAGTTTCATTTCTGTCTGACGTCACAGATTATGGTCTGAAAGCAGTCTGGGATTTCTTTTAGTGTTGCTTTCTTGCCTGAAAAGACAACAATTCATTCTTTATTAAAGATGCTAAATTCTCTGCATACAATGTAGTGACTGCAATGTACACAAAGCAAAAGAAATTTGTGTACATTCTGAGAGTGAAATTCTGTAGTACTTCTAGTCTTACAGTTTTAACTATTATTGCTTATTAGTTATGGGATGTTCTCTCTCATTATGTTTTCTTGTTTCACGAATGATGTAATTGTGCGTGCGTGTGTGCGTGCGTGCGTGCGTGCGTTTGTGACGATGGTTAAAGCTGTTACGGTACCTCTATGAGAACATGACTTGTCATAATCAGCAGTTTAACCCATCATAAAAATAATCATTAGTTAATAGTTCAAAATGAGCTCAACCAACTGCAACAGTAAAATCCTGCTTTTACATTAATGCATGAGTCATAATAATCTAATGAGTATTTTACACGGTGGTATTAGTTACTTTTTAACTAGAGTAAAGGATTTAAATATTTCCTCTCCTGCTCTGAGGCCTCTGGTCAGGGGAAAGACTCCACTCACATAACATACCTGCTGCTGTCAGAGAGCAGGTGAGATAATAACGCTCTGTTAAAATCTCCAAATGTGGAGGAGGCCAAAAAAGTCACTGGATAAACTGTCTCATGGTGCGCATGCGTACGCCAAGTGCACATACACATACTCACAGATAGTGAAGTTATGTTGGGACAGCAGGCAGGAACAGTTGTTACACACTGACAGTATCAAAACCTCGTACAAATAAGAGAGCCTGAGCATATAAAGCTAGCAGCGCTTGTATCAACTCTCACAGTGGTGACTGTGTGTGTGTAATGGCCCTCGTTCATACTGAATAAGTTATTAAAAACCTAACAGATGTGTATCACGCAGATAGAACTGAATAAAACAACACCTCTGAGGAGAGCTGCGGGGCAGGAGGACAGAGCTGTGGTAGTGTGGGCACGATTATCAGCCGACGGGTCCTCCATCGCTGTGACATATGTATCATCATATTTAAAAACAGATGTAAGTTCTCAACACCTAGAAAAATATAAGTATTATTTAAAAAATAAAAGTCAAGTCCTTTTAAGACATCTGTCTCAAGTCAAAGTAAGGCGAGTCTTTCACTGGTATCAGCCAAGCAAGTCTCAAGTCCTCAAATCTGCAATTCGAGTTGGACTCAAGTCAAGTCATGTGACTCGAGTCCCCCACCTGTGGAAAGAGATAACCAAAGATAAAACCAACTGACATGCATGAAGAGGCGGAGCAACACTGTGAAGAGGGGAGTGTTTCACAGTTACGTCTTTTAGGCTACAGTCAATGAACCTGAAAGTAACTCAGAACAACAACACTGCTGCAGTCCACACAAGTCTCTCTGTGTCTCTCAACAAACAACTTCAGGTCAACAGTAGCCTACAGCGGAGCCTCTAAATTCAAGTGAGTACAGCTGACAATATTTATTGTTGTTGTTATTTTTGTAATGGTAAAAACAGGTATCAAGAGAAGAATGACTACTCACACTGGGACAACTATACCAAGAAGTCTGACATGCTGCTTTTTGTGAGGCCTCCTTCATTGATTGTCTTCTAGACACAGTAGAATATTTATGTCTCACTTACTGGTATTAAAAGGTGACCTGTGGATGGGCTGCCTGCCTCTCTTGACACTCAAGTTGTCTGTTATGGTTTGACAGGTGATCTTCGGTCTCTTTCAAGACAGTGCAGGCTACAATAATACTGAATATTTGCCCTGTCAAATGTTTCAATATGATTATTTTTTTCATTGTGTTAGGTAAGGGGTTAATGTATGTTATTTCTTGGAAAAAACAAAAGATAAAGATAATTTATTACTAGAAAACACATTTATTTTCTCAAGATAACAGGAAAATTATGAAAAATACGAAAATGAATGACTGGTTCATTTGATTGCAATGACTTAAGCCTTTAAAATCACTTTCATGACTGTCAGGGAGGATTCATAACTGAACAACTCTCAAGGCATGTAGTTTTGTTTGTTGCATTTGCATCATCAGAGCACAATCTTTTTTTAAGTAGTGTAATAAATCTTGTCATTGATGTGAGATGTAGAGAGCCCACACACAGAATGTTTCTAGGAAACCCAGGAGTAACAGAAAATAATCTTCATAAGCAGAAATTCATGCAGCCAACAGTCTTGTGCACAGCTACAACAGACACAGACTGAGCCCTACTCTCCCCTTCAAATGTAAGGGCTCACGCCAATCTTGACCACCCTGCAGCAATTACACCCTTTAGGACACTGCAGCAGGACACGGCACTGCAACTCACACCACAAACACATCCCCCTCACTGCCTAACACGTAATGTTGCACCTTGGGTTGAAGTGGTACGAGATTTTCATGGTACGATAACCGTTGTGGTTTCACAGTATCATGGTATTACAGAATTACTATTATCAGTCAGAATGACCCTTAAACAAATGAAGACTGAAGGGTTATTTTGGGGTAAACAAGGCTTTATTACTATAATTGAAACTTCAAATGCGTTTGGTAACACTCTCTATAAAGACCACATCTATAATGCATTATAAGGGCATTCATAGTGAATTAATGCATTTATAATGCTCTATGACTGCACTTATAAACACACATAATGCTTCCCAAAACATAGTCGTAAAACATAGCTGTGACTTAAAATGAATTATAACTCCCAAGTGTCACAGGGGTGGATGCTCTTGTCTAGTTATAAACTAAAGGTTGACTGATCAGGCTTATAATGCATTATGGATACCTATACTACACACCTCAACAATCAACTGTAGTGAGGACTCATAGTATGTTATAATAGCTTATGTAAGTTATCATTGTGTGTGTTAAGTAAAGTGAAGTGCATATTGATGCATCTATAATAATGTTTGCTTCATCATAACGTTTCATAGTTGGTGCTCAGTAAAGTGTGATGAATTTTCATGTATTTAAAGAATCTAAGCTGCATAATGAGTGATTAATGTCTATCATACACTAGAATACTTTGAAAATACTTTAAAAAGTCTCAAGTCTGACAACATCTCATATCTAAAGACAATGTGTCATGGGTCAGAGAGTTTTTAGTCACAGAATAAGATTTTGTAAAGACTGGGGATCTTGCAAGGTCACTATCTGCAAGACTATTAGCTACCAGAAGGGGAAAAAAAGTGGGCAGAAATTGTTGCTACCCCTGAAATCCCGGGAACAGCCCATTTGTTCTGACAGCCCATTGGTCCGACCATATTAAACCCATTGTTCCGAAGTCCGTACCGAAATCATCATGATGCCCTGTGGTTAAGGTCTGGTTAGGTTTAGGCACAAAAACCACTTGGTTAGGGTTAGGAAAAGATCATGGTGTGGGTTAAAATGAAAAAGAAAGTGACAAACACATAAGCTGTGAGCCTGCTTCACCTCAAGCCTTTCCCAGCTGACCCAGAGCCAGTCACAGCGCACCATCAAGGTAGAAATACGCCCGCCGGGAGCCATTCAGCACCGCAGACCGTCGGACTGATGGCATATCGGAGCAATGTGCTAGAATCATAACCCAGTCGATATTATTTTTTACACAAGTATGTTCCACCTGGCAGAGCTGTGAAGTGGAAGGAGTGCCTTTCTGACATGTTCTCACATTTGTGCAATGATAGAGTGGAGAAGGAAAGGAATGGAAAGAAACTGCAGCAGCTCCTGAAATCCCTTGTAAGTATGTTATATGCTATAGCTAGCTAGTTAACCACTGTAGGGGAACTGCCCATTGGTTTGACAGCCCATTGGTTCGACATCCCATTGTTCCGACCATATTAAACTCATTGTTCCGATGTCCGTTCCGAAATCATCATGATGCCCTGTGGTTAAGGTCTGGTTAGGTTTAGGCACAAAAACCACTGGGTTAGGGTCAGGAAAAGATCATGGTGTGGGTTAAAATGAAAAAGAAAGTGACAAACATATAAGCCGTGAGCCTGCTCCGCCTCAAACTGCTCGCGGCGCACCATACGCCCGCCGCGAGCCGTTCAGCACCGCGGACAGTCGGACTAATGGGATGTTGAACCAATGGGCTGTCGAACCAGTGACATGGACCCCACTGTAGGGGCTACTCGCAAGCTGATGTTAGCAACTACAATATTTACTATTAGCCTATGAGCTAACTTTATACATCATGTAACCATTTGTAAGAATGAAGCTAGAAATCTTCAGCTGAGATGTAGTTAACTTGTGGCTGATTGTAAACATTCCAGTAGCTAACATTAGCTTACAAGGAGCGTTGTTTGAAATGGGGAAAGTAATTAGCTAGCTAGCTAGCTAGCTGTAGCATAAAATATACTTCATGGCATATTTGAAGGCTGCAGCAATTTCTGTCCACTTTTTTTTCTTTTTTTTTAAAGCTACTAATTTTGCAAATAAAGATTTTACAAGATACTCCATTTTTGCAAAATCTGATTATGTTAGAAAAAGCTCTCTGACTCATGAAACATTGTATTTAGGTGTGAGACAGTGTCAGACTTTTCAAAGTCCTTTTTTTCCCAGTCTTCTGGTGTATGGGAGGTATTGTAGTGTAAGATTTAATCTCTAATCAGGTAAAGATGATGTACTGCATAAGTTGATTAAAAGTAAAAGTCATATAACCATGTTTTATGTATAAGGTCCTATAAAACTGTTTGTTATGCATCTATGTGTGATAAAACAATGTTATACCAGTTTATGTATTCACAACACAAGGTTATGTATTCACACTGAAGAGCACACATATTACCACACTATGCATTGTTCAATAATAGCACACACACACTCTTTAATGTTTGTATTGCATGACACACACTCAAAGCATGACACACACTCGAAAGCTCACATTGCATGAAAGCACAGGGGACTGTATAGAGAAAGTCCCCAGGTTTCATATATTTTTAAAAAATAAAGTGAAACCAGGCTCGAATCTAATGGTGGGAGAATTTGGGGACTTCCAGGCCCAGAGGTCATGTTTGGACAGGGTCTGCCACCAGTAGATTTGGGTTCAGATGGGAAGGATTAAAGGAAAAAGGGTGGAGATTCTCTCGAATCTTCACCAGCATAAAAGGGAGAACGCAGAGAGCGACACTTCAGTCGTGCTCCGGAGCCTGACTCAATGAGTTCTTTGTGTTGTTGCTTGTGAACACATTAAACTCGATTGCACCTGATTCTACTCGACTCCAGTGTTTCTCTTAAGTGTCAGCCAGCTGAACCTAAGGTACTAATTCAACTCAGAGGACGATTTGCAGGAGAAGTAGAAGACAAGGTCGGGAGCCATCTGGCCCACTTCCAGGCCCTGATTTTAGCTTCTACAGTATTAATCACTTATGGTGCAGCATTTGCAGGAGCACCGCAGCATTTATCTAGGCCGCTTTAACTGATTCCCCCACCGGGGTACTCTGGCTCTCAGCGGCTTCTTAACATCAATAACACTAAACATTTAATCACAAGCAACAAAAACAAAAACAGACAACTCCAAATGAATAAGTCAGTTTAAAACAGCTTAAGTTGCCCATAGTGCAAGACCCTCCCGTGGGGTCTGAGCATTGGCATTGTTGCAGTTTTAATCAGTTTCAGTCAGTACGGTGTGGGGACAACCGCCAGTCCAGCACAGTAAGGCTTCTCCAGAGGCAGCAGGAAAGCCTCGTCACAGGCTTGATAGTGAACAAAAGCACTCATATCCCCACTTACGCTCCCTTCGCCCTTCGTCACACAGGAACAGTATGAGTGAAAAATACGTCTGGTTCGGCCAGGCTTTTGCTCCATAACATTCATTAAGCACTTGGCTCCCCAGAGACACCTGTGCCCCCACAGGTGCAATCATTTTCTCTCTTCATTTCATGTGCAATCACTCACTCCACTCTCTTTCGCCTCCCTCCTCAATACACACACATATATCTCACTACAGTAACCAGAGATGAAAGGTTGACCAAGTAACATCTCTCTGCTTCAGCCAGCAGCTGCTCAAATAAAGCCTGTGAAGTTGTAGCTTTTCTTCTGCTTAAATGACAAGGACTAATATGAATGTAACTTCTACTCAATGAAATTTCTGCCTGTGTTAGACCTTGACTGAATGACTGTCTGATACATTGATCAATAATGGGTACGCCTTGATTGGTTATTTCCGGTCAAGTTGCTACAGTTGTCAAGATGTCATCTATGCATGCTGGCATAGCACTCCTGATCTCTGGTAAACATGATAACATAATAAGAGCAAACAATTAACCAAACAAACAAAATGTTTTCTAGTAATAACAGGTTTATATTCTGGTCATCTTGAGATAAGCTTGTTTTCTTTGAATAAAATACAAATGACATAACTGCAAGCACAGCCTCTCTCGACTTCCATACTGTAGTCATTTGCAACAGAACTACTTGACTCAACATGACATTTGCTGATATTTTAATACTGTCTGTTATTTAATTGTTTGTATTTCACACTGTCACTTTTATTGTTAGACATGGCAGCAGCCAGCAGTCTCCTCTCTGAAGATCAGTTTCTGTGCTCCATCTGTCTGGATGTGTTCACTGATCCAGTCACCATACCATGTGGACACAACTTCTGCAAGACCTGCATCACACATCACTGGAATATTAATGACCAGACTCAGTGTCCTGTATGTAAAAAACAGATTGATAGAAGACCTGAACTGCATGTCAACACTTTTATATCTGAGATGGCTGCTCGATTCAGACAGTCAGTTAAAATAAAAGCCAGCAGCAGCTCACAGCAGCACCGAGCAGACACAGGAGAAGTTCTCTGTGACGTCTGCACTGAAACCAAGATGAAGGCCCTGAAGTCCTGCCTGGTGTGTCTGGCCTCCTACTGTGAGACTCACCTGGAGCCTCACCAGAGAGTCACAGGCCTGAAAATACATACGCTGATTGATCCTGTGGAGAACCTGGAGAGCAGGGTGTGTAAGAAGCATGAGAGACCTCTGGAGCTGTTCTGCAAGACTGACCAGATGTGTGTGTGTCAGTTCTGCACTGAGTCAAGTCACAAGCTTCATCAAATTGTTCCTCTGATAGAAGAATATGAAGGAAAGAAAGCTAAACTTGGAAAGATAGAGGCCGATGTTCAGCAGATGATCCAGGAGAGACAACTGAAGATTCAAGAGCTTAAGCAATCAGTGGAGCTCAGCAAGGAAACTGCAGACAGAGTGACTGCAGCCAGTGTACAGGTCTTCACTGCTCTGATCCAGTCTGTTGAGGGAAGTCTGGTGGAGCTCATTGAGACAATTACAGAGAGGTACAACACAACAGAGAAACATGTTGAAGGATTCATCAAAGAGCTTGAAGAGGAGATCTCTGAGTTGATGAGGAGAAGCACTGAGCTGAAGCAGCTCTCACATACTAAAGACCACCTCCTACTCCTCCAAAGCTTCACATCCTTAATTCCTGCTCAACCCACCAAGGACTGGACAGAGGTCAGAGTTCACTCGTCATATGAGGGGGCTGTGAGGACAGCTGTGTCTCAGCTGGAGGAGACACTCAGTAAAGAGCTTAAGAAGCTGTGTGTTGATGTTGAGGTGAAAAGGGTCCAGCAGTTTGCAGTGGATGTGACTCTTGATCATGAAACAGCAAATCCCCATCTCATCCTGTCTGATGATGGGAAGCAAGTCAGTTATGGTGACATGAAGCAGAATCTTCCTGACAACCCAGAGAGATTTCTTTGTTATTCTGTCCTCGGAAAGCAGAGTTTCTCTTCAGGAAGATTTTACTATGAAGTCCAAGTCAAAGGGAAGACTGCCTGGACTTTAGGAGTGGCCAGAGAGTCTGTCATCAGGAAAGGGCGTATCACACTGACCCCTGAGTATGGCTGTTGGTCGATATGCATGATGAACAACATAGTGTATGCAGTTGCTTCATCACCAGTCCATCTCTCTCTCAAGTCAGAGCCTCAGCAGGTGGGGGTTTTTGTGGATCATGAGGAGGGTCTGGTCTCCTTTTATGACACTGATGCTGCAGCTCTCATCTACTCCTTTACTGACTGTAAATTCACTGAGAAGCTGCGCCCATATTTCAATCCCTGTCATAACAATAATGGTAGAAACTCCACTCCTTTAAAAATTTGTTCCATCAATCAAACTGATTAGATGAATCATAACAGAGTCACTGTCATGTAAATGTCCCAAATCACTTTACTGTTTTATTAAGATTGCTTTGGTTGGTTTTTCATAATAATAATCTGGTTTTAGCACATGGCAGTAGAATAATATCTACATGTTTTTGTTGTTGTTGTTGTTGTTTATTTGTTTTTATAACAATTTTACACAATTTTCTGGTTGAGTATATTTACTGGTTAATAAATGTTTTTGAGCATTTATGCAAATTGAAGATGTTTTACAAATTACTATTTTGTTTAGATGGCAAAATATAATTAAAACAATTCCAGTAAAACTTAGTATTTCAAAAGAAAAATAAAATAACACTTAGTAATTGCGAGTTTAGATTTATGAATTCATTCCATTATTTTAAGCTTCCATATTTGACTTTTTTTAATTACATTCTCTATACTTCTGTGTATTTTTTGTCATAATGATAATCTAGTTTTAGCCAAGCACCAACCTCCAAAGCTGAAAAATTAAGCCAAAACTGCAGTTCATTGAATGGCCAATTGAGGCTGGCTCTAAAACAGAGTAAATGCCTGTCGACCTCCATGTTCAAATGTCCAACGTTATAGCAGAAATAGACATGTTTACAGCCTGGTACAAAAAATGGTTTTGGTCGCTATGGCTCATTAACTTTGTGAAACTTTGTAAAAGGCACAAAGTGTAGCATCACTACAGTCTATGTGTCAGATTCATCCATCTCTCCTCCATACCTTCACCCTCTTGTTCAAATATGGTCACCTGCTCCAAAAAAACAAGATGGCAACAGACAAAATGCCAAACTTGAGGCTTTGAAACAACAGTCCACAAACCAATGGGTGATATCACTGTAGCCATGTCCATTAGTACATACGCAGATCAGCCAAAACATTAAAACCACTGACTGATAAGGTGAATAACACAGATAATTTTGTTACAGTGCAATGCTCTTGTGAGGAACCTTGGCTCCTAACATTCATGTAGATGCCACTTTACACACCCACCCAAACCCCATTACAGACCAATAGCCCCCTGGCATGAGTGGGGGTACTTGGTCTACAACAATGTTTAGATGGGTGGAGTGCGTTAAGGGAAGGGGCATTCACATGAATGCAAGGACCAAAGGTTTTCCCTGCAGAACATTGCATTGTAATGAAATGATCAATGTTATTCACTTCTGTGGTTTTAGACCACTTTGTTTCAAATAATATAAAAAAATGGTGTTGGGGATTTGTGTTCATAATTTATTTTTTCAATTAATTTTACACTATGCTGGTTTAGTTATATATTTTGCTGATTTTTAATTTGGTAACAATGAGCATTTAATTCTGATGTGAAATGTTTTACTTTTTTTCATGTCATTCAATAATATTTGCCAATGAATGAAGAATTTATGTTTTTTTTTCTTTTGAATCTTTACAATAAGAGCAGTATTTTTAAAACTGTTATGAATAAAGAGATGATCCAGGAGACTATAGACTATAACTGGGCCTTTTTTTTATAAACATTTTCTCAGTTAGCTACTTAACAGCTAGAGATTACTGTATTACTGTAAAGTGTCAATGCACTCTCTAAGTCTATTCATCATCAGTGAAAATATTTGAAGAATATTATCTTTTTGATTGTACCTTGTTGTATGACAGAACAATTGTTGCTAGCATATAGAGATAGTTTGTAGTTAAGCACAGCTAGTTTGAATTTTAATTAAGGAGAAATGCCTTTGAAAGTCAAGCAATCACTGTGGGAGTCTGTATAGTCAGCCTTTCTGTTAGTCTGAGAAACTATTTCTGTCTGACATCACAGATTGTAGTCTGAAACCAGTCTGGTATGTTTTTTAATGTTTTGCCTTCTTGCCTGAAAAGACAACGATTTATTAACCAAAATCTAATTCCTTATTAGACATGCTAAATTCTCTGTATGCACTGTTAGGACTGTGATGTGCACGGAACAAAAAAAATTTGTGTATATGTGTGTGTGTGTGTGTGTGTGTGTGTGTGTGTGTGACACTGCCCTTCAGATGATTTTTTTTTCTGATGCTGGGAGCTGGCTTTGAATGCATCACAGATGGTGACATATGCCCTTTCAAATCAATTTTCAATTCCACAGTCACACATCTACAATAAAAAATGACATTGAACTAATATGATGATGGTTAAAGCTGTTATGATACCTCTGACATGACATGGGTCTCAGTTTTCAGCATCTCATCTCTCATTGTGTGTTTGTCTTGTGTTTTCTCTACAGTGTAGATCTGCATTTCTAACCATTAAACAGGACTATTGACTCAAATGTGACATTTCAGGTGGAAATTAGTCTTACTTTGTAATTTCAATGTGAAATGAAATCAGTTCATCTTTTGGTAAAGTCACCATAATAATTTACAAACCTGAAAGAGACAAAGGTGGTGGCAAGTTTCAAGTCACTGTGGTGAAAATCAAGCCAGTTGAGTCCTTTCTATAAGTTGAGTCAAGTCATTGCTCAGGTCAAGCAAGTCACAAGTCAAGTTATACTCACAAACTCAGAAAATGTTCAGGTACAACTGGAACTATGAATCTGTTATTGACCTGACAGAAAATAAATTTGCGTTGTTTTGTAATGCAAAAACATTTCATGGCTCCAGCTTCACAAATGTGAGGATTTTTTTGCTGCTTTTTTAAAAAATATTCTATAATTGGTTTTAATGTTGAGGTTTGAACTGTTGGTGGACAAAACAAACATTATGAATGTGTCACTTTGGGCTCTGGGTAAGTGTGAAGCTATCTCTCACTATTTCCAGAATTTTTACAAACCAAACAATCAATCGATTAATGGAGAAAATAATCACCAGATAAACCCATAAAAAAAGAATCATTACTTATTGGTTCAAAATGAGCTCCACCTCAACCAACTACAACAGTAAAATCTTGCTTTTACATTAATGCGTGTGTCATAATAATCTAATGAGATCATATATAGTAGCAGACTACAACAGTCACAGGGGACATTTTACAGTACTTTTACTTGTAATACTTTAAGTACATTTTACTGATCATACTCACATACTTTTACTTAAATATCATATTAAATGCAGGACTTTGACTTAACAGAGTATTTATACAGTGTGGTATTAGTTACTTTTACAAGAGTAAAGGATCTAAATGCTTCCTCTCTTACTCCAAGCCCTGTGGTCAGGGTGAAAGACTCCACTCAATAACATACCTGCTGCAGTCAGAGAGCAGGTGAGATAATAACACACTATTAATAATCCCCAAAGGCGAGCTGAGCAGGAATGGGAGGCCAAAAAAAAAGTCTCTGGAGATACTACCTCATGGCACTTGGATGCATGCACACACACACTCACAGATAGTGAAGTTATGTTGGGACAGCAGACAGGGACAGTCATTACAAACATACTGCCATTCATCTGAGGAGGGCTGTGGGCAGGGGGACAGAGCTGTGGTAGTGTGAGCACGAATATCCGTGCGTCATCATATTTAAAAGCAAAACGAAACTTCTCAACATCTAGAAAAATGCAAGTATTTATGGGGTGCCATTTGTAAAGTGGCTCACACTGAAATTAACAGCAACATTTGCCACATTTAGCTTCAAACAACACTTAAATAAGTGGTGTGAATTTTTTAAGGTCACTTTTTATCACATTTACAGCAATATTTGAAATATGTTAAAATAATGTCACAGTTAAATCTAAATAATAAATGTTAAACTTAAATGTTAAATCTAAATCAAAATGTTAAATCTAAATCTAAATGTTGAATCTAAATCTAAATGTTAAATATAAATGTTGAATATAAATATAAATGTTAAATCTACGTGTTAAATGTTACATCTAAACATGCTTGGTGAAACTAAATATTTAGCTAATATGCAAATGCACACTGTAGTGTGTACCAAAATAAAAGCCCGGGTGGTCAGACTGTGTTTATAGCATCAAATAACGAATTAAAACCAAACATATATCAGCATGATAAGAACTACCTATAATGACAGAAATCATGTTTGGAGAAATTCTATTTGACGTGTACTTTGAGTTTTAGTGTCATTTAACATTTAGATATGGATTTAACATTTAATATTTAGATTTAACATTTAATATTTAGATGTGACATTATATTTAACATATTTAATATATTGCTGTAAATGTAATGACTTTAAAAAATTCACACCACTTTTTTAAACATTGTTTGAAGCTAAATGTGGCAGAATCTTGCTGTTAATTTCAGTGTTAGCCACTTTACAAACAGCACCCCATAAGTTTTACATGTTTTTTTTTAAATCAAGTCCTTTTTAGTCATCCATGTCAAGTCAAAGTCAAGTTGAGTCTTTCATTGGTATCAGTCAAGCAAGTCTCAGGTCCTTAAATTTGCAACTCTAGTTGGACTCATGTCCCCCATCTGTGGAAAGAGATAACCAAAGAAAAAACCAGCTGACCTGCATGAGGAGGTGGAGCAACGCTGTAAAGAGAGGAGTGTTTCATAGTCAGTGACAGTTTCACTCTTTGTCTCTCTCAGCAAACAACTTCAGGTCAACAGTCGCCTACAGTGGAGCCTCTAAATTCAAGTAAGTACAGCTGAGAGAAGAAGGAATACTCTCACAGGGACAACTATACCAAGAAGTCTGACATGCTGCTTTTTGTGAGGCCTCCTTCATTGGTTGTCTTCTAAGACACAGTAGGATATTTATGTCTCACTTGCTGGTATTAAAAGGTGAGCTGTAGATGGGCTGTCTACCTCTCTTGACACTCAAGTTATCTGTTATGGGTTGACAGGTGATCTGTGGTCTCTTTCAAGACAATGCAGGCTACAATACTGAATTACTGCCTGGTTAAATGTTTTAGATGCTGAAAGCGGATGTGCTTGCAATTATTTTTGTGTAATCTCAAAATCACAAGTTGTTTTTTAATCTCAAGATAACAAAGCTTGTTTTCTTGTTGTAAGGGGTTGATTTATGTCTTCATGAACAAAACTAAAGGCTGGTTTCTCGAGATAACTATTATTGAGTATAAGTTAGGGGAGTGGATGTTCTCTCTTATGTTTACTGTTTCAGGAATGATGTAATTCAAGTTCTGCATCTTAGTCAACCTGGTTTGACTACTGTAGCAATCTACAGAGTGTGTGTGTGTGTGTGTGTGTGTGTGTGTGTGTGTGTGTGTGTGTGTGTGTGTGTGTGGCCAGAGAGGGGGAGGAGTTTAAAGTGTCACTCCCATTTAGAATCAGATGAAGTTTTTTCCTGATGTCGGGAGCTGGCTTTGAACGCATCACAGATGGTGACATGTGCTCTTTCAAATTAACTTCCGATTTCACAGCCACACATTTGTAATAAAAACTATATTGAACTAATATGATGATGGATAAAGCTGTTATGATACCTCTATGAGAACATGACTTGAGTCTTGCAGTTTACAAGATCTCAAGATCACAAGATCACAAAAATGAATAACTAGTTGGATCATACTGATTTCAGCCTTTAAGACCACTGCCATAACTGTCTGGGTGGATTCATAACTGAACAACTGTCAAGGTGTGTAGTTTTGTTTGCTGAAATATTAGAGCACAATCTTGTTTTCTAATTTTGTCATAAACCTTGTCATTGATGTGAGATGTAGAGAGCCTGCACACAGGATGTTTCTACTGTGCACCCATTAAATGAGGAGGAAACCCAGGAGTAACAGAAAATAATCTTCATTAGCACAAATTCAAGCAGCCTTGCACACACGTACAGCAGACACAGACTGAGCCCTACTCTCTCCTTCAAATGTATGGGCTCACGCCAATCTTGACCACCCTGCAGCATTTACACCCTTTAGGACACTGCAACAGGACACTGCACTGCTGCTCACACCAAAAACACATCCCCCTCAGCGCACAACATGCAATACTGCACTTAGGGTTGAAGTGGTACGAGATTTTCATGGTACGATAACCGTTGCAGTTTCATGGTGTCATGGTATTATCATTATTATCAGTCAGATGAATGACCCTTAAAGAATTAAAAACTGAAGGGTCATTTTGAGGTAAACAAATGTTTTATAACTAATTGAAACTTCAAGCCATTTTTGGTAACAGTTTCTGTGAAGACCACATCTATAATGCATTATAATGGCATTCATAGTGAATTAATGCATTTATAATGCTCTATGACTGCACCCATAAACACACCTAATGCTTCTTGATGCACTCTATTAATAGTCATAAAACATTAGAGATGTGACTTATAATTGATTATAAGTGCCAAGTATCTTATAGATGCTCTTGACTAGTTATAAACTAAAGGCTGACTGATGGGGCTTATGATGCATTATGAGTACCTATAGGCCTACTTGCCTATACACATCTCAACAATCAACTGTCATCAACTAATAGTATGTTACAATAGTCCATGTATCATAAGTTATCATTGTATGCGTTGAAGTGATGCATCTATATGCTTCATCATAACGTTTCATAACCTTTCCCCGTCCGACTTCATTTTCAACCTACAATTGCTCATTATAAAATAAACTCAGCAACATACCTTGAAATATCTATTTAGGGCTGAGAATGTGTTACTGATTTACCGTACTTCCTCTAAATCATATAAAATAAATGAACGCTACAAGTTATTTCTTTTACCACTTCATTATATTATTATTACTGAAGGCTGCTGCTAAATTCTGCATCATGTTTTGCTCAGAACAATATTTAAGAAATCAGAAGTTAAAAAACATGTAAACAGCGTCGTTAATGCAGAGGAGCGGAGGATTAGCTGGGAAACATGGTGCCATAGGATTGTTCTGACCTCTCACTGTTCAGACCTCTCATTAATCCGTCGTCCTGTTGTTCGGATATGTGATTATACTAGGCTATACTGTATTTGTGTACCATAGAGGATCAGCAACGCAACAAAAGTAGGTTACTGGTCGAGATACAAGTGTCATAGAGAGGAGAGAATGAAACACCATAACCTCCTGCTATTGACTCTGGTGTCCGGGTTGTGTGGGTAGCTTTCCGCAGTGCTGAACGGCTCCCGGCGGGCGTATTTCTGCCTTGATGGTGCGCCGTCACCGGCTCTGGGTCAGCTGGGAAAGGCTTGTGTGTTTGCCACTTTCTTTTTCATTTTAACCCACACCATGATCTTTTCCTAACCCTAACCAAGTGGTTTTTGTGCCTAAACCTAACCAGACCTTAACCACAGGGCATCATGATGATTTCGGAACAACGGGACTTCGGAACAATGGGTTTAATATGGTCGGAACAATGGGATGTCGGACCAATGGGCTGTCGGCCCAATGGGCAGACCCCGGAAAGATCACATTTATTCACTTTACAT